>NC_060082.1:24430000-25055000 GCF_922984935.1 Meles meles | reverse complement strand
GGGTAGGAATCTGGGTGCCGGGCAGGGGAGAGAAGCTAAATGTGGCTTCCTGTGATTTACATAATAAAATAAGAATCTCCTCAGTGGCCTTTTCCTGTCTGCTGGTGGCTGTGGTGGACTGGGCCACCCTGGGGACAGCCTCACTTAAGAGCCTCCCTGGGTCATCAGGCCCACAGAGGATCTTGGGATCAAACGTGCAGTTAAATTGATGAGAGCAATTCATTAGGATAAAGACTCCCTCTACTTCCAAAGCAGCATGGGGCTCGGGCCAGTCTCTCTCCTTTAGAAGTCAGTCTAAGATTTCATATCAGGAAGAGATCGGTGCTGCCTTTTTCCACAGCTTTGATTATGTGACGGGAGGGAAAGATTTCAGACAACATCAAAATATTCAACTTTGAAAGAAGAGATTTTTTTTTTTTTGAGGCTACTTATCTACCTGCTCTTTCTTTTAGAACTGATTGCTCTGTGGGTTCAAAAGGTGACACAAGTGGCTTTTTTAAGTCTGGGAGGGCTTTTGCAGACAGTGTGTGTGTGTGTGTGTGTTTTACCTCCTTCAACTGCGATCCCTTGACAGCTGGCCTAATCTCTCCCCTGCTCTTGATCCTTTAATTCAACATTTAATTACCTATTTTGGTGCCCATATGAGGTTGGTTTTTTTTTTTTTGGGGGGGGGGGGCTTTTTCTGAATTCATAAAAGGCACCCCAGCTCCCCGAGGGAATAATGCCGCCCCCGCTGCCCCTCCAGTGGACCCTCCTTTGCAAAAGACAAATGAAAAGTGGTTTGGGTTTGTCCTCTTTGCTTCAGTTCACAAAACACCTTTCATTTCCTTTAGTCTTGATGGTCTTATACTTGTAAGAAAAATCAATTGAAATCAAAAGATGTTAAATTGAGAGAGAAGAAGATGTGGCCACACTCCCAGCTAGAGGCTGACTTTATAATTTCAGACTTATTTTGATTATAAAGCCTAGTGCCCTCCCTCCCTTTATTCTGCTTTTCTTTCTAGTTCTATAATGAGAAGTCTGCTATTCTCTCTCTACTGCTATAATTAGTAGTCTGGTCTAAAATATAAGAATCTTAAAAGTTCTTAACAGAAATACCAGTAACTCACCTCATTTTACAGAGCTCACTTAGCCTCCAAGGGTCATTCAGTCATTCAGCAAACACCACTGAGCGCTGACTGTATGCATAAACTCTGCTGGGTGCTGGGGATTCTAAGACAAAGAGAACATGCATGGTTCCTGCCCCCGAGTGTTGCAGTGTCTGATTGTGAGGCCTGCCTACAAACAACCAGGCATATTCAGAGTGGGAATTGTTGTAATTGAGCTACATACAGAATTCTGATTTTGCATGTGTCCATGGTGTAGCGGTTTCCATAGTGTGTTGTATTTGCCTGTTCACGTGTTCAGTTCACTTGAACAGTTCACCTGTTCACTTGAACAGTGCCTGTTGCACTGTTCACTTGCTTGTTCCTCTGTGAGCTCTCGAGGACTAGGAATGGCTATGGATATGCATCTGGCTATGGCCCGAATGAGTGAAAGGTTGTCTATTACCAATGCCAGGCCTGTCTTACAAGGTACTCCATAGGTTTTAACGTTCCTGCAAAATGTTTTAGTTACTAAAGATGAAGTGGAAGTGGTCTTGGCATGGAGCCACCTGGTAGATAATGGCTTTTGCATTCTTTCTTTAGCAGAATGTCTGATTTGCTTTTTTTTTTTTTAAAGATTTTATTTATTTATTTGACAGACAGAGATCACAAGTAGGCAGAGAAGCAGGCGGAGAGAGAGGGGGAAGCAGGCTCCCTCTTGAGCAGAGAGCCCGATGTGGGGCTCGATCCCAGGACCTTGGGATCATGACCTGAGCCGAAGGCAGAGGCTTACCCCGCTGAGCCACCCATGCACCCCTGTCTGATTTGCTTTTTAGGATCCTTTTTGGTTAAATCTCATGGAATTGTCAGTTTGCAGGTAGTTTCATGCGGTTCAGACTAATACAAAGAGACCATTTTTATGGCCTTCTGGTCTTCTTTACGTTTAGGCCACGCACTGAGGTGAGGTTCTGGGCAGGGACTGGACATCTTAAACATGTCACTGCAGGGTTAGTGTTTCTGAGTGTGTCTCCATTTGGAGCGTGAGAGAGGAAGCCTGTGCATCAGCTCTTCCTGTGACCCTCAGCTCCTGAGTGGAATTCCTCCAGGCAGTGCCTTTTTGCAGACTGGACAGGGAATGAAACTTTCTTTCTGTACCTCTTTAAAAATATTTTCATTTACCTTGGAGAACGTACAAGAACAGGGTTTCCTGCATATAGGAGGGGACATAGCAAGTGAAAAGGGTGGGTAAGTACACAGCAGCGTGAATGGGCTGCTCTTCTTAGCTGGGGCTCTGAGACAAGAACAGGACACCAGGTGCTTCTGATTGTGGATTCTGGTGGCTGCAGGTGAGAGCCGAGAGGCTTGAGGTCGCAGGGAGACTCGTGACAGCTGCTGGTGTCGTCTAGGCTTTCCTTTTGTGGTAGAACATTTTACATTCTCTGTGTCTTGGACTGAGACAGAGGAGGTATGGCTCTCGCTTCCAAGGGGGTGTGGAGAGAAAAAGTAGATCAAGGCTGGGGAGGCGGGCTTCCCGCCTGCTTTCCTTCTTCCACAGGGATGGTCTGGGTCTCCATGGAACGTGGAGCAGCTGCTCTCGTTCTGAGAGCTTTAGCTCCTGAGAAGGAGAGGGGTGCCTTGGCCGACTGGACTAAACCTTCTTTGGCAGCTTAAGAACTCTTGGATTTATTGTTCAGTCTTTCATGTTGGGGTTGAACCTGATTTGCTTTTGAAGGTTAAAGACCAGGAAGAGAAGCGCCTGACATCTGTTACAGCCACAGTGAGGTGCTGGCCACTTTCTAGTTGCTCAGTGGCCACTGACTGATTGGAATACATCAATGTCTGGATGTCGGACCCGTTGCCCAGCTTCCCTGTCTGATCTTGTGAGTGATAGGGGGGGCTTTTCCCACAGCATTGGGTTGGTGATGGGATTAGTAGCCAGGCTCTGTGTGGTCGCTGTCACAGTCCCGGAATGATCTTTATCATGCACTTACTGAGGCTGGGTATAGAAAGGTGATGTACGTCTAGCCCGCATCTTACGTGCTTGTTGTCTAGCATTAACAAGTCAGCATTTAGGAAGGGCATGTCGTTACTTATTTATTTTTCTATTTCTTTGTTTTTTTAAGGAAGTTCTATGCCTAACATGATGCTCGAACTCACGACTTGGAGATCAAGAGTTGCGTGCTCTGCTGGCTGAGCCAGCCAGGCACCCCCAAAGGGCTTACTTTTAATTAGAGCCTGATAGATTTCTTTAAGAAGGGCCTGAAATTGTGGCATCACCTCCAAGCAGTCTCTCTGAAAGGGATGGGGTCTGTCTATAAACCGTTTAATTTCATTTCTCTAAATGACCCCCCCCAAAAAAATCTCATTTCCTTTCTTTATTTCCTACTCAGAGCACCAAGTCCATTCAGCCACCTCAGAAGACATGATAACCAGGACACACCTCTTAGAAGTGAGGCTTTTTCTTTCTACAGAGGGATGCATAGGAACCTCTCATTCTCCTTTCACCTCTCTCCTGATCTGGTTAAGATTTGAGTGAAATGAATGTTGGAAAGAAATGGACTGCAGATAACTGCGAACCTGGGTAACGGCACGTTCCTATTCGTGGTGATTCTGTGCTCTGACTACGTGAGGTCCCCGTATTTTCCAGTTGTCACGCTATGTCACGGCTTCAGTAGTCTCCGTAGAGAAGACAGATGCCGGTTAGCTGTCTTCATCTGATGGAGAGGCGGGTGGGAGAGGACAACTATTGTCAGCTTCTCCACGGAAGTGGTAACCATGTCAGAGCCAGGCCCTGGAGACTGGTTTGGAAAAGCACAGAAGTTCCTGCCAAGAGCCCCTGTAGACCCCTAGACCTGAGCTTCTCAGTGCTGAGTTCCATGAGTTGTTCAGACTTGAGGTAAAGCCATTTCCCAGGGACTGGGAGAACCTGCCCAGTTTGGTTTGGACTGTGTCACATTTACTTTCTCTGGCTTGTATTTGCTACTGAATTTTTTTTCTTTTTAAGATTTTATTTATTTGTTTGACACACAGAGAGAGACAGTGAGAGAGGGAACACAAGCAGGGGGAGTGGGAGAGGGAGAACAGGCTTCCCGCTGAGCAGAGAGCCTGATGCAGGGCTCGATCCCAGAACCTTGGGATCATGATGTGAGCTGAAGGCAGACACTTAACGACTGAGCCACCCAGGCGCCCATTGCTACTCAATTTTCGTGTGAGACTTTTCCCCTGACTGCCATCAATGATGTCAGTGACACCAAAGATTCCAGTGAAGATAATTTTCTGGAAGTGCCATGGAAGCAAGAGGGTGAGAGAATGAATCTTGCCCCCGAGCCGACAAATGGGTCATCAGTTCTGTTGAATAGGGCAAGGCCTGGGGTTGTCATTTTGGGTGTATTCTGGGACATTTGAAGTTCGACACGAAGTATGTAGCATGGAGACTGGGCAGGGAAATGGCTTTGCAGAATAAAAGCTTCATGTGGATGCGATCCCAACGATCTTGCCTTCTGGTTTAGTGACGGCAAGGTGCTAGGTCATTGTCTGTGTGGGTGAAGAGTGTGTGAAGCAATCCGAAGTGAAGGCTGTCGGGACAGAAGAAATGATGTCTTTATTGGAGACTGAAGGTCTCCTGATCTTCAGTGGCCGTTCCTCCGCTGTGGGACGTATTTTGTCTAGCTAATTGGAAGTATGGTCTGGTTGCTGTCACAAGAGACACGGCTGTTGGCCTTGGACTACTTAACTCTCTTTGCTCACCAAATTGATGACATCAGTCATAAGGCATGAGATCTAACGTTTGGAGTATGTTTTGGGATTCTAGGTTCCTTGGCGAGTGGAGGGAACCTGCGCGAGGCGGTATGGAGTAAGTAGAAACAAACGAAACCCTGGGGTCGGGTCCGGTCCTGGCTGCACAAGGTGTATCGCTTCGGGTCAATTGCATCATCTCTCCGAACCTTAGTGTTCTCATTATAAAATGTGAACAGAATGATTGGCTGCCTTTGGGGAGGGCGCGAGGTTCGTGAGGTGCCTGGTAAGGGCCTGGCGTGTGGGAGCACACGTCAGCTCTGGCCGTTTCTGTTATTAGCCACAGACTTAGCCGTATACATCTGTCCCTGCAGGCCTCCCCCTTTTCCATTTGTGAAATGAACTTGACATTCCTTACTTGGTGGTTGACAGGGAGCCAAGGGAAATATCTGAGCTGGTGGGGATGCATCCTGGGACCCCCAGTTGGGGCTCTGTACGTTGCCGAGTATTTTTAAGTTGAAGGACTCTATTAAAAACACAGCCTGCCTCTTTTCCCTTCTCGGCCTCCCATTCAGAGGGGGCTTGCTGGCTTTGTGCTTTAAATAGTCCTCAGAGGGTAACTTGGAGAGTAGATATGCACGATCCTTGCGAGTCCATTTGCCCTGCGCTTGGACGCTCTATTCTTAGACCACAATCACCGGAATAGAAAGCCTGTGACCCGACATCCCACTGGAGCCATGTGTGCCTGGTCGTGGATTTTTTGGGAAGCAGGGACAAAGAACGGGGTCTGCTTCTGTCATTGAGTAGGCTGGGTCTGGGGCGGTCCCTTTCAAGCCAGGCTCCTCCTACTCGGAGCTTGTGAGCCTGGCTTACCTGCCACATACCACATTATGACCCTCATTAAAGTTCAGCCTGTTTACCCTGCTCCAGCCGAGAGGTTATAGGAAAAGAAAGACAGATAAGATATATGCGGGTGAACCTTTTCTGTTTCATGTTTCTCTGGACCTGTGATTAAAGGATTGGCATTTACTGAGCAGAGCTCCGGGAGGGAGCCCGGCTTTAGCTCTTAGTTTGCTCCTTCTGTGAGCCCAGGGCTGTGCCGGCCACGTTTCGCGTGGTCCTTCATTTAAGCCTCGGTGTCTTGAGCCCCATAACACGGAGGTAATAATTGAGGGTCAGGACTTGCCCAGGGGTTCATGATCGTGACTCTTCACTACTTCATACCTTGCACGCCATCTCCTAATAGGCAACCGTGTGGCGGTGTCGGGAAGATACTGGTGATTTAAAAGCATCACTGACTGTTTATGAGACATCTGAATGTAGCTATCATATTTGTGAGATTGGGTTCACACGCAGGGCTCCGGACGTTATCTGCAAACGTGCTGGCTCTGACCCTGAGTTTGGCACCTTTTTGGTCACCCAACTCCAGAGGCATGGCGCGGGGGTGTCTCTGTAATGTGGGGCTGTTTCTAACAGCAGTCTGACCCTTTAATTATCTTACTAAAGACATTGTCTGCTGTTCGTGGAGTGTCTTTCTCCAGAAAACCCCTGGAGCTTCCAGAGACATGATCTCAGCTTCATAATATCCTTGTTAAGACCGGAGGGGGCTGGAATCATTTGCTCTCCTTTACAGTGAGCGGGAGACTCAGGCACAGATGGGAGACAGAGGCACAGGAGTTAAATAATTAGTCTGAGGTCACATCGAATGATTTCCGATTCAGCTGACAAATCCGTCCAGGATATGGTCTCCCAAATGTCACAGCTTCCCTTACGGTGTCATTTGGTCTCCACCACGTTACATGTCTTCTCTTTCTTCCTTCTTTTTCTAATTTGGTAAATAAGATGTTTTTCACACCTACTGCCTGATTAATGTTGGGTTTTAATTTAGCTTTTCAAGATGATCAATGACTTCATCGAGAAAACTGCTGCCAGAATGTGGTTTATAAAACACCTTTGTCGTTATTTCTCCCTGATGCAGAATTTTCTGCTCTTTAATTTCGCACACTGTCAGTCTCTGTGGGTTAAGAGCCTTGGGGCTCTCAAGGACTCTCACAGAGTCCTTGACAGAGAAGCTTCTAGAGTTGGGAATTGGCACCCTTTTTTCAGAGCAGTGGTATTGGGGCAGGGGGAGGGGTGAATGTAGGAATTCCTTAACTTGGCTTCACAGAGGAAGGGGAGCACGGTCAAGGGTAGCCCACCTGCTTGTCTCATAGGACTAGCACAGATTTACCTTGTATTTGCCTTGCTTGTTGTAATAATATTACTATTCATAATTATACCTTCCTAGTTACCCTTATGACTCAGTATTCATAAAAACATGAGATTACTCATGAAACGTTTCTCCCTGTATTTTAGGTGGGAGTTGCTGAGGTGGTGTGAGGTTTGGAGAATACACATGGTCCCGTAGGGAAATGGCCAAGTTGTTTGGATGCTCATCTGCCTTGTGTGAAGTTTTGGGTTGGCTTTACTCCTTACTACTGTGAAGTAAATTATAAAGGGGAACATTTTACAAAAAGAGAGTCCCCCAGGGGTGGGGGATCCTTTGTTTGTAAACTATGTCTAGTTCCAAATGCTTTTGTCTCTGCATAACCTATGAAACTGCACATCTCTTGGCTTTATCATATATTTTATTCTGAATTCATTCATTCACCTTCTCTGCATACCCAGTGTGTGTGAGGTCGCCTGTCAGACGACAGATGACAGAGGCAAAAACCCCTGAATCTTAGGATCTCACTTGATTTAGTGTCACTTGACTTCATTAGCTTCTGCGGTAGTTCTAAGATTTTTCTAGATCCTGTCCCCCACTGGCCTGTTGACCCTATTTCAGAGTGTGTCTTAGACGCTGAGTGTCCTCATCACCCCCCACAGCAGCTTCTGGGCCTGTCTGCCATCATCTCTTACCTGGATGGTCTCAGCAGGAGTACTGCTGTGCACACTCCTGTCTTCTTGGGGCTGTTCTCAGGACAGCAGCTAGCAGCAGTCTTTTAAAAATGGAATTTAGATCCTATTTTACTCCTCTGTTCAAACCCACCAGTGGTTTTGCTTTCCCTAAGTGCTCGGGCCCCACTGGCTGTCTGACCTTGCCTTGTGCTACTCCCCCACCCCCGACTGGATTGGAAGGAATCTGAGAGACCATTAGGCCCACTTCTGTCTTACTGATGTGAGAATAAGAGTCTAGAGGAAGTAGGGGAGTTACCCAGGGTCATAAAGCTGGTTAGGGGGTCAGTCTGAAATTAGACCTTTGACATCAGGTTCCATTGTCCGTACTATATCTAGTCTCCCCTGGCTGAGAGTATTCACAGGCTTTCCGATTTGACAGTTTTCTCTCTAGACTACAAATAGGAGCTGAGATTTTATCTGGATATTCTGGGTTAGTGTTAGACAGATGGTGACCCTGTAATATGTGGAAAATTCCAAAGATTGACCAGCGTGAATGGGAACTCCTTGGGACGTGCCAGGAACACCCCAGGCACGCTCACTCTTCCATTGGCAGGAGAGTGTAGGGTGGAAAGGAAACCAACATCAAGATTCTTTGCCGCTCTAGTTGTTTTATTACATGTCACAGTCAGAACGTGTCTTCCATTTAAATTCAGAGTTTTTGATGAATGGCCAGACCAGCTGCAAGCCCTTTAGGCCTTGATCTTGCCAACTGTTCATTTTCTTGATGGACTTCCTTATTTCGGGCGCTTGTGTCTAGCTAGTCTATTGTGGACTTGTCAGAGGGGTGTAGAGCTCTCTCTTTGGGATAGTCAGTCCCCCCATGCAGCATGTGTCCTGAAGCTGGCTTGCCTCCATCCTCTTTTTAAGTGCGTGTGGTCTTTTGTTAAGTAGGGTTAAGTGAGAGAGGACTCTTAAGGAGAAAAAAAAAAAAAAACCTCCTCCAGCATTTGCTAGAACATGTTTGCGAGCTGACAGAGCTGTAATTGGGATGGCAGAAAAAAAAGACTTAAATTTATTAATTTCTTGCCATCTGTTTTGTGATATAAGGTGCCCTGATTTGAGTTTAGGAGGCACTTCATGTCTGTGTCATATTTAATTCTACGCTGTGTGACCTCTTTGATGGTACCAATCATGCAAAAAGCCCATGTGGTTGCGGCATCTAGTTTTGCCCAAACACAGGCTCTAGATTTTCTTCATCTACTTCAGCGTACTTCCAGTTTCGATACGAAATGGACTCTGGGGATGCTGATTTCCAGGTGGCTGTTTTGGTGTCAAAGGAAGTTTAGTATCCTGAGTTCTAGTAGCCATACTACCTGGAGGGTTTCATTTTGGTTTGGTCACAACATTTATTTTAGCTTAGTTTTCTTGCATGAGGTGGGCAAAACAATAAAGGTTAGAAAGTTTAGGACTGTGCCCTAAGACGCACAGCAAAATAATAAAACCTAGAATTAGGAATCAGGAGTTACGCTATTTGTAGATTTTTTTTCTTTTCAGGCTGGGGTTGTGGAGCTTCTGAGCACCACTGAATTCAGTTCCCTTTTTACATCTTTTAGCCCTCTGGGATTTGGGCAATGCCTAGGTCCTGATCGCAGTCAGTCACGGGAGCCCAGGGTGTGTATGAGGTGAACCTCGAGTAGTTGATTTCACACAACTAGGGAGGCTCGGGAGGCTCTACTCCTGGTTATGTACATTTTCTTACCAAGGAGCTAGAGGAGCAACCTCAAGGTCAGGGGGACTCGCCCTGAAGTTTTGGGTTGTTGGGATTACACTGGATTCGGACTCGGGTTCTTTCCTCAGATGCAGAATGCCCTGATCCTCAGACGCAGAGGCAGCCTGTGGGGTCAGTAACCAGGAAGTGGTATTCTTACCAATTCTTGTTTTCTGTGCTAAAAGTTCTACTTTGAAATTTGGGACTGCTTGCTTGCTTCCTTCCTTCCTTCCTTTCTTTTCTTTTTTTTTGCAATAGTTTTAAATTGTCTGTTTATTTAGACGAAAGCAAAAGGATATTAACCCAACCTTGGATATAAATATGAACCCATAGAGTCTTTTCCTTTTTTTTTCCCGCTATTTTGGTAGGATGTTAATTGTATTTCCTCTCTCAACCTCCCCCACTCCCCCATTTCTTTGGCAGACATTACTTGTCTTGGAAGAGCAGATGAAGAGCTGTTTGAGGACTTTTTGTAAGGGGACACAGTACAGATGACAGCCTCAGCTAATGGTAACCAGAACCCGGGAGCTGGGCTTGGCTTTCGCAAAGCACTGACTCTCAGTGGCAGCAATGCAGGTGACCACAGAGTGTTAAACACATCTGGAAAGGGGTTCTGACATCATCCCCGGCATCTGTGGGGAATACGCACAGCCCGTAGACCCATTCCTCTTTGACCCTATAAGGATTCTTTAAAGAGTCACGCCCTGAGTGGTTTTCTGGCCAGCCTGACTGCTCGTCCATCTTTGAGGAGATGGAAGGAGACAACCTGCCTGTGGAGTTCCACGGGCCCCGGAGGTGAATGGATTCTGCATTGGAAATTGCTGAAGCTAAGAGACTGGATCTTAGGGGACCCCAAGGGATCTGCTTTTCCTCTGCTCATTGTCCCTACAAAACTTTCCTGGCAGCCAGCATTGCTGTTTAGACGGGCCGTTCTCTGCTGCTTAAGTTGTTTGGCAGTGGTGTGTCAGGATGCGGGTTTTCTGAACGCTTTCCCAGCTGGTTGCTTGAGCAGTGGTTAGGGTGGGGCGTCCCGAGCTACTGGGGCTGGCTCCTGTCTGGATGCTCACAGGGGAACCGATGGGGAGAACACCTCCGTCTTCATTCGGCTGCCCGGCTGCCCGTTCGGTGGTGCTGGGGGGTGGCTCTTGAGAGCAGATAAGGGTGAGTTCAGGGAATGATGAGGTCTATTTTGGTTTCTTTCGGTGAAGTAATCACCAATCCAGTGTGACTTTTACCCTTATTCTTGGCATTCTTCTGCACTAGCCCTTGCCCTCTTCCTCGTGCCTTTAATTTTCCTGGCTCCTCTTGGTTGAACTTGTATAAGGCCTCCATTTTCAAGACTTTTTAGTTCCTAAGCCACTCAGGACTGAAAAGCGAGCTCTATAAGCAGCCTCAGATCCTCCACCTGGCAAACCATGGACCCACCAACCTGAAATCTGGGGTTCCAGGTCAAGTGCTGGGCACCAGCCATGATGCCTCTGTGACTTGGCCTCTCACGATATCCTTCCAGTTGGCTCAGCCCAGCAGGGCTAAAATTTCCCCTTATATTCTAGTCCCTTTCATAGGCAGAGGTCTTGTCTAAACCTTAAGGTCGTGGTGGCAGTGGTGGGGTTTTCTATATACACAAAAGAAATATAAGGAACCTCCATTTACCGAGCACCCAGATAAAACAGTTACCCATTTTGCCAGATTTGTTCAATCTTTTCCTAGCCCCTGAACATTTACTTTTTTTTTTTTTTTAAGATTTTATTTATTTATTTGTCAGAGTGAGCACAGGCAGGCAGAGTGGGAGGCAGATGCAGAGGGAGAAGCAGGCTCCCTGCTGAGCAAGGAGCCCGATGTGGGACTCAATCCCAGGACGCTGGGATCATGACCTGAGCCGAAGGCAGCCGCTTAACCAACTGAGCCACCCGGGCGTCCCTGAACATTTACTTTTATACAGGGAAGACTGGATAAATAACGAATTTCCCACCTTCTTTTAAAATCATTTTTCAGAACAATGAATTAGTAACCTAGTAACCTCCAATGGTGACCAACAATTTTTTTTTTTTCCTAAATACCATTACGAACTTATAGATTTATTGTGTATTTGATGTGTTTCTACCCATTGTGGTCATTGTTTATTAACGGTTTTGGGTGCTCACTATGTCTCATCTTAAGTCAGATGGCATCCCTTCAAGTTGACTCCTGTGTTCTTTTGACATGACCCTGTTTAACTTTGACAACTTTCTTGCTTTCTGACAGCAAAATCTTCCAGACTCTATATTCTGCAGCAGATGGGGAATCAGCCATTTCTTTGGGGGCCTTGATTCCTTTTAGTAGAGAACTCAGTCTGGGCTCTAGGACTGAATTACATTTGTGACGCCCTCCCCCAATACACACACAGCCTACATCCTGCTCTGCCCATAGTCAGTATGAGATTTTTGCTGGGAATGAAAGATCAACAATCAACCACTATGAATCTCGGGTAAAGATTCATCTCGGAGAATCTTGTGCTCTACCCCTGGTTCTGACACTTCTACTTCAATTTCCCCTGAATTTTGCTCACCCTGTGTATACTGTGCCTTCCCTGGCTAGAATAGTAATCCCAGCCCATGCTTCATAACCCATAAGAAAGGTTCTGTCTGGGCTCAGCTTAACTTCTGCCCTTTTGGGTCCTGTGTTCTGCCAGTTCCTAACATTCCATTTATCTCAGACTGTCCTTGTCCTCCTCAAAATCATATCCGGTCTTTCAAGATTTACTGCTGAAGAACCAGCTCCGGAGTTCCTGTTTCAGTTTGAGAACCTGTAGCTCTGTCTCATCAGTTTAGTATCAACCTCCCGAGGATCAGGCAGGGCTGGGGGGAGGTTAGAGTGTGCTGTTGGCTCAGCATGTCGCTGGCCGACTTCTTCTTAACCTTTTCTTTCCTCTTGTAATCCACGGATTTCGGCATCTTCGGAGTGGTGTTTCATAGGTTATCCTGTTGATTTTCTGCCAGGGAGGAGCAGAGGGCTTTAAGGATAGGTAATGGGCTACCGTTTCGTTAAATGGAACAATAGGAGAAGATGGCCTTGTGAATGGACTTGGCAGCCGGGCTCATTTGAACGGTTGGTTCTTGGCTCCTGTGTTGGCACATCCTTGACAGGAATTTTGAATGGTCCCAGACCTGACAAATCACTGGTTCTTTCTTCAGAGGCAAGTCAATAAGTCACCCTCAAGGTTGATTGTGTAACTGTCTTGAGTGTTAGTTTTGTGGATCTCTGGAGGTTCTGTGTATAAGGCTTAATTATTTAATCACCTTAGTTTAGCCTGCTTAGCTTCTTTACGTGGGGCTAATAAATGTGGAAGAGAAGCAGACATTAGGGTTGGAAAACCCAGAGCCTTATTGCCCCCTCCCCTCTTTGGGTTGGGTGATTGGACCTCTCCATAGCTGAGTGATGAAGAGCTAGGATCAAAATGAAGTCATCCCAGATCTAGGTCTGCTCTGCGCTTGCTCCAGTCCGCCAGCCGGATTTACTTAGAGGAGCATGTAGAGCCATCACTCAGGGCTGTGCTAATTTGCACTTCATTATATCACATGGGAGACCCGGTAATTTATAGCCTATCATTTTTGGAGACTGGAGATGGCTTAGCTTAGGCTTTGCTGAAACAGATTCTATTACATTAGAAGAGAACCTCGCTGGCTACACCCAAGATGCTAAGTGAGGAGGCCACGCAAAGGGAATAGAATGACGCTGGAACTCAATCCCCCACCCGAGAAGGGGAGTAGTAACATTCTGGCTTGGCCTCTTTTCATTTCCCTTTGATTCTGAGTAATATATTCGCTCCCTACGTCCCACCTGAACGATTTGGGAGTCTGTATTCCCTAGAAAGACTCTATTCTCGCACCCATCAGACGGAATTAGGTGCCAACTCTGTGGCCTTAATGAATGTTGAAGGATTTCAAAGGGCTAATGGAAATTCTTCTAGAAGTAACAATTTCCATTCTATTGGTAAGGCAGTTCTGCAGAAATTCCCTGAATGCCTTGGGTTATTTTAGACAGCAACATAGCTAGCGTTGGGTGTTTTTTGCTAATAGATGACAGAATGTGGACATTTGGAATTCATGGAGAATCCCTAAGTTGCATCTTTGACAGAGCTCTGTCTTTTTTCCTAACCCCTCACCAGAGCTGCTCACAGAGAAGGGCCTGGAGAGATGGAATTTACTTCTCTCCCTGCTTCTCTCCATACTTCTCTCCCACTGTTCTTTTAGAGAGGGGTGAGTGGCTGGCTGCCTGCCAGGTAGAATCCGGGACAAAATCTAAAGCCAGATTCAGAGTTACAAGCCTAGCCCCTGCCCAGGTTGCTTACAAAGAATGGAAAGGAAAGCAAAGTCTTGCATCGTTGGCTTTAAATTTGGTCCTCACCAAGTTATCAATTCTAATTTAGCGTTGTGCAAGTTGCTGTACCCCTGTTGATTGATTAATTTCGTTCAGGGTTTATGGAGCACCTCCAGTGTTCCTGGCACTGTGCTGGGCACTTGAGGTAAAAAGATGAACAAGACGTGGTCCTTGCTGCCCCGAGGCCACAGTCTGCTGGGAGAGCATCAGAGGGTGTGATAAGAGCTGTCCTAGCCAGGTTGCATCATTGGCATTTGTATCCTAAAGCCAGTGGGGGGCCGCAGAACTATCCTGTGCAGGGGGGTGACATGGTCCAATTTGTATTTTAGAATGAGGATGCCAGTGACTTAGAGGTGGTCACATTTCAGCTGGAGCCTCTGCTTAGTGCTGGGCACAGTTCTAGGTGCTGGGAAGCTATGGGCGAACGAATCAGACATTCTAGAGGTCAAGTGAGGTTGGGTAGACAGACAATATACAGGCAACAAATGGCGTTTTTCAGATGGTGATAAATAATTGGAAGAAAATAAATAGAGCCTTGGGAGTTAGAATGGGCGCTGGAATGGGAGCTGACATTTTGACGTAGTTTTAGTGAGGGCCCTTGTGAGGAAGTGACATTCAAACTGGGCAGCTATGGGGCGATCAGGGAGGAGTGGTCCGAATGGGGACAACAGCAAGTGCAGCAACCCTGGGATGGGAATGTACTTGGCGTAGTGTTTGAGTGCCGCAAAGGAGGTCGGGGTGGTTGGAGGAGAGAGGGCAAGTGGTATTGAGATGAGGTTGGAGGGCCTGTGGGCCATGGGAAGGAATTCGGATTAATTCCAAAGGAGCGAGAAGCTGCAGTTAATTAAATCGGAGGTTGGCAAACTGCGACCCCTGGGTCAAGTCTGGCCTGCTGCCTGTTTTGGTAAATAAAGCATATTGGAACACAAGCACGCCCATTGGTTTACGTATCGCCTGTGGCTGTTTTTACATTGGAAGAGCGAGTTAAGTAGTTGTGACAGAGAACATATGGCCTGGAAGCCTTAGATACTTACTTGCCGGCCCTTTATAGGAAGAGTTAGCTGACCTCTGAATTAAATGATCTGTTTAATTTTTTGAGAAGCTACTCCGGGTGCTGTATAAAGAATGTTAGGAGACAAGAGTGTATGTAAGTAGTCCAGAGAAGACCCAACACCAGAGAGCTAGAAGCATACTGCTTTTCTTCTGTTGAAAAGTACCTAGCTATGACCTATGCACAGCAAATGTGGTTGAACAAATGATGAGATACTGAGTAAGGCAGTGACCGTGAAATGAGGAGAAAGCAAGGCTTGAGAGATATTTAGGAGCTAAAAAGTCAGTACAGCTGATCATTGAGTGGGTGGATAGAAGGGGGGGCACACAGAAGGAGGGTCAGAAATTGGTTGAGGTATTTTGGTGCCTGGCGGTACCATTAACTGAGACAGAGAAAGTGGAGCTAGAAAGAGCATATGTTACCAGGGAGAAGGCTCTTCGGACATGGGACACGCAGCACATCCTGGAAGTGGTGTCAGAGGGTAGTTGAAACAGGTCTGGAGCTTAGTGGCGTGAGGCCGGGCTGCTGCAGGGAGGGATCTTTTTTTTTTTAAGATTTTATTTGTTTATTCGACAGAGAGAGATCACAAGCAGGCAGAGAGGCAGGGGGCGCCGAGCTGATAGCCCGATGTGGGGCTCCATCCCAGGACTGTGGAATCATGACCTGAGCCGAAGGCAGAGGCTTTAACCCACTGAGCCACCCAGGCTCCCCTGTGGGGAGGGATCTTGAAGCGATCAGCTCATGCTTGCTCTCCCAGGAAGAGGGCAAGGGTAGATCTCACAGGGCATTTATTTCCTATACAGATTTGGATCTAGGTAGGAGGCAAAGCTAAACTAACTACCTGGGCAGTTTGTGTCAGTTAGTCATGACTATAGGATATTTTTTCTGTGGAGGCTGGTGGGCTCCCGTGAAGGCCTGCTTCGCGCGTTCTTCTGGATGCCATCCTCTTTCTCCCCCTGGTCGGGCAACTGGGGCAGCTCTGGGGACTCTTCCTTACCAGACTCCCTGCTAACACTGGCCTTTTGACTCTGCTCCTGATTCATTCGCACATTTATCTACTCGAGGGTGTGGATCGGTAGGAGTCTTCGTTGTCCCAGGAGTTTCACTGGAGCCAGAATTCTCTGATACGAGGGTTAGACAGTTGCCTTAATATCATTCATTTAGTGCCCACCGTCTTCACTCACGAAGCTAGATAAACCTCCCGACGTGCCCCTCTTCTGTCTTCTTTGTTTTTGTCTGGGGAAGGGGAGCCACGTAAATGACTCAGAAAAAAATCACTTGTGCTGGAAATAGCCTTAAGATCGTTGTAATACTGGGCGCCTGGGTGGCTCAGTGGGTTAAGCCACTGCCTTCGGCTCAGGTCATGATCTCGGGGTCCTGGGATCGAGTCCCGCATTGGGCTCTCTGCTCAGCAGGGAGCCTGCTTCCCTCTCTCTCTCTCTCTGCCTGCCTCTCTGCCTACTTGTGATCTCTCTCTGTCCAATAAGTAAATTAAAAAAAAAAAAAAAGATCGTTGTAATACTAGACATGGATATAAATCTTCGGTTTTCACCAAAGTCCCTCATGAAAGCCCAAGAATAAAAACAAAATTGTAGGGCGCCTGGGTGGCTCAGTGGGTTGGGCCGCTGCCTTCGGCTCAGGTCATGATCTCGGGGTCCTGGGATCGAGTCCCGCATCGGGCTCTCTGCTCAGCAGGGAGCCTGCTTCCCTCTCTCTCTCTCTCTGCCTGCCTCTCTATCTACTTGTGATCTCGCTCTCTGTCAAATAAATAAAAAACAAACAAACAAACAAAAAAACCAAAATTGTAAAGGGAGGAGGAGGGCCGCTCCACCCGTTCTCTGCACCCGCACCATTATTAGCGCAATGTCACAGTTCTGCTGTTTGCACATTTTTAGAAGGCCGGGTTAACCTAGTCTTACAGTGTTCAGATTTTATGTGGCGTTATGTGCGAGCAGTTTCTCCTTCCCTAAGGAAACAGTCAAGTCAGTCTTGACACTTTCCTGACCTAAAGTCAGAAAGTCAGAAGAATACTTTCCTGACCTAAAGTGTTACTGTCCTGTGGTTAGTGACTTCTAGCAGGCCGAGGTAAGAAGTCTGAAGCCTGATCACTTGATCCCCAAAGGGATGGTAACAAAGCCCCTCCCAGCCCCCACCACCCAATGAAGTAGGTTGTAAAGAGAAATTAAAAACATGAAAAAATTGGGGCGCCTGGGTGGCTCAGTGAATTAAAGCCTCTGCCTTTGGCTCAGGTCATGATCCCAGGGTCCTGGGACCGAGCCCCGCATCGGGCTCTCTGCTTAGCAGGGAGCCTGCTTCCTCCTCTCTCTCTCTCTGCCTGCCTCTCTGCCTACTTGTGATCTGTCTGTCAAATAAATAAATAAAATCTTTAAAAAATAAAAACATGAAACAATTGTTTTTGAAATGTGCGTATTGAGAAGTGTTACTTCCATGTCAGTTCTGGTCCACCTCATAGATCTCCTACCCCTTTTATGTGCCTCTCAGTAGTTCCTTACACAACTCTCTAGAGTTTCTTTATGTAAATACAAGCAAATGTGAATATGTGTTCTTATTCCTCCCACAACTCTTTTTTTTTTTTTTTAAGATTTTATTTATTTATTTGAGCGAGAGGGTGAGCGAGCCCGAGCCGAGAAAAAGGCAGAGGGAGAGGGAGAAGCAGGCTCTCCGCCGAGCAAGGAGCCCGATGCGGGACTCGATCCTAGGACTCTGGGATCATGACCTGAGCTGAAGGCAGACGCTTAGCTAACTGAGCCACCCAGGCACCGCTCCCCACCGCTACTCTTTTTTTATACAAAAGGCTGCACATTATATATCCCATTCTGTAACTTGCTTTTTGTCCTTAGCAGTAAGTTCTAGAGATTGTTCTGTGGTGGTACAGAGAGAGCGTCATCCTTCTTTTCTCAGAGCTGCATAGTATTCCGTTGTGTGGACGAGTGCCTCCTCACTTACTGAACCAGTCCCTTCGAAGGACCCTTGCATTGCTGCCAAGATTTGCCGTGATGAGCAATCCCTCCGTGAACAAAGGCAGCTCTGTACAGAGTTATTCCTCATTCTTAGAATGCTAGTTGGTTTTATTGGTTGATAAATTCCCAATTACTGGGATTTGTGAGTGCGGCATCGATGACGGGACCGACATCCCTTCATCACTCGAGAGTCAGTAGTACGACTGCCCCATGGCCACACTGCTCCATCTCAGGTTTATTTTAATAATAAAACCTTTGGAAATTTTAATAATGAAACCTACTTAGGGCCCTTTGCTCAAGAAGTCTGAATCCCTGATCACCGCAATTACTGCCGTGGCAGCTGTAGAGCAATTTAACAGGATAATAGTGAATAAGATAAATTATACTTCAGATTCTTAATGGATTGATGTGCAGAAGTATGTGAGGGATGGTGGGGGCGGGGAGCAGCGCCTTTCCCATGGCAGCACATGGCTGTGTGAAGTAGGGAACTGGGCCACCGGAGTTACTACTGGGAGTGAGTCATTCCGTGCCAACCTCTGGGCTCTGTGGTGGGTAGAGCGTCCTGTTTACTCCAGACAACAAACTGTGTGAATTCTCTTGTTTGTGTGCCTCCGTGGAGTGGGTGGAAATTCTAGGTGACTTGCTAATTGTCTTATTTCAAGGACTCCCCTTTCTACTAGAGAAATACTATCTTTGGTGTGAAAATAGGGAGACCGACTAGTTTTACAAACAGCTGCTGGCCAGGGGAATAACAGTTCCTGCCAGGTGAGTGGTTAAAAAAAGGCAGACTGGAAAAAATCACTGTGGGATGGTAAGTGTTCTGCCCTTGTTTACAAAGCTCCCATAGTCTGCCTGTGTGTCGGGCGTGGGGGGAGGGATAGATCAGTTAAGAAGTAAGTACAGTGCTGGCTTTGTATGCCCCTCAATTTGTGTTTAGGGGAGAATAGTAAGGATGTGGGTCACGTGGCGGGGGAGGGGCTCTCAAAGGGGCCAAAGGAAGCAAATCCAGAAGGCTTGTCCGCCGTTCCAGCCGTACGGACATTCCTTGGCACCTCGTCACATCGCGGGTGCCATAACATCTGCGGGGTATTGATCTTGTACCTTCGCTCTGAGTACAAAACACTTAACACCCATTATCTTGTTCATTCCCACCAAAGCCCTAGGAACACAGGAGACGAGAGCAGAAAAATGAACTCTTTTCTTTCTTAATGTTTAATCAGCATTAACACACCTTGAAGGGCTATTGGATTTGGAGTAGTGTTGTGTTAATATTCAAGCAAACTAAGTGGTCTTGAAATACGAAAAGTCTTCTTGGACAAAGGAGCAGGGTTAAGCTGAGAGGACGGGACAGGTGAGAGTGCTCTGTGCTCCTGCGAGCTGGAAAATGGCTTGTGCCCAGGGAGGATGCCGCAGACAAGGTGGTCAGAGAATTTTGTGTTCAACTCTTAGTCCTGCCTCTTGTCTAGTTCTATAACATCTGATTTGCAACTATTTTAATCTGTAACATAAGGAGAATGATCTCTATTGTGCAGAGTCTTCAGAATGATTCAATGAGATTGAGGGATACCAAAGAGGGTCTTATAGGTGGTAGCTGGTACTATTATTAGCAGAGAATCTTCCAGAGGGGCTCATCTATAGTTTTGGCGAAAAAGAAGGTGCTTGCTCTTGCAAGAGGAGACTGGTACTTCTGCCAGTAGATCATGAGGACTGCCTTGAAGATTCAGAAACATATTGACAGTTTGGAGGAAGATGTTAGTTACCATGGCAACTTGGGAATTCATTTGGTGGGAGAGTTGTAACTGGAGGTTATCTCACTGGAAGAGACTGACGGTGGAGGTGAAAAAAAGGCCCGTCTAGCAGGAATGAAATCACGTTTTATATCGGCAGGAAATACGAAGAGACGTGCTCTAGAGAAAGTTCTGTGCATGGGTCAGGCCTTCCTCAGTAGTGGGGTATGTGTCATAGTGGGCCCAAATGCTGCTGCTGGTTAATTGCTTTTGTTCACGTGTCGTGGGTAGAAAAAATAAATGTATGAATGGGTTTTCAATGGTTTTTTTTTGGCATCTGAAAACATGACATCAAACTGTTGCACATTTTCCTACAGTTGATTACCAGTTCCCAAGAGGGTTTCATTACAAAGAGCATGTGTACCGAATGCATGGTAATCATTTAGTTTGTTCCTAAGGTAAATGACATAACGAATACTGGTATTTCCTCTTGATTGGGCAATTAAGGTGTATTTTCTTTTTATAAAGGCTCTTTTAGTAATATCACTCAATTGCTGATTTTGAAAAGCTTTTTGGTATGACGTGTATAGTGTCCATTGTTGGTTTGATGCATTAGTACATCTGCTGTTACCTGTTACCTTTTGTTAATTGCAACCTTGCCCAGACATGGAGGAATGAACCAAATGAAAGCCTTTATAACAGCATGATTCTAGATTTGCTCTTTGATTCTCCATAGGCCTCCAGTGCACATCACATCCACTTCTCTTTGGATATTCCCTTTGCAGTTGCTTCTGCCCAGAAGGGCCACATATGGCCACATTTCGCTGGCCAAAAAGCAAGTCATGTGGCCCTCCTGGGCAGAAGCAATTACCAGTAGGAGACAACATAGTGTTCTCTTTTCCTGCCTCGGTAATGTGAAAGTTTGTGACTAGGTAGAGCCTCTGTCAACCTGGGTCCTTAAACAGCAATGGTGGACATATTCTCCCCTCTTTACTCCTGTTGGTCAACATATTATGTTGGTCATAATAAGGAAGAAATGAGCTTTTGTTGTGTTAAACCACTGAGATTTGGGGGATGTTTCTTACTGCAGCAGAACCCAGCTCATCCTCACTACTTCAACAGACATTTATTGAGTATTTACTGCATGCTGGGCATTGTTAGGTTGGGATAAAACATGGAATAAGACAGATAAAACCTCTCTCCTTATAGAACGTAAAGATTCTATGAGAGGAGACAGATGATAGAACAAATGAATAAAGATGATTACAAATTGAGATAAGTGCTCCGAAAGGAAAGAAACAAGTTCATGTGATAAGCAAATATCCAAAGAGCAAAGAGGTCGTAAGAAGAAAATGACAGTCTCCTAGGATCCTTGTCAATGTTCTTTAATAGTTCCTGATATGTCTTAAGACCCTGGGTGCTTCTAGAGTAGTTTCTTTTGCCTTGGAAATAAGAGAGCACTAAAGGTAAGAGAGAAATGTGTTGTATTACTGGCGGCATTGTGACAAAATTAAGTAGCTGGTACATTTCAAAATAAAATGACAGCGCAGAATGAGATCAGTTTGCTTTTTTATCTATGAAAACTCATTAGCATCCCACTGGGTTTACTGGAGATGAAATCTGAGTTTTGTTTATGTGTTGTGTGAAGTCTCTCCTGGAGAGAACCAATTCCAGCTGCCAGCCTGTCCTGACATCTGCTTGCTTGGTGGATACTGGTCCAGTTTAGTGGTGTTAACCTGGCTTTTCAACTAAGGGGAAGTAGAACCGAAATAATACAAATCCTTTTGCCTTATCTGAGATGATTTTGGAAGCAAAGAGAACAATGAAATATTTCCTTAAATTTTCCATAAATGTACCCTGGGAAAGTCTGTGGACTGACTATACATTTTCTGAAAGAAGCTTAGGGATAGAGCTCAGGTCTGGTTGTTGAGACATTGATTCCATTTCCTGCTGGCAGTGATTGCTTTGTGGGACCGTGAGATGGTAAGAGGTCTCTTGGTACGAGAGTGGGCAATACCTATCCTGGGAAGAAGTGAGAAAAGTGGTGCTTGGAATTGTAATGGGGAAAGGGAGTTTTATCTGTTTTTCTTTTCTCTTTTCTTTGGGGGCAAACCAGAGGATTGAGACTCGGAGAAGGTCAGGAGAGGAGGCATGTTTAAATGAGAGTTAAAAGGAGAACCGACTCATTCAAAGACTGGGTAATAGGAGAGAGTGTGGACTGCTGAATTCTGTGTGCAAATTCAGAAAAATGCTTTTGCGACCACACTGAAAAGGACAATGGAGGCTCCTGCATGCTGAAGTTAGCCCTTCATCAGTCAAACCAGTCTTTTGATCACCGTCCTCAGAGGTAGATTAAGAATCTGTAAGCTGGAGCCTAGACTCCCCCCACCCCCCCGTCTTGAATGTTTTAGTCATCTCATGTTGGCAAATGCTCTGCAAATCCCATCTGGGTGAAACTTCAGGGAAGTAGGAAAATGGATAAAATTAAGAACTACCCAGCATCGAAGATATATATGTCCTTGCAAATACATGGCTATGTTGATATAGTGTAAATTTTCGTGCCAGGACACATGCCAATAATTTAATGATGTGTATAGCAAAGTTCCTTGTTAGCCCCATTCAGAAACCCAAAAATGAGTTGCAATACTGAAAGTATTGAAGCTGAAGGCCAAAAACAACGATCATGTTACCTAGGGTCTCATGAATAATTCAGCTGACTTTAATACTTTTTCCATGGTGAAAATAAAGCTGAAATATTTGGCATAATGCAGGCAAATTTTAACCTCTTTGGGGGGAGGAGATAGTTGGTTATGAGGAATGTGAAGAAGGGTGGAGAAAAATAAGGAATCTTTTCATATTTCTTTTAACCAAATATATGGAATCTCTCAACATTCCATGTCGAAAGAATATATAAAAATTCAGTTGGGAGTTTAAAGGTGTTTCCTCTGAAAGCTCATTAATAGTGAAAGATTTTGTTTAGGCTTAAGAAACACTCAGAAAATTGCTCCTAAAGTTATAGAAGGGTGGTCATAGAAGGGTACCAAGAGAGAAGGAGTACCTGATACACTTAGTGATATGCAAGCCAAGCGTGTTGGTCTGTTTCAGGAAAATAAGAATAATAAAATAATAATAAAGTAATAGTCCTTGGACATGAACAAAAAGAATTTACAAATGTTCTTGAAGGTGTGTGCAAATTGGATTAGTATAAATTGAATCATAATTTAATGAGTCTTTTTAGGAAGACATTATAACAAGGCATGCCGGAAGGTTAGAATTATTTTTTGTAAAGTGAACATGTTTTCTTCTCTCCAACTTTAAATCTCCAGAATTTTTCTCCAGACTTTTAAATCTAGGTTTTAACTTAAATCGAGACTTTTGCTATCCTGAGGATAAAAGCGCTGGACATTCTGTATCTTTAGACTCTAGTTCTTATCTCTTAAACAAATACATGAATTGTCCTATTTTTTTTTCTACTTTTATCCTAAAAATAATGAGAAGACAAGTGAGTTAATAGACTCTTAAGAATATTTTGCCTAAAGGAGCTTAGAAGTCATCTAGTGCAAGTCACTCACTTGACAGAAACTGAGGCTTAGAGAGGTTATGTGACTTGTCCAGACTCTCTTATTACCTCAGGGAAGGTGACTTCTTATGAATAGGCAAAATAATTCAAAGGAAAAAATACTCAATTTACTAAAAAATATATGGAGAAGGAAATAGACCTGGTTGACATGGTCCATTTCTTTTACCCTCCATACTTTTTATTGCTTGGCTATGATGTGATGCCTGGAATTTCAGTTGCCATTTTGTGATATAATGTGCTATGCTAATTCACTAAAGAAGAACAGATGGTGCGCTGAATCCCTGATGACAACATCAAGGTGCTTAACCAGCTTTGCACTTCCTGCCTCCAGGCTTCTCTTTGAATTTCTTCTTTGAATATCATGGACAAGGTAATTCCACAGAGAAAACCAACAAATAGGACATAGCTTTTGAAAATCTGTTTGAAGTCGTTGGAGAGCTAACAAAGCAATAAGGTATGACAGGGCCAAGATTCTAAAGAACAAGGAAATGTAGAGTTGCATGGGGCAACTTTCCCCTGTAGGGCATCCCTTGATTCTAGAAGAGGCAGCTGAGAGGATAGAAACCTAGTAGAACTTTCAAACACTCATGGGCTGAGGGGTAAAAAATTGTATTCAGAACCTGCCAAAAAGAGTGGGCTATAGTAAATGTCCCAAGCGTTGGGTTGATAACTGCCGGACTGAACTTTAGGATTAAGCATAACTGGAAATTGGCTAGTCTTCCCAAGGACTGAGGCTTGGCTTCATCTTTTCTCATTCCTTGATCAGATCAAGGATTTTGAGTGGATAATCAGTTTCCTTGAATCCTGCATCTTATCTTACTGTATAATCTTTCATATAAAATGCTCAGGATACAATGAAAAATAACCAGACATACGAGATGATATGAAGACATGATTTGAAACCAGGAGAAAAAATAGGCAATAGAAACAGATCCACAGAGGATCGAGGTAATGGAGCTGTTGGACATGGATTAAGATTAAGAAAAAAACCAAAATTAGTAATTCTGGCAGAGATCTGAAAACTAAAAAACTGATATGACAATTAGAAACATAAAAAGATATGATAAATGAAAGTGAGAAGGTATTGACTGTGTGTCACACAGTTGAAAATAAAAAGAATTAGTTAACTAATAATAGTAGAAGGAAGAACAGATACCAAAATTTTTTAAAAATATAAAAAGATACTAGAGATATAAGAAATCTCCCATAGAAATGATCTAACACACTTAGTAATTGGGAGGCCTAGAACAAGAGGACAGAGAGACCAGGATAGAAACAATATTTAAACACATAATGCTGCATTGTTTTCCCAAACTACTAAGTATATCAAACTACAGATTCAAGAAGTATTTTGAATCATGCAGAATAAATCAAGAAAACCACATCATAGGCAATCATAGTAAAAGTGACTAAGAAACAAAGACAAAAAGAAAATCTTAAGAGCAACCAAAAGGAAAACAAAGATCTATTATTATCCTCAATGGAGAATCGATAAGACTGACAGCCGAATTTTCAGTGGGGGTGGGGGTGGGGGAAGGAAGCCATACAAAAGCGAATTGATGTCTTCAAAGTGTTCATAGACTATTTTAAGATAGATTCAAGACAAAAACATGGGTAGGGATAAGAGGAGAAGAGTAATATATATAAATTGTCTATGTTCTGACAAATAGAAATAAAAATGAGAGTAGAAGAGGGGGAGGACACATAGAAAAGAGAGAATAGAGTCAGACTGCCACAAAATTAATGCACAGGTGTCAAAAGAGTCCTTGAAAGCTGACAAGCCAAATAGTGGGAGACTAAGTAAGGAAAAAAGGGAGCTATGGATATTATAAAAGTATTAGTGTAAAGATAACCCCTAGAACAAAGTATATACTCTCCCAAATAGGAAAAAAAAAAGGCAATAAAAAGAACTACAGAATGAATATAGCATAATGAAACAGCAAAAATAACATAAAATGTTGGGGTTGAGACTGAATGTATCAGTGAGATACAAGTATAAATGAACCAAAATTCACCTAAATAAAAGAAAAATATTTTCTGGTGGTTCTCCGGCAGAACACACCTCTACTGCATACAAGAGATATACCTAAAACAAAAGGATTCAGAACAGCTGAAGTTATCAGTAGACTGAAAAACATATACAAGGTTGTTTTTAGTTACCAGAATGCTCATTAGAGGCGGAGTAGATAACAGAGATTGTGGGTTAGTCGCACAGCGGAATGCTACGTCTGTACCCTAAGAATATATGAAGATGCTACGTCTGTACCCTAAGAATATATGAAGTGTAAATACATACAACAACATGGGTGTACCTCATGATCATAATTACGAGCAAAAGAAACACGAAACAAGAGTACGGGGTATGTGATTTCACCGAAGAAGTTTTCTACTTTATTTATGTGTGTTTCATCTTTATTGAGGTATCATTGACATATATAAAGTTGTATGATATTTGAAGTGTACACCATGGTGATTTGATACTTGATATTTGTATACAAATATTACTTAACAATCACCATCTGGTTACTTAACACATTTACCACCTCACATAATTTGTCTTTTTGGGGGGAAAAGGTGAGCACATTTAAGTTCTATTTTCTTAGTGAATCATAATTATTTAATACAGTGTTATATGTGATTATTATGACCATAGATTCCTTCTGCCCGTTTTTAAAATTTCACATTGATTCCATTTATATGAAGTTCATAAACAGGCAGGCAGAAAGGCATCTGTGGCGATAGTCATGAGGATTGGGGGAGGGTGATGGGAACGGGGCCACAAAGGGGCTTCTAGAACCACCAGAGGACCCTTTCTTGATCTAGGTGCCAGTTGCATGATCTTGTTTACTTTGCTGAAAAAATTTTAAGCTGGATACTGAAGAGTTGTGTCTTTTCTTATATGTATGTTACATTTTAATAACAGGCTTACATTTAAAAACATGAACTGTTTACAAAAAACAAAGCAATGGGTAAAGTCCCATGGAATATTGTATTTAGAGTCATTGGAGAGAGTGATTTTTAATTCCAACTTACATGAATACTGTCTCTAGGCTCTTGAAGGCCATTTCCTTTTTCTTATGATACCTCAGGGTTGCTCCCTGAATTTGTTCTTGTCACCTTCACATTAAAAATAGAGCCCAGAGGGGCGCCTGGGTGGCTCAGTGGGTTAAGCCGCTGCCTTCGGCTCAGGTCATGATCTCAGGGTCCCGGGATCGAGTCCCGCATCGGGCTCTCTGCTCAGCAGGGAGCCTGCTTCCCTCTCTCTCTCTCTCTGCCTGCCTCTCTGCCTTGCTGTGATTTCTCTCTGTCAAATAAATAAATAAAATCTTTAAAAAAAAAATAGAGCCCAGAAAAATAGGATAGAGAATTCAGAAGTCGATCTAAATCCATGCAGGAACTTAGTGTCGAGTAAGAGCGTGTTATTTCAAATCGGTGGGATAGGAGAGAAGAATGGATTTTTTAATAACTAGTTTTGAGACAACTGGGTAGCCGTTTAGAAAAATTTAAATTGGATCCTTATCTTCCTTTTTTAAATGAACGTAAATTTTAGACGGATTGAAATATACATGTAATGAAAACATAAAAATAGAAAAAACGTGGGAGAATATTTTTATAAGACCAGTGCTCTAACTCCTGAGCTATGGAGCTGCCCCTTGTGAGAATGTTTTTTAAAACCATTGCGTATAATCTAAACAGGACAGAAAATTTAGAAACTATGTGAGTAAAGATCGATAAATTTTAAAAGTTCTTTTTTTTTAAAGATTTTATTTATTTATTTGACAGAGATCACAAGTAGGGAGAGAGGCAGGCAGAGAGAGAGAGAGAGAGGAGGAAGCAGGCTCCCTGCTGAGCAGAGAGCCCGATGCGGGGCTCGATCCCAGGACCCTGGGATCATGACCTGAGCGAAAGGCAGAGGCTTTAACCCACTGAGCCACCCAGGCGCCCCTAAATTTTAAAAGTTCTTAATGATTAAAAATATAGTGAAAAGATGAAGTGGGAAATATATTTGTAGTATATGGCAGAGTGCTCATTTCTTTTATGGATAAAGTACTCACACAGTCAACAAAAAGTTAAAAAAAAAAAAAAAAAAGGACCAGTAATCCAAAAGAAACTATGAGCAAAGAGTGTAAACTGTTGTTTCAAAGAAACAAACGAAACACCACAGCCTTATTGCAACATATAAGCATACCAGTGTAGGAAACGCTGGGTGGATCTCACTCACCAGAGAAAAATACAAATTTAATTACAACTATAGTACTTAGGCATTTTGTACATATTAGATAAAAATATCTGCTAATACAGTGTGTTCTCAGGGTACAGGGCAGCAAGCAGTAGTGATCTTACTCATCCTTGGTTGGGTAACATCTGAAAGAATTTGAAGTGTGTATACCCTTTGACCTAGCAATTCCCTTCCAAGACTTTATTCTCTGCATATACGCATGTGTGCCTTCAAAACAGCGATCTTGTGATAGCAAAAAATTGGGATCAATGGCAGGGACCATCAAAAGGGGACTGGTTGTATAAATGAGAGCACAGCTGTCCAGTGGAGTGCTGTGCAGCCAGTGGAAAGAAGAAGCAGACCAATGTGTACGAATATGAAAAATTCTCCAGGATGCGCTGTGAAATAGAAAGAAACCTGGTGGAGAGCCGCATTTTGAAGAGGCGAGATGATGCCTGTGCATAGATGCTTGCTTGTACACAGAAAATTTCTGCAAAGATATATAAGGAAATAATACCAGTGTTTGCTCAGAGGTATAGAACTTTGAGGCAGGGTGTGGAATAGAGGAGGAACCTACTTCTCCTTGCTTACTCTTCGAAAGTGGCCTGTCCGTGTCCCTCTCTCCGCCCTGTGCATGTTATACCCATTTAGGAAAGCATAAGACAAGGCCACTTCTGTCCATGGCGATTCTTAGCAGAAATGCTGTTGTCCTTTGGGGTTCTGCTGTATTCCTGTCCCTTCGAACTAAATGCCCGTAGCACTTCCCTCGTCATTGTGCAACCCCACAAGGCCCCTGTGGGTTCCTGAGCATCCCAGGCCATGGGTTGGCGGGGGTGGGGGGGTGCTGTTTGAGTTAAGAATCTAACTTCTCAGGGCGCCTGGATGGCTCAGTGGGTTAAAGTCTCTGCCTTCGGCTCAGGTCATGATCCCAGGGTCCTGGGATTGAGCCCCGCATTGGGCTCTCTGCTTGGCAGAGAGCCTGCTTCCTCCTCTCTCTCTGCCTGCCTCTTTGCCTACTTGTGATCCCTGTCTGTCAAATAAATAAATAAAATCTTAAAAAAAAAAAAAAAAAAGAATCTAACCTCTCTTCAGGGTTTCTCAGGTCCCGGGTTCTGTTGGCCTACCAGGGTCTCCACGTGGGCAGCTGTGGACCTTTACCTGGAGAAGAACCTCAGGAAATGTCCTTTCTGGAACTCAGGCTTTTTAGCCAGTAGCAGTGGACTGGTTAGGGAGCCATGACTGGGCCATGACTGCTTAGGGACCTCTAACTAGGCAGAATTACACCTTCACCGGGGAGAGGGGTAGTGCTCAGGCTTTGGTAATAATGGGCAGGAGTTTAGGAAGCAGGATTTTTGGTTCCCTTCTCTTAAAAGGTATGGAGGATTGGTTGTATCCTGATAGGACTGGTTCATTTTTTCTGTGGTGCGCTTGGTAGCTTTCCTATAACAACAACAACAAAAATCCTCCCACACCATTCTGTGCCAACAGTTTCCTGAGCTGGAAGGGATAGAAGTTTCAGTTGGGAAATTGGCGTGTGTCTCGCCCTTCACTGTGGTGGATGCTTCCTCCAAGCCCAGGCCCATGTAACCTTGAATTAACATGATGTTTCTCGTGAGACTCGTGGCAAAGAACCTGTCCCACTCTGGCTTTGCCGGAGTCCACAGGAAGAGCAAAGATGGGGGTTGGGTGGCGGCCTCCCTGGACAAGCGGGAATGGTGCTCCTGCCTTGTCCACTTCACAGTGGCCAAGGGATGGTTCTGGCCCAGGAGGCAAGCTTTTGAGACACCAGAGAAACCCTAAGCCTTTGGGGTTCTATTGTCTTACAGCCCTGACATGTCCGGGGTAAAACCATGTCTTCTCAGAACATACCCAAAAATAGTGATTCTTTATTTTGAGGACTTTCTCGGGTGCCTTGGTTAGAATATTTTTTTCTAAGTGGCCCACTAAGTCATAAGAAATTCCCACCTTTTCCCAGCCCCCCAGATTTTCTCCTGTTTTAAAAGACTGGATTTTCTTTCATTCTTTCTCTTCCAGCTTCCCATCCCCTGCCTCCCTTCTCACCACCAGCACCCATCACTCCTGCTCCGGGTGTGGGGCGATACCAGACCCCTGCTTCAGAGCCTTGTGGGCATCCTGCTTATACTGACTGTTAAAAACATTTTAAGTGACATGCATTGCTTTTTTCCTAATTGGAAAAGCAACATGTTTATCCTAGACAATTTGGAAAATACAGGAAAGCGAAATGAAGAAAATAATTATCAAGGAAGTCAATACCCTTTTTCTTTTAAAGCATCATTTTCTCTCCCTCTTTGCGGTCCAGACTCCTTCACTTCTCATTTTACATCTTTGAGCGTTTGGGAATTGGCGAGGGGGTTGGAGACCCCTGGAACTCTGTGTTACAGTTGTTCCGGGCTGTCACAGGCAGCCCCGGGCTGTCTCTGAAGCTTTGCAGAATGCAAGAGGACATTGCACGCCAGAGGACATTCGGCTCGTCACCTTCCAAGGAGAGCGACTCCTGGGAA
Source organism: Meles meles (assembly GCF_922984935.1). Taxonomy (NCBI): domain Eukaryota; kingdom Metazoa; phylum Chordata; class Mammalia; order Carnivora; family Mustelidae; genus Meles; species Meles meles. Next base: position 25,025,093 of record NC_060082.1, on the reverse strand, counting down.
GGAGGAAGGAGCAGAAGTAGTGGGTGCGCTAGACCCTGCCGCAGTTTTCCTTCCTGAGACCTGGTCAGCTTTTGCTCTTGGGCAGGGGAAGAGGGTGTCTGGGGATTTGTGTTTTCTACTGGAATTCAAAACTCTGTCACCTGGGCTCTTCCTCTGTGTCCTTTCATTTTTAGGGCGGAACCTCTTTATTGTGAAATACTGATTTTTCATGCTGTTGAATTTTTCAGAGAAGAATTGGGATCCAGGATGGGAACCCTTCTGCTGGAGGGCTCTGGACTGTTGTGCTTGGCTCATTCCCGGCAATGACTGGGAGGACTGGGAGGACTAATGGCAGAGACGTCTGATGTCCCTTCAGTTTCAGATGCCCCAGGCCCCAGAGCCCCTCTTGAGGACGGCAGTGTGAACCGTCAAAAGAGATCGCCCCACACGTAGAGTTAAGGCTGCTGGGAGAACTTCTCTCCCTTCGGTGGCTGGTCATTATGTTGCGAGGTGGCAATTTACAAGCTTTCCCAGCTGATGCCATTGCTATGGTGTCAGTTACGGTTACCACAGTACGGTGTTGGCCTGAGGAGTGTAGGACATCCGGCCGGCAGCCTTGCAGAGTTCCTTTGCTTCCAAATGCTTTTTTTCCCGCCCATTCCCCCCAGTCGATTCTGATACCTTAGCATCCTTTCCTATACCGAATCGGAGGTTATTTTTACTCCTTATTCTCTCTCTGAAAACTCTGTAACTTTCAGAACAGGGGAAGAGGGAAGCAAACAGGCTTATTAGTAACTATGGTGGTTTGAAAAAAAAAAAGTTGCAGATTCTAATTTTTCAGAGACGAATGTGATGTCAAGATTCTCTCTGCCACCCTTCCTGCCAGACGGCTTATCAGAAGTATACATTCCAGAGCACGCTGGCGGCCATCTGAGTTCTCTCTCCACTTCTGTCTGTCGTTCTTTGACTTTCTTCTTGGTCTCTTCTGGGATGGGGGCGGCAGATGAATCCAGACAAGGTGTTAAGACAGTGGCCTTTAGCTGGGTAGAGCTTCTTTATTATGTATCTCTAATCGAGAGCGTTGACTGCATTTCCCCAGAAGTCCTCTCTTGGCGTGTGGCTAGGAGCCCACTGTGGTTTTGATTGATCAGGGCTCTGATCAATCACTTCTTGTCTTTCCCCACAGGGCAGAAGTAGTAGGTGCTCAATCAAGAGATTGGATTGAGGGGGTTAGAATTAAATCTGACTTGTATGCAATTTTATATTCAAATGAATCTGTTCCCAGTCTAAGTTACTTTTATAGATTGCTGCTCTGAAGATTGTCATTTCCCGAATTATCCTTTCTTGGTTCCTTTTCACCCATTTGCTTCCAGTGTTCCAAATTTAGGCATCTTGGAAGTGAGATTAGGTGGGTGTGGAAGGAACTTTGTGGAATTAAAACGTTCAGTCAGAGGGAAATAGGGGAAATGGCGCAAACCATCAGAATCTTCTGTCTGGGTTTTAGGATCAGAAAGTGGGAACCGTGATGGAGCAGACGGAATACCTTTGCTTTGCTTTAAATCCCAGTTTGCCTTAGAGCGTCCGTCCGCCCTGCGGTGACTGCAGGCCTTCCAGAGTCCTTGGATTTAACCCCCACAGGCAACAGCAGCTCCTGTGGAATGGGTGGGGTGGGGACTACTCTTCCCTTCCTTGGAGCCTTCCAGAGCCTTCTAGGCCTACCCTGGCCCCTTTTTCCTCCCCTTCAGCTTTTGGCCCTTGGCTTCCCCCGTCCAGTCCCCACACACCTGCCCCATGAAAGTGAGGTAAAAAAGCCCTTAGCTGTTTGTCTGCCCTGCTTTCAGTCCTCTTCCCAAGGCAGCAGGAAATACAATCCCAGGCCCTTTCGGCCCCTTCTATGTGGGTTGTTAGACTGAGCGTTTAACTTCTTCTTCGTGAAAATGCACATTAGCTATTCAGAGACTTAATCTCCTAATGATTTGTGTACGTTGGTAAAGAGGAAAAGCCATCATCCCTGCCTGGTACACTCAGATGTTCCCTTTGGTACACTGATGGCAGGATTTCAGAAGCGAGGGACCATTTAATTTAATTTTGCAGACGGCAAGAGCTCCTGCAGGAAGCTTGGTCACAATATGCCCCCTCCCAGGAGAGGAGCTCCGGCAAATTCAGGTTGCCCGGGGGCCTTGGCTATCCGGAATCTAACCCTCTGACTTCTTTTCGCCTCCCCTCCATTATAAAAATCTGTTCTTGGGGAGGGGGAGGAGAGAAAATTGTCCGGGTTGAAAAGCCGGTGACTGCTGTGGGATTGCCGTTTGTAGCGATGCTGTTCTGGACATATGGATTATGACCAGCTACAGATTAACCCATTCCCCCTTTAATTGTTTTATGGCTTTGTCTTTCTGAAATTGCCCCCTCGTGGCCTGAAATCCTTCCTGGGGTTTTCCTTGGTCTGGGGACTATGCTTGCCATTGAGAAAAAAATCTCCCCTTTTTCTGGGCACTAGGTCCTCATTGACACAGAGGAGAGGACCAATGGGGAATGTTCTTTTCGCTTTTAATTTTATATTTAGGGGATGCCTTCCCATAGAGAAGCAGGCTCAGGCTCCTGAGTTGGTACGGCAAGCAGTGGATGTTTGCTGCCCAGTCCTCTTAAGGTGTCAGGAGTGGAAGTCCCAAGCTGTTGGCTTTTAGGCCAGCCCCCAAAATGTGTTTGTCTGTCACCCTTGGGGCCAACAGACACACCCAGGATCTTGGTGGTTTTCACGGTCTGGCCGTTGGATAAATCTGATTTCAAACCTTGCCTGAGCGAGGTGTTTCTCTTCATGTTTCAGAGCCATGAGGCTCTAGGAAGAAGTCCGTGTTGGAGAGCTACAAACCTATTTCTTCATAGATCATCCTAGATGTGGCTATACGCATTCAGAGACTCGAACAAAAATATCTTCCTAAAACTTCTGTTTGTTCCTCTGTAGGAGAAGGTAAACATAAATAGCTCATGGGTAAGTTGTGAGCTGTTAAAAGTTCTTGGTTTCTTGGAAACTTCTTTCCTTTCTTTGCTCTTTTCTCTTCATTTGTTATGGCTGCCGTTCCCACCTGCAGAAAACTACGGGCAAACAGAGGAGGATCAGATAGTATTAGTTTCTACTTTTGGCTTAACCAGTACGGCCGAGGGTAATTGAACATTTGTGCTTCAATCATTGATCTCCATCTGTGACGAGGAGCCCAGTTCTCATTTTAGCCATCACCAAGTAGGCGATGGGAGAGTAGTAATCTGCGCTATAGATTTATTCGTTTCTTTATTCCCTCATGCATCTGTCCGTTCAACAGGTAGTTATTGATCATCTATCATACCAGACACTACTGAGATGCATCATTTTATAAAACCAAGATCTCTGAGAGTTAACGTTTCTGCACCCATTCTGCATTCAACACACATGATGAATATGTAAATTACTTAGGATTTAGAAGGTAATCCGAGCTTTTAGGGGAGGTCTTATAAAGCAGGGCACATTTGTGCTAAGATTTGTGCAAAGATTTGAAGGAGGTGAGAGGGTGTAAGTGGATACTGGGGAGAACATTCCGGGTAGGGGCAACAGCCAGTGAAAGGACCTAGGGGAGGGCCCCAAGGCTCAGGTGTGCTCGCTGTATTTGAGAAATAACAAGGAAGCCACTGTGGCTGAAGCAGAGTGGTCTGGTGGGGGAGCGGGGGCGTAGCAGGAGGTGACCGCAGACGGTGGGGGGTGGATATAGAGGGGAAGGACATGTTTGATCATGTTATGCCATGTAGGCCTTTGGCTTTTACTCTGTAAATATCTTGTATATATCTGTATCTCTCCATCCACATTTATATCTGTATCCCTGTCATTCTTGGTGTCATTAGATCTTACAGCTTTCCACCTCTTCCATGTTTTTAACTCCATACCATCAGGTGTCTCTTAGGAGTTGGCGGTGGAGGGGAGGTTGATGATGAGGGCGGGGGTAGGAAGGTTTGCATTCAGACTTGCTGGAGACCTGGAGCCTGTGCTTTTCTGAGACTTGGCAAACTGATGAGATCCCTCCCCTTCCTTCCCCTGACCCACGGAGCAGGAGGACTGCATGGCTTTCTCTTCATCCAGCCTCTCCCCTTCTTCTGTTTGAAGAATCTCAACTATGATTTCTGGCACATCTGGCATGATTTTAGTCGCTTTCTCAAGGTGTTTCCCTGCTGTTAGCCCTTTTACCCCAGAGAGCATCCCGAAACACGTTTCCTTTTCCACCACCTATGCCATACTTTCTCATTCTCCTTTCCGACAGCGAGGAAGTGAGGAAGTGGAAGCGAAAACACCCCGAAACTCCCAACTCCGGGAAGCGACGGGCTGGCGGCGTCACTCTTCCTTACCCACGAAAGCATAGTCAGAGGCTTAGTCATGAGGCGTTTCATTAGGGGAATGAGTTCCCTGTTGGCCTCACTGGGTGGCTGGTGGACGTGTCTGGGTCCAGTGTAGCGCCCGCCTTTCAACCAAGTTCCCCCTATTTCTTTGTGCTGAGAAGCCCAGGCGTGGTGTGGTTTTCCACAGGAGGATACAGAATGATTTATTCTAGGAGAGAATTTCATCTTGTGTCCCTGATTTTCTGTTTGTTTTCTTTTGAAAAGCTCTTGTGTTACTGCCTGAAGTCTCCAAATGGTTCTTGAAAACGCTGACCGGAGCCCTGTCCGTAGAGTGTTTTTCCAACTGCTGATCGTGACCCCTTTGTTGAATGGGTGGTGAAACCAATTTAATCCACCACTCACCAGCTTCTTTGAAAACGTAAATAGAATAGGAGGGAAAAAAAAGGATAGAAAATATCAAAGTGAATTGGATGTAGAAAAGATAAATGTTGCATCAGACTTAGGGATGTGTGTGTGTGTGTGTGTGTGTGTGTGAGTGTTCGTACAGGATTCACAATGTAACGTGCGTTGCTCGCTATGGGCCATAGTCAGCAAAAGTTAAACACCGTCTTAGGTATCCAGAAATCGTGTTTGCTTCATATGTGACCGACGAGGATGAGATGAGCAGCGAGTTCTTCAGAAGGTTCTGTCTCCATGAGATAAAAGTAGAAGTTCAAATGACAGTTTTTCACTAGAAAAACAACCCAGATTAGGTTCGTTACTCCTTTGTGAGGGTAGAATGTGCCAGAACATTACGCCGTTCAGGTCAACAGGAACTAAGCTTGTTGTTTCTCTCTGCACAAAGAATTGTGCAATTTCCAGGGGGAACTCCCCTCTGGAGGTGGAGAGGGAAGGGGAAGGAAGATCTGGAGAAAGGAGAAAGGAGGCAGTTCGGCAGGAATCTTCATTGTGAGTCAGGTTGACCCAGGATCTGCGCATAGTTAACTCGAAGGCTTTGTTGGAATCTGCCAGCGATTCATTGTTGAAGACAGGGAAAGCACAACTCATTTCCATTTATTTCAATTCAACATTTATGCCAGCTCTGTGCTAGGTGCTGGGATGTAACAATGAATAAGACATGGTCTTGGACTTGGGGCGCTCCTAGCCTGGCAGGGAAGACAGATGTAAATTGCTAATTACTGTACATTGTGCTGAGTGTCATAATAGTGAGTGTGTATAAAATGCTCCGGGATAGAGTTTATAAATTAGAGGAACTATGCTTTCAGGCTTTCTTTCTGAGAAATGTGCCATTTAATAATAAAGAACTGGAATAGGGGTTTCTTATCAGAAAGTTGGAGAAGACACTCCCCTGGAAAGGAAAATGAAATTTCTGAGAGAATCACGTTCGTCCAGTCAGGCTACTGTGTTATTTTGTGTCTTTTACTCTGAACATAATTTGATGTTTTAAAAAAATTACTTTCTTTTATTATTTTTTTAAAAAAAGATTTTATTTAACAGAGATCACAAGTAGGCAGAGAGGCAGGGAAAGAGAGAGAGAGGAGGAAGCAGGCTCCCTGCTGAGCAGAGAGCCCGATGTGGGACTTGATCCCAGGACCCTGAGATCATGACCTGAGCTGAAGGCAGAGGCTTAACCCACTGAGCCACCCAGGCGCCCTAAAAAATTATTTTACAATACATTTAGATGTAATCCCTGCCTGGAAAGTCTGGAGACACATAAAATAATTACACAATGTCCTTAAAAAACATTGACAAACATAACAAATAGGAACTTGAGTTCTTCCTCTGATGGAACGCACAGAGGTTTGTTTTTCCTTTCTCATTGATGTTTAAAATCAGTAGTAACTTTTCAGGACATGTAACATCATGACTAATTCTACATGAGAAATAGGAAGTCACAGAGTGTGTTCAAGGTCTAGAATGCGGGTCTTCCAAATCCAGGCTAGTTTACTTCTATCAACTGTGTGTGGCCCATGACTGCAGAACCAGATTGAGTCAAAAGCTGAGTTTTAAGGTCTTTTATTTAATTTTTATTTTACGAAGTTCAGTGGTGTTTGTTTTTATTTATTTATTTTTAAAGATTTGTTTATTTTAGGGAGGGGAGTGCAGAAGGAGAGAGAGAATCCCAAGCAGACTCTGTGCCCAACCCTGAGTCCAACGTGGGGCTCGATGTCACGACCCTGAGATCACAACCTGAGCCGAAACCAAGCGTTTCTAACCGACTGGGCCACCCAGGCACCCCTGTTTTTGTTTTTGTTTTTATTTTTCAATTGTCAGCTGACTTCCCTATGAATTTTGTTCCTGCTGACAAATTCCGAATACACCCATCTACGGATCTGAACAGTGGAGTATTTTTTTTTCCGAGGTGTGAAATGATCGGGCAGCCTCATAGTACATACAGCAGCCATACTGTATATTATGAAGCATTTTCTTCTTCTTGTTTCTTTCTGGGACTGAGTAAAAGCAGCTGGTAAAATCCTTTCCATTTACATCGTTGGAGACGCGGCCTTCAAGTGGTGTTAGGTGGGTGGGCAGAAGATGAAGACTGAGCACAGTTTTTGGATGAGGAAAGTGAAACCCAGAGACCCAAATCTTCTGACTCATGCATACCTCCTGCTGCTGTCTCTAAATGTCTAAAGGATGGCACTGATCTACCCGCAAGGTCCGAACTTCTGTTGTTTTTGTTGTTGTTGTTCCGTTTTGTGTTGTGATCCTGTTTGGGAGCACTGGACTTTTTGTGTCTTGGGAAGTCTTTGCATTTTCCTTTATTTGGAAAATTCAGTTTGAGGCAATCATTATAAGAAGACTTTTGGAAACCTTGAACTCTCTGAAAATAAAAAGTCTCCCATTTCCCCTCTGCTTTGGCTCTGTGCTGGAGGAGAGCTCTTACGTCACTAAAAGCGCTGTAGTTTGCTTATCTAATTTCTGCTCTGTGTTCATATTAATGAATATTGCTCTTAGCAAAAAATGCCCTTCTTCTTCAGACGATTTGCAGTACTCTCCAGGCTTCACCCCTGCCTCTTTCTTTAATCAGTCTTGTCTTTTTTCATTCTCCCACTTAAACTCTATGTTCCAGCTACTTTGAATTTCTTAGATTATTTCAATTCCTTGCATGTATGTGGCTTCTTTTCTCTTGCTTTAGGGCCTTTGAACATGCTGTTCCCTTTGGGCTAGAACACTTTTCCTGTCCTCTTCCTCTGGCTCACTGCAGTACTCCATGTCTTCTGGGAGCCCATCACTAAGCCCTAGACTGTCCATTCCCACAGTGTCTGCTTTTCCTGTGTTAATGGGCTCATCACACTGCAGTTTTGTTTTTTTTTTTATAGTCTGTCTTTTCTGATAGACTAGTTTCCTTGGGAAGGCAGGCCTAGCATCAAGAGAAGGGAAACTAGTTAAAATTACTGGAGTCTGATTAAAAAGACTTTTATATTAGACTGGCATTGCACAACATTTTAAAATTTATGAAGTCCTTTCAGAGTAATATAATTTCGTGAACCCCCTCAGGAGTTTAAAAAATAATGGTGTCATTTTTATAAACTATGATAAAGAGGTGAATTTAGGTAAAACATTTTCTTTTATATCAACATTATTAAAATTATATTGCACAGTTTATTTTAATAGAGACTTAAATTTTTAATAGCCTCCATTGTATAGAAGGTAATTTTTCTCTTTCCTCATTGAACAAGTGATATGCACTGTTTAATTTTTTAGAATAAATGATGTAACAAAGAGTGTGATTTGTCAAAAATAAATTTAAAAATAAAATATTGTGCTTAGTTTGGGACTAAATACGCATGAAAGGTTAGTTGAAAATTTAATGACCTGTGAATACATTTAAAAAAAAAATAAGAGAAACACTTTTTTTTTGACCTAATGGTTAGAACTTTTGTATTTTGCACTCTATTAGAAAATGGCTTCTTGGGCCGCCTGGGTGGCTCAGAGGATTAAGCCTCTGCCTTCAGCTCAGGTCCTGATCTCAGGGTCTTGGGATCAAGCCCCACATCGGGCTCTCTGCTCAGCAGGGAGCCTGCTTCCTCCTCTCTCTCTGCCTGCCTCTCTGCCTACTTGTGATCTCTGTCAAATAAATAAATAAAATCTTTTTTAAAAAAATGGCTTCTTAAATGTAATTTTCAAGTTTTGTTTCTAAATGGTGAGATACCACAGACGGTTCCAACTGTGTATCGGCAAGGCAGTAACACAGTATAGGTAGGGAATGCCTTTCTTCCAGAACTGAAAAGCCAGTAAACTGTAGCATGCTCAAAAGCACCTTGGCCTGAATGGAGGTTGCTAGGGGTTGGGGGGAGGGGAGAATGGGAAGTTGGTGTTTAATGGGGACAGAGTTTCAGCTGCGGAAGAGGAACACATTCTGGAGATGGATGGTGTTGACAGTTGCACAGCGGATGTGAATATATTTAATGCCGCTGAACTGAATGCTTAAAAAATGGTTAAAGCGGTAAAATTTATATTGTGTATATTTTACCACAGTAAAAAACCACCTTGGCCTAGTTAGTGATGTTTGACTCATCACTCCCAACCGTTGTGCGCACTCACGTGATATACAGAGGCTCTAAACTGTCCAATTTTAAAAGGAAGATTGGGAAAACATTCCTATTACTGATTTTTTAAGAAGACAAAGGAGCCGCAGCCATTGGCTGTGTGAAGGCTTTGGAAGACATGTGTCCACTGCTGGGAATTCACAATCGACTGCTTGGTCGACAGCCTTAACAAATGTAGGTGGAATTGAGTTCTACCCAGGGACGGATGACCTCTACGGTAAGCCCCGTGATGCTAGGTTATTAGACCGCATTTCCAGAGAGGACAGGCTATTACTGCTTCCTTCCTAATCGTGGAAAGAGTGAAAGATACAGGTAAGAGGGGACGGGATACAAAGGAGAGACACTGAAACCATGGCCTAGCTTTGTGTGCCACTCATACCTCATAGTTGCCGTTGGCCTTCACTCCTCAGTGACTGGGGATGGTCCTGTGCTCCCCTCCGTTCCCTGGGCCTCTTGGAGCGGGGAGGAAGCAGATCCTGCCACTTGCTGACTGACCCTGGTGGGTGTTGCTGTGGGTTGGTTGAAGGGACAGGGACACGAACATTTCCTGGTGGTTATGTGTGTCACTAGGGCTCACAGGGGCCTTCTGTAATCTCTCACGGGCCTGTGTGATCTCTGTAATTCTGTAACCCTGGTTGTTGATGTTCAGAAAGCATGAGGTTACTGGAAAGTGTCTTATTTTCTATGTAAGTATTACCAAAGACCATCACACCTTTTCATTTGTAGTATGCTAACAGATTCTGGCATCTGGATTATGGAAGCAATACTGAAAAAAAGATTGCAAATGGGAAGTGATATTTAGGAAAACCTTGCCAATTTACATTCTCGCAGGGGAGCCCTGTGTTCACACTCTGGTCAGCCCTGGGCAATTAAAACTTTTGTTCCAGTAAAGTTTCCTCCTAAAAAGGTTTCATTGTGAAAAATGCCCTGTGGGCATTACGTTGTGAACTCTTTTGTGGCTTTCAGAAATAATGGGGCAAAAACACTTGTCAGAATATGGTAGAGCTGATTAGATAATGCATCTCTCCTTTTTAATTTTTGGTTGGCCTTCTGTTTTCATTTTTAAAGGAATAGCTATTGCTTTCTTACAGAATGAGAAATGCTCATTATAAAAAATCCAAGCGAAACTGAGAGGTACAAAGAAATGAGCAATAAATTGTTCCACCTCGCATTACACCAAGAGTTCTTCGTTCATTCATTTAATGAGTATTCCTTCAGTGCTCCCTATGTGTTAGGGACCAGGGATCTGCAAGGAATAAAGCGAAATCCTTGCTATCATGGGGCTTCTGTTCCAGGGGAAGGATGAGGTGATAAATAAATACCTAAATAGATTTATAAATGTCTTGAAGAAAAATATAATTGGGTAAGGACATAGAGGAGCTCTTTCAGGTGGAATGGCCACAAAGGCTACTTAAGAAGGTGACATCTGGGCTGAGAACTGAGTGAAGTTAGGGAGCTAACTATGTGAATGCTGGGGAAGCATGCTTCAAACCAAAGAAAGCATATGCAAAGGCCCTGAGGTGAGATTGTACTTGGCATGCTCTATGAACAGAGAGGCCAGTGTGGCTGGAGACCAGTGAGTAAGAGTGAATATAATGGAGAAACTGGTGAGACAGTCAGGGACTAGATCATGTCAGACTTTAGAAATCCTTCAGCTTTCTTCTCCAATGAGAAGCTGTTGAAGGGTGATGAGCAGGGGATAGACTACAGGGGAGTGAAGGTGGCAGCAGCAGGACGCTTAGGAAGCTCCCACAGTAATTCAGAACAAAATGATGCTGATTTATATTTAGTTGGGAATGGTGGGATTGGTGGAGGGGATAAGATACAATTGGATGCTGGACACATTTTGAAGGTAGAGCTAATTAAGGATTTGTTCTTAAATTGGATTGGGAGTTTGAGAGAGAGAAAAGAGTCAGTACTGACTCCCAAGTTTTTTGGTCTGACAGGTGAATGAGGGTGCTCTTAGTGAGATGGGGAATCAGGATGAGTATTGAGAGCTGAGTTTGGGCATGTTTAGTTCTAAGTACCTGTTAGCCACCCAAGAGGAACTAACTATTAAGGCATTTATAGGAGGCAGGAGTTCAGGAAGCGGTCTAGACTAGGGATTCAAATTTGGAAATTACCAGACACAGAACTGGAAGAGATCTACAGAGAGCAATTAGAGATGGAAGTGAGGTCCTAGAACTGAGCTCAGGGAGCAATGAGAGGTTGGAAGGAAGGGGGAAGGTCCAGCCAAGGAGAATGAGAATGTGTCTTCAGGGGCATATTAGGAGAGGATGGTGTCCCAGAACCAGGGAGGACCAGGGAGTGAGCCCCTCTCTCCAGTCTGGTGGCGTGGAGTAAGCCACGTCCTGAGAGTCGGCATTGTGGAGGTCATTCCTGCCACCACGAGAGTAGACAAACACTGGCTCCAGTGAGCTAAAGAGAAAAAAGGAAGAGAGAAGGTGGAAGCAGAGAGTATGGACAACCATTTTGAGTTTTCTTGTAAGGAGAAGGCAAGATGGAAAAAGCTGAAAAGGAGCAGGGAGATCAAGGGAAATGTGTGTGTGTGTGTGTGTGTGTGTGTGTGTATACGTACGTGTGTGTTTAATAAGATGCAGGAAATATAGCCGGCTTGTTTGCTTATGGGAATGATCCAGTAGAGGGGAAAATGATGATACAAAACACAAGCATATGATTTTAGTGAGCAAGAACTAATTTTATAAGAATGGCATTAGGCCATATGTGCTTTAAAAATAAAAACAATTGAATGTAATTTTGCTTGAATTTAGAAGAAAAAAGAAATTGAAGTGAAGGTGTAGGACTTGCTGACTGCCTCGTACATGTTTCTGTGCCGCAGAAGATCATAGCTCTTACGAGCTCTCCCAAAGGCTAAAAAAATGATTAGGAAGATCTTGAGGATGCTGAGGTCATTGTTAATATTTTAAACCATATTTTTAGCTCAGTCTTCACTTTGAGACAGATTGGCTGATTCCTTGCCTGGCAGGATTAGGTGATTCATATTCTTACACTTTCTCGTACCTCTCTTCCCCATCTCCTAATTTTTAGAGCTTATCTGGACTTTTTTTTTTTTTTTTCCTTGCTTGGCAGTATTGCTAACATTTACATTCTGCCCTGCATGCTCTCCTGTGTTTGTTCTTGGCACTGTGTCTCCTGCCTGTTCTTTACCACGGTGTCTCTCTGCCTTTGGTTTTATTTTGATTTATCTATTGGGTGCAGGATTTCTGTTTCACAGGAGGGGTTCATGGGTCTATATAGGCTGAGATCTTTCAAGTCTGCAGATGTTGGAGTCTTTTACAGTTGACTCAGCTTGCCGTACTATTCTTGGATCACAGTTATTCTCCCTGAGAATTTTTTTAGAACATGGCGCCATCATCTTCAGGCCTCTGTCGTTGCTTTGGAGAAATCTGACCCCTGTGTTGTTAGGAGTGTTGCTTTTTGATCCGTTGATTCTTAAATGATTCTCTTTATCCTTGAGGTCAAAAAATGTAAACATCATATGTCCTGATATTGACAGTTTATGTACATTTCCTGGTCTACAGTATGCTTCTTCTACCTGCAGATTTAGTTCTTTCATTTTAAGGAAATAGATCTGTATTCTCTATCTGGCTCTTTGTTCTGTCCTATTTGTCTTCTTTTGTGTTTACTGTATCTTAAGCCCCCCTTTTTAAAAAACATGCCATTAATTAGATTTTAAAAACCCTTTAATTGTGAAAAGTTCCAAACATATAGAAACATAGGTAGAATAGTGTTATTGACCCCCATGTACCCATCACCTTGCTCAGTTCACCCCAGGCTTATTTTGTCTATATCCCCTCACCACCCCCACCCACTCCCCTCCATCACTTTAAAGCAAATACCAGACATTATTGATCCTTGAATATTTCAGTACTTGTCTCTAACAGAAAAGAACTTTTTAAAAAAACTTAACCACTAACAAAGTTCATCTCTTCTGTTTATAATCCATGTATTGTATATATAATGACATTGCTTTGTTGTGTTAGATCAGCAGTATTTTTTTTTTCGTATCTTTGGAGGGGCCTCCCTCCAAAGATACGAAGGGTGACTATAGTTATTGGGCCTCAAAATCAGGAAGGTGAAACCAGGGGCACGAGCCAGGGAACTCTCTCTGGCGCAGATGGCACATCCGATCAGGCAGTCACAGTTGTAGAGACGGGAAGTGCCCGCTGGTTCCTTGGTGGTCTCTGAGTTTCTAGTGTTCACGTGAACTGTGGAGGGAAGGGGAGGAGGACCCAGAATGTACAGTTTCTTTTCCAGCAGGAAGTGAAACTTAGGCCTTTTCTGACTCAGTAATAACTGTGAAGAAGGAGCTGAGTAGTTTGAAGACTGTGTTCTAGTTCTGTTTTTCGTGGTCATGTGGTTTATTCTAGAGCTTTTTAATCTGTAGGTCGAGAAATCAGCAGGTCATGAAATGAAATTAGTGGGCTGTAACTAGCATTTAAAAAGAGTTGGAAGAGTGCCTGGGTGGCTCAGTGGGTTAAGCGTCTGCCTTCCGCTCAGATCATGGTCCTGGGGTCCTGGGATGAACCTGGCATCAGGCTTCCTGCTCAGCGGGGGGTCTGCTTCTCCCTCTCCCTCTGCCTGCTGTTCCCTGTGCTTGTGCTTGCTCTTTTTATCAAATAATAAATGAAATCTTTTTTTAAAAAAAGACATGGAGGGGTGCCTGGGTGGCTCAGTGGGTTAATAAACCTCTGTCTTCGGCCCAGGTCATGATCTCAGGGTCCTGGGATCAAGCCCCAAATCGGGCTCTCTGCTCAGTGGGGAGCCTGCTTCCCCCTCTCTCTCCACCTGCCTCTCTGCCTACTTGTGATCTCTCTCTCTGTCAAATAAATAAATAAAACCTTAAAAAAAAAGACATGGAAAATATGAATTTATAGCATGTAGTAAGGATACATAGTTCATGAAACTTCTGATGTGTGTGTGTGTGTGTGTGTGTATTGTCTTGTAAAAGTTTGGAAGCCACTAATTTATTCTATATGATACCTATGACTTTATGAACTTTCTTGTCCAGAAAGTTACAGGATTGAACAGCCCATGAGGCATGGTTTATGTGTTTAACAGAAATATATATAGGACAATGTACTTGGAACTGTTCTGATGAGTTTACAAATATTAACTCATTAAATCTCTAAGAGGGTATCATTATTGTGGAACTTTTACACATGGAGACATTTGGGCACAGAGCAGTTAAGTAACTTGCCCAGAATCCCACAGCTAGTAAGTGGTAGAGCTGGTGTTTTGAACCCAGCCAGATTGGTTTCCAAGCGGATTTTGCTCTGTGCCTCTCCAGTTGAAAGCATCTCTGGGTGGGGCATGGACTTTTTCCTCTAACCTTTAAGAGGAAATGAAAAAAGTTGTTTTCCTACTCCACCCCCTGCAATATACTTAAACATTCATAGCTAAGGTAGTGCGAATGAGGACTTTTATTTATTCATTTATTTTTAAAAGAATTTTTATTTATTTGTCAGAGAGAGAGAGAGAGAGCACAAGCAGATGGAGTAGTAGGCAGAGGGAGAGGGAGAAGCAGGCTCCCCGCCAAGCAAGGAGCCAGACTCAGTGCTGGATCCCAGTACCCTGGGATCCTGACCTGAGCGGAAGGCAGACGCTTAACGGACTGAGCCACGCAGGCGCCCCAGGACTTTTATTTGTTAAATTGAAGAAATTCAGGGATTCCTTTTATTAACCTATCAACATTGCCAACTGAGAACTGTAGGTTTCCAGTGTGAAAGACAACCAGACGAGTCCATATCTCAGCTTAATACACAGAGGCAGGGGAGTGGTGAAGACATAGATTTTAGAAGTTAACTATCTGGTTCAAATCCTGTTGTGATCTTTACCTGTATGGGTGACCTCCAGCAGTCCACCAATCTCTGAACCTCCGTGGTCCTTCGTCTGTAAAATTGGGAGGAGTCAAAGTTGACTTTTAATGGGGACTTACGGGGCACCCGGCACATAGTCAGCCCTTCATCTCTTCAGTTTTCGTAACAACCCACGGGTACGGCTGCTGTTACAAGCTCCATTTTTTGGAGAGTGAAACAGAGTGACCGAGATTAAGCATTTGATCCAGGGATTCACAGCTAGCTTGCGGCAGAGCTGGAGTCGAAGCTCTGGTCCTCCGAATGCAGAGTCTGCACTCTTTAACCACTCGGCTTTCCTGCAGGCTTACCCCACTGGGATGTTTTAAGGATTAAATGAGATCATGTACCTTTACACTTGAATGGTGACTTGACTTTCTGTGAGCTTGTTTGGCTCATAGTAAGTACTTAATAAATGGTTTCTGTGATCCCTGTTGAATACCGTCTTATACAAGATAGTGCCTGTCCGTAACTTCAGTGGAGGCAGTTTTCTTTTCGAGAGAAAATAAGCTGTAGTCGACGACATTAGTTCTTATAACCAACCCATCGCTTGATGTATATGTTGACTTCTTGAAAAATCATCGGTTAGCTATTCTCAAGGATCTGCTTAGCAGAAGAGACTGTGTATGCAGCATCGAGAACAGTGCCTGGTACATGGTAAGTGTCTTCGTCTGAGTTTCTTAGAAAATAGAGCCAAACACACAGGCTTACACTTTCTCTGGGAGAGCCATCCCGGGGAAGCAGGAATGCGGAGAAAAGCGAAGTGACAAGTGGCAGGGAAAGAGAGCAAATGAAAGGGACTGCTTGTAAACTGGCGACAGCTTCACCAGAGGCGGATGGTTTGTCTTGTGGGACATCTTCAGAGAAACTAGGGGAAGCTACTGTGTCTCTGAGCAGTCCTTGGGGCAAGGAGAGAGAAGATCCACTTGCCTATTCCCATCTATTGGCCGAGGGTTGACTTCATGGAGTTTCAGCTCTCCTGTGCTTCTTGGTCCATGGCTGGTGGCTGAGGCAGTCTGTCCAAACCTCAGGCCTCCGTGGCAACGAGGAGACCCTGGGTTGGGACATGAGAGGCCTGCTGCACGGGTACAGGGCCAGGCGCTGTCCGGCTTGAAGGCCAAGGCCCAGCCGCGGTAGCTGGAACAGCACGAGTTGTTCCAGCTGGCCAGCCGGGCGGTTGTGCTGGTCTTGGGTGATGTGTACATGGGGTCTGCCTAGCAGGTTCTTGATAGTGATTGACTCCTAACCGCCCAAGTTAGCAAACTGCCCGGCTCTCTTATTTAAGTGCTTTGCAGTTACTGACACTTGGAGATCTGTCTTTCGTGCTCAGTCTGCTTTCCCATCTCCTCTTCCTTTGCTTTCCACCTAAATGGAGGTGTCTGTAGGCCTAGGCTTACTTCTCGTTGGTTCTCTATGCTTTCTATGGGCAACTGTGTTCACTTTTATAGTTAACTTCATACTTCTGTCTACTTGCTGATGGCTCCCAAGTGCCTGTTTCTAGACTTGACCTTCTCCTGGGAGCTCCAGACTGCACGGTAAAGCTGCCTTTTCCAACAGGAAGTTCCACAGGCACTTCAAAGGCCAAGTGAATGTCTCGGTCCTCTGTAATCATTGTGGTTCCTCTCCCTGCCCCACAACGAGTGGGTGCTCGGTCCATGCTAGTTGAACTACACCTGGAACAACCTGTCGACCTTCCTGCCATGCTAGATCCTTAGCAGAAAGATAAGCCTTCCAGAGCCAGCTCTCTAGGAATTTAGGGTCTGGATTTTAATACTCATCGGTTTGTTTTAGTTTGACTGTGCTGGAGCCTTCAGCACCTACAGTTTACTGTTGTCCCTTACTGCAGTGGACACGTTTAAATGGACATTTTTTTCTTTTGAAGCATTGTTCGGTTGGAGATCGCTTGGGTTTGGACTCTGCTTGTGCTATCCTCTTGCTTTTCGAGACGCTCACCTTGCTTTATTCGCAGTTTACGGAGCCTTTGTGAACTGCATTTGTATCTGACCTGCATCTCGCTTTTCTGTTCCCCTCCTTGCCCCCCCCCCCGATCCCATACTCTTCTGACCCGGAAGTGCTACTCAGAGCCTCCTGAGCCAGATCTGCCCAGTTCTGCCTCCTCGCCTTTGCCTTAGTAGCCACAGCCTTCCTTCCTCTGGCACCTTTATATCTCCGTAATCCTCCCCAGATCGAGGCCCCAAGACTAACTCAGGTCCACGCTGGTTTATACGGATCTCCTTGTCTCTGAGCATCTCAAACATTGTTTTGGTGCTTAGCACGCACAGGCTTATACTGTTGAATACTATTGCATTTAGTCCTCCCCCTTTCCCCCCAGCAATTGGATGGTAAACTCCTTGAGAGTAAGACAGTGCATTATATTTTCTTGTGTGGTCCGTGATTCATTACTTGTACCTTTGCACAGGGACAGTGCAAGATAAATATTTGCTGGATTTGTTGGTTGATTACTGTGGTTCTGGGGAACCGACTTCCAGTTGGCCTCCAACACCGAAATTAGGGCCATCAGGTGACATTTCCCAGAGGAGCTGTTGGTCATCTCATTGCAGATCTTTAGTTTGTAATACAAGTTAATTCTAGACTTTGGACTTTGGGAATTTTGTTTCTTAAACATCTCAGGCAAGGCCTAGGAGCTAAAATTACTACTTTGGCATTTGATGTGGCAGCTTGTTCATTTGGGAACCTTTTGTCTTTACTTTCTGTTGAATCACTTGAAAGACCCAAGGCAGCTTGCCAGAGCAATTGTGATGATTCAAGTTCATTGAGATATTCCCCTTCGCACCCTCCTCCCCCTCGGCTTTACGAGGTTGCTTTCTGTGTTCATTTGGGGGCTTGAAAGTTAATGGATGACAGAGTGTCCTTTGGAAACTCCTAGGACCATTTTTCTCCTCTTCCTTCCCATGGTCTGGTTTCCCTTTGTCTCCAGAGCTGTATGCATTGTTTTTAGATGGTGTGAAGTTAATGCAAGGGGAAGAGAGTTTCTTTTTTCATAACTTTGGGATAATCTACTACTCAGGCGGACAGTTAGGAAGATGGCCAAACTTAAAAGTACATCAGAAAGAACCGAAGTCAAAAGGGAAGCCAGGGAGACCAGAACTTCACTCCTGCCTTCCTCCTGCCAAGATCACTATCTTACCTTTAGACCTGAAGATCTCTCTAACCTGTCCCCTTTGCTCACCATCGCCTAGGGAGGGATAGTTTAGAATCACTAGCTTCAGGACCACTGGTCTACAGCGTGTATTATTACTAATAGTTAGAGTTGGTATGGGCAGGGGTTTTCCACTCATGGAATTCTCCTGCTCATGGTGACTTCTGTACGGTTCAGCCTGGATTGCTCATTAATGCTCAGTCCATCTCTTAATTTTAGAAGGCCTAGGAATCCATCCAGCAGACCTCTTCTGATCTTCCTTCGGCTCTGTTTTCATTGTGACACACACTTTGACCAGCTCCATTTCTGGCTGCTTGAAATCCAGACTCCTCTGTTAGCTTTTGAGTTGCTCCTCCCCACGTACCCTTATCTCTGACTAGGCCTCAAGGTACCCTTTGTTCTAGCTCAGCCATCCTCCTCACTACGTCACAGCAAGGCCATGTTCAAACATTCCCATTTCTTGGCTTATGTCTTATCTTCCTCTGGAATATGGCCTCCTCACCCTTCCACTTACTGAAATTCTACCCATCCTAGGAATACCAGTTCAGACTTCTGTGTCCTCCCTTCTTCCCTGCCTCTTTCTCTCCCCTCCTTTCTTCCCTCCACAAATTTGAAAACCTGCCAGATATTGTTCTGGGTCCCAGAGGTATGTTGGTGAACTGGAGAGACAAATTCTTCCTCTCAAGGACTTTAGTTTTCATCAAGAAGCCTTGCTTTAGTCATGTTAGTCCTCGCTACACTTTCTGACTCCTCAAAACTTTTACTAGTAGTATTTATTCCTAAATTCAAGTATACATATACAGCACACACCATATAGTATACAATAACATGAAAATTAATGTAATACAGATATCTAGCACAAATATCTGTTAAATAAATACCCAGCATAATTTATGTAACATAATATCTAGCATAATTTAGGTAGTGTATTAGTATATAAATTTCGAAAATGTATATTTTGATCCCGTCTTCACAATTAGATTGTTAAGTTCCTTGAGCATAGGGAACTTAATAATGCCTCTGAGCACTTTAGAATCCTTCACTTTATTCATGAGGATTCCTTTGTTTCTACGGAACCAAAAATCCAATGCAAACTATTTTAAGCAAAAAAGTGAATGAGTTGGCTTATGATGATGCTAAAAGGGTCAGGGATAAGCCTGGCATCTGGCCATGACTTGGTTCAAGGGCTCGAGTTTTCTTTTCCCATCTCTGAGCTCTGTTTTCTCTGGGTCAGCTCCATTCTCAAACAGGCTTTCCACTCGTGGTGGCAAAATGGCGGCAGCAGTCTCAGATTCTCATTGTCTTCAGGTCTTGGCCTGCAGGTAATGGCCACCATCTTTGGAGAGGGCAGAGGTGGAATCAGCTTTACCAAAAGCACATAGATTAAGAGTTGGGGAGGATATAGATGCAGAGAAGGAGAAGAGATAATTATCTATCACATCCCCATGTTCTGGAAGCTTCGGAGCTATTATTGGTTGGTTGTCAGATTAACTTATGTCTAGTTCTATGTTGTGTTTAATAGGGTGAAGTAACGATGAAAAAGGCCATCAGTCACTCTTCGAGGAAGAATATTTGCTGTTTTCTACTTTACCAAAAGTAGCTTGATGATGGCCTTTTCTTGGAACAGTGACAACTCAGCCATAAAAGAAGGGGTATAGCAGGTGGACTGAAGCTGATCTATGTCTCCTTTTCCTCTATCACTGTGAGCAGACCTTGTTTATTTCTACTTTTATTTCTCCTTGTTTGCTATAGGCTTTTTCACTGATTTCTTCCCTACTATTGGCTAATTTGGAGTGAGGACTGCTGTCTTTCTATTCTTGGTGAACCCATCAGGTGCACAAATACATTTTTATGATAAGAGTAGGTAAGAAAGGACAGTGGCTTGGGAACCCAATGACCTGGGTTTCAGTCCGACATCCACAGCTAAATAGCTATGTGATCTCTGGCCGTTCCTCTCCTTTCTCTGGGCTTTGGTTCTGTCATCTGTCCGGCAAGGATTTTGGAAGGCGCTGCCATTTTACTGAGTTTGTAGAAGAGCAAACCAGTAGGGTGAAGAGCCGGACTTGGCAGGGCATCCCAGCATTTTGTTTCCTGGGGAACAGTTTTGATAGGGGCTGATTACCCTTGAGATAAGAGGTCTTGGTAAGAGATACGCAGGGTAGAGCCTGATGAAAGCTTCAATTGTCTTCTTATATAACACTTGCTGGAAAGGTACTAGGAATTAATATTCCTGAGGTGGCTGAGGTGACATCATGTGTTTGTGAAAGGGCTAAGAGCAGGTAAGGCAGATTTTGTGGAAAAAGACTGGCAGTCAGTCCCAGTTCCAGTAGGGCACATGGGCTGATCTCACGCGCTGTGTTCTGAACAGAACGTGTGGAAGTTGCAGCTCCTATCCCGTAGGTGCCAGACCATCAAGGAGAAGGCGAGGGCCTGCCTGCGTTACTCTCCTGTGAGATTACATTTTTCTCCTGGCCTACCCACCCACCCTCATTTTCTCCTCAGAAATGTGGGACTCCTAGGAGGGGGTTTTGTGTGACTTCAGCAGAAAATTCCTGAAGAAGGAATTTTGAAAGAGGGGAAGAAAGGTACTCATATCTCTGAATTGAAAGCAACGGATTGAACAAAATTCTCCTCTGCTCTGCTGACTGGTGAATTCCCTGTCCCCTGAAGTGGGGACAGTTTTCAGAAGACTGTTGCCTGTGTTGCCAGACGTTATGTAATTTAGCATCTACATGATTAGAAGTGTGGCAAGGTGCTGTTTTTGTTAAATGATCAGTATCCTGTTAGGGCTAATTTTTCTTCTAATTTCATCCTTCTTGTGATCTTTCACCCTCTTTCCAAAATGGAAACGAGCCTCCTTCTAACTCCCAGGACAGGTGTACTTGGGATCTCAGCTGTGGCCAAGTGTGGACAAGGAGTCAGCACCTCCCGGGGGAAGGCTTGCTGGGTATGTCTGCTGATCCTATATTTGAACTCAGGCATAAAAGCATTCCTTGCTGGTTTTAATCTGACACCGTTCGGAAATGATGGAACGATGGTCTGCCCGTGGAGTTCAATGTTATGGCCAAGCTTTCCAGCCAGAGGGGCAGCTTCCGGTATAGGCTTTAAGAATATTCAATGCAGAACTGAGATTCAGCCCATGCAAATGGAGAAATGGAAACCAAGAATTCCTTCCTCTTTTGGTGCTACTTTGTTGGGCCATTTTCCCCTTAGCTGGCAGGATGGTGCTCAAAAGAACATGACTTTGGGGGGCATTAAATTTTGTAAATGAGATGTAATTCACATACCACAAAATTCACCCTTGTAAAAGTACAGGAATTCAGTGGGGTTGTTTTTCAGTGTATGCACAAGCTTGTACAGTGATCACCACTATCTAATTCCACAACGGTGGCATTAAATTTTGACTGGAATCTTTGAACGAAGTATCAACCAAAGGTCAACTCTGATGCTCAGGAAACTAGTTTTAAAACTTTGGTTCTTTTTGCAAAGGAAACTACAGAAATGTCATTAAAAAAAAAAAAAAAAGTAATAGAAAAAAGAGCCAGAGGATGTTGAATTTTTCTTAGGCTTGTTGTTTTTGGTTTTTTTTTTGTTTGTTTGTTTGTTTTTTTTTTTTGGTTTCTTTTGTCTGCTATTGATGATTTTTTTTAGTCGTTGGTCTTTGGGTTGGGACTTGCTCCCGTGACTATGCTATAATAACCGGTATTCAAAGTATAAGCAATAAGACTGTCCTTGCTTTCCTTTCCTCTCTTTCTTTGTCAAGCCGGGCTTCGTTAGGGCAGGGCACAGGGCTGTTTCATTCATCCCCACCATCACCTAGCTCAGGCTCTACTGTACAATAGGACTCAGTAAAGATTTAGTGAATAAATGAGCTGTGTTAGGTGCCCAGGGGAGGTCATTTTGGCATGTATCACTCAAGGCTCATGGTGACCTTGTACTTGGGCTTTGTGGATGACCATGGAATTCATTTGCATCCCTTGAGGTACAGCTGCTTCTAGAAAATGACTTCTTCCCATGTAGTTCTAGGGACCGAACCCACAAGGACCCCGTCACCTCCAGTTCCCAGGGACGCTCATCCAACTGAAAACTGGACCTCAAATGCCTTCCTGAGTGGATATGGTGAAGCACAGCGTGGGTGGTACGAGTGTGTGTCTTTGAGTATACACCCCGTGCACGTGCGTACTCGCGTAAGCACACGATGGGATTGGGAGGAATTCCTCCGTGCTTTTATAAATTGCCCCTTTCTTCTTTCTGCCCGTGTAGTTTATTGGTAGACCGGGGTGCAGAGGGGCCTCCAGCCTGGGCACATGGCCCAGGCGAGCTGGCATTCAGTGGCCTATTGTTTCCTGCCCCTTCTGTGCATGGACAGAGGACTGGGGCTGGCACAGCTGCCTTCTTGGGGACCATTGTTTGTCTTTGCAGCAGCGGCAGCAGCAGCAAAAGTCTGAAGCAGCACATTTTGTGCCGGACAGAGCAGCCATTCTGTCCCGGAGCTGCAGGCCTAGAGGTGGGGGTGGTTGGAGGCCCCCTTACACGTCGTGTGGGCATCCTGAGGCCGGCAGCCGGGGCGGTTTCTCCTTCTAGGCAGGTTGTGGGGGAGGGGACCAGGAATCAATCACAGCAGCAGGTGGGATCTAGTAGCAGAGACTCTACTTTTCCTGGATCAGGTAGGGGTGTCATTGCTTCCTCACTTTCTCTGCCCTCTGGGCATCCTGGCAGACCTCAGGGTGTGCTCCCGGGACAAGAAAAAACACTTTCTCCAAAGCTGCCCTGTAGAAGCAGGGAAGGGGCCCAGACCAGTCGTGAGCTAGTCAGAACATGGCTCGTTATCGAGTCAGTGGGCCAGTCCAGACTTGATTCTGAATGATTTCTCAGCTAGAAGGTGGAAAAGGGGATGTTCCATAGGTGGGAGCTATAGAAACTGTAATTTACCCAGAAATACTTCCAGAGCCTCCAGGTTTGTGTTCTCTGTCTCTTGTTTCCCTGGTCCACAGTCAAGCTCTTTGGCAAGTTAGACCTTCATTTAGCTTCAGCCTCACTTGCATCTAGTGGTATGACCCCTTGGTAAGTGACTTAACAGGTCTTACTTCACTTTTCTTACCTGTGCCGTCAGGATAATTGGGGATACCTGATGGGCTAGTTGTGGAGATGAGATGAGATGATGCATTTAAAGCCTCATGAAGGGTGCTCAGTAACCCTTCCTTTCGGAGTCCCCTCGGGGACGCCTGAGAGTGGGGTGCACTTTGTATTACGCTGGCCACTTGAGGCACCCGGGAAAGGCAAGGGGATGTCTGTGTTGGCTGGATGCCCCTGGGGGCTTCTTAGATTGGTTCACATCTTTCAGAGGCCGCTTAGGAAGTGCTGATTCCTTGGCCAGGGCAACCCTGGAGGGGTCTACCTCTGGAACTTCACGGGTATCTTGGGAATCTGCCTACGCCCCTCCTTTTTTGTTGGAGCGTGGCGCACAATACGTTGTACAGTGTTCCTTTCTGCTCTCCTGGTTAGTGAGATTACTGAGGCAAAGTCTTACATGAATTTTAGGTGACTCTGAGGGGGCGGACAGCCCCATTTCCCACCTACATCCTCTTGCAAATCTGAAACTGACTGGGTACCTGGAGAGCCTTTGGTCCTACGATGCTCTGATTCTTCCCTAATGGGCAAGTTGTAAGTAATATCAGTGAGCAGCGTGAATGTGCTCTCCACCCACAGTCTGTCCACCGAGGGGCCACTACTGCCGGCTTCTACTTCTGTCTACCAATAGGTAGAAGGGGGACAGATGCTTCTAGGCTTGACAAGGGCTGTTCCCTTTAAGAGGCCCAGAAATCTCTGGCAAGAGCTAGATGTCTGACATTGCCCTCTGCACATCTTCCCCCAACACCCTTGTAATCAGACTCCCAAAAAACACAGAACAAGGGAGCTTTGATGAGTGATGAGGTAGGCGGCTTTTCAGCTCAGCCTTCTGTCTGCTTGAAACCATCCTCCGGGGCTCACTTTCAGTTCAGGTGAGGTTCCCGTAGGCCTGATTGGCATTGATGGTTGGCAAGGAGGAGGCATGGGGATGAAGAGGGCGAGAATTGCACTTACAGATCCCCCCAGATCACCCATAAAGAACCAGATACTTGTGCTACATTCTGATATGGGTGAAAACAGAGACAAAAATGAAGATAAGGATAGATTATAGACGCCCAGCTACTTCAAGGAGAAGCTAAATGCACCATTTGCCCCTTGTCATTGATTCATAAGAGTGGTGGGCAAACCTTTCAGCCTCATAGCTCTGATCCTGGACTTGCCCCTGATTTATTCAGAGATCAGATGAAAATGCTAGATCTCCCTACCACCCCACCCCCATGCATTACATGCCATAGATAGAAAGTTTTGTTATGACGCTACGATTTGGGAATGACTTTGGAGCATGCCTAAGGAAGGGCATAATTGCATAGGTGCTCTTTTCCTCGGGGATTGAAACCACAGTCCCAGCCTAATGCAGCTTGCAGGGGAAAGGTGTGAAGGGATGGCTCCATTGCGACGGGACTGGGGATTGGAACGTAGGTCCCGCAGCATACGCACTGCGGGCCTTCTCTGAGCCGAGAGCAGTCTGGTTTTGGCAAGCTGCTCCCCGTGGCTGCCAGGACTCTTGTCAGTAACAAATGCTGTGTCGCATTTGACGCCGCTCTGGTTGCATCTGGAGCTACGTTGCCGTGGTTCCAGAGAGGGTGTTGGCTAACCCTGGGTGAGGACTCTTCCGCTAGGCAGAAATTCACAAGCTAGAGCTTAGCCCGAAGTATTTCTAGCTTTGACACAAAAGAGGCTCTGAGCATCCCGAGGATGAAGCGACAGCAGTGTGAGTGGTATTTGTTGGTGAAAAAAAAATCAGCTCCTTGAAGACTGGTTTACATTCTGTGATATCGGAAACTATGAAATCTGATCGATGCTGAGAGGTTTGCTTGGCTGGAAGTCTGGTGCTTGTTGCGTTCTTTATCGCCACTGTTTGATCTGGGGCAGGACCCTGTGTATCTCCATTAAAATATCCCAACAGTCACCCTCCTTTGTGAAGATGCGGAAAAACATCTTGAGACCATGGGAGAAAGTATAAAAAGTAGGAGCTTGGGCTCTAGAGTGGGTCCTTCTGGGGTTGGATCCCAGCTGCACTACATTAGCAGCTTGACTTCCTTAAGAGTCAGTTTTCTCATCTTTAAAATGGGGATGAAAGTAGTGCCTACACAACAGGATGGCTGAGAAGTGAATCATTAGGCTTTCAGCCAAAAGAGAGCTTAAGTTCTGGCACTGTGCCCGAAACACAGTAAGGTGCTCAGGACATGGTAACCCAATAGCAGATGCCCGATAAGCAGTTTCTCTTAAATGATTCAGCAGATTCCTGGTTCCAGTTTCTTAGTGGTCCCAGAAGGGTTGGTGGAATTTTTGGAGGTGCCTCATATCCTATGCCCATGTTAACCTTGAGCCTTTTTTTTTTTTTTTTTTTTTTTTTTGGTAATTAAAGGCTTTAAGTTCCTAACTAAATAAAAGGGGTAAATGTGGGTATGTATGTTTTTGTTTTGTTGTGTCTTGGCTTTAGGGATCGCCATCTGACGGTCTAGCCTTGCTTGTGTTGCAGAGATCCGCGCCCAGCTCACAGAGCAGATGAAATGCCTGGACCAGCAGTGTGAGCTCCGGGTGCAGCTTCTACAGGACCTCCAGGACTTCTTCCGAAAGAAGGCGGAGATCGAGATGGACTACTCCCGCAACCTGGAGAAGCTGGCCGAGCGCTTCCTGGCCAAGACGCGCAGCACCAAGGACCAGCAGTTCAAGTAGGGACCCCGCGGCTGCTTCCTGCAGGGACCTCGGGAATGGGGCCAGGGGTGGGGGGGTGAGGCGGGATGTGATACCTAGATCCGTGTGCATTCTCGAAAGGTGCGCGGGGACTTCCGACTGGCTAAAGGTAGAGAGCCCTCAAGGACTTCTTTCCGTATGGGTCGGATGTGCAGGTCAGGATCCTAGAGGGGTCAGAAGAGATGGAGAACTGTGCTACTAATAACAGCACACACTTTCAGAGCGCTTCCTGTGTGCAAAGTGTGGTTCTAAGGGTTTTACATATATAACTCATTTTATCTCCACAACAAGTTTGTGCCTTGATCGTTGTTGTATCCCCAGTTTACGGATGAGGAAACCGTGTCATAAAGAAATTAGGGAGGTTGCTTAAGATCTCTCTCTCTCTCTCTCTCACACACACACACACACACACCCCTCTAGTAAATCAATAGCAGAGCTGGGATTCAAACCCAGGCAGTCTGGCTCCAGAGTCTATGTTCTTAACAAATGACCAAACAGTCTTCAACTGGAAGAAATGAATGATGCTGTCGCCGTATGTCTGACTCACTGCCCACATGGTCTGTTCCTTGAGTAGCATTTTATGCAAGTGACTCTTTCACTCTGTCCTCACTGCCATTGCCCTAGTTTAGATCATCACCCCCGTTGTCTGAATGATTGCATTACTCATTATCATCCACAGCAGAGGTTCTCGACTCTGCTTTCATATTAGAATTCTCTGGAGACCTTTTTTAAAATGCCGAAATCTGGGCCTCATTCCAGAGCAATTAAGTCAGAATCTCTTGAGCGGGACCTGGGTAATGGCATGGTGTAAGAGCTTTGCAGGTGATTGTAAAGAACAACTAGCGTTGGGGTCCTCAGTGTATGGCTTCTTCCCATTCCAGTCTGCCCGGCCTGCTCTTGGCAGATTTAGCCTTCCTGGAACACACTGGAGATCGGGTGGGTTCTCTGTGCAATGGCTTCCCACTGTCTATGTTCTTGATGCCCAGGGTGTGGTCTCCCGATAGCGACACCACCTAGGATGTTGGAAATGTAGAATCTCTGGTCCCATCCCCAGACCTACCCTGACAAGAGACTCCCGTGATTGGCATGCACTTTAAAGTTTGAGAAGTTCTGCTCTAGGCACAAAGGTGTACACGCCTGGGCTTATTCTTCAAGCCCTTCTACATCTGGCCCTGACTGGCTTTCCAACCTTACTTCCTGTTCTGCTTTGGTTTTTTTCCTCCACTGTACCTTAGCCAAACAGAACATCAGCTCCAACGGGCCTTTGCCCATCCGGTTATTTGAACTTAGGTCCCCATTCTTCATATCTCTGCATGTCAAAGACATACCTGTGCTTTGAGACCCGTCTCAGATTCATCATGGTCCAAGAAAGAATGCTCTCCCTTTTCTGATTTTTACAGCATTTTTATTTGTTCTTTTATTAGGGCATTCAGTACTGCCTGCCTTTCATTTTCTTCCCTTCATGGACGGTGTAAGCTTTTTCTGATTCATTTTTCAGCCTCCCACAGTGCCTGGTGCAGTATGTGGTATATAATAGATGCTCACTAAACATTGTTGGATTAGTAAATGAATGAATGAATGTAGGAACTAATGCCAAGTATATCTTGTTTCTCCCCATTTTCTATTTTTGTTTATCACTCTAATAATTTGGGACACAAATTTTCCTTTACAAACCAGCTTTGAATATGGAGGCTAAGTTTGAGGAGAACAGATGACATTCTCAGTATAAGCCAGAATGAGAATTTCCTCCAGATGTTTTGTCCTCAGAGCTCCTTCTCTTTCCCAAGTCCTGTTCTCTTTATAATAAGCAATCCGGAGAGAATAAAATGTTATTTTAGTATATGATAAATGAAGATTTGGGAGAGAAATCATTTGCTTTAGAAAAATGACTCAATGTTGGATTTATTCTGTTGGTAAGCTACTCCTAAGTTTAAAATAGCATTTGATTTTTAGTACTATCATATTTTCAGCTTAAAGACATATTTACTATAAATTAAAGTACAGATGTGCTAATCTCTAAGTCAGCTGAATTGCTCTGATTAAGATCACATGCAGAGGATAGGGTGTTTTGGAAGAACTGATTTCCCTTCTGATAAAACTGGTACCTGGCTTCATCCCACCGCTCCCTCCAAACAACCAGTGAGTATTTAGTAAGAGCTGTCTGCGTACTCCGTATTGTGCAGGCACTGGAAGGTACAAGAGAAGTTTATTTTGTGTTTCCACAGGGGGCCATATCTCGCTGGGAAGAAAAGATTTTTAATACAAGAAGCAACCAGAGAGCAAAGCAATACTGATCTCATTAAGAAATCATTGGTTTTGTGTGGAATATAGATGTGATAAGAGGTCAGAGAGAAATCATCAGAGATTGATAAAGGATCTGAAATAGTCAGGAGAGTTTTCATGAAGCAAGTGGGACTTGGGCGAGGTTTTGAGGGTAGGTTTGTGTAGTAGAGAACAGCGTGTGCCCTTGAGAGGAAGCAGGAGCGTTTGCTGCCGAGGGGGTACGGGGTACAGGGACGAGGGAGGGATCCACCTTCATTAAAAGGAAGTTTCTTTTCCATTCCTTCAACAAATGTCCATTGCACATTCCTTGAACTCCTTCAAGCCAGACATTGTGCCATGGGTTATAGCGGTGAACAAGCACCATTCTAGCGTAGGACACTTACAGCAGGATGAGGAAGCGGACGTTAAACAAATCACACAGTTAGATGAGTTGAGGTAAGTGTTGCAGAACGGAAGTACAAGGTGCTCTAAGAGCTTGTAAGAGGGGACTTCACTCCTTTTGCCGTCCCTTGATGGGTAATTTACTTTAATAGCTTCCTATCTGATCTTATCCTGAGCAACAATCTACTTGCCCACCAAACCCCTTCTAAGTACCTGCTGGGTGCTGCACTCTGTGCTGATTCCTCTGGAGGCTGAGGTAAGCTCTGGAACCCTGGCTCACAGGCAAGAGAGACGTGGGAACAATGTGACGTGAAAGGGGCTTTGGTGAAGGTCTGAGCAAAATATCACGAGATTACAGATATTTTCAAAAGCAGTGAAAAATAAGGTTAGGGAAGTGGAGCAGACCCCAAATGATGGCGCCTTGGCAGGCGGGCAGAGAGAGGAGTTCAGGTTTGATGCGACAACGTGGTAGTGAGCCCTCTGGGTTCTCGTGTGGGGACACCAGAAGGTAGAGTTTCTATTCATATAGGAGAAGAGGAAACATAGTGGGGGACTGTTCGCAGCCTTGCCACGGCATCTGTGAAAGACCGTGTCCACTCTTCCATACAAAGCGCCACAAGTGCATAGAGAATAGACATCTCTTCAGGTTGCAGACTGGGCGGGGCTTCACGAAGGTGAAGGTCAGCGGGTGGGAAATGGGAAAACACAAGTGCAGGTGCTAGGTACTGGTCCTGTGAGCGGAATTCAGTGGAGACAAGGCGGAAGTTGTAGAAGGAGGATAGAAGGATGGGGGAGGGAAGCACTTCAGGCAGAAGGAACAGGGTCCGTGAAGGCACAGAGTTGCAAACATAAGACTTGTGGGTAACTCATCTGGAGGAATGGAATAATAAATGCAATTGTGAAACAAGCTTGGAAAAGTTGGAAGGGGCCTGATCCTAGTAGCCCGGGACTGCCAGGCGACAGGGTTTATTCTGTAAGCGTGGGGAGCCATTGATAGTTTTTGAGCAAGGAACCTAATTATGGCCGCGCTTCGGGACGGTTAACTATGGCAACACCGCAGAAGATCAGTCTTGGAGAAAGCCCGGGAAGCCGGAGGCCGGTTAAGAAGGTGTGGCGGGGAGCCGGAGCCGAAGGTTAACCTGGGCCTGACCCGAAGTCGTGCCCTCGGAAGTAGGGGCGTGAGGGCATGAAGCACTCCGGGCGAGAGAGGCTGGGCCAGAAGAAGGGTTGTGGGTTTCCTGGCTCTCGGGAGCGGCCGTTGTACTGTATTTTCATTCAGCCGGTGGAGTGTAGCCTCGATTTTGCTGACTCTCGGGGCTGATCCCGAGAATAGTTCATTCTCTGCCCAGAGCGTCTCAGTGGGCACTCGTCGCCTCCCCCGGAGCTGTAGCAGCTGTTGGCCCAGCAATGCCATGGATTTGGCTCTCTGCGCTGCCAGGAGAGCAGCTGCCAACGGCAGCTCCGGGCAGACGCGGCTCAGGGCCGTGGAGACTCTCCAGGTCTGGCTGGGGCAGGGTGGCCGGGGCCGAGGTCCGTCTACAGGGACCCGCCCCGCCCTTTTCCAGGCCAGTTTCTCAGCCTGGCTCCATTTCAGCCTCTCGCACTCGGTTCGGTTGGGTATTCGGTTACGGTTTTAAGTGACTGCATTTAGGGACAAACATTGCTGAGCTGCATTTTTCTTCTTTTGGACAACTTCTTACCCGGGAAGCCATTAGGCTGTCACTCTTCGGCTTTGCTTCCCGTTCTGCTTTGCTCCTGCTCACCTTTTGTCCTCTCCCACACTGTGCTCCGCGCCAACATCCTCATTAAAGCCCTCCCAGCTCTGACTCCTTTGCAGAGGCTGACCCTGTGGTCCCATCACGCTCTTTCTCTTCCCCTCCCCCCGCAGAAAGAGTGAGAGATGCTGCAGATGGAACTACATAGCGTTTATTTGATTCTACCCTATTCTGCTTTGTTTAAGAAGGGAACATGGCTTCCGCCTTCCCTTTGAATGGTGGGTGAACCCTGCTCCTGTCTGAAATTCTATCGCCTGGTTTGATTAAGAGCAGAGATAAAATACTATGTGAGGGTAGGAAGTCTTCTTAGGGAAGATGTTCTTGCATTTTCTTTGGCTCCTCGAAGAGTATAAATGTATTCCTATTTGCTGCTAAGCCTTTGATTGTCTCTTTTAAGTGGAATCTGTGTTAATATTGCCCAGCAGGACTCTAATTGATAATGCTTTGGCTGTGGCTGGTTTTTTTTTTTACATAGACTTGTTGTAAATTACCTTTCAGTCATAGCTCACTTGGTTTTGATCTCCTACTTTGAATAGCTCAGTTCTTTCCTTCCTTTTTTTTTTGCCTGTCGAATCTTTAGAGGAATCCTCCTACATTGCTATCCTGCTGTGTTCTTTCCAGAGACCTTATGCTACTGTAAAACCCACTGCCAACATCTTTTCTTTCTTCCAGCTTTTCCTTTTCCTCAACAACAAATATTTGTTGAATATTTTTGAGGTATTGTTCTAGACTCTTAGAGGAGGGAGATCCAAAGAAGTAGAAGGAGTGGTTCTTTCCTAAATGAGTTTATTGTGCGGTCAGGGAGAAATTCTACCTGAATGCTATAACACATCTTCAGTATAAGGCAACATGCGTGTGCTGCAGAAGGGGTGCGGCACGGTTGGCGTGGTCAGGAGACTTCAGGGAAGAAATGGAATTTGAACCAGACATTGAAGAAAATGGACAGGATTTTGATCGATGGGGGGGTGGTGGTGGGGATGTTGTAGGCAGGGAGGGGCACAGCAGGAGGAAAGTACAAAGTGCTTTTCTGGACACAGCAAGTGGACTGGTTTGGCTGGTTAACAACCGTGTGTGGAGGAGTTGGGCAAAGGCAGATAGGGCCATATTGCGGGGGGCCTTGACTTTCGACGGAGATTTGGCTCAATGCAATAGATACTGGAAACCTGCAGGTTTGAACAGCTAGGATCCAAGCTGAGGTATGAGTTCTGCTTACCAAACTTAACCTTAACCTTAATGGTGGTGATTGGCTGGAAACTCGAGATAGTGAAACCCGTTGCCACAGCAGATAATGAGGATCTAATTTAGGGTGGGATGGTAGGAATGAAAAGGACAGAAATTGATCCCTCAGACCATTTAGCAAGTATGTATCATGCTCTTCCCATGTGACAGACACATCCCAAGCAAAAGGGAAACTGTCCCCCTACACTCCTGGAGCTTCCAGTCTAGAGACAGATGGAAAACACCTGGTGCAGGAAGAATCTACAGGAATTGCTGACAGATGGGATTCAGGTTTCAAGTGAACTTGGAAACACAAAAGAAGGAGGGCTGTGAAGTTTCTTTTGGACTTGGGTGACTGGTGGATTAATGGTGCCTTTAATAGAAATACCAAAGGTAGGAAGAGTTGTTTTTGAAGGGGTACAATATGAGAAATTTGGCTTTTGGATGTTAAGTTTAAGATGCTAGAAGGATATTGAAGCTGAAATTTTCAGTAATTGAGAGAAAATCAATGGCTGTGTTCAGGGCTAAAGATCTGGGCTTGTATTCAGGGCTGCAGTCTGGGTTTTGGGTAGATATTTGGGCATGTTCATAGCGAGGTGATGATCGAGGCTGTGACAGTGTCTGATTTCCAACATTAAGGGTTTAGGAGGAAAAAAGAGGGAAAGAGCCTTTGTATTTTCTGTGGTACTCAGATTGCAGCGAATGAAGAGTGATTTAAAAGATATATTTATTTGTGCATTCGTTCAGTACACATTTTGAGGACTAGGCATTGCGCTAGGTTGGGGATAGGAAGAAGACAATATCCTATTCTCACTAACATGAAATTAGCAGGACATTAAAGAGATACACTTGGAAAGTAAACCCTCTTATTTGGCTGATTATGAGTTGTGCAACTCTGGGAAGGGAGGTGAGGGAGCAAGGACCCAGTATCTCAGGAATCTCGCAGACATTCAACCTGCAGTACGCCTTTCAGTGGGAGGTTAGGTACACAATTAATTAGAGAGACATTCTTGTAGAGTCCATGTTCTTGGCCTTGGGCCCAGTATTTGATTGTGTACTGTCTCTGCAGTTACGTCACCTACTGTCAATGGATTTTTCCTCTGGAGTTAACTTCAGAGCTGTTCCTCAGCCTGACAGGATAGCAGGGGGTTGAAAAGCAGAGTCAGTTGTCCATCGAGGTTGTTAGAGCTGTTATTGCAAATCAGAAAAGGGTGGCGGACCAGAAAGTTCCTCCTTGAGTAGTGATGACTTTGAGGACGGAGATAGGAGGAGGCATGAAGCTGCCGGAAGGGAGAACCCCTCACTTCCTGGGAGCAGTGTGTCACTCCTGCATTTTGGACGTATTTGGGAGCTGTTTGTTCCCTTGGGGAAGATTTTGCCCAGATGTAGCATCTGGTATTGAGCAAGGGTTGGCTTCTCTTTGCCATGGCTCAAGCTGTAATCTTTATTTAGAAACTAACAAAAGGTCCCCTGATGAGTGTCTTGTTGGCCTAGTCCATACAGAATTAGGTGGTGCTTGGGTCCTTTTTGGAAGACTTGGGAAGTCTCCTCACACATGGACAAAAGCAGGATAGAAGAGACACAAGAAGGCAGTTTTGGGGGGGCAGGGAGGAGGTCAGCAAGACAGGGTGCTGGCCAATCTTTGGAACAAAGACAAAATTCATTCGAAAGCCTTTGGTAGAGCTTAGTAGTAAAATGACTTAGTAGTAAAAGCTGAGAGCTTTATTACTATTTTTTATTTAATTTATTTCTTTTAAGTTGAGAGCTTTAATCCAGACACATTTGGGTCTGAATCCTGTCTCTTCCACTTGCAGCCCTGTGACCTTGAGCAAGTCGCTTAACCCCTTTTAGCTTCAGTTCACTCCTCTACGAAATGTAGAGAGTAATAGTCACCTTGAAGCGTTGTTTAAGGATTAGATATAATACATGTGAAGCACTAGCCTGGTGCCTCTAACTTACAGATGCTTAAAACAAAATGGTAGCTGATGTAATTATCATGACCACAGAAGGAGGATAACATGGCGGTCAAGATCACCGATTCTGGAAGCATATTTCCTGGGTTTGCAATCCTGGATTTCGCACTTACCAGCTGGATGATTGTAGTGAAGGTTCTTGGTTGCCTCAGTTTCCTTGTCTGTAAGTTCAGGGTCATACCAGTGTCTGCCTCATGGAGCTGGATTCTGAGTAAGGGAATTAATGTACATGAAGCCCTAAGGACAGCACTTAGCACATGGAAATACAAGGGCTGCTCTTGTCCCCAGGAGATGGGACTGAATGTACTTATCCCAGGTAAGACCTTGGTGGATTAGATTCCCTATTTATTCTCTGTGTGGAGTCAAGCATTCCTAAGACTGGCCTCAGGTAGTATCATCATTTCCGTCTCCCTTTTCCTCAGTGACCCCGGTGTGTGGGCCCTTGTGAATGACAAAACTCATCCTCCTTCCTGATTTTTGTGATATGGCTGCGCTGGGCAGGAACTATGCAATTATGTGACTCTCCATAATTGTACGTCCGGTTCCTATAAAAAGTAGTTGCACGTTTTGTCTTATAAGCTGTCATGTTCACAAGGTGTCATGAGCTACGTTGAACCAGGTAGTTAAGCCTGGCATGTTACTTTTAGACCCAGGTTTATAATCACCAAAAGGAGGGCATTTGTCTTCCCTCTGATGTCTAATGGGCAAATCGTGGGTTTCCATAAATATGTGCTGAGGTCCTGATTGCAAGCCGGGGTGGATGAAAGCGCGCCAGGCCTGGTCAGGTCTACCAGCAGCCTCTGTCGTGAGTGTCCCGGATTGTGGTCTACTGGATTGTTTCATGAGGTTAAACTGAAGCTGCTACATTTCTTCATCCATGGCTTTGTAGCATCCTTTCCGGGTATGGAATGATAGAGGGCAGTTGGGAGCAAAACATGCTTTAATGAGCAGTTGGGAGGATGCTGGAGACCACTGAGGGCTTCCGGTGCCTCCCAGGCTCCGCCGTTGGAATGCTAGCAGGACACACCTCAGGCTTTCAGCTTGCTGGAGCCAGCCACTGCAGATCCTGCCCCGTAACGACAGTACTGGGGTGCAGGGAACTTTCAGTATTTGTTTTCTCGGCTGTCGTAAGTCCCATAATGATTCTGCGGTAGACACAGGAAGTAATGTGCGTCTGGTTCGAAAGATCTTTAATTTTCAGGAATTCGCAGCCAATTAAATGAATTGACTTTGATCCAGTTCCCTTTTAAAGGCAAAAGCCATGTCATCTTTATTGGGAGCTGACTGCGTTAAGTGGGAGGGTTTACAAGATAAGAAGAAAAGACCGTCTCTGCCATAAGGACTTTTCATAATTGAAATGGGGAACATCAGACGGGCTGACAGAGAATAATAAGAACACATATGCGCATGGGCACATGATTCTAAAAATAGGACCCTGTCTATGGCAGGTTCTAGTAGTCACCTGGAAGGGAGGGAAGGTGGATTCCTCGGGAGGGACTTGCGCTTGGCTTAGGCAGGAAAAGGTAAAAGATAGCAGTTCTGTTCTCAATTAGGTTTGGCCCCAAGTTAATTGAAGTAAAGACTTTAATGTCTAATTCCTTCGTTGTGCTGAGGCATCGTGCTGGGAAGAGACACAGAGTCATATGGGAAGAGCTCAGTGTTAATGAAGGATTTAGGGAGAATGAGAAAAAAGGAGGGTTTGGATTTTTCAGAGCTGAAAAAGGATCATCTTTCCTGCTACCTCCTGGCCCTTTACACTGCCACCAATCACTGGATCATTGCCCCCTCGGGTTTTCAACTCAGGGAAGATCAATAAGCAGAGCTCTGCTTCTTAACATATTTTGGGTACAGCTGGTTAAAGAATCAGGATTAGAAAATGAATCGAACAAAGTAGGATTATCTTCAACGGTAGGACGCTGAACTGTGTTTGCCAATTTCTACTTAAGCGGTCGAGACAAGGCATCCTTGCATGGAGTTTAGACATCCCTCCCTAGCAGCCTCTGTGTTCAAGGAGAGGTTGTGGAACAAGTCTGGCAGCTCTCAGCCTGCGCCCTTGTAAACAACAGATGTTCAGAACTACTGTGTTCCGGGGGTAGGGACGGGGGTTTCTGTTGGTGCTTGAAATTCTTTGAATTTACAGGCAGCATCTTGAGAATTTAGCAAAAGGAGGAAGTCAGACGGACTTGATTCCATGGCATACAGGTGGAAATGATTCCCAAGACAGTTCCTTTGGAAGACAGAGCCCACGCTCCTGAGTGGACTCTGACAGAGAGCCGGGGAAGCCAGGCTGGCAGGCCCCATAAAGAAGGATCCAGCTTCCTAGGTGTATTGACTTTCTGCACTCCTCCCTGCCCTTCTTCTTATATAGGTGCTCGACTGGTCAGCCCCCTCCTTGCTTCTGTTTTGTCTGCTCATGGGTGGAAACGTGTGCCCTTCCCAACCACAGAGTCCCACGTACACACACACGCAGACATTCAGGTGGGCGTGCCACAGGGACTTTGCCATTAGCACCTCTGGAGGCCGTCCGGGTTCTTGGAACGTGCAGATTACGTGGTATTGTTAAGGACCTTTGTCTTGGCCGCTAACTTTATTCGTGTACATTTTCAGTGTTGGTTTTGCCAGATCTCCATTATGTTATACACTGGAAGTGAGTGAGGGTATTCTTCCTTGTAGAGAATTCAGCTAGACATCTTTTCTGCCCACCCCATTCCCAGCCCTGAAACACACATACTGTGTTTCCCGCTAGGCTTTAGGGACACCTTCTTTATGGCATAGTTCAGGGAAGCCACATGGAAAAAAGATACATAATACGTCTTTCTTTCTTTCTTTCTTTCTTTCTTTCTTTCTTTCTTTCTTTCTTTCTAAGTAAGATGTGGGGGGGGCTTGAACTCACAAGCCCGAGATCAAAAGTTGCACCCTCCACCTGCTGAGCTAGCCAGGCGCCCCTATAATACATCTTTAGTAGGCTTTCTTGCTTCCAAATTAGGGAAGGCTTTAGAAACATTCTCACCTTTAACCAAATAGAAAAAGCAATTTATCAGGTCTGGGCCAGTTTTCAAGTCACTCTCATCAGTAAGGATTGGCTTGAAAATCTTTGATAAGCTCACTTATTATGTTGGGGGCTTAAGAACATCCTTGTGCTTTTCTTTCTTCTGGAAAACAAGTCCACTCCTGGCCCTTTTGTTCATTAACACAGAAAGTTTTGGTGAACACCAATCCTGGTAAGTGAGGTTCACCTGTACGTTTCAACAGCGTTTTTTCAGCACTTAGTCTACACCAAAGGCGAATTAAATCCTCACAGAAGAGTAAGCCACTGTTCTCATGGAGGTTCCCATTGAATGTGAAATATATTAAGGGTAGGTGTGTGTGTGTGTGTGTGTGTGTGTGTGCACGCATATATGTATTCTGAGAAGGTGCAGAGTTCAAGGTTGAGGAATCAGAACTGTTGAGTGACCCTTTAAGTCACCCGTATTATATGTGATTCAGTCCTAACACTTGGCTTCATCTTCATCCTCAGTCCTGACCGATGCGTTCTGGCAGGTCCTGGGGTTCCAGAGTGCTGTAGAACTCAGCTTCTGCCCTCAGGAGGCTCATTGTCTCATGTGGAAGACAAGAGGTTTATATGAAAAAAAAGATAACACAAAGTCACATATATTTAGTGCCAAAGGAGAGATGGAGAAAGGGTTTCTTTTCACTTTTCTCCAGAATGGGATCTTTATAAACATTGTTTTTGGTATCATTTTAGATTTATGGAAAAGTTGGAGGAATGGTGGGAGAATTTCTGTCATTTACCAGATTGTCTGGAAATGTTAACATATTACTGCATTTGCTTTCTAATTCTTTTTCTCTCCAGACACAGCTCATGCATGTGCATGTTTTTTTTCTGAAACACTTGAGCATAATTTGTAGACATGATGCCCCTTGACCTCCATATACTCCAAAATGTAGTCACTTAGAATAAGGTTGTTCTATGACATGAGGACCAGTACAGTGACCAAAATCGGGGTATTAATATTGATAGAATAATATTGTATAATCCACAGGTATTCAGATTTGCCATTTGTTCCCCCAATTTTCTTTTTGGCCAAAGAGATTATGCGTTTCGTTCAGTTGCCTTGTCTCTTTAGTATCCTTTGATGTGGAATGGTTTCTAGGTCTTTCATTGTAGTTCATGCCCTTGCGATTTCTGGGGAACATTCAGCTCAGTTTTTTTGTAGAAGGTCTCTTAATTTGGTGTCTCTGATACTGTCTGGTATTTCTTTATGATTATCTTTAGGTTATGTGCTTTGGGCAGAAATACCATGGGAGCGATGTTATATTCTCAGCACATGATATCAAGAGTCACTGGCGGACGATTTCCCACTACTGGTGATGTTAACTTTGATCATTTGCTTAGAGTGGTGTCTGCCGGATTTCTCTACCACAAAGTTATTCTAGTTTATGCTTTGTAATTAATGCATTTTGGAGAGATACTTTGAGACCATGTAAATATCATGTTGTTTTTCAAAACTTCCACTTATCATTTGTAGCATGCAGTGATGATTCTTACTTGAATCGATTATTATGATGATGGTCACCAAATGGTAATTTTCCTAGTTTCCATATCGTTTTTTTTCTACATTTATCAGTTGGGATTCTGCTGTAAGGAAGAACTTCTCCATCCCCCCCCCCCATTATTTGTCTCGCTATTTCTGTACATCAATGTAGACTCATGGATTCTGCTTTTATTCAATAGGTTATAATCCTTTGTTTAAAAAACAAGGTTTTATTTATTTGAGAGAGTGAGTGAGAGAGCAGGAAAGGAGGCTGGGGAGGGGAGGTAGAAGCGGACTCCCCGCTGAGCAGGGAGCCCGACACGGGGCTCCAGACACGGGGCTCCAGCCAGGGCCTCCAGGATGACGACCGGAGCCAGAGGCAGATGCTTATCCGACTGAGCCACCCAGGTGCCCCTAACAGGTTTTCGTCCTTTACTGTCTTTATTGATTTTGATGTTCATTCCAGGCTGGTTCCTGTATCCTTTTGACATGTTCCCATCTTGTCCTTTCCTTTCTTTACCTCAGGAGTCCTTTCTTCCAGGAGCCCTGGGTCCTGTCCATGGCGGATGGTATTTAGAAACCGTGGAAGCTAGATGTGCTCCTTGTTACTAAACTCCTACTGTTTGCGGTCCCTCTTGGCAGACAGAGCCGGTAAACGAGTGTGTGTGCGCACACGTGCACATACCCACACACTTCTCTGTGTGATGTCTCTATCTGTGGGCTTATCTCTATTAAAGCCAGAAGTCTCGTCGGTATCTTCCAATTCTATTCCAACCCCACATGTTTTATTCTATTTTCTCCCTTTCCACATCTATAACCCTCTTCTCTGAACAGTGAGAAATCTGGCACCCATTATCTGTAATGTGTGTATCTAATTGCCCAGTCCTAATATATCCACAAAATAGTTTCAGAACCGCTAACCCATGCCTCCGAAGAAGAAGACTACTAACTAGAATTTAATACTGGTTTAGAGGGTTTTGTTTGTCTGTTTGTTTCCAGCCTCAAGGACCAAAACACGGTGTTCAAAAAGTTGGGTGCTGATTCCTTCTCTTCCAACCTCCAGACCTTCAGTGTGGTTTTAGTACTTATTTAAAATACCATTTGGTTTATTTCTTTCTGCTTGTATTTTATTTTTTCCCTTCCGAATGAGGTCCTGATGGACATTTCTCACTGCCCGATCTTACCTCTCGAGTAGAAACTGAGCAGCCGTGGGAGAAGTGAGAGACCTGCTTATCCATAGATGTACTTAGGGCATTATCGGAAGTCAGTGCCAGGGCTTTAGGCTGGACACGGGGCAGACCCTGAGGAGACCATCCTGAGGTCATTTCCCCCTCACTGCTGGGCCCATCGTGACCGTGGGAGAGCCCCCGGATGGGGTCTAACCCTCGCCACTTTCTCTCACGTTCCCGCTGCTGTTCTCCATGAACACCTCTCTCCTATCCAGGAATCAAGAGTCCAGCCCTCATCTCAGTTCTAGGCTGACTGTGAAGTCCTTTACCAGCAACTCATGTAATTTGCTTGATGTTGTACCTTGAGCGATCTTGATCTGGTCCCTCAAAGGTGAGGCTGCACGATACTGCTCAGTGATGTCCAGACTTGCAGAATTTGGGGCCCTGTTGCTGGCCTGTTTGCTGGCGCTCTGTTCTGACTCCCCCACTGTTTCTTCTCTTTGGCATTCTGTGCTCAGATGCACAGAAGAAGTTGTTTTGCGTCGATTCTGACCTGACCATTGTCTCTCTCTGCCTGGGGATGGCTTCCAGATCCCCCTTCCTTTGCCCCATGTAACTCTTCCCACTTATCCTACTCCTCTCCTTCCTCCAGACACATATAACATGGTCAGTGCTGCTGATTCCAGCTGTTCTGAATCTTGTCTGCAGCTTAAGTTCAAAAACAGATGGACCCAAAGCATCCTAGATGCTGTGCCAGTTTCCACCGCAGGAAAACAAGTTACTGAAAAGCATCAGGAAATTTAAGATAGTTTTGAAGTTTGATTCTCTGTCTTCTTAATAGTCCTCCCTGCCCGACTTCGCCGTCTTTCCTGAC
The DNA here is from genome assembly GCF_922984935.1 of Meles meles. NCBI lineage: Eukaryota > Metazoa > Chordata > Mammalia > Carnivora > Mustelidae > Meles > Meles meles. Next base: position 24,985,128 of record NC_060082.1, on the reverse strand, counting down.
CCTTCTCCACGTCACAGGTGCCTCATCGGACAAGGACTGGCTTCTAAAACCTTTGCTCCCAGTTTCACCCTCTCTTTGTGCGGCTTGGTCAGCCATTAGCATGAGACCATGTAGAGGATCAAACTGGGCTGTTGCTCTTTTTCTCATTGTCTTTGCCTCTTCTGAATCTTCCCATCCAGGGCTGAAGAATTTCTGTCCTTTTGGCCATAGAGAGAAGATGAGGCTGGGTCTCTGTGTTTATAAATATGTGTGCATTTACTGGTCAAAGAAGTCACTAACTTGGGAATAATGTTGATGTTCTTCTGCTGACGTTACCAGTAGGGATGCAGAAAGGTGCCAGTCCCACAGCCGACCCTTGCAGTGCTAGGGACAGGGAACATGTTCCTTGGGGAACACTGACGTTGTGCCCATGTTACTGCTCTCCTCATTCTTGCCATTTGCTAACAGCTTTCTCCCAGTGTTCTGAGGGACACTGTTGATCTTCAACATTTCTAGTCGCCCTGAATCTGAGAGAAAGAGAATCAACATGGTGAGGCCACTTATCTTATATGAGGCAGGTACTAGCTGTCATTTACCGAGCTTCCAGAGAAAGTCATTGACACAGTCTGGAAATTACCAGGTGCGCAGTCCTAGAGGACTAGGCTGCTGTCAGGAGTGTCCTCAAGAGAAGTCCTCAGGGCTGGAGCTTCTTAAAGTTCAGGGACCGATGACTCATACGTTATGGTGTGTGTGTGCATAACACCTCCTCCCTCCCTCCCTCCTTCTCTCCTTCCTTTGGAGGATACTTGGAAGAGAATTCTTAGTTTCTCCAAAAGGATCTGGGGTAAGTAATCACCCCCAAAAAGATTTTATAAAAATATTTTGTAGTACAAACTGGAATGCACACATGTATAGACATTTCACGGTGTATTTTTAATTAACTGAGAGCAGCATTTTTGGAAAACAATCCCTATATGTCTTTGCTCTGTGTGTTGTACTCTGCTATTTTCTGCTTGGTTCTGTCTTACTATGTCCCACTGTTTTCTCTTGCGCTAAACTGATTTATTAACCCTACTAATGGGTTGTATCCCAGTTTGAAAAACATTGCTTTAAGAGCATTGGTTCTTAACATTTTGGTGTGTATGATATTCCCTGGGGTGTGTATTTAAAATGCAGATTCCTGGGGCGCCTGGCTTGCTCAGTCGGAGAAGCGTGTAACTCTTGATCTCAGGGTTATGAGTTCGAGCCCCATGTTGGGTGTAGAGATTACTTAAATAAATAAAACTTTCAATAAAATGAAATGCAGATTCCTGAGCACCTAGGAAAGCAGAAAGTCTGGCAGAAGAGCACAGGAAACCATACTTTTAAAAAAAGCACCGCAGGTGACTCTGAGGCACAGTGATTTGGGGTCCTGAGGACTCACTCTCAGAGAAGCTGTGCTCAGACTCGGGAGCCCGGCTGCTCAAGGCTCCAGGCCCCGTGCGCCCTTGGAGACGGCAGATACGAGCAGCTCTCATCTAAGTCCACACTGAGAATCTCGCCATGGATTGTTCCCTCTTGGATCTGGATTGCCCTGGGTAGTTCCCCTGTTCTAAGAACTGCTTTGACCCTGGTGGAAGCAAAGAAGGAGTTAACTCGAGGCCACAGAGCAGAGAGGGAAGGAACTCCAGGGTCATTTTACAGAGCGGCTGGGGTGTGGTCCAGGGCTTCAGTAGGTGCCCAGAGCCAGTCCCAAATTAGAAGGGGTGGGATTCAGAACTGCTTTTCCTAGTCACTTGCCTTTCATGTGTAACCACATGCAGCGTGTCAACATGCTTTCCGGCGCCGTCGGGCACCAGCAGTTTTGCTCCCTCCGGGTTCACGGACCCTCGGTATTCCGGTTATGTGCTGTCTTGGAATAGCTCTGTGCTCCGGGGCTCGGGCAGCTGAGCATTGTCCATTAACTCTTTCAGCACCAGGAATTTACAGGTTTAGTGGAAATAGAGCGAATGCCACCATGAAATGAGAAAATGATGGCTGTTCAGGAGACCTGAGTTCTCGCCCTGTTCCTCCATCTGAGCCTCGGTTCCCTCATTTAGAAAATGATGTTAGGTCTAGACTCTAGACCACCTAGAAAGTCTCTTCTAGATCTGAAGCTCTGTGATGTTACTTTTTGAACCCTCTGGCTTTTCTCTCTGCACTTGAACAAGTCTTTCTTCTCAATTCTCTTCTAGGTTGGACATAGGAGAGTCACTGAGTTGGGAAGTTTCCAGAGAACCAGGACGATATGTTAACAACAACAGAATGTATTTTTCTTTAGTGTGTGCCAATGAAGTATCAAATTGATAAAGCCAAGTTCATTGCAAACTTGGGTATTAAGGCCTGGAAATTTTGAGACATCTTTGTCTTTTCAGACATGACTCTAGCCACTTTGTTTTGTGGGTGTGAACCCATTGCATGGACTGTCAAGTGATAATAATAGTTATAACAGTAATAATAAACAATGACAATACTGATTCGTAGGAGTAGAGCACTTTAGTGTTTGTGAGCTTTTTTTATGGGCATCACCTTGTTTGACTTGATCTTTATAATAGCCATGTGAGTTAGGCAGGGCGGGTCTGCTGTCCCCATTTATTCTGTCAAGTGGCTAAAGAAGTGTTGAAGCCCAGAGTGCTTCTGTGGCTGATGCAGGATTACCCCGCTCTAGCAAGTGGCAGAGTAAGACTAGACTCCAGGTCAGAGACGTAGTTCAAGGTCTTTGCAGAGTGTACCACCTCTCTGGGATGGGGTACCGTCGTTCATCCGGATCACTTACAGACCTTTAGAACTCAATCACCTGCTAACTGGAAATTGACCAACACCTGCTAACTGGAAATTGACCAGGACATCTCTTACTCCACCCAAACCTGTAAAATTTTGCCAGAATAGTATCGGTCTGGTTAATAATATGCTGTCACTTAGAGCACACAGCCAGTGGGCGTGCAGACTCAGTCACTCAGTGACCGCCCAGATACATGGGACAGTGGTTGTTTGGCGCGATTGATGGAGGCTGGCTATACTAACTATTCATTAAATGAGTTGTTTTACTGTGCTCAACATTTACAAGATTTTTTGACTGTGGCATCTGTCATTAGTCAGTGCTGATTAGGTACCTGCCCATTTTTTGGTGATGGATGTTCATTGACTATTCCAAAATATACCCTGTTCTCAAGAGCATTCCTTCCAGTCAGGCAAGATAAATACCAAAACAACACATGAGAGGGGCCCCTGGGTGGCTCAGTCGATTAAGTGTCTGCCTTTGGCTTGGGTGGTGATCCCGGGGTGCTGGGATCGAGTCCCGTGTCGGGGGAGCCCGCTTCTCCCTCTGCCACTGCCTCTCTCTCTCTGTCTCTCATGAATAAATAAATAAAAGCTTAAAAAAAATTCACATGGGAACTGAGAGTGATGCGTATGGCTGATCTGATGACTATTTAGACTTTAGTCTGTTTAGCTCTGTAGTTTCAAAAAATCAAGTGCTACGTCTTTATTCCTCCTTCTTCATTGTTGTCGTGAGCCACGTAAGGGAGTTCATGATCCCATTGACAAGTATGCAGGAGGGGGAGGTCTGGAACTTAGGGATACCCTTCATTCCCAGGTAGCCTGTTGGTACTTGGCATGCTTACGCACCATTGGCCAGGCGGGAGTTACTGGCTGTAGGTCAAGGTTCTCTGCTTGTGACTGGTGCCGGGGAAATGCCTGCTCCCAAGGTAGTGGTTAGTGCTTTGAAAATAAGTGTGTGGATTTGGGGATGACGTCATTCCAGTTTGGCACAGACAGGTATTTCTGTGGAATGAAGTAGCAGGCAGGGGTGAGCCAGGCTGTCTTTCTCAGTCATCTCCCAAGATTTCATTCATTCAAAAAATCTGTTGACACATCTGCGTGTATTTTTTTTTCTTCGTATGTTTGTCTTGTGCTGTAATTACTTATGGGGTTTCTGGTGACATCTTAATTAACTAGAGAAGAAAAAACCAAAGATATACTTGTAGAGTTATTCACAGATCATTGTATGGAATTATTATATAAGAGATATGTGTTAACTGTATTGTAGATGGTTATAAAATCTTTTTAAAGGGCGCCTGAGTGGCTCAGTTGGTTAAGCATCTGCTTTCGCCTCAGGTCATGATCCCAGAGTCCTGGGATAGAGCCCCATGTCGGGCTTCCTGCTCTGCGGGAGCCTGCTTCTCCCTCTCCCTGCCACTCCCCATTCTTGTACTCTCTCTCTCTCTCTCTGTCTGTCTGTCAAATAAATAAATAAAATCTGTAAAAAAAACTTTTAAACTGAGAAACGTATTTTTGTTCCTAGCACGTCGGTCATACCTTTGTTATATCTTTTGCTTTTGCGGTGATGTTTTATTTTAAGTGAGTTAGCTCACACCTTTTGATATGATCACAGCCTATTTTGGGGGACTTTCAGGATGGAAATGTGATACATAAATGAATTTCTAGGCCTTTGGTTCTGTGGATTACATTGGGGGCTGGGGTGCATAGTGTTTGTTCTCTAGTATTTAGAGAATGCCCAGAGGATGCAGGCGGAGTTCACTAGCTCTTTGTTTATACCTCTGTACAGTTCTGAAAACGCTAGTGGCAAGACAGTATAAAATAAACAAAGGGAAGGTCCCAGATCTGCAGCAGCCCGGGAAGGCTGCTGGGCAGGCAGATCTACGTCAGCGAGACCAAGGTTCCACAACGGGTCAGTGTCCACATGGACATTGAGACCAGGATAATATGTGGGTTGTGGCTTATGGAAGGTTCAGGAGCAAGAAGACCATGTGTTAGATCCAGGAGGTTCTGCAAATGTGGGAGAAGCTGGTCAGAAACAAGAACGTTGCTCCGGTTATCTCTAGTGCCCAAGATAGTACCTGGCAGCTGGTAGGTGTTCAGTCAGTATTTGTTGAATGAATGAAATGAGAAGACTTTAGAGAAAGGACCTGACAATAAGATGTCAGGAATCTAGGCAAGAAACCTGAATGACAGAGATTTGAATCTTGTGTAGACACCCTCCATTGCTGCTGGGTCTGGTCTCATAGGGTCCACAGAGCTGTCTTGAGTGATTAAACGAATCTCCAGCCTCCCTCTCCTTGCCATGAGCACGGGCTGGGGTGGGGATGGTTGAAGGGAAAGCAAGGTGTCTTGCCTGTCATAAATTGATGGAGACATCTCCAGTTAGGGTCTGCGATGGCTTAGATTTGAGAACCCCTCCCAGTTCTCTGACCTAACCCAGGGGGAACGTTGGTCCTGTAATCATTCAGGAAATACTTATTAAGATGTCAGACACGATGCCAGTTCTCAGCTTCAAAGCAGACTTTTAAGCCCTCAGCTCGTGGACATGCCATGATCCCAGGGGTGTGGCTGGGCTCTGTGGAAGTAATCCAGAGCCACAAGAATTCCATTTCCATACAGCGTTTCCCCCAAACCTGATTATAGGGGACAATTGAGACTATTTTGAGGAAGGTGGGTATACCACTGCTTGAATCCTTTCTAATCATCTGTCTAGGCTCCCGAAGACAATTTGTGGGATGAACTTGTCCCTGAAAATGTGAAAGCTGGTTTCTCCATACATAGAATATACATTTTTGCCTTTGGCCCTTTTTCTGTCTCAGAGCTCTTCTACTCTGATCTCACTGCTGGCAAAGCTGAAGCGGAGCTGTGATAAGCCCCCAGAAGTGTGACTGCCCCCTCCCTCCCTGCCTGCTGTCTTTGAAAGATGCCTCCAGGCTGCCGCCACACTCTTGGGTCGCACAACCAGCGGCCACCATTACAAGGAGAATCTTTTTCAAGTCACTTCCCACCTTGGTGATTTTTTTTTTCTCTCTCTCCCCTCCTTCTTTTAACATCTTCCCCAGCAAATCCCATCCATCCTCTGGCTTATCTGGGTCAGCAAGGGTCTGATTTTATGCGTGGCGCTGTCAAACCATAAATCCGCCACAGCTTTCCCTCTCCATCCAGCCCGTCTGCTTCTGTCAGCATCAGCAAAATGCATAATAGAGAAAATAAGCCAGAAAGGCTAATAACATTCATCTGAATAAAATAATCTCTTTGGCTGCCTCAGTTCATTTCATTTTAATCAAGGTGCCAGGAGGGAATTTAGGCTTAAAAATCCGACTCCCTGCTTGTCACGAGTTCCCTGTCCGACTGTCACTAAATGATCCCTTTTATTAAGCAGGTACCTTTTTTTTTTCCCTTTGTCTTTTTATATCCTCTTCTTAGTTGGCTGCTCAATAACATATATCGTATGTATTTAACTCATTTTGGGCTTCGTTGCTCATCACATATGTGTCTATTTTCAAATGTGAGGAATGCTGTTTTTCTTAGATGGATTGGTATTTGCCATCCCCTTGGACAGAGTGGCATATTTGATAGGAATTCCAAGAAAGAGGGGCTCAGAGGAAGTTGAAGCATCTTGGGCTCTGGTGATCTGAGCTCCCTTTGGCTTCCTTCCTGTCTCCTGCAGCACGCAGTTCCCCATGTGGAATGCAGGACTGATTGTTCCACCCTGGTCCTCAGGGGAAGGACAGTGGAAGATTAAAGTCTGCTCTCCCATTGGTATCTCTCACGCGTCTTCCCAGAGTCATACAGCTGCTTGGTTAATTGCCGATTGTTGCTGTCTTATCCCCACAATTCTCGGCCAAGGGCTGTGCATTTGGAGCAGGCTGCGCTCTTGGCCCTGGCCCAGGGCCGGGTGAGGAGCCTGTTGGAAATTGACGAAAGCCGATCCCAGTTTGTTTGGAAATGAAAATAATAATATTTCTTCACATTTGTTCAGTGCTTTACTGTTGATGTAGTTCTTGTGCATTCGGCATCTCATTTTAACTGCACAACAGCCCCGTAGGTGGGCGGGTCGGGGGCGCCCAAAAGGAAACGTACTTCCGAAGAATTAGTGCAGAAGCTCCAGCTCTCTGGTAATGCCAAGCTCATGTCACGCGTCCCATCTGCAGAGCTGGGAGCACAGCAGTTCTTCCTTAAATGGCACCTTCGGCCAGAAGGCCTTCTGGGATTTTACAGTGAGGCTGGGCAGATCTTTAAGGAGTGAGACGGTACACCGAGAGGGCGCGTGTCCATTTTATGGGGGAGACAACTGAAACGGAACAGAGGGGTATGGCAAAAAAGGGAAGTGTAATAGGGAGGCCAACTTGGACCTTTCTTGAGTTCTCTCTTTACCCGAGATATTGTAGAGAAATCCCTTGGAGCATTTGCTGCTACATTTTCTTGAATGTCCACAAATAGTCTGAAGTTGAAGGAGAAAAACCAGCCTAATGGATTTGAAACTAATGATTCAGCTGTGCAGGTTGATCCTTTCAGTGCATTTATAATGATAATCTCTTCTGTGGTTCTGCGGGGGCATAGCCAGCTTGTGACTTTATGGGCCTCCTCTCTCTCTCTTTTTTTTCTTTTTTTCTTTTTTTTGGACTCCAGAGTAATTCCTTCTCAAGTGCAGTATTATGTTTTCTTGATCTGCCTCCTGAAAAAAAATTTTAAGTAAGAAAAATACTTCTGGATATTTTGTCTGCTTTTTAGGGATTAGTGTTTGAGGAGGTTTGCAGCTGTTCAGTACATTTCTAAGGGATGCAGACCCTTTTCTTTAAATGCCCAAGTATTACACAACCTGACTCCAGGGGCAGGGAAAGTAAAGAAGCTGTACAAACAAATGATAGATGGAAAAGATATAAAGACAAATTTCAATCTCCTAACCAAACGAAGTTCCCTTGGCTCTGGCAGCCCCACATAAAATAAGGCTGCAAAGTTGCTGAAGCAGGAAACCACTCTAGCAGAACCTGAATGCGCTCCCTATGAAATCACGTCTCGTTGACTTGCTTATTTTCCAGCCTGAAGTGTGTTTCATCTTTGTTCGTGTTGGCCGGGAAAATTGTCTCTATGGTGTATTTGTGTTCCCCTCATACTACATGCCCTTCGCCTCTCCCGCTCCGCTGCTGCCCCAAAATAAATACATGAATTAATTAAAACCCCTCAGTTGAAAGGAGGAATATATATGTCCAAGAAAGCATACAAACTCAGAGAACTTAAAATATTGCCTGAAAAACTTCAGTAATAGTAAAAGAGACTAGGGACCCATAGGAGAAGCAGACGACAGAGTTTAATACTATCTTGAAAGGATTTTTTAAAAGAGAGTCGTGCGTGGAATCCCCATGTGTGCAGCTGATCCAAAGCAGTGTTTTATTGGTGTAAATCCACTTTTAAAGTGCAGGTTTACGATGTGTACGCCATCACGGGGTCAGTCAGCGGGAGCAAGGAAGCTGTGTTCATGACCCCAAAATATTGAAATTGGGATTATAAATCAGAGTTGTAGTTTTATATCAGTTTCAGCATCCAGGTTATTTCTGGTTCTGATTTGGGTTGCCCAGTATCAAGAAAATCCTATTTCACACAGATGAATTATAATCTTGAGATAATTTTAAATTGAAAAAGGGTATTTTTGTTTTGAAGTCGAATCACTAACATTACCTAGCAGCTGTTCCATCCCCCTTCATAAATATTATTGGGTAAGCCCAAAAATGCATAACAAGCATAAAAACAATTGATAATGATGGGATGGTATTGAGCGTTCTCACTACCCAGCCATTGTCTAACCTGAGCCCAGCCTAGGGCCCCGAGCCTCCTGTGGCATGTAATTGAACTTGGCCACTGTGTGTCGAATCATGTGCCCACCTGCACAGCTTTAATAAGGAGGCACACAGGCTTGAATTAAAAATGAAACCTGCGCAGAGCAACATCCGTTCTAACCAACGGCACATTTTTTCAGAAGTTCAAATACACGCCTCGGTTCCTTATTCCAAAGTTTGCACAGAACGAAGCTTGCCTAGCGGCCGGTGAGACATCGTGATAGCATCAACTGCAGGGAATCTGGACGCCTTACACGTTCCGCTGGGGTTGCTCATTTGAAAGCATGTGTCACAGTCGTTTGAAATTGAAATGTGTTCCTCTAATTCTGGAGTTTCTCAGAACGCACTTTGAAAACTGCTGCTCACTGAAACCAATCATAGTCATCCCACCACTGGATGGTAGTGTATGTGCTAAAAGTATGTTACCACACTCGAACTTCCTGGATTAATTATAAATATATAATTCTGACTGTATTTACAAATTTATTAGTTGGAAGGCATACGGCTTTTTATTTTAAAAGATGCCCACTTCTGCCCATCCTTTTTATTAACTCATCTTTGTTTACTCATCCTTTCTTTTGAAGGTCCCCTGGGGATTTATGCTCTGTATCCTCTTCCATGGTCTCCGAATGGTTTTGCCTCTCCTGCCTCCACTTGTGATCTGCGGTGTACGTTTGAGGGCTAGCTGGCCCTTTGTTCCTACCTCTGATGTTCTGCTGTATTACAGGTCTTTCTTTCTCTCCCATACTGCACTGTGATACGAGCACTTTTACAACTAAAAGCCCCTAATACTGTACTTTGTTCATTTCAGACACAAACGTTTATACATTTGTGAAACTGAGTTGTAGTACCATTGTTACATGTATGAGCCCTCTAGGGAAAGACTTCATAGAGACCACCAAACCCAGGTCCACCCATAAGAAGGGACCGAGCAGTCATCAAGTTCAGATCTTGTGAGATCTGCTCTTTTAAAAAAGCAAGTGTAATTGCCTGATCTATTCCGTGCTTACGGAGGACATGGATACTTTGCCACCCAACAAAAATGTAAATTTGATTACTTAGGATTTGGTAACTGAAACTGATTTGGAATGCATTAGAAAATTTTCTTGCACTGGAAACACCAAAGGTCACTGAACGCCTGGGTTCAACTTTGAGTTTAGGATTGTTTCTTACTCACTTTTTTTGTTGTTTTTCAGAGGCTAAACATTTTAAAGGGAGTAGATTAATTACATGTCTCTCTCTCTCTCTCTGGGCTAGCGTGTGTGTGTGTGTTTGTGTGTGTGTGTGTTTCCACAGAAATCTTTCAATTTCCCTAGAAAAGTAAGAGGACGTAATACTGCTGAGGCAGTCTGAGCAGAAGTATTTGGTGTTCTGGCTACAGAGGTGTCGTGCCTGGGGCAGAGGTGGGGGAGGGGAGCAGGTAGAGAATAGCTTCAGTTTGGACTCTAACATTCATTGGTTTGAAGAAGCTTCTTAGTGCTGGCTAGACAGATACTTGATGTAATGGTCTGGTGCGTTCTGAAGCCAGAGGAGGTGTGGCGTGATGAGTTGGGAATCGTTCCCTTACTGCAGAATTGGAAAACCCCTTCTAAAGTTGAATTGTGTGCTCTACAAATCACAGCCGCCCGACAGCTTCCAGCTCTGAATGCAGGCAGTGCTGACTCAAGAACCAAGCCACTGTCCACTCAGCTTCCTTTGCATTTGAGAGTCTGACTGTAGGGAGGGAAGGAGGGGAAGAGACTGAACAGGTTGTGATTCTTTGCAATGATTAAGCCCCTTCTCTACACTTACAGGGCTTGGTTTTGAATTCCAGCTTTGCTGCTTTTTAGCTATGTGACCTTGAAGAAGATATTTAACTTTTCTCAGTCAACTTCCACAGCTGCTGAATGTGGTTAATAATAGGCCCTTTACATCAGGTTGTTTTAGGGTTCAAGTTAAGTAACGTGAGTATTGGGCCCGACCACGTGCCAAGTGCACAGTAAGCCCTTGATAAGAAGTGTAACAAACAACCCCTACTTTCAGTTTCTCTTTTTAAAGAAATCCAGCTCGCAGCTGCAGAACTTTCTGGTGCTTAAATCGGTGCTGCGAACTGTGTAGATCATCAGTTGATGCTCTTGGATCACAGTGTTTTCATTAGAAATGAACACCCAGGTTTGGCACTTAACTGCTCTGCTCAGACTGTGAAGTTTGAAGAATACACGTGTTCAGGTATGGTTTGTCTTGGTTGTGTGGAGCAAGACATAATGGGTCAACCAGGGAGCTCAACACCTCCTTAGAGGGGTTCTGTGGGCCTGAGGAGGTGTTAGGGACTTTTTTTTTATGGCATGGGCCTCATAAGTTGTTGTCCTTACTGAATCCTAATATGAATAATGTGTGGGGATGTGGTCTGTAGTGCTCTCATGATTTTTGTCTCTAGACCTCTAAGTTTTGTCTCCAAACCTAGACACAAATCAAATGTCTCAGTGGCTAAGGTTATGGACTTTGGAGTCAGACAGCCTAGACCTGTCCTAGTCGGATGACACAGAGCTGTCGTTCTAGTCCCTGATGCCCTTTTACTGTCTCTGTGACTTCTTACTAGTCGTGAGCAAGTAAGAACTTCTCAGAGTTTCAGTTTTCTGATTAGTAAAACGGGGATAACAGTAGTTCTTCTCTTACAGGGAAATGATGAAACTTATGGGATAATAAATATAAAAACCTTCACGAAGTTCCTAGAACATATGCTCAACAGATAATCTTGCTTCTCCTCTTTTCCTCTTCTTCTCTCCTCCCTCCTCTTCTCGTGATTCTTATTTTCTCCACTGAGTTTTTAGATAAGAGAAAACTAGAAGTGTAGGCTTCAGGAAAGATACCTGTTTCTGCCTTGGCTTTGATCACTGTGATTTTATGACACGGACTGTATTCACAGCTGTTGAACCTGGCTACTCACCGACACTGATTTTTTTTTCTTCTTGCTGTTTCTCTGCAGGAAGGATCAGAATGTTCTCTCTCCAGTCAACTGCTGGAATCTCCTCTTAAACCAGGTGAAGCGGGAGAGCAGGGACCACACCACCCTGAGTGACATCTACCTGAATAATATCATTCCTCGATTTGTCCAAGTCAGCGAGGACTCAGGAAGACTCTTTAAAAAGGTATATAGCTATTTCCAGGCACAGAAATACTTGGGTGGAGCAAATACTACCATCTTGTAAATAAGAGCAAGGCTCCTGTATTGGCCTATTTAAAAGGCTTTCCGTTGGTCATTCCTTACCCCGGTCTCGTGGAGAAAAAATACGGACTAGTCGTTCTTTTCTTCCTTTCTGAGTTGAATTAATAGTAGGCCTGGGAGAGGAACCATTTGCAAGGTACAACCCCACCCCTGGAAATATAACTCATAATCTGCATGTTTTAGTGATGACAGTGTTTGCTTGATTGATTTCCTTAAAAAGCGATTTGTGAAGCTGTTGAGATTTGAGGACAGTCAGTGTCATTTCAGGTTTTCCTCTCCTAGTTCATGTGTGCTTGTGTGTTAGATTAGTCATCTTGGCCAAGGTGAACGCATGAATTTAGTTATTCTTATCCTGACATATCTTGGTCTTTGGGTCCCTGAATGCTTTTTGAGGCTCAGTTGTTTTTCACAATTCCTTGGATGTAAGTTGGAAAGTCTGACCAAGGGAAAAACTCAAAATTAATTATGGTAATCTTAAGAAACTTACGCAAAATTGACCTTACCTGTTAGTGGTGGGAATAGTCTCTTGGAACTAAGGAGCCTCTTTTCTAAGCTCTCTCAGCCTGAGCTCCCAGCGGAGTCACCAATTCATGACTTTTAGTATAAATGATAGCAAAAGCCCCAACCATTGTACGTCATGTACCACGTCTAACATCCAAGCTCTGATAACGCCCAAATACTTTTCAGAAGGCAAATAATCCTCCCACAAGTACTAGGTATAACGAGGGTATATAGGGCTATTTTGTTGGTTTCAAATAAAGGAAATTCATTGGTTTTCATTTGACAAAATCCAGTGTTGAAATCCAAGGCTGGTAAAGAAAGGACTTCAGTGAACAGGACTGTGGTCAATCGTAGCCAGTGTGCCAATTCCTAACCTTAGGAAGTTTTCCACATTTCAGTAGGTCTGGAATTAGAACCCAGTTTCTTCTGTTTACACCAGCATGAAAAAAAGAACTGATTTAGAATATCCCATCAACATAATGCATCTGTGTAGGGGCTTTTCCTGTGTCTTAGAGACAGGATATGAAGAGTAAAAAGCATCTGACAATGAAAAGAAGGAAGAGAAAGAGAGCTCCTCCCGGAGTTCACTGACTATTTTTAGTGGCCTGGCTCTGCTGTGGTTGGGGCTGTACTTCACTTAGGGGTGAAGGTGCTTTTCACCATTTCCTCATGGTTTCCAGCATCTGCTCTAGCTTCCTTGTCATTCATCTGAATGATTCTGCAGCACTTGGTGATGTATGGATGTGGCTAAAAAGAACGACTGTAGTTAAAACTGTACTGAATGCTGGAAATGCGCCAGGGAGTAGATTTCATGTGCTCTTTTCACACACACACGCAGGTAGCTCTGTGAGGTGGTATGTGAGTTGGCTTGGCTGTAGCAATCTCTGCACTATGTATTCATCTATATCCAATCGTAATGTTGTACTTCATGGGGCGCCTAGGTAGCTCAGTGGGTTAAGCCTCTGCCCTCGGCTCGGATCATGATCCCAGGGTCCTGGGATCGAGCCCCACATCCGGCTCTCTGATCAGCAGGGAGCCTGCTTCCCCCCTCTCTCTGCCTGCTTCCCCCCTCTCTGCTTATGATCTCTGTCTGTCAAATAAATAAATAAAATCTTAAAAATAAAATAATGTCATACTCCTTAAATATATAGCTTTTATTAGAAAAAAAATTAAGCCTTTTTAGGTGGAACCTTGACTGTAAGACAGATGCCACTTCAGCTCTTCTCTGTGACCTTGACAGCTACTTCAGTTATCTCTAGAAGGACAGGGGCTAACTGATCATTTCCTCCTTCATTTTCCCTGTTCATCTGTGAGCGACGTTCAGCTCTCTCGACTTCACCCGAGCCCTCCATTCCCTTCCCTCCCAGCTTTAGAAGGTTAGAGAAGAGCCACGCCGAAGAGTATTACGGCCCCTCTAAATCTCTGAGAGTGTGCACTGAAGGCAGCCGCTTACCAAAGCCACGGATGCTTCTGCTTCCTCAGGTACCATTCACGTTTCACCAGGAGCTCAAGTGCATGGCTCATAGAGAAGATATGGGGTCTTTGCCCTCCAGAAGGAGACTCTGCCCATGAATGATATTCCAAGCCATGGTCTCAAGAGTTGACCTCTGTACACTGTGCATTGTTTTGCTGAGGGTGTAGGGAAGAACTTCTCATTCCTCACGGGACTATTTATATTTTATATGTCCCTGAAGAAAGAGGCACGTATCATGGGCTTAAAGTTACGTGCATTTTTACGAACTGAACACACTTAGTAACTAGCGCCCAGATCAAGAAACAGATGATTTCGGTACCCTAGAAGCTCCGCTCGGGCTTCCTCCCAGTCCTTGGAAGGAGGGATGTGGGAGGGGTGGTCCCAACCCCTAAGGATATACAAATGTCCTGACTTTTAACAGCAGAGATGGGTTTTACTTGGTTTCATACTTTACATAAATAGAACCATACAGTGTGTCCTCTTTTGTGTCTGGTTTCTGTCATTCAACATATGTTTGTGAGACTTACTCATATTGTATATGGTTGGAGTTCATAGGACTTTCTCTTGATCTTTGTAACTTTTCATCAGTTAAATTATAGTTATTATGAGAGATATGCATAGGATTGCTGAATAGCCAATGTTCACTATCCCACTGCGTGAATAATCTCTTTTCTCTCTCCCCCTGGGGTCCATTGTAGGCAGAGTGTTCTAAGGTAGAAGCTGGCTTGGCTGATCACAAGTGTAAATTAATTCTGTTTTGGCTGGGAGGGAGCCTTTCTGCTTTCTAGTAATGGGCACAGAAGCATTCTGTCTCCGTAACTTAATTTTTTTATTCCCTTTTGTTTAAAGTATGTTGCACATGAAGAATTAGAATCCCACTGGTTAAGATAGAATAATCAAGGGGCGCCTGTGTGGCTCAGTGGGTTAAAGCCTCTGCCTTCAGCTCAGTTCATGATCTCAGGGTCCTGGGATCGAGCCCCGCATCGGGTTCTCTGCTCAGCTGGGAGCCTGTTTCCCTTTCTCTCTCTCTGCCTGCCTCTCTGCCTACTTGTGATCTCTGTCTGTCAAATAAATAAATAAAATCTTTAAAAAAAAAAAAAGATAGAGTAATCAGATAAGAGAACTAAGGAATGAGCCCGGCCCGCTGTCAGTTAAGTGAAGCTTCCCAGGGCTTGCTTTGCTCTATCAGAGCAAAGGTCACTTCCAAATGACCCTTTCTCTTGGGCTCAACTCTGGAGCGACTCTGAAACCTTGGACAATTACTTCTTTCCTAAAGTTAAAAAAGTGCTTGACCTATCTGATCTTCACGCTGCCTTCAAAATTTAATATGCTGTAATTCTGTAGTGAATTCTGTGATACCCAATATAGGGTATCCTGAGTTGGGAGCTTCCTTCTGGTTGTTGGGTGACCTTTGTTAAATTGTGGTAAGGAAACTAGAATCCCCAAGATACAGACAAACAAAAGTGGGTGTGGGTATGGAGAGGGGGCTAGCTAGCTTAGGCAATTAAAGACCAAATTTCTTGAGGAATGAACCATTGTTTTAGATTCTTTTATCTATAATGGCCAGCAACCAAGATATGCCAAACAGGAATCCAAGTGTATAACATAGTTAAACCTTTTGTTTTACCTGTAAATTTGGTTCCAGCCACAAAAGGTAAATCCACATTTCTTTGGAGACACAGGCTTTAGGAACGATATCCTTATTTCTGGTTCAGCTATGGACACCTTTGAAAATTCACCTGAGCTTTATGTGAATTTGGTTCTATTTCTCCCTGGCAAAAGTCATGGGTTTTCCCCCTTTTTACATTCTTTTTAAAAAAACTCTATAAAACTTAATGATTCACTAGCAAAGGTTATGATAACAAAACTCACGTTTTTAGAACCCTTATGTGCTAGGTACAGTACTAAACATTTTATATGCTTAATCTTTACAATAATTCCATGAAGTAGTTGCTATTAATAACCTTATTTTATGAAGGAGGAAACTGAAGCTTAAGGACATTAATCAAAAAAGGAGGCGAGGGGCGCCTGGGTGGCTCAGTGGGTTAGCCGCTGCCTTCGGCTCAGGTCATGATCTCAATCAGGGTCCTGGGATCCAGCCTCTCATGGGGCTCTCTGCTCAGCAGGGAGTCTGCTTCCCCCTTTCTCTCTGCCTGCTTCTCTGCCTGCCTCTCTGCCTACTTGTGATCTCTATCTGTCAAATAACTAAATAAAATCTTAAAAAAAAAAAAAAAGGAGGTGAGAGGGGCACCTGGGTGGCTCAGTGGGTTAAAGTCTCTGCCTTCGGCCAGGGTCATGATCCCAGAGTTCTGGTATTATGCCCCACATCGAGTTCTTTGCTCAGCAGGGAGCCTTCTTCCTCTCTCTCTCTGCCTACTTGTAATCTCTGTCTGTCAAATAACTAAATAAAATCTAAAAAAAAAAAAAAGGAGGTGAGGCTGTAGTTAAATCCATTCATCTCACCCTGGAACCTGAGGTTTCCTCCTACATGCTGTGTTAGGTTAGGACTCTGGGTCTGGTGTGCCGAGTGGAGGGTATTCTGGATTTTCTTACTCTTTTCTGTTGAACCCAGATATTTCACTTAGTTCCAGAATTAACCTCTCCTTTTCTCTTACACACAAACTTTCCAAAGCTTTGGAGGTGTTAAACATCAACATTGGGTTCTTTCTTCTACCTGGTGTCTGGGCGAGTCGCTGGAAGTTGACAGTGAAATAAATAGGACAGCAGGGTTTTCTCCCCAGGGGCAGGATCTCTAGTAAGGGGGAAACAAAGACTCATTAAATGTGAGAATTGGCCAGAAATCTGGCTCACAGCTAACTCAGCTAATTTGGGGATGTCAGGGTGGCTGCACAATTGGCCCGTCTGTACTACTGAACCCCCTTCAGGGATGCTCCTTGCCGGCCCTCTGGCTTGTGGTTATGTCTGCTGGGACATACTTTACATTCTGCATGAAGCCATAGTGGAGATTCCTTTAGCTAAATATAACATCTAGAGAAAGTAACCTCCTGTCCACAGCTTAGAAACAGACCCACTTTGTCTAGGACTCCGGGGGAAATGGAGCCCATTTGGTGCTCCTGACATCTCCTTTCACGTAATGAAAGCTCAGTCTGTCTCACCCCTGTTGGAACCGCGGTTTAGGCAAATGTTATTGCTGCCACCTTCATTTGTTTAATGCGGTAGCTTCAAAACCAGGAGCCAGCCCTGCCAAGGTTGACTTCCAGCTCCACATCGTCTCTGTGAGAGATGTGTTCTACAGAATCTCACCAGGAGGAGAAATCATTTTTCCCACTTTTTCATTTGAACCAAAGTAAACTTGGTGTGCTTTTTCCCACAGGGGAGAGGACAATCCTGTCCTCTCTTCTTCCTTTCACTTAGCTGGAACACACAGAAGCTACCTCGGACCTTGCTTTTCAGCTCACTGTTTCTAGTCCTTAGTTACTCATGCTTTAGCCTTGGAAGCTGGTCAATTCAGAGAGTTCCAAGGCTCTCAATTTGCACTTTTTCTTTCTTCTCTTTTCTTTCTTTCTTTTTTTTTTTTTTAACAGTATTTCAGTTGACTGTACTTTTGTTTTGCCTTTAGTAACCTAAGTTCCATGGTAGAAAGGTTAAAGTGAGCAAGTTAGGTCAGATTCCTGGTAGACCAGTAGTTCAGTAGTTCTCATCTTTGCCTGTGTATGAGAGTCATTGGGGGGAGTTTAAAAACAAAACAAAAAAAACACCTTTGTGACCTTGAAGAGGCAGATTTCTGAGGATATAGAAAGCATGAACAGGGCACCTGGGTGGCTCAGTGGGTTAAAGCCTCTGCCTTCGACTCAGGTCATGATCCCAGGGTCCTGGGATCGAGCTCCGCATCATCAGGCTCTCTGCTCAGCAGGGAGCCTGCTTCCTCCTCTCTCTCTCTGCCTGCCTATCTGCCTACTTGTGATCTCTGTCAAATAAATAAATAAAATCTTTAAAAAAAAGAATATTAAAATTATAAAAAAAAGCATGAACAATAAAAGAAAAAAGATAAATTGGACACCATCAATTTTTGGACTTTTGTTCTTACAAAGACATTGTTAAGAAAATGAAAGACAAATCTCAGACTGTGAGAATATATTTGTGATACACAGAACTCAATAATCAGAAGACAAACTGCCCAAATTTTTAAAAATAGGCAAAAGATTTTTAATAAACACTTCACTGAGAAGATACATAAATGGCCAATAAACACATAAAGAGATGCTCATCATTAATCATTAAGAAAATACAAATTAAAGCAATAATGAGTGTGCTACATACTCACTAGAATGGTTAGAATTAAAAAGACAGAGAACAACAAGTGTTAGTAAGGATGGATGGAATTCTCGTATGTTGTTGGTGAGAACATAGAATGGTACAACCGCTTTGGAAAGTAGTTTGGTAGTTTCTAATAAAGTGTGTGTACTAACCACATGACCCAGCAACTCCATGGATAGGTATTTACCCAAAGGATATAAAAGTATATATCTTGGGGTGCCTGGGTGGCTCAGTCGGTTAAGCGTCTGCCTTCGGCTCAGGTCATGATCTCAGGATCCTGGGATCAAGCCCCACATTGGGCTCCCTGCTCATCGGGGAGCCTGCTTCTCCCCTTCTCTTTCTCCCTGTGTCTCATGAATAAATGAATAAAAAATCTTTTTAAAAAAAGTATATATATATATATATATATATATAAATTTTATTTATTTATTTGACAGAGAGAGATGCAGAGAGAGAGAGAGGGAACACAAGTAGGGGGAGAGGGAGAAGCAGGCTTCCTGCCAAGCAGGGAAGCCCCATGTAGGGCTTGATCCCAGGACCCTGAAATCATGACCCGAGCCGAAGGCAGACGCTTAACCAACTGAGCCACCCAGGTCCCCCTAAAAATATATATCTACACAAAGACTTGTATCTGATTTTTCATAATAGCTTTTGTTGTAGGCTGAGTAATGGTCCCCCTCCCAAAATATCCATGTCCTAATCCCTGGAACCCATGAACTTACCTTGTCCATTTAAAGACTTTGCATATATGGTGAATTTGAGGATCTTGTAATAAGGATATTTTTTACTACCTAAGTGGGCCATAATGCAATCATGAATGTCCTTACCAGAGGGAGGTACAAGGAAATTACAGAGAAAAGAGAAGAAGGCTATGTGATGGAAAAGGAGGAAAGCAGAGTCACAGAGAGAAGGTGGTAGGCCACTGGCTTTGAGGTTGGAGGAAGACGCCACGAGCCAAGGAAAGCAGCTCTAGAAGCAGGAAAATGCAAGGAAATGGATTCTGCCCGAAAGCATCCAGAGGGAACACAACCCTGTTGACACCTTGGTTTTGTCCCCATGAAAGAAACTGGTTTTGGACTTCTGATTTCTGACCTCCAGAACTATAAGAGATTAGAAATTGAAAATAGAACTATCATATGATCCAGCAATTCCACTTCTGGCATGTCTATCCAAAGAAAACAAAAAAACACGAATTCCAAAAGACAGATGCATCCCTATGTTTATTGCAGCATTATTTGTAGTAGCCAAGATATGGAAGCCACATAAGTGTCCGTCATTGGGTGAATGGATTGAGAAATTGTGTTGTGTGTTATGTGTGTGTGTGTATATGTATATATTTTTATATAAAAAACATATATATACACATATATCTATAGTTATAGATATAGATATATAATGGATTATGATTCAGGCATAAAAATGAATGAGATTCTGCCATTTGCAACAACATGGATGGGCCTTGAGGCCATTATGCCAAGTGGAATAAGACAGAGAAAGACAAATACCATGTGATTTTTCTTATAGGTAGAATCAAAGAAAACAAAAAAGCTTAAGCTTACAGATATAGAGAACTAATTGCTGGTTGCAAGAGGCAGGGGGA
Source organism: Meles meles (assembly GCF_922984935.1). Lineage (NCBI taxonomy): Eukaryota > Metazoa > Chordata > Mammalia > Carnivora > Mustelidae > Meles > Meles meles. The sequence continues at coordinate 24,965,455 of NC_060082.1, read as the reverse complement.
TGGGGGTGTGGGAGATACGGGTGAAGTGTATTTTGTGTTCATTTAGTTTAAGTAAATTGAATGCAAATTAAAAAAAATTTTTTTTTAATTTAATTTATTTTATTTTAGAGAGAGAGAGAGAGAGCAAGAAGGGGGAGGAGTGGGGTGGGGGAGAGAGGGTGGGGGAAAGAATCCCAAGCAGGCTCCGCACTGAGTGTGGAGCCTGACGTGAAGCTTCATCTCAACCAACAATCTTGAGGCCATGACCTGAGCTGAAACCAAGAGTCTGATGCTTAACCGACTGAACCACCCAGGTGCCTCCAAATTAAAAAAAAGAGAGAGAATAAATTCATGTTGCTTTAAGTTACCAACTTTGCAGTACTTTGTTATAACTGCCTTAGGAGATTCATATTGTATTCATGACAGTCAAAACTGGAAACCACTCAAATATCCATCAACAGATGAATGGAAAAACATTGTGGTATATCCATATATGAATACAAGTCAGCAATAAGAAGACACGAAATGCTGATAGATAAAATAATGTAGACGAACTCCAGAAACATTATACTAAATAAAAGAAGCCAGATGCAATGAATACATTCTGTATGATTCGATATAGATGAAATTTTAGAAAAGTATAGCGGTTGAAAGCAAATCGGTGATTTGCATTGAGGCCAGGCTGGGGTAAGGGGTTGACTGCAAAAGGGACACAAGGGAGCTTGAGGGACTGTGGCAATGTCATACAGTCTTAATTATGACGGCGGTTACATGAATGTGTGCCTTTGTCAAAGCTTGTACGTTTAAAACGTATACATTTTATTGTATGTAAATTAAGCCTCAATAAAGTTGATTTTAAAAAATAATTTTAAAAATAGCACCCCGGGGCAATTGAATCAGAATCCGTGGGACAAGGCCTAGGTGATTCTTGCCTATGGCCAGGGTTGAGAACCGTTGTTGTAGGTATTCTGGTTCCTGTCTTGGGGAAACCCGAGAACACAGAGGACATCTGTGATCCTGTCTTGGGGAAACCCGAGAACACAGAGGACATCATAAGATCCTGTCTTGGGGAAACCCGAGAACACAGAGGACATCATAAGATCCTGTCTTTCTGTAACTGAGCCACATTTGCCCTGCAACAATGTTGACACATCTAGGCTGGTTTATCTAGGCAACCCATTGTGGCTTCCCTGCTTGATTCTTGGAGGGTGAAAAAAATTAAGTCTGAATTCAGATAAATAAGTTACACTGCAGAAAGTGGGAGATACAAGAAGGATGCTGAGGAAGAAATGTAATAGGGCACAATGAATTCTTTCCTCTAGGGTCTTCAGATGACCTTTCTCATTGGTTGATCAGTTATGAGAGACTTGTCGTGACCACTCAGATTTCAGGTGGCACCAACGAAATGAGTCTGGCAGCAAAAGGATAAAGGGGGTTTCAGACTAAAAGCGGTGCACGTTATCTGCCTACCTGTTTATCCCCAGTAGACAGGGACAGGATTTCCTAGAGTCTTTGAGGCCAGCTGCTTCACATATGTGAAAAGACTGGATTTTATAAGGAGGCACGTTCTGCAGTGGTCTTGTCATAATACAAAGTGATCCACAATGCCCGTGTAGTTGAATGTCCCTGGTGGGTAGTGTTGATTGAATGAATGGAGAAAGAATGGACTTCCTTTGGTTGTGTTCTACCCTTCTGAGAAAGAGTTTAACCTGGAAACATCTTTGGGAGAAGGAGCAGCTGACTGATTTACCCCAGCCTCTCTCCCCGAGTCGACCCTGCACCTCCTAGCAGTGGAACCCAGTATCTGCAATCGATTGGATTTCCTCCACGTTCTAACATGATCACGAACAACGTGGTGATCAGCTTTACAGACAGCTGGTCCCATTGCCCAGTTTGTCTTGGTGGTAGCAAAAATCTGTTCTGATTAATTGAGCTTTATTCTCTCATATCTGATGAAGAGATCCTCTTTGGAGAAAAGAATAGGATGGGAAGCTGAGCTTGTTGGAGTAGGGGATGGAAGGCTGCCAGCGACTTCAAAGGTATCTCTGCAGATAAGGGGTGTCAGGTTTGCTGCCAAAGCCAACACGGAGGGGAGCTTTGCAACTAGTGCCCTTGGTGCTGTTTAGCTTTGGTTTCTGTGACACTTAGGTCAGCAGCATCTGTATCCTCTCCCTTGGGGCCTCTCTCTGGGTGGTCCAGGCTTTTTTAGACTTAGGAAGATTCAGCTCAGAGGGAGCGTGTGCCTCAAAGATGCCTGCACTCTTCTGCTTCAGTTTATGTGTTTGCCTTTTTGGTGTCTCAGTTCTCAGACATCTGTCTGCCTTTTTGGAAAGAGCCCAAGGTGGTGTATGTGGAACATTCGAAGGTGTAATGGTACTGCCATCCTTATAAGTCAAGGAATGGCTCGGAGAAATTGCGTAAGGACAACTGCAAAACGGGGAGGGGGAGGTAGAGAGTGCGGTAGATAGAAAAAAGTGTCCAAATGCAACCTTGGGTCTGAATACTATTCTAAACTGGGAAGGCATGCAGTCAATAAGTGTTTTAACAAAGACTATAAACACAGCACTGTGCAGGCTAAAAAGAGCTTAAAATGAAATTGATGGGGAAGGTTTGCCCCCAGGGAGCATAGGGTTTCTCGAGCTCTTCAGAGGGTTTAGCTCTCCCCAGACTTTCTGTGGGATGATGATAATAAGACCAATAATAACATGCTTATAGGAAATGCCTGCTATCACTATTATACACTGTAGTAGGCCCTAAATGTATAATTTTCCTATATTTTGTGAGGGTTTTTTTTCCCTTGACTTTTTACAGAAGTTTAAAATGCTTAGAAGAGTGCACATATTGTAAAGCGCTCTATGAATCTTTACAAACTGAAAACAGCTACGTAATTAGCACCCAGATAACGAACAAATGTTACCAGTATCCCAGGAGCCCCCCTCTTGTCCCCTTCCCTTCGTTTCCCCCTGGAAAGTACTTACTATCCTGACTTCTAACACAATGGAAGCATTTGCCTGCCTTTAAAAAAAACCCTTGTATAAATGGAATCATCAAATATTCTTTCAGCAATTTAAATATGTCATTCTTTTGTTTCCTGGCTTCTGCGGCTTCTGATGAGAAGTCGGGTGTGTGATGGTAATTGTTTTTCCCTGTATGTAATGTTTTGGGGATTTCAGGGGCTGCTTTTTTTTTAGTTGAAATACAATATTATATTAGTTTCAGTTATATAGTATAGTGATTTGACAATATTATACGTCACAAAACACTCACTGTGGTAAGTGTTATTACCATCTGTTACCATACGAAATTATTACAATATTATTGACTGTATTTCTGAGGCTGTACTTTTCATCCCTGTAATTTATATATTTCATAACTGGAAGTTTGTATCTCTCAATCTTGAGGGCTGCATTAATATTTTTTAAAGATTTACTTATTTGAGAGAGAGAGGGGATGTGTGTGCCTGAGGAGAGGGAGAGGAGAGAGAATCCTCAAGCAGACTCCCCACTGAGCATGGAACCTGATACGGGGTCCAGTCTCACGACCCATGAGATCAGGACCTGTGCCGAAACCAAGGGTCAGACACTTTTTTCCTTTTTAAGTTTATTTATTTACAATCTCTACACGCATGTGGGGCTTGAACTCACAACCCTGAGATCAAGAATTGTATGCTCTTCCTACTGAGCCAGCGAGACCCCCAATATTTTTTCTTCAGCACTTTGAGTATGATGAGTCTAAGTATAGTTGGCACTGTATTTCTTTGGCTTAGATAAGTGCAATATCTAAATATTCTGGATCTGTGGGTAGTAGTTTTCCTCAATTTGGGGAAATTTCTGGCAAATACTTTTTTCCATCTCATTTTCTCTTCTTGCCTTGACTCCAACTGCACGTTCATTAGACTGCTGGATATAGTCCCACAGGTCACTGAGGCATGCCTTTTTTTTTTTCCCTGCGTGTTTCAGTTTAGATAATTTCTAAAATTAACCAATCCTTTCTTTTGTTGTGTACAATCTGCTAATAACACTATCCAATGAATTTTTTATTTTACATATTGTATACTTTAGTTTTATGATTTCCACTTGGTTCTTTTTTTCAGTGTCCATGCACCTTCTGAAATTTCTCTTGTCTTCAAAACATATGTGGCAATATTTAAAAATTGTTATCCGCTATTTTCAACAGCCATATCATCTGTGGTTCTGTTTCTGTTTACTGGCTTTTCTCTTGACCATGAACCTCATTTCTTTATTTTTTTCATGTTTACCAATTTTTGATTGTAGCTGATACTAGATGTCCTTATCTTCCTCTGAAAAGTGTTAAGTTTTGTTCTAGCAGCCAGTTAAATTACTGGTTGGTCACTTTGAATTTATGGGGAATTCATTTTATCCTTTGTTAAAGTGGGTCTAGTTTCGTTTTGTTTTTAGTTTTGGAACATATTCTGTATACTTAAGGCGTCACCTTTCTAGGGTTTCCATGGAAAGCAGGCCTTGAACTCCAAACTCTGTTTCCTCTACAGTGGGCAGCAACTAGGATAACCAGTAGTTCCGGTTTGCCTGGGGTTGATGGGGTTCCTGGGACATGAAACTTTCAGTTTTATCCATACTACAGTTGATGGCATTTGTGAGTTTCCAGTCTTTGGCTAGTATGGATAATGCAGCTCTGAACATTATATTGGAAGGTTATTTTTCTTCTCATTGTAGAGTTGAAAACATTAAAGCTCACATTGGTAAAATACTTTTGTAAGAGCCACAAAAAGATGACAATGGAATTTGAACTCCCTAGCTCTCTCTGCTATATCCCACTACCACCCATGTTTCAGGATTGATAGGTGGTGTCTTAAGAAGATAGTTATTGGCACATTATTGAGGATCAAAATCTGAGCTTTAAGAATAGTGAATTCAAAACCTGCTTCTCTCTTTGCCTTACCCTCTCCCCTTCTACTCTTCCCCAATTTCCTCTCCCTCTCTCTTTCCACTCCTCCTGCCTTCCCTCTCCCCTTTTATTCTTCCCCCTTTCCTTTACCTCTTTCTTTCCACTCCTCCTCACCTCCCTCCCCCCTCCTTCTTTCTCTATCTTTTTTCCTTTCTCTCTTCCTGATCTCTATTTTGAATAAACTTTTCAAACATTGTAGGATGTGTACATTGTAGGAAATATAAGAAGCAAATGTATGATAATGAAAAACCAAGTTGTACTCTACAATTATTTTAGTCAAGCTTTTCACATTTCCAGGGTATCTGGCTGATTTAATTGGTAGAACATGCAACTTGATCTCAGGGTCATGAGTTCAAGGCCCACACTGCGTGTGGAGCCTACTTTAAAAAAAAAATTACAAAAAAATAAAGATTAGCCACCTGGGTGATGCACTTGGTTGAGTGTCTGACTCTTGGTTTCAGCTCAGGTTGTGATCTCATGGGTCGTGAGATCTGCCCCTTGTGGGGTTCCACACTCAGCAGGGATCTACCTCTCCCCGCTGCACGTGCACTCTCTCTCTCAAACAAACAAACAAATAAATAAATATTTAAATTAGAAAAAAAAAAGATCTTCACTTTTCCATTTCATCTCATCTATATTTTCATCTCTTCTAATGACCAGGCCATATATTTATCTAAGTATCTGAAAAATGTCCTTGAGACTGGTTTGTCCAAGCCAGTATCTCATGCACACTCATTTTTATGTCCCTTAAGTCTCCTTTAATTTAGTGCTGTTCCTTTTCCAGGACACCGATTTGTTGAATTGACCATGCCAGTTGTCTTGCAGCCTGCCCCACCTTCTAGATTTGTCCGGTTGCTTCCTTGTGTTGTTGCTTAACTTCTTCCCGTATCTTGTATTTTCTATAAATTGGAGGTTGATTCCATTAGCCAAATCCATTCAAGTTATACATTTTTGGCTAGGATGCATAATGGGCAATGTATGTTATAACATGATAGTTATGTTGTATTACATTAGGAAATATACAATATCTGGTTAGCCGGTCGATGGTGATGCCAACATTGACCCTTCAGATTAGGGTGTCAACAGTTTGAACCTTCCATTTTGCAGTCAGACTTTTCCTCACATGATAAAAAGGCCATTGTATGGTGTTATATGTGACACCATCATACAAAGGTCGGGGGTTAATTCAGTCATTCATCCAAGGGCTTTAACATCAGTGGTAATTCCAGCCAAGTTACTTTAATATCATCTCCGTATCTCTTATGCTTGACTGTAAGATGCCTCTGTGAGAAAAGGAGTGGGTTATTAATACAACTCATCAGGCGCCATGCAAATAGATAGTAGTTTATAAAAACTTACTACTCTCAGGAGAAATCCCACTAATGGTGTGGAAGCTGACTAGGTACCAATATTTTTTTTTATTGTAAGAGTCACAGCAATAATAAAAACAATAGTAATTATAACTAATACTAAATGAGTGCTCACCATGCCCAGGGACTGTGCTAAGTACTTTTTAGGTATTAACGTATTTAATCATCACAACAACCCTTCAAGATGGTTTCATCGTCTCCATTTGTAGGTAGACACATGAGCAGAGGGGCTAAGCCTTTGACTTAGGGTTATGGAACTGGATAGGGGAAGAATTAGGATCCATGTGTAGGCAGCCTGTTTCCCCGGAATCATCTCTTCACGTGACCACGCTCTGCTGCCTCCCCAGTAGCCTGGGGGCAGTGACTGGTCAGCTGTGGGGCCAGCGTTTGGGCCAGGAAATAAGAGCTTGTGCATTCTGCATTTAGATGCTCCTACCAGGCCAGACTTGCCATGATGCTGTTCTGATTCTGCTTCTTGCCCAGCTTGTCCAGAGAAAGAGAGAGCAGCATCTTTGATTTCAGCCTCCCTTCTTGCAGGACTGGCTTCTTTTGATTTTCCTATGTATCTGTGTCAAGAGTTTTCCTTTGAATTTTTCCCTGCTTGTCTGAGTGTGATTTTTGTGTAAAATGGGGGGGAAAATAAATTCTCCTTCTCTTGGGATGACATCTTTAGTTTTCCCAGTCTCATTTTCTTCTTTGGATACGAGAATGGATTGTTTTCTGATCTCTTGGTTGTTTTACCTGATCCTACCTTTCTTTGCTTTTCAGCCTAGCTCTTAGGGTCCCCCCCTTCTTTTATCCTGTGCTCTAGAAATCATTTCGGTATATTTTCAGCTTTTCCTAATATTTACTCATTATGAAATTTCCACTTACAGGTTAATTTTAGTTGTCTGCACAAATTCTTGTCTTTAAGAGACCATCGGAACCTGGGAGCATCCCTCCTCATGGTCTCAAGAGCTCTCGGAATCATCCTCTTGTTGAGCTAAGAAGTTATTGTTAAGGCCTAGGGACAGGACTGTGAAGTCACAACAAAAATAACAAATTTTATTTTCTGTTTCCTTTGATTTCTAAGCAGACAAAAACCCCTGTAGCTTAGTTTTCTTTTTGCTTTTTATAGATTTTATTTATTTTTATTTTATTTATTTATTTATTTGAGACAGAGTGAGAGAGAGAGAGCCGTAGGGAGAAGCAGAGGGAGAGGGAGAGAGAGAATCTCAAGCAGACCCCTTGCTGCGTACAGAGCCCAGTACAGGGCTCGATCCCATGACCTGAGCTGAAATCAAGACTCTAACATTTAACCAGCTGTGCCACTGAGTCACCCCAGTTTTTTTTTTTTAATTGTAAAAGTAATTAATACGTTTTTTCAAGACATTGCAGGGAAACAAAAAATAATAAAAAGAAAATAATGGGGGTGCCGGGGTGGCTCAGTTGATTTAGAGTCTGCCTTCGCTCAGGTCATGATCCCATAGTCCCTGGACCAAGCCCTGCATCACGCTCCCCCAGCTCATACTTTTTGTCTTTCTCTCAAATAAATAAATAAGATCTTTTTTAAAAATTAAAAAAAAAAGGAAATAATGATTACCAGGAATCAGTTATTCCAGTATTTTTTCTGTGTGCCTTTTTCTTTAGAAAATTAGGATTATATTGGATATTAAGTTTTGTATACTTCTTTTCATTTAACATTTTAAGTGAGTACTATGTCCATGTCATTGTGCCTTCTTTCAAAACACTGTTTTTGATGACTATGCAGGAGGCCATCCCCTGGCTATTCATAGGTTCTTCATATATTCCTTATGGTTCTTGGGTGGTTTTGGTTTTGACTCCACTGGACCATGTTGTGGTACATCTAGGAGAAATCCAAAATCTCACTGGTATCTTTTTGGAAATTACTTGTTGCCTATGTTCTCCTTTGGAAATACCCTACTTCTGATCTGAAACAAGGAGAGGGGGTTTCCCCCATTTCTTTCCCTTTGTCTTCCTCTTCTGTCTTCCTCATCGTCTCTGAGCTCAGCCAGGAATCTGGACCTCAGAGCTGTATCCGAGCCTGGGCCCTGGCTAGATCAGTGGAGTACTTCTGCTGTGCTAAGTTTCAGTTTCCTTATCTTTACACTGCAGAAAGTTCTCATACCCTCACCCTGCCTTCCCAGAATGTCAGAGGAATCAGTAAAACCTGGGAAGGAAGGGCTCTGCCATTGTCAAAAAGACAAGAGATTACAAATGTTGGTGAGGACATGGACAGAAGGGAACCTTTATACGCTATTGGTGTGAATGCAAATTGGTGCAACCACTATGGAAAACAGTATGGCAGTTTCTCAGAAAATTATAAACTGAGCTACGGTGTGATTCAGCACTTCTATTCCTGGGTGTGTATCTGGAGGAATTGAAGTCAGTATCCAAAAAGATATCTGCACCCCATTCTCTGCAGCATTACTCACCATAGCCAAGATAGGGAGACGGCCTACTTGTCTTTCAATGGATGAACATGGAAAGCAAACGTGGTATGTAGATATACAATGGAATATTACTCAGTCATAAAAAAGAAGGAAACCCTGCCATTTGTGATAACATGAATGATTCTGAAGGGCTTTATCCTAAGTGAAATAAGCCATACAGAGAAAGACAAATACTGCATGGTATTATGTATATAGATAATTTTTTAAAAATCAAATTCCATAGAAACAGAATCCAGGGGCTGTGGGCGGAGTAAATGGGGTGATGTAGGTCAAAGGGCATGGATTTTTAGCTGTCAGAGTAAGGTCTACAGGTCTAGGGTACAGCATACAGTTGATGACACAGTAAAATGCACTTGCAAGTTACAGAGACTAGATCTTAAGCTTTCTCACCACACAGTCAAAGAGCTGACCGTGGAAGTGATTGATGTGTTGATTATTTTGATCTCGGCAATCCTTCCAGAATGTATGTGCATATCAGATCATCACGGTGCACACGCTAAATGCGTACAATTCTATTTGCCGATTGTTCCTCGATTCAAGTTAAGACAAAAGAAAGTGCTCTATGAGGCTTGGTTCTGCTCACACAGGAGAGGGTGCCCTGTGCCTTCTCCATGCTAGGATGGGTCTCTGTCTCTCTAGGCTAATCTTTGTCAGCAGCGTGTTCTCATAGAGGGTAGGGAGGAAAAAGAGAGGGCAAACTGGGAGACCCATTCTCTAGCTTTAATCATCTCCTCTCCAAAGCCAAGATAATCCAAGCCTTCTGCCCACATAAGCATCGCATCCCTTCCTGCCTTGCCTCTTCCCATGACCTTGTTTTCCTTTTGATGTTCATTTTGAGGGTGGAGAGTAGAAAAAAAACCTTCTCTTTTCGTAGCTGTCTGAGTCAGTGGCCTTCCTAGGCCTTTTGAGTTCTCAGGCAGGGAAACTACACGGCCCACCTGATTCTTCTTACAGGGACCTTAAAAGGGATGAACGCTGCTTTATTTAAATCCTGGAGCACGAGTACCACTACTAGTTCGTTCACTTCAATTTAATAACTGCTATTTGATTGTCTGTAATTGCTCAGTATTCAACTTGCCACTAGAAAAGTACGGTAGAGCAAGCTTAAAACATGGTTTAGGATCTTAGACTTTGATGGACAGACCAGAGACTGCCGAAGCAGGTTATGACTTAAGACATCAATTTAAAGAGTGGTGCAGATAATTAGCTGTCTATAGGAGCTTGGAAAAGGAACAGATTCATGAGAGGTGATCGGGCAAGCTTCAGAGAGGGGGAAGAGTTGGGCTGATGGTCTCTTAATTACATGCTGCCGGAATTCATAATTCTTCATCCATTTCTTATGGAAGTATCTTCTGAATATTTCCATATTATCTAGTGCCAACTTCCTCTCCTACTCCTTTGCCCCTGTTAGAGATGCTCCCCATAATACAGCAACAGAAGCTTCCTGTTGGCCAGGAATGGGAGAAGTAGGTGGGATGAGTTTGGAGCCTCGTGCTTTGAAGGCCAACTCAAGGCGTTTCAGCTACAGGTCAAAGAGAGCCATTGTTCATTCTAAGCGGGGCAATGGAATATTGAAGACCATGGTCTGCAGTGTTCGGCATGGTATAGGGTGGAAGAAACTATCTGGGAGCCTACTGCAGTAATTCAGGGGTATAATGGAAGCCAGTTCTTGGACCATGGCAGTGGGAACTAAAAGAATGGGACTTACTAAAAGACAGAGCAAAGAAATTGTAGGTGGGAGTGAGTGACCTGACATGAGGTGGGAGGGGGTAAGTGCTAGAGAGGACTCAACATTCATTTAATCATTCAACAGATATGCACAGCGTGCTGCCCGTGTTCCAGGCACAGTGATGGGCACTGTGATACGGCAGGTAACAGAACGGAAAAGGTCTCTGCCTACACTCTAGTCGGAGAAACACGCCACGTACAGATGAACCAGTGAATGGATCATGGGCCCGATGATGATAAAATCAAGCAGGGCAGGAGCATGGCGGTGCTGGGGTATTGCTGTTTTACAGAGAGTGGTCAGGGAAGGCTTCCCTGATCAGTTGGCCTTTGAGGTGCTCTTTAAATGCAATTAGGGCTTTTACTCTCTGAAAAAGGTCTTTCAGGCCGAGGGAACAAAATACCTAAGGCCATGAGAGGGGAGAGAAGCAGGAGGTCTTGTGCACGGGAGGGAAGGGGAAGAGTGATAGACGTGGCTGGGGGGTAGGGGCTGGCTATATCAGGAAGGGCCTCGGAGGCCACTAGAGAGGCCTGTCAGGATCTGGAGCAAAAAGGAATGATACAATCTGACTCCTGTTTCAGGAGGAATATTCTGGCTTCTGTGTGAAGACTGAGGGAGGAGCAAGGTGGGAGCGGAATAGGAGGAGCCGTTCCAGAGGCTTCTGTAAAGTCAGGCGGGAGGCGATGGCGCATTGGAACAGAGTGCTAGGCGTGGAGACTGGGAGAAGTGGTCAGATTCTGGGATGTCTTTTGATCCTGGAGCCAGTAGGCATTGCTGCTGAATTGAACATGCATGTGACCCCCAAAAAAGCATCAAAGGTGACTGCCAGCATTTTCACCTAAGCCATCCAAAGTTGGGGTGGCCATTTATTGGGGGAAGTATGTGAAAGAGCCGTTGATTCTAGTCCTGCCCTGTGATGAGCGAAGAGTGTAAGAGCCAGGAGGTAGTGACTTGTGTGAGGTCACCCAGGCAGTGGTAGTAGAGCTGGGGCCAGACCTCCATGACAGGCCCCCAGGCCTCCTCGGCTCAGCGTCACACACACGGCACCGTGAGGGTGCAGTGAGGATGAGGGCCGGAAAGGAGAGCTGAGCACTGAGCACGTACTAAACTGCTAGGTGAAGCCATGAAAGCAGAGAGGGCAGCTGAGGCCTAGAGAAAGGACTGAGGACCCAGCAAGGAGGACAGACGAGCCTATTAAAATGGGCTGGTGGGGGGGGGGGGGATGAGTGACATGGTTCATAGAAACCAGGTAAGAAGAAGCTGGCTCAGGGAGGGGCACTCTGAAGGGGTTTAGAAGAAAGGGATCTGAGCAGATAGCACTGGGTTTGGGTTTTGGAGCCCTGCGGTGCTGTGGTGTCCTCAGTAGGACCTCCACTGAAGCGTTAAACATTTTTCTTACCCTTTCTGCTAATGGTGAGAAGGATTACAGTAGTGTAAGCCTGAGACAGGGAGTTCAGACCGAACCAAAAATCTCTTCCGACTCTAGCATTTCCTTCTTGTGAACCTTACACAAGAATTTGGCCTTCCTAGACCTCTCTAAGTGGAAGGATAAAGCATGCTCTTTGCCCACTTGGCCTCCTGGAAATGGTGTGAGGTTCAAGAAGACAAAGGCTATGAAATTGCTTTGGCAGAGGAACGTTGCCCAAGTCAAGAAATCCTTTTCTGGTTGATTTTTAGCGAGTTCTTAGTTCAGAAAACTCTTGACCCTGGCATAAAAAAAACTTTGTAATCGGGATGTATTAAATGCAGAACACATTGACCAATAAAATAGCAATTCCTCCTTGAAACAACATAAAATATGTCTATATCATTTTGATTAAATCTTGCTTAATTACTGTGTCCATTAGACTCCTATCAAATCCTGCCTGGGTTTTTTAATTTAATTTAATTCAATTCTGTAGTCACTGTTACCCAACCACAAAAGAATTAGCCTTGCCCCCAAGGCCACAGAGGTCTGGCAGGCACTGGGAGGGTTTGCATCGGTCCCTCCGTGGGAGCACGGGGCGAGGCTGGCCATGCTGAGTTCTGAGCCGTCTGCCTGCTTCTCTGCTGCGGGCTGAAGCCCCAGTGGAGTTTAATTTTGTCCTTCCAGTCCCCTTCACATAACAGTATATGAGGAGCTGGAATGGAAATTAATTGTACCTGCTGGCATTATTAAAGTTATCAGTGCATATCCTCTCCTGGGCCGGGAAGAAAGGGTGTTGTAATCAGAGCAGATGATTTTTGACACACGGGATGGGTTTCCTCCCCAGGTTAGATGTAAGGACCTGAAGCGAGCTTGTTGCCTCTGGCCTGACACTAGTAGCTCGGGGCTATGTAGAGGTCTGCCTCATTCTCGCACCAGCCCTGGAGGAAAGGCACCCTCCTGCCTTCCCTGGATCAGAGGTCGTTTTGGGAGGAAATCGGGCCTTCTCACCGCAGACGAATGTATTCCCCGCTGAACCTTCCTGACCACCAGCTGCGGTCCAGTGTCTTGGTTCGGCCAGGCCCGAGAGTCACACCTTGTTCAGGTTCAGCCTGAATGAAATTAAGGCATTGTGCGACTGTTCCCTGGTGTCTCTGTTCATTTTAGCGAGCACTGATTAACTGCTCTCTGCCCTTACCCGAAACCTAGAGCGGTAGGCTGTCTCAGGATTTGATGGGATCCGGAAAGCATTTTTTTTTAAATCAGCTTTTCTAGAAAAGAGAAATTTTTGGCAAGTTGGCCAAAAGAAGGAGGGGAAAGGGCAGAGAGCCAATTCTTACCTTAAGAAGCAGGAGAGGAGAGATGCTTATTTGTGAGGGGGTAAGTGAACTTTCTCAGTACGGCTTTGCAAGGGAGCCGAAAAGCTTTTTTTTTTTTTTTTTTGACAAGGAGCTTACTTGGGTTTGTAGAATTCCATGAGAACTCTGGGATTAGCCTGAGCCTTTAGGGTTGTCCTAATCCCAGGCCACTTGCCTACTTGACCAGGCAGAAAGAGCTGGTATTAAGCTCCAGGTTCTTTTTCTCCAAAAGCTCTGAAGGAGACACCCGTCTTACAGTCTGGAGTTCTGCTTGCTGGGTTTCTGCAAACCCCCTCATGGGCCGGGAAACAATAGCCCTTTGACTGCATTTCTGTCCGTGGTGACGTGAGCTGATGAAACTGGCAAGCAGATAATGGAGGGAATGGGTTAGATGTCCTAGGCGGGAGGTCGTGGCAAAATGGATCTGTGGTTGACGAGAGGAATTTCAACACGTATCTTAATCAGTTCCTCAGATAGGTTGTCTGAGATGCCCTGCCTCCTACCTTCCTTGAATCAGCTTGACTCCTTCTGGTCCAAAAGACTCGGGCTTCAGAGGTTCGGCTGGGCATTTGTAAATCAGCCCAGCCAGTGGCAATGAGCAGTGAGGCTTTCTCTGGGAGATGCCACACAGCACAGGGAAAGAACATGAGACTGGGAATCAGGTAGCCTGGGTGGGGACCAAGGGCTCCAGATGGCTTCTTTGTTTATTTTTCTTATTGCTTTAATTCCCTACCACAATTTCGAGATTCTCTGGAGGTTGGCTGTGTTCAGAGAAGCAAATTTGAATAAAAATCTTGCTCTCTGCCCTTACCCGAAACCTAGAGCGGTAGGCTGTCTCAGGATTTGATGGGATCCGGAAAGCATTTTTTTTTAAATCAGCTTTTCTAGAAAAGAGAAATTTTTTGCAAAATCACCATGAGTGGAAGGGAGAATGGGGAGAAAGAGCAGGCAGCAAGCTCTCATTGTGTCAACAAGCTCTCCTCTAGTTCTGCATTCTAGAAACAGCCCCGATGAATAAATTCTTTTTTTTTTTTTTTCTTTGCTCTTCCTCCCTTTGGCTTCTGAATGTCTGTGCACTTGCCTAAGAAAACATTTCTCAACCTCTTCAGAATATTTAGAATTAAATACAAATTATAAGAATATGTCCCAACTTAGTGTACTCTATGCATTGGGTTTACACACAAAGTTGACATGCTCTGGCTTGGAGACCCTGACCTCAGCTCCTCAACCTGCTGTCTTCGGCCCCACATATTTTGCTTCAAAGCCCCTAAGGCCACGAAGAATGCGGAACTGACGGGTCCACCCCAACTACAAGCTAGGACATCTTGATTAAATTAGTGTGTGTGTGGGGCGGGGGGGGGGTGCGGTGGAGAGAAAGGCACAGTGACACAAAGGGCGTTTTGAGGGGCCCGGTAGTGCCTGTGGAGAATGAATGTTCTTGGTAAATATGGCCATGACCTGTAGGTCCGCACATGCCAGAGACACAGCTCAATTGTCCCCAGGAGCTGGGGGCTGGGGATGATCAGGGGAAGAGGCCAGTCTGCAGCCACACTCCCCATCCCCAAGTGCAGAGGGCAGCCCAGCATGGAAAGGCAGGAATGCAGGAAGGCCCACTGTTGCTTTCTTTTTTCTATAACTTTTACGGCAAGCGATTCTTTGATCATGGTCCTTGTTTGGGGTTTGGATCAAAAAGTGCCTTCCTTTTCCTTCCCTCTGCTTCTCAGTTCCCCACTGGGCAGTAAGGGAACTCCTGAAAGCATCCTTTGTTTCATGCCTCTTTCCACTCCTTTCCTGGGGGCTCCCCAAGAAGATGGGTGCCTGAACTCTGTAGGGCAGTGCCCCCAGGACAGTGTTCACCCTTGTCATGTACCACCGTCTTCATCCCATTCATCCTAAAGTCCCAAGACCGAAGGGAAGAACCGGTGGACGGGCGGACCATTGCAGGCTTCCACGCTGGCCGCCACGTCAGAGGGAGAGCAGTGGTGGGTAAGCCCCAGCTCAGCTCCATCCGCCCTGTGGCCACGGTACTCCTCTAGACACGGTGTATCATTTGCCCTTTGAACTGCCAGCCATCCCGATACAGCAAAATGGATTCTTTAAAAGCTGATTACGTTTTGGATTCACTCACTGAGCGCGGAGCCTGACACGGGGCTTGATCCCAGGACCCCCAGATCACGACCTGAGCCAAAACCAAGAGTCGGCCGCTGAACCGACTGAGCCAGCCGGGCGCCCCTCCCTTGCTTTTCTTAAATTACATCTTCTAGTTAGTCACTTCTAAACAGCGTAATTTAATTTTGTGTCTTGCTTCTTTTGTTTGCCTCACTTTGTGCGTTCCACCCACGCTTTACCTTGTTTCTTTTCATTGCTGTAGGGGCCCATTTGTGAATGTACCACAATTTACTTATCAATGTGCATTTTGTGATCAGTGGGCCTTGGGTTGTTTTGCTGGGAGACTACTCAAACCGTGCCGGGAACATTCTTATATGTGCACGTCCGTGTGCACGTGGCCAGATTTCTAGGGTGTATGCCTAGTAGTGGAATTGCTCGGTGAAAAAATAAACATATCTCCTTCTTTACTACGTAATGCCCAACTGTCTTCCATAACGTCAGTAGTCACTTTCACCCCCACCAACGATGTATGAGTTTCATTTTTCTACATCCTTGCCAACATTTAGTCTGGTCAGATTTTTAATTTTAGCTGTAGTTTTATCTTTAACTATTTCAATGTTAGCTGTTGTCATATTGGTTTTAGTTTGCATTTTTCTGATTATTGTGTTTAAGGGTCTTTCTTATTTTTACTGACCATATTATATTCTTTTTTTTTAAAAGATTTTATTTATTTGAGAGAGAAAGAGTGAGCAAGAGAGAGCACACAAACTTAGATATATTCTCTAGTGAAATACTGATATCCTGAATACTAGTCATTTTCCTGATTATGTGTTAGACATACATTCTCCTACACTGTGACTTACCTGTTGTTGTTTTTTGTGTTTTTTACTATTTTCTACTGACTAGTAAACGTTCTTAATTTTAGTGTGGTTGTACCCATTTTCTTTTTTGTTTTCTTTTTTTTTTTAAGATTTTTTTATTTATTTGACAGAGAGAGATCACAAGTAGGCAGAGAGGCAGGCAGAGAGAGGGGGAGGCAGGCTCCCTGCTGAGCAGAGAACCCGATATGGGGCTTGATCCCAGGACTCTGGGATCATGACCTGAGCCAAAGGCAGAGCCTTTAACCCACTGAGCCACCCAGGCACCCCTCCCATTTTCTTTTACGGTTAGTGCTTTTCTGCCATGTCAAAGAAAACCTTTCCTACCCTAAGGTCTTGAAGATATTTCATTGTATTATCTTCTGTAAGTCATAGTTTTGTCTTTCACATTATGGTCTAAAGCCATGCCCATGAAACCAGTTTTTATATATAGTGCAAGGTAGGGCACAATTTAATTAAAAAAAAAAAAGGTATGTAATTTCCATATGATCATTGACTGAAAATTATATCCCTCCTCCCCCACAACCACACACTTGGCCCCCCCTTTTTTTAAAAGATTTTTTATATTTATTTGACAGAGAGAGTGCAAGAACAAGCACAGGCAGGGGGAACAACAGCAGAGGGAGAGGGAGAAGCAGGCTCCCCACTGAGCAGGGAGCCTGATGCAGGGCTTGATCCTGGGACTTGGGGTCATGACGTGAGCCGAAGGCAGACTCTTAACTGACTGAGCCACCCAGGTGCCCCCCATACACTTGCTTTTCTAAAAAAGTGTCGAAAATTTACCCCATGCCAGGCATGGTCCTAAGTGCTTTCCGTGCAGAACGCAGAGAGGTGACATTGGAGCTGGGTTTCTAGTGAATGAAAAGGATTTTGTAATTAGAGACGGGAAAGGAAGGTGTTTGTGAGGCTGTCTGGTGTGGGGAGAGTGAAAGGCCCTTCCCTGTGGAAGGAACCAACCGGCTCTAGGACAGAAGAGCCCAGGCAGGAGGGAGGAGTCTCCAGAGGGTGGTGAATACAATAGTTTGGCTAAATCAGAGTATTTATGAGGAAAGTAGTTGAAACAAAGCTGAGAAGAGCCCTGAATGCCCAACGAAGGAGTCTGAACTTTATTCTGGAGAGCATTTGGGTACCGTGGAAGGTTCATTCATAGGAAAATGACGTAATAGAGCCGCCGTTCAGAAAGACTCGGCCTCTAATCCAGGCGCGGGGGAAGCAGTGCCACGAGGGATGAAAAGGAGACAGATGTCAGATGCGTCATGAAGGAAAAGTCAACAGCTTATGGCCACTTACCGGAAGTCAGTGATTACTTCTTTCTGTTTTTATGCTGCTGTCACAGAGTAGAGGCCAGTGTGGCGGTAAGGAGTTTGGGATAGCTGGTGAGCCTGACATTGTCACATATGCCCCAGGAACTAGATGGTCAGACCTTCCTTGGAGCCCCACATGGCCCATGACATGTGCTCAGTTTTAGAACTTCATGTGAAGTTCCTCCATTCTGCGGACTCTGGGTCACCAGAGAATGCCTGAGGTTTGAACCTGGATTCTGAGTCACTACGGCGAATTTTATAGATTCCCTTCATGTGAGGTACAGTGAGGCCCCTCCTGCCCTTGGGTGGACTGTGGTTTTTGAAAAGCCCCTAAGGAAGTAATGAGGAACCATATTTAAAACCTCAGATTTGCTTCTCTTTCGTTTTACCAGAATATTTTGGTCACCATGTCCTGGGAAATGGATAATTTTAAAACATAAATGTGGTAAGCCTTCATGTTCCCCAATATCTATGCATTCTTTCATACAGAACATATTTCAGTACTGGTTCCGAATCGAATATTGTACCGGACCTGGTGAGGGCTACATGCAAACATAACATAATCTCTGTCTTCAGAGCTTAGACTTCAGGTTGTACTTCTAGAAATGGCAGTTTATGTAATTCAGACCAACCTTATGCTCCTTTGGAGCTGTTTTTCCGCAGGAGGCATCTACTATTCCAGAAAAGATCACTGAGGGCCAAGAAGCTGAGCAGAGCTTTCAACAGCCTTGTAGGGCTAACAGGACAGAAACTGTAATACAAGGCCAAGGAAGGGGGAGCCCTGGTAAACTTCTCAGGCTTTAGGACCCCACAGGTCTATAGCTTAGAAGTGAGGGGGAACCAGAAATAGACGTCAGTCGTCTTACAGGACTGAAGCCTAGCTTCAAATTATCTTAATCTCTAACTGGATTAAGGTGGTCTAGGACAGTAGTCACTAGAGGCAAATATAAGTCTTCTCTAGTGGAAGGTCCTATCCTCCTAGGTCTAACAGTTCCCACTCATCATTTTGTATGTATGGTGCTTCTAAGAAAAACAATATACCCACGGGAGATCTATGTAATGGTTTTCAGACAAACCTTAAATTAACTATGTTTAATACATTTATGATATCAAGTAATAGCAAAAAACTGGAAATTATAAAAAAGAATCAACTTAAAAGGGATCAAAGATCTGACTCTAAGAGCTTAAACTCTTAGAGGTAAGCAGGCGTAAATCTTTGACCTTGGATTCGGTAACATTTCTTAGATCTGACACCAAACACAAACAGTAAAAGAAAAAAATACATAAATTGAACTTCATCAACATTATAAACTTGTGTGCTTCAAAAGACACTGTCAAAGAGATTAGGAAGACAACCTATAGACTCAGAGAAAATGTTTTCAAATCATATATCTGATAAGGATCTAGTATTCGGAATCTGTAAGGAACTCTTAGGGCTCAACGATAAGAGGATAAACAACCCAATTTTGCAAGAGGTGAAAGGCTTGCGTAGACATTTCTACGAAGAAGGTATCCAAATGGCAATAAACAGAAGAAGATGCTCAGCAGTGGTAGTGATTAGGGAAGAGCCGATCAAAACCACATGAAATACCACTTCGTACCCCCTGGGATGGCTGTCATGAAAGAAAATAAGAAAAGCGCGAGTGTTGGCAAGGATATAGACATGTTGGAACCTTCATACGTTGCTGGTGGAATTGTTAACTGGTGCAGATGCTGTGAAAAACCATTTGGCAGTTCCTCAAAAATGTCACCAAAACTTACGCAAAAACATAGGAGTTACCCTATGACCCAGCAGTTCTGTTTCCCTACATCTACACCCAAGGGAATCGAAGACAGGCTCACCGAGAAACTTGTACATAAATATTTATAGTGGCGTTATTCATAATCACCCCCGAACGAAAACAATCCAAATATTCATCAACTGATTAATGGCTAAAAATAATGCGGCATATCCATGCACTGGAATATTTCTCACCCACAAAAAGGAAATAAGTACTG
Organism: Meles meles; assembly: GCF_922984935.1. Taxonomy (NCBI): domain Eukaryota; kingdom Metazoa; phylum Chordata; class Mammalia; order Carnivora; family Mustelidae; genus Meles; species Meles meles. Next base: position 24,945,949 of record NC_060082.1, on the reverse strand, counting down.
ATACCCACATGGAGGGACCTTGGAAACAATATGCCAGGTGAAAGAAGTCAGCCACATAGTGTATGATTCCATTTGATAGGAAATATTCAAAATGGTCAAAACCAGAGAGACAGTAGATTAGTAGTTATCAGGAGCTGAGAGGAAAAGGCGGTGGTGCTGGAAGTGAATATTAACAGGTATGAGGTTTCTTTTGGGGTGATGGAATGTTCTGGAATTAGAGAGAGGTGATAATTGCACAACCTTGTGAATATCCTAAAAACCACTGAATCGTACACTTTATTTTTTAATTGTGCACTTTAAAGTAGAGAATTGTATGATATGTGAATTTCATTTCTATTTAAAAAAGGAAGACTCGGAAAAAAAAAGGGAAGACTCAGGCACCTCGGTGGCTCAGTGGCTTGGGCCTCTGCCTTCAGCTCGGATCATGATCTCGGGGTCCTAGGATGGAGTCCCGCATCGGGCTCTCTGCTTAGCAGGGGGCCTGCTTCCTTCTGTCTCTCTGCCTGCCTCTCTGCCTACTAGTGATCTCTGTCTGTCAAATAAATAAAATCTTAAAAAAAAAAAGAAGACTCAAGCAGAAATTTTAGTACAAAAAATACACAGTAACTAATATAGAGAGCTCAGTGTGTGAATTGAACAGATTAGACAAAGAGTAGAGAATTAGACAAAGAATACAGAATTAATGAACAGAAAGGTGGGTCAGAAAAAAATAGATCTACTGAAGCTTAGAGAGGTAAAAGGATGGGAAATACAAAAAAGAGCATAGAAGACTTATGGGATATTGTGAATGGGCCTAATATGCATACACGTGGAGTTCCAGAAGAAGGGAGTAGAGAGAATGGGTAGAAACAATATTTGGAGAGAAAATGGTGGTGAATTGTCCAAACTAGAGAAGGATCTCAAGTTGCAGGTTGAAGAAGCATTATGAACCCCATGTAGGGTAAACAAAAAAAGTTACATGTGAGCACATTATAGTAAAATTGTCTCTCTCTGACAGAGACAAATCTAAAACTTTAAGACAGCTAGAGATAGGGAAAAAAGGCATATTCCCTTCAAAGGAACAACAACAAGGTAGACAGCTGAGTTCTCAGTAGATAGTAGAAAACAGGACACAGTGGAATGAAAAGCTGAAAGAAATATCTTTCAAAAATGAAAGTGAACTAGAGATTTTTAGGCAAGAAAAAAGAGGAGACTTTATACCAGCAGCCCTGCACTAAAAGGAATACTAAACGGTATTCTTTATGCAGAAAGAAAATGATCCCAGATAGAAGCCTTGAGATGCAGGAAGAGAAACAGTGTCCACCTAAATGAATAGTGACTGTTAAAAAAAAAAAAAATTCATGTGAGGTGTTAAAAGCACATATAAAATGAACGAAAGTGGCAGCAATGGAGCCTATCTTTAGGTGGGAGTGGGGAAATAGGCTTAACAGTATTGTGCAAAAAGCGGTAAGAATATTAATTTATATATATATAGACTTCGGCAAGTCAGGCATATACATTGTAATTTAGTTAGGGTTACCAGTAGAGAAATAGCATCTCTACCAATCTAAGAGAGGGGGAAACTCAGTTAATAAGAAATGCCCCCCCAAAAAATGGCCCCCCAAAAGATAAGAATGATTATGGTAAAGGCAAAAGTGTTGGGACATGAACACAGTGGTGGCTTCCAGGGGTTAAGGGTGGAAGAGAGTTAGACTGTGGAAGGGGGCAGCATGAGAGAATTTTTTTGGTGGATGATGGAACTGTCCCGTGTCTTAACTGTGGTGGATTTCACCAAACACACATGCCAGAAGAGTGACTTTGTATTTTTAAATATGGAAGAGAAAAAGAAAATAATAAATAAGAGGAAAGGAGGCTATGGGGACAGAACAAATGGCATATAGCCGTTTGGTGGATTTGAAGGGATCGGCAATTAATTATAAGGGTGCATCGACTCCTGTAAAATTAAAAGGTAGATTGTCAAACAGATTTTTTTTTTTAAAGATTTTATTTATTTACTCGACAGAGAGAGATCACAGGTAGGCAGAGAGGCAGGCAGAGAGAGTGAGAGGGAAGCAGGCTCCCTTCAGAGCAGAGAGCTGGACGTGGGACTCGATCCCAGGACCCTGAGATCATGACCCAAGCCGAAGGCAGCAGCTTAAACCACTGAGCCACCCAGGCGCCCCTGTCAAACAGATTTTAAGTAAAACCAAAATGTATGTTGCTTATTAGAGAAGACACATGACTTAAGTATAAGTATATAGGAGGATTTAAAGCAGAATGATGGGAAAAGAAAGCTCAATAAGATCAGACGACTAGATTTTAATTAAAAAATTATTATTAGAGATAAAGGGAGACATTTTATAATAATTGGAGATTTAAAATTACCAGGAAGTAGTATATACTTAATAACATAACCTTAAAATACATTAAGTCAAAAACAGACTATTAAAAGAAGGAACAGACAAACATCAACCCTAATGGGAGATTTAATAATACACATGTCTTGATGAGTGATTAAACAATTAGACTAAAACTAAGTCAGTAAAGATGTAGAGAGTTGAAAACCAGTTAAACTGCCTCAATGGCATATGCGGGCACGGTGCCCAGCGGTAGGCAGACGCACGTTCTCTTCAAGCATACCTGGAGCATTTTGCAAAGCCTGAATCAAAGAGAAACATTGAAGCACCCGGTAAAAAATCCGAGCCAGGGATTGGAAATTGCCGATTTCCAAACTCTGGACATTCTCCTTCTAAGAGTTCAATGATTTTTCATCGGTACTGAGGTACTGGCAAGAGGGAAGGTGCCTTCTTCCAAGGATACAGGTTTGTTTTTTTTTTTAAGCGTCTGAGGACCAGGCCGGATGGGAGTGGCAGTGAGGACGCAGTGCTGACGAGGACGAAAGATCGCACACCCCTCCTCCGGATCAGAGGAGACTTGTCCCAACCCAGTCTCCACCCCACCCCAGGGACATGCGTTCTAGTCCTCTGCCAACGAAGAGCTCTACCTGTCTCCTAGGGTCGGCCTTAGGCAACTCTTGGGTCCAGCTCGGGCACCGGGAGTGCCAAGAAAATGGTCTCTCCACACTCGGACCTCAGGAGCCTTTTCTCCTCGCTCAATGGTGGGATCTGAGGCAACTCCAAACGCACTAAAACTACACAGATCCTTCAATGAACTGGCTTTGCTGCTGGGTTCCTCTTTCTCAAAGTATTTAATCAGCGATTTTCCCAGTGCCCCAGGCATTTCCTGTACGGGCGCTGCTGACTTTTACTTCCTACCAGGCCGCCCTCCTCTCTGCGTTCACGCTGCCAACTTTCAGATGAGCTCTATTAACTCGTGTTCTCCCAGCCTTTCCCCAGCCATCTGGGAGCCACGCAGGCCTTCTCCCCATCCCCCAGCTCCTGGAATTCCTTACTGTGGGAGGGCATATGTTTGCAAGCACCTTATCATTCTGCCTTTCTTCCCTCCCTCCCTCCTTCTTGCCCAGTTCCAAGCCATTGATTGTTTTTTTTCTCCAGCGTTCATTTTACAGTTGCTGAGAGATTTGTACTCTCATGTTGCCTGTTTGCCTTTGTGTCTTTTGTCCCCTGTGTCCTGGTCTACCCAGGGCACTACAGTTACCTAGATACCATTTCTATGCCTTTAGTGTCCTGCCTGGGAGATCTTCAGTATGACCTCAAGAAATGCTTTGGCCCTGGAGATCAGAGCCTGAAGACATTATCACACCTCCTGCTAACATCTTTATCCGGAAGAGTTAAAGGTGGAAATGTGCCAAGAAAAGGATCACAGTGGTGATTGAAGAAATGAAGCCTCAGACGTGGTTGCCTCTTCCCTTTTAAGGGATGTTGCTTTCAGTTTATTTTCTTAGTGTTCGAAGGGGCCCTTCTCAGAGATGGAAACAACCATAGAGGAACATTCAGGTTGTGACAAGTCTGTGCCGTCCGAGGTCCTAGGAGAGCAGGGGGCCTTCAGCTTCTTCCTGGCCCCCAGCCCCATCCCTGGCCCTGCCCCAGTCCAGTGGGATTCAGTCTTATCTGAATTATGTGTTTCCATGGCAAGAGGTTCGGTTCCTTGTAACAGAGCAGAGTGAGCATCCGAGGCAGGTAGGAGCTGAATCCAGAGTTGATTGTCATGCCAGAGAATGGATTTTCTCCCAGGGCCACTAGTGCTACCGTGGTTATTAAGTCTGGCAAGTCATATGTTTCAGAACTTTTGGAAAAGCCTTAAGGAAATGGGCTTTCAGAAACAAGTGCCCTAGAGAAGAAAGCCCCTGGATTTCATTAAACCAGAACTTGGTAATGGGCAGTCTTTGATTTTTCTGACCTAGGCAGTAGGGAGCTCCTACCTTTGGACATTTGATTTATGATACCCTTTGAATGAAGTCCCAGTTGTGCAGATGAGAAGGATTTTTTTCTGTTTAATCTTCCTGAAGGGATAGAAAGTAATTCTATCCTCCTTATTTTCCTTCTACATTACCTCCCTCCACTCCCAATTTCCTCCTTTCTGCTAAATACCTACTCCCTCCTCCTTGGGAAAACTGCATATTTCTTAAGGAGTCATTGTTACTTTGGTTCTTACTGAAACTGAGGAGGAGAATGGATTGCATGGCAGGGGACATAGGGAAAAGCAAAGATTCTTCTTCCCTGTGGGCCCTTCCATCCGAGGGAGTTAGCTACAGTCCTGCCTGGCGACCTTCTGGGACCTTCCCAGTTCCACCTAACACGATCTTTAACATATTGTGAGGGCCCAGAAGGAGGAGCACAGTGTGGTGGAGAGAGCACTCAGGTGGGTGTTAGAGAGGCCTGGATTCTAATACCATAATACCAAACCATTACTGAATGTACTCGGTGCCACATTCTGTTTCAAGGACTTTCCATGGAGTATTATCTTATTACTAATCCTATTTTGCAGATGTGGAAACTAAGATATGGAGCAGTTAAATAATTTACCCGAGGTCCTGTGATCAGGTAGCAGAAGCAGGAATCAAACCCTGCTCCATCCCGAGCCTGCATGTCTCTTCACCCACCTCCAGGACTGCAGTGGTCCCAGGCAGGGTGCTGAAGAGCTGCATGACCCTAGAAAAGTCATTTCACCTTTTGTGGCTCATCTGTGAATTGTGACCTGAGGGAGTTTATGTGGGCAACTTCTGATGGAGTTTCCACTTTGAATAATTTATATGCAGAAAAGGAAACTATGTTATTTTATTCTGGTGGTTAGGTGAAAACACAATGTTTAAGTCTTAAACTAAAATTTGATCTAATTGATTCAACAACTGATTACTTCACAGTTCCTGTGTGCAAAGCTGCGGGCTGGGCACTGTGGGAGACAGAAGGGGGCTTTAAAAGTTATAATCTGGGGTGCCTAGGTGGCTCAGTCAGTCAAGTTCAGCTCAGGTCATGATGTCAGTGTCCTGGGATCGAGCCCTACATTGGGCTCCCTGCTCCATGGGGAGTCTGCTTCTCCCTCTGCCCTTCCTCCTACTCATTCTCTTGATCTCTCTCTCTCTCTCTCAAATAATAAATAAAATTAGAAAAAATAAAAGTTATAATCTATTCTGTTGTTTAGGCTAAGAAATTCAGATAATTAAACAAGAATCTCATTGAGAAACCTGTTGCATTAGAAGGTGAATTCCAAGACAGGTATTTTGGGTCTCAGACTGCATCCGGTTTTGGACATTTTCTTTTAAGTTAGGACTCCTGTCACCGGGAGCGCTTAACTACACCCATTCACTTCTGAGCTACTGGTGAGATTAGTTTTTACAGTGCTGACAAGCTCAAGAGGCTCTTTAAAAGTGAAACGTGTCTGCTTGGGGAGTCGCTGATACTGAAGCAATGTCATTATAACCTGCAATTTCTATCCTCATTTAGAAAGGCAAATTCAAAGGAAAAGGATATGTTGTAGAATACTTAGATTTTTTTGAAGTCGGATTTCTGTTTCTGGCATGCTGGGTTCCCCATCTAACTTGCTCTGGGGTTAGGTTAAAGTGCAGAATCCTCATAGATGAAATAGAAGGAAAAAAAAAATGGACCTCAAATGGAAAACTAGCTTGAGACATTCCCTTTCTAGTAAGGCCTTTGAGCCCAAAAGAATTGTGTTCTGATGGGCTTGGACATCAGGGTAATGTTGATCTTTCTCAGTGGCTTATAAATGTTAAACTCTTCCGTGTTCTGCTGTATTCCCAGTCAGGCCACAAGTGCTTGACACATAATAGGCATTCCGTAAATATTTGCCAACAGACTCCTTCTTGCTCACTCCTTGAAACCCAGCATTTCCCCCTTGCCAAGATCTAGGAGTTCAACCTGCTTCCAAACATCTGATTCCCCACCTTGAGAACACAAGTCATTGAGCGTCTTTGTTGGTGGGCTCTAGTCTCTAGCCCACTATTTTCTTTATTAATTCCACAACTTCGGCATACCCAGCCTTTTTAAACCTGTGCATAAAGATTCATTAATGGGTTATAAAATGAACCTAGTGAGTTATGACTAATATTAAAAAAAATAGAAGAGAAGAGAAAAGAATAGGAAATAGCAGAATGCAGTGTGCCTAATAAGTACTTTTATTGTAGACACACCATAATATGTTGGATTGCAGTTCGAAAAATATGTGATTCTGTAATCCCAGTCTCCCCTGTCTTTAGAAGGTAAAAGCACTTTAGGTGTCGCTCTCACGGCAGCCCCCGCCCACCTCTGTGTAAAAAGTCTTGCAATTCAGTATATTTGTATTTTACCACTGGCCTGGGCTCCCCAGAGTATGAGGTCGTAACTGGAGCACAGCCTTGCTAGAACCATCACGGGGTACCCTAATGCATGCACGCCGACTAGAGACAGTCCCTCTTCATATACACGAGCTGTGTAGCGGAGGGGACATGGAGAAGTGGTGTCTGAGCTCTGGCCTCCAGGATCGCCACCCGCGCACCCCCCGCGACTTCTGATGGGCCGAGGTGGGCTGGGGAAGGGCCAGACATGGAGTCTGCCATCCCGGAGCACGGGCCCTGCCGCCAAACACCCACTCCTTTTCCTCCTGTCCTCCCCACCAAAAAGCATTGCAGGCAGAGCGCCAGCTCATGAAACGGGGCCTCTTTGAAGTGCCGAATGAGTGTCCCTGCAGCTGTCACTCTACATCGTGGCGCTTCTCCTGCCAGAGCTTCATAGAGGCTTTGCATCCCTTTCCTCAGAAAGCTGTACGTGTAAATTCCATTTTATTTTATTTTATTATTATTTTTAAATTTTATTTATTTATTTGAGAGAGAGAAGTAGGGAGAATGAACCCAAGCAGGGGGAGAGGCAGGCAGAGGGAGAGAGAAGCAGACTCCCCACCAAGCAGGATGCCCGATGTGGGGCTCGGTCCCAGGACCCCAGGACCATGACCTGAGCCGAAGACAGATGCCCAACCGACTGAGCCACCCAGGCGCCCCGCAAATTCAGTTTTCAACTGGATTTTTTAAAACAATTGATCTCAGGAGTGTCTTTGGGGCTGGGGGGTGCTGGCGCTGGTGGAGGGAGACACATGCCCTTGAAAATTGGATTCTTTTTTGGAAAACTGCCGGCACGGGCTCATCGGCAGGGAACTAAACGAACCACTGTTTCTACCTGCTGACAGGCTAAGCCTTGAGACGGCGCTGAGATTAGCTCTCACCACATGGCGGAGGTGCGCCTTCCTCTCTTCTTCCTTTCATACGGACGGGGTCATTTTGTGCCTGTCAAATAATACAGCTTTGTAGTACAAATGCCTGTAAACAACAGCCCACCCACCCCACTAGTGCTGAGCAAAAGCACCAGAGGATAAATTAAAAGGTGGTCTCCCCGATGAAGGCTGGGTTTAAAACCTTTTCATAATCCGTGTTCTTTGAGAAATGCCGATAGACGAACCCATGAACCCATCTGAGCTCTGGAGATGGAGCCATCCAGAGAACACGGGCAGCCCAGTACCCGGTGGCCTAGACCACATGGCCTCTTGCATTTCAGCCGCTCTGGTCTTCCTCTGCGGGCGGAGGCTTTCGCAGGTTACGGTCCGGGGGAAACAAGGCTGTGCGTTTTCATTTCTGTCGTTCAGTGCTGCTATCTGTTGGGAAAGGAGGGTTCCCTGCCCATTTGGTAAACGCACAGCTGGCAAGAGCTGTAGCAATCTCCCTGCGAGCAGGCCCGCCCCAGCGGCCGGCTGGTGGAGTGTCCCCCCCCACTCTCCCCCACCTTTCCCAACCTACCCCCTACCCCCCTACCCCCCCAAATACACTCTGGCCACACGGTTGTGGGAGCTTCAAAATAAAAGATCCCCGCCTGTCCCAGAGACCCGGCATTGTTCACTGTGCCACATCTCTATTCTAAATTTAGGCATCTTTTTTTTTTTCCAGGCAAAGATTACTATGCAAACATTTAAGAGAAAAAAAACTTTGCCCAAAGTAATTTTTTCCCTCGACTTCTATTTGGTTTCCTGCAATGTTTAGATGACTCATTCTCTTCCAAGAAATTTTAAAGAAAAGAGATGCAGGCTGTGTGATAGCTACAAAGACTGCTCTGTAAATTCTTATTCCTCCCTGCCTAGAAAACCCATTGCATTTTTTTTTTTTAAAGCGGGGAACGGAAAGGCCCTGCAGACTTCATTGTCATGTACTCGGCCTCTTCAGGTTTTGTTGTTCCCGGGATTAAATGTCCCTTTTGTGTTTGGGTGGGGCCCCCTTGTAGCTTCCCAGCTCCAACAGCCCTTCCTGGCTTGCTGGGGCCACGCTTGCCCCCAGAGGCACACAGTTAAGGTTTGTGAAACAGAGAACGGTGGCCTTTTAGCATCCTCGAGAGGAGAGGGAGGCACTGGCCGGTTCCTGCCTCTCTCCTGCTGGCTCCGTTGTTCCTATTTGCTGGGGGCTTGGTGGGGCCACTGTAGCTGGGAGAGCTTCACGTGTGTTCCCGGCCCAGCCCTCAGCCACAGGGAGCCGTAAGTCAGAATCGCTTCAGCAGCCTGTTCAAATAAACAGGGATAATAGTTGAGTCGGTCCTTTTCCAACTAATCGGTACACGAAAGGAAACATCTGCCTGGGCTTAATTGCTTTTTTATTGGTTATGCTTTTTCTCCTTCTCCCTTCCCCTCGCCCCCCCCTCCCCCTGTGGCTAAGTTATTTAAGTCCTGGGTAAGCAACAGGGTAGAGGAATGGAAGCCTTCTTCCAGAACCTCTACCATTTAAACACAACAAGGTGGTAAGGGAGGATGGGAGGCTGGCGGGGGAGTTGGGACCTGGAGGTGGGAGGGTAGGGTGTTTGGAGGGCAGGGCATTTGGAAGTGATACTCGTGGTCACTTCCTAGCCTCGTTGCTGACTCTGGGGCTGGCTGGTGAGTCATTTTGCCTCACTTCACCTCCTTGGATCTCTCTGCTTCAGTGGACCTCAGCTCCTCCCCCCCATGATGGGAGGGAGAAGCCCGTATGTGAGAGTCTAGATGAAAGGCATTTCCTCTTGTGGCTCTTCCAGTAGTTGAGGGCATTGAATGAGAGACATTTGGGAATGGTAAATTTAAGACTGGCAAGCTAGCCTGAAGCCATCCATTTTGTAGAGCATCTTGGTCCCCAAGGAGAACTTGCTCATTATCTTCTGCTTTGGGAAGTGAAGCTGACCAGCCGTATGCAGAAGCAGGTAGAGGGTGCATGTAATGCGGACTCAAGAAGCCAGGCAAAATATCATGAAGGATCCTGGAATGGCAGAGGTTAGGAGGGGCCTTGGAATACGCTAGCCTTTCATGTTATGGACAAGAAAACAGATGCCCAGAGAGAAGAATCGATCACATTGTTCAAAGTTATCTTCTTGATCGTGGAGGAGCCAAGAATAGGAAACTCATGTGATTGCTTCTTCAAGGCTCCTCCCGCCCACTTCCACCCCACCAGGTGTAAAGAGTCTGTCTCTGCACAACAGAGGTCACGCAGATGTTGTGTTCCATAATTTTCATTGGTACGGTTTTTCTCAAGGGCAGTTTAATGGCATGAATGAATAGTCTTTGACTCAGCAATGTGACTTCTGGGACAAAATGATGAAAGGTGTGTGCATAGGTGAGGCAGCAAATAATTTAATAGAGTGTGTTTTATCATAAAAATTTGTAAGCAAAATGGATGTCCAAGAATAGGAGCTGTGGCAATATCATCTTCTAGAATGTTCTAGAAGAAGGATATGGGGGGAACTGTTCACAAACATTTGTTTGAGTAAGTTACAATGTGTATAATGCAACCCCGATTTCATGAAAATCGTATGGAAGAAACTAGAAAAACAGATAAAGTCTCAAGTGGTGGTTTCTTAGTGGTGGGAATTAAAAGTTGCTTTTCCTTTTTGCATGTTTTCTTGAGTTTTGGTGTTTTTGTTTTGTTTTTCTTTTTCCAGTTTTCTTATTAATTACAATAAACATATATTCCTTTTAGAATCGGAGAAAATAGTTTTAAAGTCATACATCTTGAATAAAGCAAGATTGCAAATGATTATGCTTCTGACATGCAAGACCTCTTTCTTTCTTCCCCTGGGAGTGGAGCCACACCAGGGGTAGTATCTACCTTCTGTTAGAAGGGCATTGTTGGTATCTAATGGATAGGAAAGAACTAGAAGGAGCTGGCAGAAGATAAAAAGAGGGCTTCCCCTCTCAATGACCCAATGATGCCAATCAGTTTTATCCCCTGCTCTCTTGGGCTCGGCATAGAACGCTTGGTACAGAAGGCATGGCTCTTTTCTCCGTGCTTCTTCATCCTTCTTTATTTCTACTATTCCGTCTGTGTCGTTAGATGCCCGAGAACCACTGCTGCTGAGTACTGACAGGTTGGAGACCCCTTCACATGTATTATCCGAATATGGTACCATTAGCTGATCTCCAAAGCAGTTATTACTGGGGTACCACTGTGCTGGGTGTTTGGGGCAGAAATAAATCAAGTAAGACCTTTACTTCCATTCCTATTTGGTGAGGTGCTTTGGAGCCCTTGGATGTTTATGTCCTTCTTTCTGTGGCATCCTATTTCACATCTGACTTTCTTCCACAATTCTCAAGAAGGCTCAAGTTCAAGTGTCCCAGAAGGCTTACTCCGCCTAACAACAGTTGCTAGGTCAGATGTGGCTTTCAAGCCGGCTCTTTGGGGACCCACTGAAAAATCAAAGCCTACACCATTTGCCCTCCACACGATTGCCTTAACTAGGCTATAGAAGGGGTGCATTTCATTTTATTAAAACTCTTTGCGTAATCTGACCATAATTGGGTCTGATCGGAGTGGTTATCTGATTTGCTGGATTAAATAATGGGCCTTAATTGAGTCTGTGTTAGTTGTAGAGCCCATAATGCTGTTCTTGCCTTGTCGCCCTTCCCCCCCCCCCCCCCTTCTGGTTTCTAATTAACCTCTGTTCCTCTTGCCTTGCAGAGTAAAGAAGTCGGCCAGCAGCTCCAAGATGATCTGATGAAGGTCCTGAATGAGCTCTACTCGGTAAGTCAGATGGTGCCTGGCTCTTTAACAAGCAGGGGAAAGCAGCATTTGGCAGCCTGCGGCTGTGTTCCCATCAGCGGCAGCACGGAGCTGAGCTTGAGGACGGTGCATGGTCCCCACTGGGGGTGACTCCTCCCATTTCTTTTCCTCACACTCTTATTTTCAAATCCGAACAAGCCCAAAACTCTCAAAATGAGCTCCCTACTCAGCTGGGCAAACTAACCATGGCCTCGTCGGGCCATAATCGCTGAGACCTTCATCGGCACAACTGACCCCCGGTAGCATCAAGCCGGGGACCCCAAAGCTAATGGCGAGGAACACAGCCTGCGTCGGGCCATTAGTATGTGCCTGCCGGGAAGGATTCGTGTTCAGCGTTGCACATCAGTTCCTGGCTCCATCTACGTGTTTGCCACAAAAGCGGGTGCCCTAGAGGGCGGCCCAGGGTCTGAAATGCCCCTCATCGGAGGGGCTGATTCAGGCAGCGAGACCGGGTGTTGACTCCCTGGGTTTTTAAAAAGGCCTTTCAGGGCCCGCGTCTTCAGCGGGGCTGTGCCCAGCCTTTGTGTCATTGTCTAGGTTTGTACCATTCTGTCCTGGAGGTGAAATTGATTTCCTGTGTTTACTGTGTTTCCTGCCTTCCTTCCTTCCTTCCTCTCTCTCTCTCTCTCTCTCTTTCTTCCTTTCTTTCTTCACAGGAAGACAGGCAGTGGTGACATGCATCAGAGCCATTTGCGATCAGAGAATTCCATGTTCTTGATCCAAAAGCCTAGGTGTGGCTCTTTTGTCATGGCAACTGTTAAGCAAGAAAATGGGGGAGGGTAGTCATCAGACTGGCCTCCAGTGACGCTCAGCTTGTTTGGACTTCCTGCTCTGTGACTCTTCTGCTCTGAAGCCAAGCAGATAGATGGGACTCTCTGGTTCGACTCCCAAGTTCTTATTTCTTTCAAGTGCAGCTAAGGCTTTTTTAGAAAAATAGAAGCCTGTTGATGTGAATCATTTATAGACTAGATGCATTTTCCTGAGCCCTGTTGTCTTTTTAATGTTTTACGTCTGCATTTTATTTTTAGAGCATCTTCTAGGCACCAAGAAGAGCTATTACTCCCTTTTCCTGGCAAAGAATTCACCAAGATAGAATATAACACATGAAGTCATTACATGAATCCTTTTATTTGCTCGTAAGCGTCATGGGCCTCTGCTGTTTGCTCTTTCTGCGGAGGAGGAGGATGGATAGCCAGCAAACCCCAAACCAGCTCAAACCCAGGTTGCCACTTCTGCAGTGGGACTAGAGGGAGTCACGAAAGAACAGCGCCCAGGGACCTGTTAGCTCTGCCTCGAGTCCGAGATCTCCTAATACGCTATGATTTTTAAAAAAGAAATAAGGGAAGGGGTACAGTTCGTGCAGGAATGAAGAAGAAAACTGTGGAACTTGTTGCTCTGGTTTGAAGAGGCTAAACTGGCGAGTTGGACTGCAGTCTTCACGCAGTCCAACATTGGCCAGTGCTTCCGTGTTGACGCAGAGCACGGAATCTTCCTGCTGGCTGAGAATCGGCCGGGCATGGAGTCCCCTGCCAGGAGGGGAATCGGTATACACTCTTTTTATTTTTATTTTATTTTATTGTCGTGTAGTTGACACACAGTGTTACGGTGGTTTCAGGCGTACAACACAGTAATGCAACAAGTGCTCACGAGTGCGCCTACCGTTCGTTCGATACAATTCTCTTATGATACCACTGACTATGTTTCCTGTGCTGTATCTTTTATCTCTGGATACACACTCATTTAATTTGTCCAAGGCCAAAATACAAATTTGACTCAGGTCTCCACATACTTCGTGTATCTACAGTCACACTTCCTAAAATATCCGACCGTAGTTAAGGGTCAAGTGAGTTTTCAGATTCTGTAGGCCATTAGAAAGTTTAGAGGACAGAATTGAGTTGTTTTTTCTGTAGGGTGAGATGAGTGTAGGACTGGCTTCAGGAAGGCACCATGGCATTAGGGTCTCTGACTGTCCCAATTTGCCTAGAACTGAAGGGTTTTGGGGGCATGAGACTTTGAGTGCTACACTTAGGAGAGCCCTTTGGTAAGCAAGGACAGTTGGTCACTCAACATTTGACAGTGGTTTCAATAAGGAAGAACTTGGCAGTCATATAATAGTGGCTTTGGGAAGCTACTTGCTGAATGTTCTCCTTCTCTCTCTCTCAGAGGAGTTAAGAAGAGAACAAGGGAGACCTTTTTATAGAGAGTTCTCACCGTATTTGCTTTTTGGGAAGGCAAGAGGACCTTTTGCTTCAGTGACCCCCATGGGCAGTGGAAGTTATTCGTGGGCATGGGATAAAGGAAACCAAGGATATAAAGAACCCACCATGTTTAGTGCTCTCCTTAACTTGTATCTCCCCTAATGCTCAAAATATTTCTTTTTGGGAGACTGATTACCCAAGGGTTGATAATTTAAGTACTCTTGAATCTTGATGATCCAAGGGACAGAGTCTTGGTGTTCCCAAATAAGGATGCCTTTGGGCAGGAGGCCCAGATTCATACCATAAGTGGCCAGCTGCCCCTCTGTACCTTCCTCTTTTCTGCCTGAAGGACGTTTGAATTTCCTGACTTGGCATTCTGTGCCAGGGGCTGCTTCCCACAGCTGCCATTCAGAGAGCAACCCTAGTGAGCATTCTCCTCCCTTGTGTTCCCCCCATATTGAGCTGGCTAGTTCGTAGGCTATGGTCATGAGTGGTTTTCATTTTCTAACTTGTGACCCAGGGATGCCTTTGGGGTTGGAGCATACTGCTTCCCGAAGAACTCTGGAATTCTCTGCCTCAGTTGTACTCAGAGTTTGTATCTGAAAAAGCCCAGCAATACCCAAAGGAAGGAGGGTCTGTGGGGGCACAGAAGCCACATGGATTGGCTAAGTAGGAAAAGTCAAGTAAGCCCTAGAATTAAGAAAGGAAGAAGAGGTGTTGTAATGCTGGGGTGTGGTTGCCCTAGAAGTTTCATGCTTCTGTACTCCTCTTGAATATATGGCTGCTTGATTTGGTGCAGCAGCTGTCTGCTGGCCGAGCTGCTGCAGACTGGTACTTAGCACCTGCTCCCTAGAGACAGTGTCAGTGAATAGACAGCCAGCTCTTTGCTTGCCTGTTTGTCTCCAGTACTAGGCACTAGAGATACAGAGACAAATAGATGTCCCTGAACTCAAGGCATTTAGTTTTAAGAGAAGAGACAGAAAAGTAAAGCAACAAGTAAGTATGAGGTGATGACTTTACATGAAATCAGGCTTCTTAGAGAGAGATTTGAGTTGAATCTTAATTGCCAAGAGCTCTTTTATTGTTCTCCAGATGTTCCTTTTTGGTTGTATTCTGTTCTTGTTTCATGGCACGATGGCTTTTTGTTTTTCATTGACCTCTCTGGGGATATTATTGATTGCTTTTGAAGTTTTCTTCTTTCTGTATACTTTCCGTTCTCTCCTAATTGCTTGTTTTGATCTTGGCCTTTCATATTAGATATTTTCCTTAAATTTTTGGTACTCCTTAGCTGCCTTTTCTTACTCTAAAGTGTGGCATTGAAAAGCCGGTTGAAAGATCTCTGCTGTCTGTGGTTTTTACTGTAGGGTGATCTGACTGCTGTTTCCTTGGGGAAGCCCTGATAATCACTAGTTATAGGTCTTTTATCTTGGACAGTCAGATTCCCCAGACAAGGCTCTTTTGACTTCCTGCCTGCGTCTGGGGCCTGAGTTGTGTAAGAGGCCAGGGCCATCACAATGTTCAGTATAGAATTTTCTGTTGATCTTCCTGTTTTAAGTTCAGTACCCCTACTCTCAGCTGAGCCTGGTGTCCCCAGTGCATAGGCCCTCTATAAGAGAGTGTGCCTCTAGTCCTCCCTGGAGTGGGAGAGGATGGGATCTGGTAGTCCAGCAATTCTAGGCTTTCAGTAGTTTCTCTTGTTTTAACTCCATCTTCATCCCACTGCCACCGGTTCCTCTTAGGGCTTCAGTGATGTAAGTCTGCTTGCTTCTTGGCTCTGCCTTCATTTGGTTTAGGGTTTGGTGGATCATTCACTACTTGCCTCCCTGCTTTTTATGTGCTGTTTTCATTCTTTTTGTTTTACTCAGTTTAGATCTAAGAAATAATAATAAAAACTCTTTTCTGTTATTTTAATGTGGCTTGGAGAGAGAGCAGGGCTAATGGCATAAATTAAGATTTTGTTTTTTGAAGTAAAGTGAATTCTCTTTGTCTAACTGAGAATTTAGACTTCTGAGTTTTCCCCCTAGTTTATATTTGCCCCTCTCTCTCTCTCTCTATGTATATATATATATACACACACACATATATATGTATATATGTATATTTCTCCAAGTTCTATCTTGACTTCCTGATTTTTCCCAGTTGTTTTGGCATGACTTATTTAAGCTTTGACCCCTAGGTACTTCAGTTTTTCCTTGAGTTGAAGGATACTAGCTATACTTCTTCCATATTTCCACAGAGGACAGATTTGGTGTCATTAAGTCAAAGTCATTCAGGCAACCACATTGATTGTAAAATTGTCAACTGTGGACATGACACCTTTCCCAACTGTGGAGAAGAGAAGAAGACAAAAAGAGGAAGTGGTGCTTACCTTTAGGAACTCAGTTTCCTAGACTAGGTGGTGTTTTACTCTTTTACAGAGAGTTCTTTAGTGGAATGGAGCAATATAAATCACTAAGTTTTATCACTTCATTGTTGTCTTCTTGGCATTATTCCTTTGAGTCCTTTTTTGACTCATTCATTCATAGTGTTTCTTGTATCATTGTGAAATGGAAAATCACTTTCTTAAAAATCACTTTTACAACTATTCATTCAAGCTTTTGAATCATATTCAGGTAAAAAGAAAGAAAAAGTAGTCTACCTTTACATGCCTCTTCCTCACTTCCTAGTCACTCTGGAATCTGGGGGACTGTTTGAATTACTTAGAAAGGTTTTTAATGCTACCAGTTACTAAATATCATTTCACCAGTATAGAGAGTGTACAGAGTTGATCTTATACTTATGGGAAATGATGTCAGGTTGAAAATAAGGTGAAGCAGATTTTAAAAGTTCTGGATCCAAAATGAGACATTTAAACTGTAATGAACTTTGATTTTGTCAATGTCTTGATATTCTTTATTCTTTCCACCACTTCTCGCTGATCCTAAGGGATTAGTACACCCATAAGGTCCATCAGGATTTCTCAACCTCAGTACCGTGGATGTTTTGGGCAGACAGTTTTGTGGTGGGGTGTCCCGTACCCTGGGTGGTTAGCAGCCTCCCTGGACTCTGTCCCCCAGATGCCAATAGCAAGCTCCCAAGTTGTGACAATCCAAAATGTCTCCAGGGGGCGCCAGGATGGCTCAGTGGGCTAAAGCCTCTGCCTTCCGCTCAGGTCATGGTCTCGGGGTCCTGGGGTCGAGCCCCACATCTGGGCTCTCTGCTCAGCAGGGAGCCTGCTTCCCCCACCTCTTGCTCTGCCTGCCTCTCTGCCTACTTGTGATCTCTCTGTGTTAAATAAATAAAAATCTTTATTAAAAAAACAATGTCTCCAGATTAGCCCCCCACTTAGGACCACTTCTCTGACACGAAGCCCTAATAAAACCAGCTCCTCTTTTCAAACCAGTCTTGACTAAACCTAACCTTTCCTCCCAGCTAACCCAGCTCTGGTCGTGTTCAGAGGAAGACACTGGTGCCTCGTGGCTCAGAATGTGGACTTTGTGGTCTGACAGACCTGAGTTTGAATCCTGATTCTGCATGTATGAGTGGTGTGACATTGGGTGGGATAGTTTAATCTCTTTGTGCCTCAGCCATCGTTAAAAGTGGAAATAATCACATGTCTTTTATGGAGGAATTGTGAGGTTCAGTGAGACGACTCACATAAAGCCTCTGACACGCAGCACATACTACGGAAGCGGTGGATATCATTATCAGTATTATGCCCTTACTCCCCTGTTCCTCGGTCTGCACCCTGCGCCCTCACACATTCACCCGGCTCCCACACTCTTTCTCCCTCTCAAAGAGATCACGCGGCATCAAAATATCAGCACTCTCGAACTTGAGCTCGCTTAGTTGTAATCGGCATTTTTAATTCCCAGAAAGAAGCCAGAGGCTCCCTGTGTAGAAACAGAGAGCTCCAGCAGGGACGAGCGGGCACCTTGTGGCTGGACGTCCCTTTGGGAGGAAGCACGCATGAGTGCTAGGCTTCCCCGCCTCCTCTGGAAGAAAAGAGATTGGACCCCCAGACAGTGGCTTTGGTGGGAAATGTGAAAATTGTTCTTTTCTCCTTTAATACTACTTCCTTCCTTTGGCTACTCTAGCTTTACCTGATGTGGTTTTATTCCTTCTTGGGCTCTCACCTGAATTGCTATGTGGATTAACAGTCTTCATAGGGTTGTTTTCTAGATCCCGGGGTCACCGTAAGGATGAAATGAGAAAATGTGTGTGTAGCACTTGGCACAAAGCCAAGCATATACTACGTGCTCAAGAAACAAGAGCTACCATTGTTCCTGCCCTTGCTGTTCTAATTAGCTCCCGTGAGAGAGGGTGCTTGACCCACATGAAGTGGGCCAGAGGGATCCTTAGAACTCTAGGCCAGTAGAAGGAGCTTTCGGAGCCTTTCTTTTTCCCCATTTTGTATCTGAAAAGTCCCGAAAGTATTGACTACTCTGACTGTGTCTGGAGTGCTGGACACTGGGGACTCCATCCCTGTCTGTGCTGGCCCTCTCAAGGTTCCTGACCTGCCCCGGAAGGGCTTTGCTCTTGGGATCCGAGTGGTGGTGACGTACATATCCTGTGTACTTGACCTTGTGAGCTGGCTAAGCGATAGAAATTACTTAGCTGATATAAAAGAGTCATGATTACAGGTGTTGATAAATAGAAGTAAATAACACATGATGGGAGATGGAAAGTCCTTTTAATAATAAGACATTGGCTCCGTTCAAATGCTGCTTTCCTGTGCTTTGGGGTAGTCTTTAATATGCAGTGTTGGCTGAGCAGAACGCTTAAGAACCTTTCCCTTAAGGGGGTGAGGATGTTGCTTCCTGTGGCACAGGCCCGGCTGAATCTGGTAGTCTGTAAAGCGGAGAACTGACCCTATTGGCTTGACCTCTGGGGGCGGGGGCGGGGGTGTCTTGCAGGTCATGAAGACCTATCACATGTACAATGCCGACAGCATCAGTGCTCAGAGCAAGCTAAAGGAGGCAGAGAAGCAGGAGGAGAAGCAATTTGGAAAATCGGTAAAGCAGGAAGACCGGCAGACCCCACGCTCCCCTGACTCCTCGTCCAATGTCCGCATTGAGGAGAAGCACGTCCGGAGGAGCTCGGTGAAGAAGATTGAGAAGATGAAGGAGAAGGTATGTATGCGTCCGCAGCTGTAGGGGCTGGGGAGGAACACTGTGGAAGTCAGGACTGAGAGTTTTCCAGTAGGTGCTATGAAGAGCGGAACAAAGAAACTCATTCCTTTAGTGCCTAATGGCCAAAAGTGAGTCCTTGCTATCTGCCCTGGAAGACATTGTAGGTACCAGAAAAACTTGAGTGTGGGGGCTCCAAGTTTTTCCTGTAGCAGATTCATAAGGATCAGAAAAGACCTCTCCCAAGTCTGGGAGAGGGACCACAGACCCAAGGCTGGGCTTCAGATGTCCCATACTCAGGGGCAGATGTAGGGACCCTTTCTTCCGGGTGGTGGTGCAAGGATGGAGAACAGTGTTTGCCGATAGAACCGAAGTGGGACATGCATCTCAAGTAGGGAGCCTCATTAACCTTTCCTGGACTGATCTACATTATGCCTTTGAATCTCATTAAACAGAATTAGAACCCAATTTAAGGCAGACGCGCACAGGGAGTAGCCGCACAATTGTGGTTCTCGAATGTACTGTACTTTCATCTTTTAGAGCACAATCTCCCCTTTTAAAAAAAAAAGTAGAATTGAACTTTTGTTCTGTTTTCAGCGCCAAGCCAAGTACACAGAGAATAAGTTGAAGGCCATTAAAGCCCGGAATGAGTACTTACTGGCTCTGGAAGCAACCAATGCATCTGTCTTCAAATACTACATCCACGACCTGTCTGACCTTATTGATGTAAGTGCTTCAAGCTGGGGGCTCAAGGGCGCCTTTTTCCTGGCTTTGGAGAACTGGGCAGGTGTTGCCCAGGTCTGTTGCTCGGCCTCTTGGAGCATTTTGAGAAGAATTATGACGACAGTAGCCGTGGTCCATTAGGGGCTTGCCATGTACCAGGCAAGAGGTGAAGCCCTTTTTACTTTATCTTATTCAGTTCTTACTACAATCCTGGGAGGAGGGCACTCTTCTTCGTTTTTACAGTTTAAAATTCAGAGTTTAGATGAGTTTACCCAGAGCCAGCTAATAAGTGACAGAGGCAAGATTTGTCCCTAGGTCTGATGACAAACTCATACTCGTAACTGCAGCGCACTTCCGTCTCTCAGGAACCATTCCCTGAGGTCAGCTGCTTGCACACAGACGTGAATGGCAAGAGTTACAGAGTTAGACGGCCATGCCTTACATTTAGATAGTACTTGACGTCTCTTAGTATTGCTTCATTTGACTATCCTTTCACCCTCTGGACCAGTGCTACTGTCTCCAATTTGAAGATTAGGAATCTGGGGCTCAAGAAGGTTACCCGCCCGCAGTTACACTGCCGTTGAGGGTCCTGGTCAATAAGGTAACTAGATGCCCTTGACCTGTGGCCTGTGCTTTCTGATTCGTGACGCAAAGATGATGAGAGAAGCCGGTGAATAGGCACATGTGTTTTGCACGCATTAGGCACAAGGGATATGCTTTTTGTCTTTTGCCTTATGGGTCAACCTTGGCCTTGCTTCTCCTGCTGCTTTTCTTCAAACTTTACCTTGAGTCTTGCAGACGCCCACCTGGCCCTGTTTCTGAGCCAGCCCTGACTACAGCTGCAGGAATACACCTTTCCCTCTAGTCTTCAAAGTGGGGGGCCGGGAGCCAGCTGACTCAGGTGTCCCCGGGCTGGTCTCCTCTCTCAAGCCTGATATTTGCCTCTAGCTGTCCGCAGGTAGCCACTGGGCTTTAAAAGCTTCTGGCCAGACCTGGCACACTTGCCTGACTTGGTTTCTCAGTGAGTGAGCCTGCCACAATTCGCAGCAGCGTTTGGGGCTGGTGTAAGATTCAGGTCCTGTGGGGCTTGGTACTGACCTGTTTTGGAACTCCGCCGTGCTGCCCTCTCCCCCACCTCTCTCTCCGGCAAACGGAGGAGCTGGACTTGATCTTGGTGCTGAAATCTGGCTTCACATGCTTGGGGAACTTCTCCAAACTAGTTCCCCCAGTCAGGGATTTTTGATTTGGTAGACTTCAGCCTCTTCATGCCCTGGGTGTCATGGTCCCACTGGGTAAGGGGAGCCCTTAGGCCTGTTCTAGGCACCACTTTCTTCTCTTTGCTTGTTGATGCCGCCTTCGGTGGAGGTCAGAGCGCTACACAGGATCCTTTCTCCTCATGAGGGGAATGGCTCTTCACTGTCGGGAGAGAGACGCCTGTTCTCAGCATAAGAAAAAGAATCAGTTCTTTTTTATGTTCCATTTCTGCTATATATCTCACATTTGGTTAAATAAAAAAAATAAGAATCAGCCCATGCAGTCCATCAGGCCTCTTTGCCCCCAGAGCAACTTTCCCGTCCCTTTCACCAGAATACCGACCTGAGAGGGAGACCGGGGCTACAGCTATGTGTCAGTCGTATGTTTGCAGTCCGTAGACCCTCCGCCAGACGTGCGTGAGTGTTTTAAAATCAGTCCAAGAAGCAAGGTATTTTGCACCTTATTCTCAGTGAAAAAGAAGATGTTAGAGCCCATCTTCATGAGATATGGTGCAAAGTCTCATGAAAAAGCATCCTTTTGGCCTCTTTAGCTAAAGCTCAGCTCGGGTGTGGGTGTAGGTTACTGTGGGCGGGTCCATGTGAGTAGCGTTCCAGGCCACTCAGACGGTAGAGTCACTCTTGGTGTGTTTGTTGTTTGTTTTGTTTTCATTTTTCCTGAAGTGAGGACAGATTGATTACTCTTTTTCTTTTTTAAAGCTGATAACATTACGTGGCTAGGTAAATGTCTATTTGGAATGAGGCTACGTGCTCAGCACCAAGGGTACAAAGTGTATAAAATAATTTTTGCCCTAGAGGTGTTCATAGACCTACAAAAAGATAATTTCTATGAAACTGACTAACTGCAATGCTGAGAGAAGCCCAGGGGGCCCTAGGACTGTATTCTTCAAACCAGAAACCATGTTCCATTAGGGGGAGTCATGAAATCACTTTTATGCATTTGACTTGCTTTTTTTTTTTTTTAAATGAATAAACTAGAATAGAACAGAATAGACTAGGATAGAATGGGAAAGAAATTGGAATATCTAAGGTATATCTTATTTAGATTAAGTTTTATTTTGTGAAACTGTCAGATGTGTGTGTGGGGTGGGGGGGTGTGTGACAAGGTGTATTTCTTACTGAGAGCCGGAAGTCAAAAAAAGTTTGAGTGACTGCTCTAGGAACAGAAGAATGTTTCTTAGTGTCTGTATGCTCCATGAAGGCGGGAACCAAGTCTTCTCTTTACCTTAATACAGAAACTGGGGCACCTGGCTGGCTCAGTTGGGAGAGCATACAACTCTTGATCTCGGGGTTGTGAGTTCAAGCCTCACGTTGGGCATAGAGATTATTTAAATATATATATATTTTTAAAAATTTTAAATACTAAGGTTTCTGTTTTTTTATTTTATTTTTTTTTAAGATTTTATTTATTTATTTATTTGACAGAGAGAGAGATCACAAATAGGCAGAGAAACAGGCAGAGAGAGAGAGGGAAGCAGGCTCCCCACTGAGCAGAGAGCCCGATACGGGGCTTGATCCCAGGACCTGAGATCATGACCTGAGCCGAAGGCAGAGGCTTAACCCACTGAGCCACCCAGGCGTCCCTTTTCTTTTTTAAACATACGCACAGTGCTTAATACACAGCTGACCACATAGTATATTCACTGAAGGAAGAAAGGAGTAAAAGGAGTAGGAAGAAGGTGATTTCCTAAGGCAAGATTTTTTTTTTCCTTTTGGTATCTTTTAATACTGCCTAGAGATATAATTTATATACAACGCCTGAGAGTAAGTGTTACAGTTTCAAGAGTTATGGTAAATTCAGACACGCTTGTAACCTACATCTCTGTCACGATTGCGAATATTTCCATTGCCTCAGAAAGTCCTTCTTTTCTCTTCCCAGTCAGACCTCCCCCACCCAGAGCAACCACTGTTCTGATTTCTTTCACCATAGATTAGTTTTGCCTGTTGTCGGACTTCACAAAGAGGGGGTTTTGCCGCAGGTGCTCTTCAAACCTGGCCTTTTCTGTGCAGCCTGATGTTTCTGGTCGGCAGCCCTGCTGGTGTCCCTGTCAGTGGTTTCTGGGATGATCAAGGCTAGAAAAGTGGCCAACGGACACCTTGGCCACACACCAACAGTGGGGGCAAGAGTGAGTGGGAGCCTGGGTACCTTGGGATCCAGAACTTGCTTTAGGACAGGGGATGAATCTTGTGCCCGTCTGTCACCCTCTGTGTTACTGCCTCCCTCCTCGTGGTGTGGAAGGGCGGTGTGTGTGAAGGCATTGAGGATAAGTGAAAAGTTATTTTTGTCGGTGCCAGTACACTGACACGAGGACTAGCCTATGACTTCGTTTTATAATATAACAAGATTGAAACTCGGACTGTAGAAACCCACATGAGGCATCTGACACGTACCAGGAAACCTTGACTTCAGGCCAGAAAGACACTCTGAGCTGACTTAATGGAGCCTAAGAGCTGTAGGCTCATTGGAATGTGGCTTTCCTCCCCCGTACTCCTGTGGCTTTCCCAACCCAGGAGCAGATGGATGAATGAAGAACAGGGCATTGTCCTCACGCATAGCTGGGGGCTTGTGAGGGCTCCGCGCTTGGGGAGAGAATCCGTGACACCACGAGCACCCAAGCTGGACATGAAGGAATGCAGCTTCGTAGGAAACTTACAAAGGGCATTTATTTTTCCCTTCCGTGTGAACTAGAAGTGGATCCGATGAAACACCCATGTTTCTTTTCTAGGCCTTCTCCAGAGTCTCTGGGTGAGGACGTGAACTAGTAAAGGGTTAATGAGCTGTCAACTCAAGTCCTCACACATCTGGATGGGCTATCATTAAATTCTTATAAAAATTTGATTTCCCCTGAGAGAGTTTTCATCAAACATTTATATAACCCAGAAATGGCCAGGGGAGCTCGGCATGGCCACGGAACTCATCAGAAGCCACTGAAAACGTACCTTGTCCCCATTGTGAGGAAAAGTAATGTGCTGCCTCCATTCACTGGGCTTCTCCTGGGAACAGAGATGAAATATTCAAATCTCGTTTACCTAACCTTGCCAGAAATTGCTTCCATGCTGAGGCCTCAGTGTCCGGCTGTCATGCTTGCGGAAATCTGTGGATAGCCAAGGCTCTGTAAAACCTAACCTGGGTCTCCCTGGTTGGCTGGACGCACAGAGGAGCCAGAGGGCACACTGTGAGTCAGGCCCCCACTCAGTGGCACAGAGAAGCTACAGAACAGCTAGATCAAGGAGGCAGCAGGCAGCCAGAGAAAGCTCCCTGCCTTCCATAGGCCGCACGGAGTGAGCGATACAAGGGGCTTCGGGGGCCACTTGGTCCGTTCACTGATGCGTATGAAATGCCTACTTCAAGCAAGGCTTCTTGGGGTGGGGGAGGCTACCATGAAGGAATGACGCTGGCCAGGCCCTCTTTGAGGCTTGTCTTCTGGTGGGGGCGAGAGAAAACAGCAAGTCTCAGAGTGAGGGAGTGTGTCCTGTGTCACGTGAGGGCTGGTGTGGTGTGGTCCTGAGTAGAGGCCAAGTTCAATGGATGCCAGGGTTGCAGGGCTGGCTGGCTTTCCAGAGGCTGGAGATTTGATTTGGATTTTGAAGATGGGGTCCAATTCCAACAAGTGAGAAGAGTGGGAAATACATCAAGAAGGGAGGATGCTGGGTAAAGGGCAGCAGTCAGTGGATTTGGGGATCTTGGGGACTGATGTGGAAGTGTCTGCATGATGCCAGATGTGTGTCAGTACATTGCCTGTTATCAGCCTCGCGACAACAGGTGAGGCAGGTGTTGTCCCCAGGGGAGGCTGAGAGAAGTTAAATTGCTCGCTCCGGTCGTGCAGCTGACTTGAGGCCCGCTGCTCTCCCGTATTCTGCCCTAAGCAGGAGCATGTCCTTGGTTAGAGCCTGAGGAAGGGAACGGAGGGAGATGATATCGATGGTCAGACTGCAAGACAGATGAGAGTTGGTTCTGGCTGGTGACCTCGCCTCACCATTCTGGTCTGGGAAATGAAGATAATACCAGCCTCGCTGGGATTAGTATGAGGATTCAGACGTAGAACGTACATAAAGCACTTCACACGCGTCGGGCAGACGGTAAACACACTGAGTAAAAAAAAAAGAGGTATTTTTAAATTCCCAAACTGCACAAGGTTTGAACGCTAAAAGCTTCTGTAGGTTCTTCGGCAGGGGAGTGGCCTAACAAAAGCCATCTTTGAAGACAGTGAAGCAGATAGCACTGGTGTAGGATACGGGTCTGAATCGGGGCAGAGGTGCAGAGAATGGAGTCACCAGAAATACAAAGGTGAGGAAAGGCGCCCCACACCCCCCCCCGATTCTCTCCCGCACTAAAGAGCTCCGCACTCGCTCAGCCCTGCGCACCGCATTACTTCTGTTCACAGACTCGCAGGCACCCAGTTCATCATCAGCGTCTGCGCAGGGCTAGTCCGGAAGGTTTCCAAGTTCAAGGGCAGCCTGGCTAGCCCAGCAGCGCCTTTCAGAGGAGGAACGGCTCCTGCACATGAAGTCTCCCAATCAGCTGCTTTTGTCTCGCTTCCATTTGCTCTTCCCTCCCAACTGGATTTGATGTCTTTCCATCCTCCGCCTCTAGTTAAGCTGTAACTGCTGTTCTTCCACGGCCGCCAGGCACCTGCCAGCGCCTGTTGGCAGCGACCCAGAGCCCAGCCCGACAGGCGCTCTGTCGCTGAGCTTCTTGTCAGATGCTCGGAGGAGGAGGCACGCCACGTGCTTTTACTTCCCCAATAGTGGCTGCTCCCGATGTGAACATGATGAGGGGAGAGGCGGGGGAAAGTGACTGTGATGCCTGCCTATGGAATGAAATAACAGTCCGGCAGATGGTTGGACTCTACCCATGGATTCTTCTCTGACATTTCTTCTCGGGTTCTGGATCCCAGAGCTGCTTAGGCAATAGAGGGGATAATGGATGGCCAAGGAATTTGGATCTCGGGGTCCTTTGGGAGGGTTGGGGAATATTGTCATAGAGTTACCAAATGCCACTGCTGAAGAAGGCCATAGAGATTATAATTAGTACAAGTATTTTCAGACTTTTTCTTGAGCAGAATTCTTTCTTCAAATCAGACCTTTCATAGAGCCCCAGTCTACTGGGCGCCTGGGTGGTTCAGTTGGTTAAGTGTCTGCCTTTGGCTCAGGTCGTGATCCTGGAGTCCTGAGATTGAGTCCCACATCTGGCTCTCTGCTCAGTGAGGAGCCTGCTTCTCTCATTACCCCTTCCCCAACTCATACTCTCTTTCTTTCTCTCTCTCTCAAAAATAAGTAAATAAAGTCTAAAATTAAGGATCCCAATCTATTATGTAGATAAAAAAGTGGAGCTGGTTTGGTTGAACCAGAGATAGGAGGCTCCAAGTCCTACTGGTTGCTGCCCTTTTACCCCCTTCTCAAGGGCAGCCTGAGCACTGGCATTGACCGTCAGAGCTCTCATCTGCAGCCTGAAAACCACCGACCTGGCCAAATCTGTTCATTTTGCAGCTGAGGGTACAGGTTCAGGGCTGGGGACTGGCTTTTCCAAGGTTGCCTGACTTCCTGTCAGTGCCTTTTTTCTTTTTTTTTAAATACGATTGCCTTTCTCATACTTTTTTTTTTTTTATTTTGCTTTAGAAAATCAGAATCCTTTGCACGATCTGAATTTTCCCAGTTAAGACTGACACTTAAAGAAGTTTTCTGTCTTTGAAATGCTAAATCCGAGTCTGCTGCTAAGGCCTGTCCTCGAACGGTGGGAGCAGGTGGGGGTGATGGCAGACGACAGGATCTGCTCCCCATTCTCCTCTCCTCCCACTGGGGTTCAGTGTTGGCGTAATGAACTGCTCTCGGGACACTTGTGAGTTGTGAACCTTAAATGCTGAGGTGGCCTGGTTTGGTTCATATGTTGTGACTTGACCACAGTGACCCTCGGTGAGTGGCAGGCTATATTTTCATTGTTGAGTTTTGTCATAATGGTATCCCCAGAGAAACCCTAAGGTGGAAGAGGATTCCCTTCAACCCTTGGCTCTTCTCATGTTTGCTGGATAGCCCTGTGCAGCGTGTGATGAAATAATTTCCTTCTGTCCTAGTGAGTGCTCTCCTTTCCTGTCAGCCTGTAGTCCCCTGAGGTGTGTCTTCCATTGGATTGGGAGTAGAAACCGGAAATCTCACCTGGATCTTGGAAGTCAGGATGTCAGCCTTCCGGCTGCACAGCTGGTCCCTCTGATATGGTCAGAGCTGCCCGGGGGGGCCACCTCCCTTCCTGCCAAGCCTTGGGACTGTCTATGGTTTGCTCATGTGCCTTCTCCGTCCCACAGCAGTGTTGCGACTTGGGCTACCACGCCAGCCTGAACCGGGCGCTACGCACCTTCCTCTCCGCTGAGCTTAATCTGGAGCAGTCAAAGCACGAGGGTCTGGATGCCATCGAGAATGCCGTAGAGAACCTGGATGCCACCAGTGACAAGCAGCGCCTCATGGAGATGTACAACAATGTCTTCTGCCCACCTATGAAGTTTGAGTTCCAGCCCCACATGGGGGATATGGTGAGGTCTTCTTCCCATCACCACATTTCCTAAGGGGCTTGAGCTCACTTGTGCCTGGATTCATACACCGAGGCCACATTATTCTGGGGAGACCAAGGCCTGGGCTGGCTTCCTGTGAGGTGGGTGAGGAGCATTCCACTCATTCGGCAAATAGCCACGGAGCAGCAGATAGCGACCGAGCGCCTGCTGGGCTTGACTGTGGACGTGGGGGATTAGGGTCCTCGGGGAGATTCCAGTCTAGTGTGTGGAGAGAGAGTTGGTAATATGCATAGGGAGGGGCACCCAGGGGGTCCAGCAGGATCAGAAGAGGTGAAAGACAGCAGGTGTATACAAACTAACAGTTCAGTGTGGGAAGAGGGAGAGATTTGGAGAAGGCCTCCAATTGATGAGTCCGGAGGAAGAGCTGATGTGGGGAAGTTACTCGCGGCTTTTGAAGCAGACGGAGGGCTAAGCACGGCAATAGTGATGTCATCCTTCATCACTTGGCAGAGATCTAAAGGATCTCATTCTCTTGATATTCAAAAACTGCACTAAAAGGTGTAACTTTGCTTGAGTATTGAACAAAAAAGAATGGGTAAGATGGACAAGAAGGAGCCAAGATGTCATTCCAGAGGCCTGATGCTGTCTGCCCAGGTGGGGAACAGGAACATGGGGTCCGTGTTTTGAACTTTTCCCCTCCAAGACTGAAACAAGAAGGGCGTAAACCAAGTGAGGAACAAGAAGCTCTTTGGTTTTAATTACTCTGAATCTTTTAGTTCCACTTGGGGTGGTTGTGCATGCATATCAGAGTGAGCCTTACTCCTGTCGATAGAAGCTACCCTGTACCTTCCGGGCTAAACCAGAAGGAGGATGTGTAGGCTTACAAAATAGAAAGATGGATCTTCAGGCATGGTTGGATTTAGGAGTCGGAATTTATCAAGACTGATTTTTTTTTTTCCTTTCTCTCGGCTTCACATCTTGTATCTTGGCTCTATTCTCAGGTAGGCTCTCATCCCATGAGGGCAAAATGACAGTATTTCCAGCTGAATCTTCTCGTATGTCCAAACCCAGTAGAAGGAGTATCTGCTTCCCTCCTAGAAACCCCCACAAAAGTCTCACTGGGTCTTCTTCGTTCTGATTGGCTGATGTGTTTATCCCTGGGCCACTGATCGTGGCTGCGTGTCTGCGGTTGGCTGATCGGCTTATGCCTAAGTCACGTGCTCCATCCCGGAATCGGGGAGAGACTCTTCCAAAATGCCTGACCTGAGTTGTGGGGTGGGAAGTTCCCCCAGGAGCTAGTCAGGCCAGAGTTGCCAGAAGAAGGAGGAAGGGATGTGTGGTGACTGAAAAACAACCATGTCCTCTCAACAAGGGAATAGTACATCCAATAGGATTAGTATGCAGATGCTTTTTAGAAAACCCTGTCCCAGAATGACAACTGTTGGCAGTGTAATTAGAGGATTCGCTGTCATCGATAGCCCACAGTGGAGTATGGGACATTTCTATCCTAAAGACAAAAATGTAGAGATTTCTTTCCCCTCCTCAGGGAAAACCAAACCATGCACAGTTTGTTTCCATTTCTGTGACTTAGGAAATGTCAGTGTCTGAACAGATGGGGAAGTGAAATGGCAGAGTGTGCAGTCAGGGGTGGGTGGGGAGTGTGCCACCAAGCCCCGGAAGCCCCGTTCCTCACCTGCCCTGGCCTCTGGTCCAACTTGTCTTCCAGTCCCCTCTTCCGGCTGCCACTGACATTCCTTCCCCAAAATCAGTGGAACTCCGGGACCAGCTGAGCGGAGTGATACATTTTCTGGTGTTGACTGAGTCGCCTTCGGAGCCAAACAGCTTGTCTCCATAAAGGGAGACGCCGAATGCTGGGTGCTCGGGCCCCCTCGTAGCCTTGTCACTGCCTCGGTTTCCTACCGCGGAGCACAGCTGGAACACATTACCGTGCACCCCGGTAGAAGACCTCTGCCAAGGCATGCATCAACAGCCCTGCTGCTTCTTAAAGGCAGAGGCGTGGAGGTCCGTTTTCCCTCCGTGAGTCCTCCCTGCTAGGTCTAGGTTGCTTTAAAATCAGTAGTTCACTCTCTGGCCTCGGCCCTCCCTCCCTGTGATACAGCTGACCAGCCACAGAGCCAGGCAAGGGCCAGGGTCAGCCCTAGATCTTGCAAAGGTTCTGCGTCCCAGCCCAGCCTTCCTAGGAATAGAAAAGAAAAAGAGATGAGAAGGCAAGTTTCTCCTGGTCCGCACAGCCTGTCTATCCCCACCAGTGTGGGCTGTCTGTAGACTATGGAGGCATCAAGAGGGAAATGCCTGGGGGTGCCTGGGTGGCTCAGTGGGTTAAGCCGCTGCCTTCGGCTCAGGTCATGATCTCAGAGTCCTGGGATCCAGTCCCACATCGGGCTCTCTGCTCAACAGGGGGCCTGCTTCCCTCTCTCTCTCTCTCTGCCTGCCTCTCTGCCTACTTGTGATCTCTTTCTGTCAAGTAAATAAATAAAATCTTTAAAAAAAAAAAAAAAGGGAACTGCCTGGAAGTCCTTGAACTGGGGCCAAGGTTCGAGTGGCATTTTGACCGGAAGCCCTGAAATTGGCCAAGGCCCCACACTGACGGGTGTTCTGGGGCGCTTGGCACATGAGTGGATGCCAAGCACTCTCCGATGTACTAGGAGGAGGGGCTTGGCTCTACCCTTGGTGCCCCCAGAGGCTTGTGGGGCTCTGGATGCCTGACCAGTGACATCAGGCAGCCAGAGAGTTTCACTCTTGGCTCTAACCCATCCTGGCCACTGAGCTCTCTCCATTGTGTCTGCTTATCCAAGAGCCAGAGTGAAGTCAGCTCTCTTCAGATCTGAGAGCTGGCTCAGGCCATCCCCTCAGCTGGGGGAGGAGGTCAAGCCAGTTGGGAGCTTAAAAGCCAATGGAGGAAAAGGTCAGGTCCCAGCCCCCTCCATTTGAAGAGAGGTTTTGTCTTCCAAGCAAGAGAATGGTCTGTGGGCATGTGAATGTGCCCACTCATTGCTGAGGAAGAGGGAGACCAGCTCTATCCAGATGTCTCTCCGCAGACAAGAGGCGAAGGGACACGTGGTGGCAAGGTGACAGGAGCTGCCTCCATGTGGGTCCTGCCTCTAATCTGCCAGCCTTCTGTTCCTCATCTGTCATCCTGGAGACTGTGGGTGATCTCGTGCCCATGCCACAGCCATGCCCCCATCGGGAGACGGTGGCTCAGCGATCTTTTCAGAGAAGGAAAAGCTCGTGGACAGCAGTCCTTAGGAGGAAGGGCAGACTCTCTCCTACACAGGTCTGGTACAAACCTGGGGCAGAAGGCTGGCTCTTGGAAAGTGCCAAGTTCCACCAGATTCTGTGCCCTCTGGGGCCCTCTAGCACAGCCCGTGGACTTGCTCCTGGCTTTACACTTTCTCTCGTTGAGTCAGAGCTCTCATGCAAGGCCCAGATTTATAAACACATGCTGGCTGCCAGCAGCGGCGAGCTAGCCTCCTGACCCACTTCTCGGCTGCTTTCACTCTCGTACATGAAGGGGAATGAAGGAGGGGCCGGAGAGGTGGCCACTCGGACTCCTGGCAGGAAACCCTCCCTGCCAAGGCATTGTGTCTGTGGCGCTGGGGCTGCCCGAGCACCCTGCTCTGGCCCAGCGCTGGCTTTTGCGGAGCCGCAGAGCCCACCAGGCACCAGCCTGGGGATGGGTCCCATATGGAGGGACCTGGTCTTTCCAAACAGGTCCCACTTCTCATTCCTTCCTTGTGCTGTTTGGTCCTGGCAGAGGTTCGCACATGCTGCCTTGGGGTTTTTGTTTTCACAGAGAAACTGTGAGGCTTCCAGCTTGAACATGAGTACTTTTATTAGTAGTAATGGGACTCTGGAACCGCCAGAAGAACTGTGTCCTCTTCCTGACCTGGTGTTGCTTTCTTTTGGCAGGCTTCGCAGCTCTGTGCCCAGCAGCCTGTCCAGAGTGAGCTAGTTCAGAGATGCCAGCAACTGCAGTCCCGCCTGTCCACTCTGAAGATTGAGAACGAAGAGGTGAGTTTCCTGCTTAGGAGACTCGGAGCCAGCCTCCGAGTTTCCCTGTTGAACCTCTTTCTTGCTGCCCATCTGGGAGCAGGTGGAAGGAGCATGCAGAGAATGTCCGGGCTGCCGCAAACATTTCCTAGCCAAGTGTAGCCTTGGATTTTCCCCCTCTGCTACATCCTGCCCTTGAACTCCAGGAAGTTGCTCTTGCATTGCCAAAGGTTGAGCTCTATTTTGAGCTTTTGCTAAATGCTTTTTCTTTCCCCTCTACACATTTAATCAAAATGGCACTTGGCAGCTGTGTGAACAATATTGTGTCTCTGAAACCACCCCCTCATGCCTGGCTTTTTCCAGCATTTTCAAACAAACAGAGGCCTTTGACTTTGACACTTAAAACATCTCCATCCTCTTAGAAAAGGGGGACTTTCTTCTGCACCCAGCGTCCTTGCTTTCAACGGCTAGTTCAAAAGGGCAGCATGATTAATTGTCCAGCTTCTTTCTTTTGTGCTCACGAGACTTCTTACCTGGCATCTCAGTCTTCTCTTCCCAGGACGATCAGGAAGGACTAGGGGGTGGGTCCCTTCATTGGCCAACGGGGCTCCATTATAGCCCAGAGCTAATATTAAACTTAAAAAGTCAACATTAAATAAAAGAGCTGGATCATTTACGTAGCCTGAGGAGGGGGATGGTTTTAGGTCTTCTGTAAAAAGAGGAGCACTGTAGAGCAGAGTCCATGTGATGGTGGTCACTGTCTCAGCACCGTCCGATGGGAAGCAGAGCTGCACCTTCTGACAGCAGCCCCCTGGTCCCCTCCAGCCCCTCCTCTCTCACTCCTCCCAGCTTCTCCCTTACCTGTCCCTCACGCGTTACATTGGCCCTTGTCGTGGCAGGTAAAGAAGACGATGGAAGCCACTCTCCAGACCATCCAGGACATTGTGACTGTTGAGGATTTTGATGTGTCCGACTGCTTCCAATACAGCAACTCTATGGAATCCGTCAAGTCCACGGTCTCAGAAACCTTCATGAGCAAGCCCAGCATCGCTAAGAGGAGAGCCAACCAGCAAGAGACCGAGCAGTTCTATTTCACGGTGAGGGGGCTTGATGGCTCTCGAGGAGCACCTGCAGCTCACAGGGAGACTTGGAACCTGGAGTCCTTGTCAAGTCTTGGAAGGGCAGACTTTGAATATCTTAATTTGGATCTGGGCATATTCAGAGACCATTCTTCAACTTCAGTTAAGACACAGATATCTCTAAGTTGTAGGTGTCAAACAGGGATCCCCCAAGAGAAAGGTGCTCCCAAGTACACTGCCAGGAAGATTTCTTTTCCTTTTTTTTCCTTGCCCCAGAAGACTTTTCTTTTCTTTTCTTTTTTTAAGAATTTTTATTAACCAGCTAGTAGGATTCTGTTGGAAAGTTTCCTTCTTGGCCACGGGGGATCACAAAAGATCTTTATTTCTTATTTCTTGGGAACTATATCCAATGTATTCTGGCTAACACATATCTTATTTCTAAAGTTGACAATCTCTTCTAGGTGATGCGATGACATTATTTTATAATTTTTGCTGATGGGAAATTATCTTTCACAAAAATGGCTAAAATTCGAAAGGACAGGTCATGTGCAGTGTCATTGGTTTCCAGAGGATTCCAAAACACTGTATTTTCTATATCCTACTCTTCTGTTAGACAAATAAACCCGATTATTTTCAGGTTGTGTTAACAGTCCTTTGGAAGGTTGCTGGCTGGTCTTTGGTGCTGCTTTTTTAATAATTAAATTATTTTGAGCTTGCCAGGTAGGATTCATTGCCTGGACTAAAATTTATTTTCTCATCTTCTGACAACCAAGAAAGGAGAAATTAAATTTGCAGATGTGAGATGAAATATAGCTGGTGAATATGCATACTGATTCTGAATGAGAGGGATTAACTTGTTTTTTAGTCAAGAAACACAATCTGCATGCAGTAAATTGAATTTTTCCTCCCAACTGGAACAGTTTGTTTAATTCTTCTTTGAACATTGCCCTTTCTCCATTAAGAACAGTAGTGATTTGCTATGTTTTCTAAAAAAAGAAATCTGGTTTTTTTTACTTAAAACTAAGAATCTTCAGATTTTTTTTTTTTAAATCTTGGAGGAGACTGTTGAAAAGGAGTGATTTAACAGTATTATTCTTTTAAAATGACTTTTTTCTTGTTATACGAAGTAAAACATCCATATGATACTAGTTTAGAAACAAAAAGGAAGAAAATAAGAATCTTCCATAATCGCACTACCTTGAGATAACAGTGTTAGGGCGTATTCCCTTCCTGGTTTTTTTCTCTGCACAAACATCTCCGTGAATATGTATTTAGAATGTGTTACAAAAAGTGGGATGTTGGCTATGCACGCTGTGTTATAATCTGCTTTCATTTAACAAATGATTAATATTTTTCCAGTTCATCTCATCATAACATTCCTAAATATTTTATGAGTGAAATACTAAAATCTACACAGAGAAATAATGGAATGGTATCTTGTCCCATTCATCCTTTTTGTAAAATGTTTAGCACACTGCCTGATCTGTACAGAGTGCTCATTAAGTGCTGAAAATTTATTGTCACTACAGTCATTATTAACTTATTCATTAATCATTATTGAATTACTCATCGATAACTTATCAAGGATCTTTTATGTGCCAGACATGGTGCTAAAGCTCGGAATGCGGGAGTGCGGAGTGTAGAGGGGAATGATGGATTAGGCATCCAAAGGGAGAACCTCCGTTTTTTACTTTGTATGTTTCAAAACAGTTACAATAGGTTGATTTTTGCAATCAGAAAAATAAGTATGAAAATTTTCAGCTACGTGCACATGCGCATAAATGGCGGCCAGGATGGGTGGAGTTGGCGAAACATCGCATACAAAGTGACTTTTGTGCTTGACCTTGAGGGATGAGTGAAACAGGCAGTGAATCAAGCAGAGAATGGCATTCCTTGAGAAAAGAGCAGTCTGTACAAAGCATAAAGGCATGCAAAACCGAGGCTAGACAGAACGAGAACGAACTTCTTGTCTATCATGAGGGCTGTCTTGCCACCCCAAGCTTTCTTATCTCCGGAGGTTGTTGAACACTCTAGAGGCTTTTAATAATAGGATTGTTTGGCTGGTCTGTCTGCACTGCTTAGATATAACACTACTTAATGACCCAATCTCATTACATTGTAGCAGATTTCCATTTTTCTTATTAAATAAGAAATTTTGACATAAAAATCTGTATTTAAGACTGTCAGAATTACTTTCTGGCTTTCAGTGAAGCAATGACATGTGTTCAAAGTTGACCCTTAGTGAGAGCAGGGATGACCATATCCGAACCGATGACCTCAAATCCTGCCCACCCTTTTGCTCCTAGTCCATTTCCTGTCTTTCGTGGCTGGAGAGCTACTTATCAAAATTATGTGCAAATTTCCATGGCTTACAGGAGTGTTTTTTGGTCTGGGCTTCTGTAATAATCGATGTATAAGAGAGTTCATCATTTTTGTGACTGGTGCTGGGAATGCACCAAATAATTCATTTCATGATAAAAGGGCTTTTTGGGGGGTGGCAAAATGGACATTTAAAAAGGGGGTGTGCATATTAGCATGACTGCCTGTGCTTGCCACACCATACGATGCCTACAGAACGGCAGATGTGCTTTTCCTCGTCTGCTGCCTCCACAGACATCGCCCCTGGTTTTTGCTGTGTCCTTCAGAAACATCAGAGTAGAGCATCCTAGAAGCTCCCTTCCCTTGGAAAGTTGGGAAGCTGTCCCTTACCATGCTTTGACTTGTAGGTAGTGTGCCTAGCAACCCAGGGAGCTGCTAGAAAGCTGTCTCGCCATTCTCAGCTGTCATCAAATTGAGCTGCCCAGAGGATATCGATTGGAAATTTAAGCACATTCTATAAAGGTCGGTCATTTGCAGGAGTCCCAAGAAAGTAAACATGGAATTTTAAAAGCTTATAGTGATTTTTAGAAATCATCTAACCACATTCTCATTTGAAAGATGAAAAAAGAAAAAAAAAATAAACAACCCCCCCCCAATCCGGAGAAGTTGGGTAGCTGTTCCAAGGGACTCAGCAAGAGCTGAAGCTAGAACTCGGGGGGGAGGGGTGCCTGGGTGACTTACGTCCGTTAAGCGTCCAACTCTTGATTTCAGCTTAGGTCCTGATGTCAGGGTCTCAGGGATTAAGCCCCTTGACAGGCTCCACACTGAGTGTGAAGCCTCTTTAGGATTCTCTCCCTCTGCACCACTGGCTGCCCCCCCCACCACCACACACGCACATGTTCTCTAAATAGGTAAATAAATAAAACTAAAACTCTGGTCAGCTGGTCTCAGGCCATGGGCTTCTTTCTGTCCTCCCTGCTGAAGAAGTGAGGTGAAAGAAAGACTCAGAAACAGCCCAGCTTTCTCCTCTCTCTTGCCCTAAGTGAGGTGATGTTTCCTGATCTTCTGGGCTTTGCATCACTCATCTTTTATAACACACAACCCAGCAGTGTCTACGTTTTATCTCATTGCTTTTTTTTTTTTCTGTGATTGTTAAAAATAAGGAAATTAGGGGCGCCTGGGTGGCTCAGTTGGTTAAAGCCTCTGCCTTTCACTCGGGTCATGATCCCAGGGTCCTGGGATCGAGCCCTGCATCGGGCTCTCTGCTTGGCAGGGAGCCTGCTTCCTCCTCTCTCTCTCTGCCTGCCTCGCTCCCGACTTGTGATCTCTATCTGCCAAATATATAAATAAAATCTTTAAAAAAAAAATAAGGAAATTAAAAATATATGTAAAATATATATAAATAAAATATAAAAAATATATAATATATATTTATATGTAAATATATATTTATACATAATATATTAAATATATAATATATATAACTAAAATATTTGGGGAGATGCAAAGAGTTCAAAACAGCATACAGAACAAGCCATGCTTCCTCCCCTTCTCTGGCCCTCACTTCCTCTCCCCTCTGCCTGGCATTGAAACTGATTTCTTCTGTGTTCTTCCAGAGATAGTCTCTATGTAGACAACCATTGACTTATCCTTTAATGCGACAGAATTACATTAGAAATACAATGAAATCAAATAAAGAGAAGTATAAATAGAAGTAGCCCAACTCATACTGTTCTTCACTTTGCTTTTTTCACTTAATTTTTTTCATATTAG
The DNA here is from genome assembly GCF_922984935.1 of Meles meles. NCBI lineage: Eukaryota > Metazoa > Chordata > Mammalia > Carnivora > Mustelidae > Meles > Meles meles. The sequence continues at coordinate 24,909,515 of NC_060082.1, read as the reverse complement.
TCCAAAGAGCTCTGCCTCCTTTTTAGATCGCTGCACAGAATTCCACTGTATGAATGGGTTCACCATCGTTTTTATTTAACCAGTTCCCAGCTCGTGGGAAGTAACACTCCCTGTTTAGCCCAGGACTGTCAAAGCCTTATAAGGCTGGCATTTCTCCTAAGCATTTCCCTGTATGGGGGTTGTTATGGGGTTCTTATATGGGGGAAGGAGTGCAGAAGGAGTTAAAGGTCATGGCTGATAAAGAGAAACTGCCTGAATTCTTGGGCACAGAATTGGTCAGAACACAGGAGAGAAGATGATATCTTGGCCACTGGGGCAGTGCTCTAGACCTAGATCTGGTGCAGTCCAAGATCTTTTTTTTTCTTGGTCCTCTCCTAAAGGCACTCAGGAAATGTGTGCTAAGTAGGTCTCTACTGAGCCCCTACCCTGTCAGTTAAAGAGGGAGATGACTGCCGTTTTACAGGTCTGCTCTGCTACGTATTCTGTCTTGACAGCCGTTTCCTTCTTTACAAACTGACGAAGAGGAGAGAAATGTCAGGGTGCCTGGATGGCGGGGAAGCATTCACCCCATAATGACATTCGTGTGTCTCTGTGCATGGGGCCAGCTCAACACAGCTTCCTCCTCCCACCCACCACATCCCTTTGTAGCAGTGGGCTTTTATGGCCTTCTGTTCACACAGATTAAATGCAAGGCAGAGGGCCACCTGGGTGGCTCAGTCGGGTAAGCGTCTGTCTTCAGCTCAGGTCAGGATCCCAGGGTCCTGGGATCAAGTCCCACATCGGCTCCTTGCTCAGCAGGGGGTTTGCCTCTCCCTCTCTTCCCTGCTCATGCTCTCTCTCTCTCAAATAAATAAATAATATTATTTTAAAAAATCCAAGGCAGGGGCACCTGGGTGGCTCAGTGGGTTAAAGCCTCTGCCTTCGGCTCGGGTCATGATCTCAGGGTCCTGGGATCGAGTTCCGCATCAGGCTTTCTGCTCAGCAGGGAGCCTGCTTCCTCCTTTCTCTCTCTCTGCCTGCCTCTCTGCCTACTTATGATCTCTATCTGTCAAATAAATAAATAAAATCTTTAAAAAAAAAATCCAAGGCATAGACAGGCTCCATGAGATTTGTACTTCCATCATACTAAAGGGAAGAGGTATTTTAAGTTAATTGGAAAAACATTCTTGGTGCCTCTTACTTTCTTGTTCTGAAGATCAGAAACCTGGTTTGATTCCACTGTCATGTATTAGCACAGAGCAAAGAGGTTTGGGGACGTTGTGTTTTTCGGCTATCTGAGTGGTGATTCAGATCCAAGGAAGGGATACTCCTAACTGCCTGCTGATTGTCTGGATTGTGAGCTATGATCATGGTCATGCTTGTCATCCTGTTCCGTCTGCTAACATTGGGGGAAAGATACCATTATCCTGGTTCTTCAGATGGGGGGTAAGTGACTCACCCAAGGTAAGCAGTAGGACTACAGTTTCTCAACTAAGGCTCTTTCATTTTGCTGCAGCAAAATGTCTGTCAGGAAGGGTCCTGAGAGAAAAACTGTTACATTAATACTTTTCAATAAATAAAATTCATCGCCAGCAGTTAATAGTTAGGAATTGTTAGGAAATAAATTAATGAGATCATAAAACCTGAATTGAAGGCTTATAGTGGCAAACAGAACCAAACCACCCAGTAGACTCTCTGCCTCCCTTCCTACTTTTTTTTTTTTAAGATTTTATTTATTTATTTGACAGAGAGATCACAAGTAGGCAGACAGGCAGGCAGAGAGAGAGGGGGAAGCAGGCTCCCTGCTGAGCAGAGAGCCCAATGTGGGGCTCGATCCCAGGACCCTGAGATCACGACCTGAGCCGAAGGCAGAGGCTTAACCCTCTGAGCCATCCAGGTTCCCCTCCCTTCCTACTTTTTGAAGAAATTCCCAGTTTTCATAATATTGAGTGTAAAATGTGGAGGTTGGGGAATGGCTCCAGTCAGACTGTGAATTAGGAACTTGGTTTTATTTTGGTGATGTAGAATAGAACCCTGCCCTTTCTCTTCTCCCTTGATAACAACTCAAGGTTAGTGACTTTACTTGTGGATGTTTGGAAGGAGAGAGAAAAAAAAATGAATTACCTGTATCAGAACATGCTTTAAATGAGGAAAGAGACACTTACTGACCAAGGAAGGGATTTGGAGATAACAGATAAACAGTTCTTTTCTTTCTTTCTTTTTTTTTTTTTTTTTTTTTTTTTTTTAGATTTTATTTATTTATTTGAAAGAGAGTAAGAGAGAGAACCTGAGACGGGGGAGGGTCAGAGGGAGAAGCAGACTCCCCGGTGGGTGGGGAGCCCGATGTGGCACTCAGTGCCGGGACTCCAGGATCATGAGCTGAGCCGAAGGCAGTTGCTTAACCAACTGAGCCACCCAGACGCCCCAGCAGTTCTTTTCATGGCCTGCTGGTCCCCAGGAGTCATTAGAAAGCCTCTTGTGCCTTCCTTGCCTTCAGCTGCCTTTGCTCCTTTCTGTACAGTCAGCAACCGAGGTCTTCTGCCAGTGAAGGCCAGGTCGTTTCTCCCAGCTTCTGTCTCATGCAGACCAGGGCTGACTAACAGGCGGGAGAGGGAGGTCTCAATGTGCCTGTGAACTCCGGGACGGCTTTTCCCTCCCACCGCCTGCTTACCGAGATGGAAAACTTCCAACCATTGTTTCTGCTCTTAGAGATGCAGGTCAACCTCAGCATAGTTTTTGATCCTTCAGGATTTCATGGGACCTGGAAAGGTGACCCATCATACATCTGTATCAGATTATTATTTATTTTAATGGTTCGCCAAGTGACAGCCCGAGTTAACTCTCAAACTATGATGTGAATGAAAAATTCATTTCCGGAATCACAAGTAGAAACATGAGTGAGAGGAAGGCATTTGCATCCACCTCCTTTGAGAATATTGGCTGTTTTCTGAGCAGTCTGGCCTTGTCTTAAGGGTTACAGTTTTCTTGGTGAGTTTTTTTTCCCTCATTAGGAAACCTTTGGAATCTCCTGGGGTCACCTTCCGAAGAGGGGCCTTTGAGGGTTGAGATGTTAGCAGTAGGTGTTTCCTGAATGTTTTCCACCGCTGGGCCCTGCAGTGCTGTTCCCAGCCCCACAGTTAGGCACTGGGTGGGGATGAGGCCGTCACCAGGGAAGACCGACAGCGGGTGAGCAGGCCGCTGGAGCAGATGGAAAGGGGGAGGTGCCAAGGGAGTCTTGTTGTCACACAGATGTTCTTGGGCACAGGCACAAAGGAGCAGAGGGAACAGGTCAGAAGTAAAGCAACAGAAATGATTTGGTATAGGGTTTGTTTTTGTTTGCTTTAGACTTAATTGAGAGAGTAGGGGTACACTTGAGGGCTTGGATTGTGACCACTGAGGGAGGTTCTCTCAGAGGAGAGTGAGACTGTGCGTGTCTTTCCTCATTCTTCAAGCATTTATTGAATGTCTGCTGTCTGCTGGGCATGGTACGAAGCATCAGGGGTGCAGAGAATAATGACTCTGACCTTAGGGAAAAGGCAGTCTGGAGAGGAAGACACATGACTCGGAAGCCCTCTGTGCCCTGGCCGTGTGCAATTTGCAGAGGTACATGCAGGGGCACCCGGGGAGCATGGGAAAGCCAGGATGTGCATCCCCGAGAAAGCAGGCTTTTTCTTTGTTTTTGCATGAGAAAGGGAGAGAAAAAATACACACTCTTTGTTACAATTTTACACTGTACAGAAAGGTACAGAGTAAAAGTAATTCATATTTTTTTCACCTTGCTTTCCTGCCTTCATCCTATGTGGTAATAGCCATAAAATCAGACGCTTGATGTATAATTATCCTTTTTGCTTAATACATCGATAGAAGGACAGAAGTATTACAATTTGAAATATTTTATCCACTTTCCCTCTTCCACTATGTCATGTGTCCCCAGTGAGTCACGGATCATACCCAGGGCCATACTGCCAATTTGCCTGAGTTTAGACGTGGGCAGATGACCCCCAGCCCAGCAGACGCGAGCCATTGTATAAGGAGACAACCAGGGTGAACGATGGTCCCTGTGAACGGCTGCAGGGTAGCGTGGAAAGACACTGTGTCAAGGCTCCAGTGGCCTGGCACTCCCATTTCCTAGCTGGCAGCGACCAGCAGTTCAGCCGCCGTCTCCCAAGGTCATCTTCTCATCTGTAGCAAGCAGCCAGCGATGTTGTCTTCCCTGATGTGCTCTGCAGAGTCACGTGGGACATTGTGCTAAGGGGCTCTGAAAACTCTTGAACTGCTCCACATATATAAAGAATTAATACTCTGAAGTTTTGTTCTGCTCCTCCTTCTGCCGGGCGCCCTGACGGATGGAGCGTGCTGTCTCGTTGGTTGCGCGCACGCACTGAATTGTCAAACGACCTGTGTCTGGAAACTGACTCTGCCGCTCACTCCCTGTTTGACCTCGAGCAACCTATTTAATCTCTCCGAATCTTGGTGCCCTCATCCGTAAAATGGGGACATGCTAATCCGAGTTCGTAGAGTTGTTTTGAAGATTTGATGAATTGTCCAGGGAAATCGAGTCCCTCCCGGGGCAGATAAGGGCTGAGAGAGGTCAGATCAGAAAATGCTGCACAGTGATGGTGTTGGACGGGTGGAACAGCTGGGAGTGCACTTCCATCACCTGGTCTTGTGTTGAGAACTGCTGTTACATGTATATGCGGGGCGGGGGCCGCAGCCCCTCTCTCCAAATGCGGAGAAATCCCAAGCTCTCTGCCAAGACTCCGTGCAGAAGAGAGGAGGGAGCCGAGTAAGAGAGAGCTCAGACGGAGATGCTGTGCTTGCTGGGTCGCAGCCTTTGGCATTGGTCCTGATGTGCTGGAATGCACCCCAGGGAGGGGCCAGGGTGCGGCAGGATATCAGTGGAGGTGACAAGTGGCAGGTGTGTGTCCTCACACCAAGAGGATCTGGGCTCAGTGAGTCCCTCCACTCCACGCCCGGCCCCCTGTTTTTCCGGGGAACCGGAAGTCATGGCTGAGGGACTCTAAGCGACGGTTTGGGACTGGCCAGCATGGAGCTCGCTCCCCAGAGAACAAAAAGCAGGCTACTCAGGCACCCTGGAAATCAGCAGCCGTCCAGATGTTCAGGCCTGAGTAGAAATAAAGAGATAAAAAAGGCACCTAGTAGAAATCGGGTCAGAAACGAAATGCTCTCTTGTAAAAAGGAAATTGTACAGCTGAGCATCTGTGTTTTTTTTTTTTTTTTCCTCCTGCTGCTGCTTCTTCAGGAGTCTGACCGCTCTTTTTCTTCCTCCCTTACAGAAAATGAAGGAGTACCTGGAGGGCAGGAACCTCATCACCAAGCTACAAGCCAAGCATGACCTTCTCCAGAAAACCCTGGGAGAAAGTGAGTGTGGGAATTCGGCTGGAGGTTTGGCAATGAGGGGAAGGCCAGGCCCGGAGCTACCTGGCTGAGCCTCCATCCTGAGCCCTGCGGGCCTGATCTTGTTATGTGAATGCATTGCTTTCCCTAGCCTGTTTGATGGGAAGCTTGCCACCCCAGTGACTGCTTGAGTAATGGGAGGAGGCCGAGGCCTAATGAAGCGCTAATGTGCACCATGCATTTGTTTAAACGGCGTGCGCTTGCTCTCCACCTCGGCCCCCTTCTCTGCCACAGCTGGGGTACAGGAGCCGATGGGTCCCTTACCCTCCAGACACTTTGTGGAAACTCTCAGCTCCTCTGTAGCGGGACCGAGGCGGCAGCCGGCGGGCAGGGCCGGCGAGCGGGGAGAGCAGCGGCTCCGAGGAGAGGAGAGGCTTCTCGGAGGCAGGCCTGACCCCCAGACGCCTGTGTAGAGCAGCGCTTTCTTTCCGCTTGGGAGGGTCCTACTGCTCAGCAGCAGCCCGGTCCGCCGTGGCCGCGCTGAGACCGTGGTACTGAATAGCCTGTCTCATCCAGGAATCAAGGATGATTTTACCCAGACCCTGGAAAGTAGCAGAGCAGGGAACTGGACTGGCACTCTGGACTTTGTCTCCTCAGCTGTCAAACAGAAGGCGAAGGTTGAGAGAGAAGCTTCCCTGGGGTTTTGGGCACCCTGCCCGGGTCCTGCCTAGCTCTCAGCATCCTATGACTAATGGGATTCCCAGGTTGGGGATGCCTCTGAGTGCCTGCCCCTCCTCCCTGCCCTGCTCATCTCTCCACTCCCAGACAGGGCCAGGAGGCAACAGTGGTGTATGGTAGCACTGGCGGGAGGAAAACCAGCAGAGAAGGCTCACGAACGAACTCTTGAGCGCTTTCAGACAAACTGCAGAGGGAAGAGAAGCATGGGGTACTTGCTGGCTCATTGGCGTCGGGAACGAGCCACACTTGTCACACCAGAGCCTTCCACCCGCTCGTCCCGTCCCATCCTCCTCCCACGCTGGACGGTTCCCCCAGATGCTGAATTCTTTTTATCTCTGATATCTTTGATCCTGTGATTGTAGAGGCATTTTCTTTTATGTGAAGAATGCCTGTTAGGTAACTTCTGTTCTGTTTCCTCCCCGCCACCCAAGGGACTCAGGCTGAACAGGTTTGGGTGTTGGCAGCCCAGCTTTTCTTATAGAAAAATCTTCACTCTTGGGTTATCAGATTGCTTCATAGAGTATCAGAGGAAAGAAAGCCCAGAACCATTTGAAGCAAGTTCTAACCAATTTTTTTTTTTTTTTTTTTTGCTAAAACAATCTGAGCATAGCTCATAAGCGAAATGGGGAACAGGGCCTTGGGAGTGTGTGTGTGTGTGAGTGTGAGTGGGTTTGCACACACACAAACATGTACTAGATTTGCTACTGCGGAGGGGTGAAGGTTGGTGTCCATTCATTAGTGCTGCAAATTGCCTTCATCTAAAGATGACAAGCTCGAGCAGTAAGGAAAGAAATAGCCGTAGACCTTCCTGTGAGCAAGTCATCGCGGCCCCGCCTTCTGAATGTGTTTGTCACCGTAATGCGAGAGCCCCTTGTTCTTGCCACAGAGGGATAATTGATGTGTATGAGTATTCCAGAATGGGAATGGGACAGATGTTGAAAATAATGGCTCGGAATAATATTTTCGCAGATGAAAGCGGAGCCGTTAGTAATGAGAGGCTGTTAGGGGAGGGGGAGGATGTTGCTCAGGATGCGCCGAAGTGTAATCGACAATTAGCAACCTTTAAAGGCAAGCAAAAGCCCTTCCTCACCCCCCCCACCCCACCCCGGTCCTTGGAGTAGTTTTTCCAGGAGCGTGGAGGAGGCCGGTAGGGGATGATCTCCCGGCTCAGCACCAGCTCGCGGTGCCCCTGGTTTATCTAATGCAGACCACACCTGGTGAACTGAAAGCAAACAGATCACATCGTGGCCCATACGCATACGCCTATGTATTTTTTTTTTTAAATGTAAGAATTCTTAGGAACTTTAAGATTTTCGTTGTTTAAAGCTGGCTGTGACCCATTAAACTTAACATTAGGGCCTGCTATTGGATTGAGAACCACAAATCTGATAGCAATTAAATCTCATTTCTCCCTTGTCACCCCAGCCAACCTAAGAGAATTTCATATGGATTGAAAACTAGAATGTTCTTATCTTCTCCCTCCTCCCCGCAAACAATTTTCCTTCTTCCTTCTTCCCTTGCCACCCTCACACCGTGTGTGTGTGTGTGTGTGTGTGTGTGTGTGTGTGTGTGTGTGTCCATTACTCTGGAGCAAGCCAACTCGTCCCTCCCTCGTCACACACACACCCACATACACAGAAGAGAAGCTGGGTTTCACCCCTGGGAAGGCTTCTAGTAATTTGTTCTCTAAAACACGATCCGCCTTGCTGTTCTTCCCCTACAGCCACCCCGTTTTCCCTTTGGGGAGCGGGGCTGGTACACCTAAGCGTCAGGGACATAGCAGCAGCGCTGGGAACAAGCATGAGAAACAGCATTTGCCCAGGAAGAGGCTCTGGGCGTTTCTCTTCTTTTCCGCCTGGAAGGCCAGTCACTCCGTGAGGCTAGCGGCTTTCTGGGGAGAAGGGGAGGGCATTTCAGTTAACTCCTGGGAGTGAGTCTTCGACTCTCTCTCTCTCTCTCTCTCTCTCTCTCGTTCTGCTTCCACATGAGCTTTTTGTCTTTGTCTTCCCAACAGGTCAGCGGACAGATTGCAGTCTGGCGAGGTAGGTGTGGCCTGGGACAGCCCCTGGGAGGGATGAAGAGAGGCCCATGGGGGTAGAGTGGTCCCGCGGTGGGAAGGAGCTGAGGAGTTGAAGTGCGAAGGCATTGGGTGACTGTGCAAAGGAGGGGACTTAGGCGGGGACTGCTTCCTTCCCTTTGCCTTGCCGAACCCGTCTGGCCTCAGATGGAAAGGGGGTCTGCTGTGACTTGGGGCGAGAGCTGAGCAGAATGGAATGTAGGGAGTTATCATTTGCTGAAGTAGTTTCAGAGGCTTCCCCAAAGCCATCGGGTCTGCAAGGAAAAGAAGTGTTTGGCTCTGGAGGAACCTGGTAACCTACCCTTAGCTGCTGGATTTCAGCATGTGGTTTGGGGAAGTCTCTGGCCCAGAGAAGGAAGATCAGAAGATAGCATTTGACCCGAGATTTTCTACACGGAAAAGATGAGAGCCCCTCACTGTTGCTGGATAATGAAATACTACTTTGCACTGGCTTGCCAGACAGCATGGGTAGAAATCCTTGCCTGGTGTACAAGTATGCAACCCTCCCAGTCTTCCCCCACCTTCCCCTCCCTCCCCGACCCCAGCCAAATATTTTCCCTCCCAGTCATGTAGCTGCTCTGAGAAAACTCGTGAGCTGGCGGAGAGCAAGGCATTCATCCAGCCAACGGTTCTCAGATGCCTAAAAATGTGCTGATTTAACTGGGGAGAGAGCTTTAATGGGCTGGACTCCTGAGAGACCCTGGGTTAGCCCATTATATCAACCACTTATATCCGCCAACACACACACAATAATCATGAGGCCATTTACAATTATAGGCTCATTATTTAGAAATAGCTTCATTTGGCTTTCATGGTTTTGTCATTGTGGATTATAGTAAAGATCCCATTAATATACCAGTCTTCTTGACTAGAGGGAACCAGGATAATGGAATCCCATGGAATGAATATGGTCTTGGTGATAGAGTCTTAATGTAAATTCACCTGGAGCCCCATATCTGGGGCTTGAAACTCTAGGAAAATTGCTCCCTAAGGATTTCCAAGAGAAAGAAAACTGTAGCTTCCTTTGGTGTTTCCTTGGGTCTCCTGCAAACAGAGAGAATCTCACTGTCCAACGCAGATACTTGTTACTGCACATTGTACTAGTTCCTTCCTAGTCTGGTTTTGAATGGTGGCAGGTAGTGAGTACAGAGACCTCTGTTCTGAAGGAGCCTTATTGGGCTTAATTTGGAAAGTAACTCGGTAGGTCTCTTAGCTGGTTCTGGGACTGAGCTGAATAATTCTACTTGCTTCATTAATTAACACACAGATTGTTTTTAATCCCATTTTCTCTTTTTTTCTCCCTGGCGCCGGCCTGGTCCTCTCTGATTTGGCGGGGTCAACCACAGGCGTAGCTCGACCGTGAGGAAGCAGGTAAGGGCCCAGCAAGAGCCAGGCTGGTCAGGTGTGATGATCACATCCCATAGGTGTTTGTGGAACCCTGCTGTGGGCAGGACAGACACTTTCCTGACTTCCTGCCTGCGTTTGGAAGATACCGTTCAGAGTAGGTCTAACGGGACAGGGACTTCATTGATGTAGTCGGCTCAGCTGGATGGAGTCTTCCTGACCTATTCCTCCCTCTCTAGTCATACCCCCTCCTCCTTGCTGGAGATTTGGTTTGACCTAGCAGATTGTGCCAGACCTGCCCATGGTGTCGCTTCTCTAGGACACCGTGAAAGGGGCCTCACATTTTATAGTTAAGTTTCAAATGCGAGTAGCTCCCAGCAGCTGGTCACCTAGGCCAAACACCTACACCACATGGCTGTAGGTGTGCAGATTTTTTTTTTCTATTGGCGTTGCGGTCATCCTGGTTGCATCTCTTAGACATGCTAAAAATGCAAAGCTAAATCTGGCCTGAGAATGATTGGCCACCTGAGGCTCAGCTCTGTGCTTTTGCGCGTGATCTTCGGTGTCGTACTAAAACCTGACGCTGGTCAGCCCGCTCTCGTTGCCGATCTCAGGGCAGGATCTTGGAAGGCAGGGCTGGGTAGTGCACATCAGTAGATAGTCTTAATAGTACTTGTGACTGTGCAAAAGAAAAAAAATTAATTACACTGTTTTTTGCAGCAGCAAATTTTACTTCCTAATTACATTTTATCGCAAATACTGAAATGATTTTGGGTCGCCTAAGCTCACACCAGCTATGTAGCAGGCCATTAGCAGGGGGGAGAGGGAGAGTGCTCTGTAATGTCTTTCAGGGGAGAACCGATCCAGGCTTTAAAAAATCGTTGTGGGTAATTCACAGTGGCGGTAGCCACAGGGAGATAATCGAATGTAGAGGGCACATGGTTTCTGTTGTGTCAGCAGCCCCGACAGTGTCTTCAGCCCCTGAGATGGCTCCGCCAGCTGGGCACCCCCCGCCAGATACTCGGATGACAGAGCTCTCCCTTGTCCTAGCTTCGCTGTCACTGTTTTTTCCCCGTCCCTGCTTTGGATTTCATTGTAGTGATATAATTATACATTTTTAAATTTATAATTAAATATAATTACATATAAATGTAATCAGATATAATTATACATTTTTTAGTTTATACAAATTTCGTTGTATCTTTTCTTCCTTTGGTTCCTCTGTTTCTTTCTTCTGCCCCTTCTCCCATCATTTTGTTTAAAACCAGAGAAGAATGGGGGCACCAGGGTGGCTCAGTTGGCTAAGTATCGGACTTGGGTCAGGCTCTCAGGGTCACGAGATGGAGCCCCACCTTGGCGTCCACCCTCAGCTTGGAGTCTGCTTGAGATCCTCTCCCTCTTCTCCCGCTTCCCTGCTCACACACTCTCTCTCAAATAAATAAATAAATAAAATCTTTAAAAAAACCAAACAGACAAACCCTAGAGAAGAATGGAGTGCCTTCCAAGGATAATCTATTGTATTTAAAACTAATAGGTGGACAGGTGCCTGGGTGGCTCAGTCAGTTGAGTGCCCGCCTCTTGGTTTCAGCTCAAGTCATGATCTGAGCACCGTGGGATCAAGCCCTGCATCAGGCTCCACGCTCAGCAGGGAGTCTGCTTAAAGATCCTCTCTCCCTCTCCCTGTGCCCCTCCCCCCCACTTGCACACATGCACGCACACTAGCATACATTCTTTCTTTCTCTAAAACAAATAAGTAAATCTTCAAACAAATAAAATTAATAGGTGGATATTTTAAAGAGGGAGCCGGCTTTTTTCCCTTCGACACCAAGGATAGGGCTGAACTTAGCATTTGTTCGTTTCAGTTCCTGGGCTGAAACTGGGCATCCTGCATCTGGCTGGAACAGAGGTACGAGGTGCGGGGGCCTCCCAGCCTCCACTGTGGACGTGCGGGAGACCGCGGTTTGGCGGTCAGTAGGCGGCCCTGCCCGGGCGTGCTGTCAGAGGGGAGCAGCGCCCATCTGGCGCCATCCTGCCACGTCTACACAGTGGTAGGCGGAGCATATGTGCTTGGCGCTAGATTTGTGTCAGAGCTCCGGGATGCAACCAAAACCCCAATCAAATAAAGACCTGTTTCCATTCTGCTGCCCCAGTTTCTCTCCAGCAACTAAGATCTTTTTTTAAAATTTATTTTATTATTTTTTAATGAACATATAATGTAGTATTTGTTTCAGGGTACAGGTCTGCGAACCATCATCAGTCTTATACAATTCACAGCACTCAGCATAGCACACACCTTCCCCAGTGCCCATCCCCCAGCCATCCCATCCCTCCCACCCCAGCAGCAGCTCAGATCTCATGGTGGGTCGGTAAAGAGTTTTTCTACACTAGGCAGGCAGGTAAATAGTTGTCTGGAAGATGAGCAGTCTTGTATAAGGAAATAAATAATTGTTTGGTTTTTTTATGGCAAGTCAGCCAAACAAGACGAAGAATCTGGTAGCTTTTGAGGGTCCCTCATGGGTTCCAGTCAGTTTTGACCCTAGCAAAGCCTGGGTTCAAACCACCCCAGCCTTTTCTGTCTCGGCTGCCTCTTCCCAGCTTTCCCTGCTACCCTCCAGCCCAGCATTTTCTCTCTCCCATCACTTCCACCTTTTCCTTGTCATCTTTCTCCATTTCTCTAAGGGTAGGTGCACTCCCAAGGTTTGATGCCCTTTTGACTTTTCTCCATATTCTTTCCCTTCTCGCTTCATTCCCTTAGAGGAACCTTCCTCTCCTAACTAAAGTGTCCATTGTTCTGAGTCTTTGGATCGAATGTCGAACTGATGGGCTGGACATCAGCTTGGGAGCTGAGACAGCGCCTCCTCCCCTGAACATCTGTCTCACCTGCCCCCGCCCCATTCTAACTCCCTTAGCACATCCCCTGACTTCTCTGTTTCTCCTAATGGGGGGGGGGGGGGGGAGTGGCTCTCTTCCTCACGTTCCCAAAGCCCTGAGTATTGTCTTTGACACCTCTTTCTTTCCCATCACCCACATCTAATCAGTCGTGTAGACTTGTATTTTCTCCCCTAGTAAAATGGAAATCTAACAAATGTAATAGAGATCAGTACCCAGCAAAAATCCTAACTCTCTCCCTCAGGAGAAACTATGCCAAACTATAGCTTATTTAGGCACCATCTGGCCACATTCCTGATTGTTTTCTCCTGCAAATCACAAGACCCCTGCTTTACTATGTTTTTCAAGTGATGCCTACTACCTTTCTCCCTCCGCCTTTGGTTGAAATGACCCTTAATCTGGTCCAGTGGAGATTTGGCCCAATTGTCCTTAAAGGCCCCTTCCAGCCCTAGGATTATACCACCAAATATATCACAAACTGAAGAATTAAACCAATACAGATTCTAACATTGGAGAAGGGAAGGGCAGAGGAAGAAGGGAAGAGACAGGCCCTGAAGGAGAGCACACATGGACGCTGCTGGGCTCAGAATCGTGGTGCGCAGAAGCAGTGGTGAAGGGAGGGTCTTTGGGGCTCTATGGGCGCACACAGGTGCATCCTGGGGAAATGGATTCAGTCAGAACTTAGAAGTATTACAAGAAGAGGGGTGGGCAGTAGGAGGGTCTGAGGCCTTCATGACATTGTCCAGGTTTTGCTCCCACTAGACCCTGTCTTGGGCTCCACTGGAACAGTGGAGACTAGGAAAATACTGTTGGTGTGGTGGGGCTGGTCTCTGGCCCACTCTTACCTGCCACCGACTGACCCTCGGGGCTACTTGCCATGTACCGCCAATAACCATGGACGGGCAGGCTCGGTGTCTTGCTGTGTGCAGCCGTCGATGCTCCATTTCCTGCAAGTCTAGGCAGCACTTGGCAGTCCCATAACTTGCTGAAGCCAGTAACCCATGAGCTTCCCAACCTACCTCTCTTTGGGTCTCTAACTACAAATCTGGGGCCAGAAAACCTTTACAAGCCCTCATATCACTTAACCTCATTATCACTCTTGACTACTCTTTAGAAATGAAAACTGCAATAACAGGGCGCCTGGGTGGTGCAGTCAGTTAAGCATCTGCCTTCGGCTCGGGGTCCTGGGATCAAGCCCCACGTCGAGCTCCCTGCTCAGTGGGGTCTGCTTCTCCCTCTCCCTCTGCTTCTCTGCTCAGCTCATGCTCTTTCTGTCTCAAATAAATAAATAAACTCTTAAAAAAAAAAAAAAAGAAAATGTAATAACAGTTTGTAAACATAAAAAGACCTCCAAAAAATGGAGATCAATTGATGGGTTGATGGATTTTTAATGGTGGAACCCAGTTTCTTCATCAGACTATGGAAGGGCTGACGAAGATTCTTCCTCTCAGATCGCCCTGGGCTGACTGGTGGAAGTCACGGGTGGCAACAAGAAGGCAGACACCAGCTGCTGTGGTGGGAAAGCTGGAGGAGGCAGACGGGTTTGGGGGTCATGACGATGAGCATTTGGGCCCCTGAGACCTTCCTGAGCCCAGCTCTACTTCGGCATCCTCACGCCTTCCTTTGGCAGCGTCCTGTGTTCCCAGTAAGCTTGGGAGTAAGAGGCCACGCCATGCTTCTGGGAGCCTATTTCTTCGTGAAATCCAGCTCCGTCCCTGATCCTGGCCAAACCCCACGGCCACAGCTAAAAACTTGAGGATATAGGCAAACCTGTTAAAGGGGCAGAAGCCACAGGACCCATACCGCTTGAGAACCAGTCTCTGTCTTGAACTTTTTATTTATTTATTTAATTTTAAGATTTTATTTTGCTGGGGCGGGGGGCACTTGGGTGGCTCAGTCATTTAAGTGTTTTACTCTGGACTCTGGCTGGGTGTGAAGCCTGCTTAATATTCTCTCTCCCTCTCTTTCTCTCTCTCTCTCTCTCTCTCTCCCTGCTCCCTCTAAAAAAATAATAAAATAAAAAATAAAACAAAGATTTTATTTTTTTTAGGTAATCTCTATAGCCAACATGGGGCTTGAACCCAAACCCCAAGATCAAGAGTCACACTCTCCACCAATTGAATCAGCTAGGTGCACCTGTCCTGAACTTCTACAGCCCTTTTTAGCTAGGTTTAGGGTCCTTTGTTTGATGCCTTTCTTCCCCAAAGCTGAATTGTTTTGTGTTTAGCTGTAGTATAAAGCCCTGCTGGTTTTTAGTAATGCTTGGTATACATATCGGGTAATGTTTGCTGAGCTCCAGGGATACAGGCTGGGTATACACACCTGACAGTGTTTGCTGAGCTCTTGGGGTATAGGCTAGGTAACAGCGAGATGTGCAGTCTCAGAGGGAGACTGCCTGTATTTGATCCTGGCCCTGCCACTTACCGCCTGTGTCACTATAAGCAGCTGTTTCACCTTGCTAAGCCTTCATCTCCTCTTTTGTCCAATGAGAATAACAATACACACCCCATGGGACTGTTACCAGGACCGATCCATCTAAAGCCCCTAGTACATCACCCACCACCTCTATAAATTCCTCTGTAAATGGTAAGCACTAAGGTTCATGTACCAGTAGGAAATACTACTCTCCTCACCACCCATCCCTCCCCAGCTGGCAGACATCAAATTGAGGCCCAAAGAAGTTAGGTCAGTGGCAGGGATGTGGAGGGAAATGGCAGAGCAAAGTTTGATATCTGGGAGGCCTGCTTCTTAGTTTAGTACCAATTAGCTTCCACAATTTCTAAGAATTGGGTTTTTTCTTTCTGACCTTTTATGCCAAGTAAACCCCATTTCTTTTTTTCTTTTTCTTTTTCTTTTTTTCAAAGATTTTATTTATTCAACAGAGAGAGAGAGATCACAAGTAGGCAGAGAGGTAGGCAGAGACAGAGGGGGAAGCAGGCTCCCTGCTGAGCAGAGAGCCCAATGCAGGGCTTGATCCCAGGACCCTGAGATCATGACCTGAGCTGAAGGCAGAGGCTTAACCCACTGAGCCACCCAGGCACCCCGTAAACCCCATTTCTGATGTCCCCTTGGATCATTGTGCTATCCTCAGCTGATATTAATTAGCACCTACCTCGTGAGAATAT
The DNA here is from genome assembly GCF_922984935.1 of Meles meles. Lineage (NCBI taxonomy): Eukaryota > Metazoa > Chordata > Mammalia > Carnivora > Mustelidae > Meles > Meles meles. Next base: position 24,894,005 of record NC_060082.1, on the reverse strand, counting down.
CATGGCCAGCCGTGGAGAGCCAAGAATTGATGGGATCTGCCCTGTGAAGCATGAGCTATAGTGGTGGCAAATGCAAACAAGAAATTCATATTCACACTGTTCAGTCGCCATCAGGGTTGCGAGAGCCAAGCACGAGGTGCTGAGATCCTGTAGACAGGGGCCCTGATCTCATCTGGGAACTCTGGGAAAGGATTCCTAAGAAAGTGATACTTGTACTGAGACCCTAAGGGGTGGGATCCCAGGGTGAGGAGAGCATTCTGGAAGCAGGGGAAGCTCATGCAGAGCCGTGGACAAAGAACTGATCTAAGGAATGGAAAGAAAGCCGGTGTGGCTGAAACAGAGAGACTAGAGGAAGAGCAGAAGGGGATGAAGCCAGAGGCAAAGGCAGGACCCTGGACACGCAGGACTGTGTGAAGACCCTAATGAGAAGTCTTTGAGAGAAGTTAGCCTAGAAAGTGCGCAATGGGCTATGCGCGCTCTCAGAGATCACCCAGCCGCTACGTGAAGGAAGGATAACGTGGTTGGGAGGCCCACAAGGGTGGGAATTGAGATTCTGCCGTACGGACCGGATTGTTAGCAGTAGAGATGGAGAGAAGGAAGTGGATTTGAACAGTATTTAGGAGGCAGACTTGACAGGACATATTGATTGATGGATTTGGGGTGGCTAGGGGTGGGAAGCTGATTAGGGATGAAAGGTGGTCGGCTGCATTTAGGACGTGCTGAGTTTACAGCATCCGTGTGGCATTCCAAGGGGGTGGTCATGGACGTGCTTTGGAACTTGGAAGTCAGACCAGACGCTTCTTTGAGGACTGGCCGGTGATCAGTCGAGACGAGTCCTGCACGGTCTGGCCCGTTTTCTCTGACGCCGGGCTGTGCCGTTGAAAGATTCTGATGTTATGTTTCTCTTTGGCTTTTCAGGATTCCAGCCAGGCAATTCCTCTGGTGGTAGAAAGCTGTATCCGGTTTATCAGCAGACACGGTAAGCAGGATTACAGTCTTGCCCATATTTGTGCAGAGTGGGGAAGAACTTCCAGGAATTCTTTGCAGAGCAAGAATAGTGATCGACTCTTCATCCTGACATGCTCAGAAACGGAATAAAAGTTTTATTGGTTCACGTAATGTTTGTTACCTCAGAATGGCCACACCTAGACATTGAGAGAAGCGCTTCACATGTTTTGGTTCCAAATGCCTCAGCCGCTTACCACACTCCCTTTTCTAGCCCAAGAGTGACTTTTAAATTACAACCGTGATGTGAGTACAGCTGGTATGATGTGACGGTGGTTTCGCCGTTACTCACCATCTTTGCGCGTGTCAGCCTCCGCCACACAGCCTGAGTCCTTATGTCACACTGGCTTTCTGCATTAGACTGTTCTGAAAACTACTCCTTGCGTGATGTTGCACTGATTCCTAATAATATTCAGGTTTTGTTCTGGTTTGATCTCACTGGATACAACATCAGCTGGGGTTCGGTGAGGAGTGGTTGGTCTTCAAGTTGTGGCCAACAGATGAGATTCTTTGGGGGCCTGGCTTGGATCACAGTCTCTGCTCCTAGATGAAGCGGGATCTCATAAACCACATTCCTCACCAGCTCCCAGGCTGCTTGCACAGAATCTAGCAATGGAGAGGAATCGCCAGAGAATCAAGCTTCTAATTGTCAAGAGCATATAGGAGGCACAGATATCTGAACGAGCAGCGTGAAGATTTCTAGGAACTGGACATCAGAAATTGTTTTTGGTTGCCGTCTTACCTGGTTACAGGAAAAGGGACAGAATGGCCTTCTTACAGCTAGAGAGGTACAGAGATGATCGTTGGACTCTGTGCAGGGGTAGACATTTTCTCTCCCTCCCAGGAGGCTGACACATCGCTTGGGTTCCTTTTTGGAATAGTAATTATTTTAGCACACTTACAGCTTATCTCATTCTAATCAGCTACAATTTTTTCATCTTGTCCCTATTCGCCTGAAGTAACAGCATCATATATCAACAGTCAACAAATATTTATCAAGCCCCTGATCAGTGCTGGGCGTTGTGCATTGTGAAACGGGAAAACAAAAAACAGGGATTGTGCACTGTTTCTGTCTCTGTTTGATCTTATGATGCAGTTGGGAGAAAATAAATAAGCAGTGGGAGAGCTAAATAAAAAGAGATAAGCAGTAGCCATTCAGAAGGGCAGTATAAGAAATTTTACAAGATAGTAATGATTAATGATCGGGCAATTGGCAAAGATAAGTCCTCCTGAGTTCTGGGGAGGAAAAATTATTTGTGTCTTAAGGACAATAGGAAGAAGAGAGTCTGAACTCCTGTTCTTTCTACTGTGCAGTCTGTTCGGTCATCTAACAAATTTATATAGAGAGAGATGGCTCATTGTGTGCCAAGAAAAAGTTCCTGCCTCTGTGAACCTTATATTCTATCGAAGACCAGATAAATAGATGATCGGCTGGTCAGCTAATAAATAAACACAGTAATGTACTGTATGTTTGGTGATGGTGAGTGTCCTGAAGAAAAACCAGGCAAAGAGCCAGAGAATGGACAGGGGATAGTGTTCTAAGTCAGGGAAAGGCCCTAAGGTGACCTCGGAGGGTGACATCGGAGTAGAGTCCTGAAAAAGTGAGGAAGTGAGCCACGTGGTATCTGGGAAGAGTGTTTCAGAGAGAGGGAACATCAAGTGCAGAGATCCTTGGCAAATGCAGGGGCTTGCATGCAGGAGGCCCGGGAGGCCAGAGCAGAGAGAGGGGAGAGGGGAGGGGCAGCAGACCAAGTCAGAGGCCAGACTCCTAGGGCTTCCTCACCTAAGGGAGGTGTTTAGATTTTATTCTGAGTGAGATGGGAAGCTCCTGGAGAATTCTGAACAGCTCTTTAAAAAGAGCTGCTGAGGTGCCTGGATGGTTCAGTGGGTTAAGCCTCTGCCTTCAGCTCAGGTCATGATCTCAGGGTCCTGGGATCGAGTCCCCGCATCAGGCTCTCTGCTCAGCGGGGAGCCTGCTTCCCCCGCTCTCTCTGCCTACTTGTGATCTCTCTCTCTCTCTGTCAAATAAATAAATAAAATCTTAAAAAAAAGAGCTGCTGGATGGAGACAAGGCCATGGGAGGAAGGAAGTGGCTACAGCTGCCTGGGGAAGACACAACATGACTGTGGCCAGACCCAGAGGGGTAGCTCTGGAGGAGCCAAGGAGGGGATGCTTCCAGATCCTATGGCTCGAACGTTCCCATCTCTGCCCTGCACATGACTGGTGCATGCGGGGACATTTCCGTGGTCTGGCTCTGGGGAAACAGGTGTGCTCCCACATTGCTGGTGGAACTGGAGACTGGTACGACCCTTCTGGAGGGGAATCTGGTGATACCTAACAGAACTGCGGATGCATTTATCTTCTGATCCAGCAGTCCTTGTAGGAATTTACTCTGAAGATGCACCTCCGACACTCTAAAGATCCATATACTCGAGGTGATTTGTTGCAATGTCATTTGTAGAAAATATAAAGAACAACCTCAGTACCGTCACACAGAAGAGTGGTTACATCAGCTCGAGTATACCTGAATACGAAGCAGTTAGGAAAAAATAATGAGCATGATCTCCATGAAATTACGTGGAGGGGTTTCTGGAACATGTTATCAAGCAAAAAAAAAAAAAAAAAAAAGCAAAGTGGGAAAGAATATCTAGAGCATGCTACCTTTTATGTAGAAAGAAGATGTAAGAATGCACGTGCATCTTCTCACTTTGGCAAGAAGAAATGCAGGAAGGATGAGTCTGGAAACGAATACTCAATTGTTCATCCACAGGACACGGGTGCAAGACGGGGTACAAAGGAGTGGGGGCGGTGGGAGTGGGAGGGAAGTGACATTTCTCTGGATATTGTTGTGTAATTATGACGTTTAGAACTGCATTCGTGTTTCCCGTATTTGAGACGTAGATACACAGATAAATAAAACAAGGATGTGGGTAAGACCCCAAGTGGAAAACAGAGTAACAAACCCAACTGCAGAACAAATGAATAGCATAGCCACACTGAGGAGAGGAGGAAGCAAGGAATCGAAGTAACTTTCGAAAGCAGTGTTGTGATACTCTGCTGTAAGTCTAAAGACAAAAAGAGCTGTAAACGGATTTAAAAAACAAATTTTTTTTAAGATTTTTATTTATTTGACAGAGGTCTCAAGTAGACAGAAAGACAGGCGGGGGGGTGGGGGGGGAGGTGTGCTGGCTCCCCGCTGAGCAGAGAGCCTGATGCGGGGCTCAATCCTAGGACCCTGGGATCATGACCTGAGCCGAAGGCAGAGGCTTTAACCCACTGAGCCACCCAGGTGCCCCTGTAAATAGATTTTTTAATCACAAGGATATGTCCTATCAATTCTGAAGCCATCTTATGTGTATTCTAGACTGAACAAATAAACATGTTGATTTAAAGAAAAAAAGCCCTCATACATAGTGGGTGTTCAAAAAACCTTTGTTCAGCTAAATTGAACTTTTCCCCCAAATAGGGACTCAGGGGATTCCTGAAATCCCTATAAGTCAGGGTTAAAAATTGTACACATACATGCAGTGGATATAGGTTCCCATGACTCAGTTCCAAAAGGGTCTGTGACCCACCAGCGGCTGGAATGTGTCCATCTTCACTCTTCGTGTTCCCTGGGAGGTAGATGTTACTATACCCATTGTAGAGACAGGAAAGCTGAGCCTCAGCTGTAGGTGGTGGGTCGGGGTGACCCAGAGGGCTGCAGGGAATGACAGGCTGAAGCAGGAGGGTAAGACCCCGCCTATCTTATGCGGAAGGGAGCCAAGCCCCGCGAGGCGCTATTAGAACAACCATTTCAAGAGTTGTGTCGGAGAGCACCTGCGGCAACGCCGGGGCCAGGGCAGAAGGGAAGGTTTCGTGCCACTTCCGAGTAACTTAGCCGCGTCCGACTGGTTTTGTGCTTTACGGTAGCCTGCACGGAGAGCAGATCCAAAACATCGCGATATGTCAGCTTAGTCGCGGGGGCCTGCCCTGCGTTCTGATAAAATGGCCCCGCTTTCCCCCTTTACTTCTGAAACCCAACCGTTTATCAGTGCTCCTACTCTCGGAGTCATTAGATTAGACACTAAGGATTCTGTTTGCTGAGGGGCGCCTGGGTGGCTCAGTGGGTTAAAGCCTCTGCCTTCGGCTCAGGTCATGATCTCAGGGTCCTGGGATCGAGCACCGCATGGGGCTCTCTGCTTAGCGGGGAGCGCGCTTCCCCCTCTCTCTCTGCCTGTCTGCCTACTTGTGATCTCTCTCTCTTTCTCTCTGTCTGTCAAATAAATAAAATCTTTAAAAAAAAAAATTCTGTCTGCTGAACAAGAACATCATGATCCTTCTAAAGTGTAGGTTCTCGAAGGGAAATGGGAAGCGCCAGCCAGAGGGGGTCTCAGTGTGTCTTGAGCCTGCTGCCTGACTTCCAGTTAGCTCTCCTATGATCGCTTCCCATCCTGGGCCCGTGGACCAAGGTGGCTTTTCGTTAATGGTCTAATATACTATAAAGGACTGATGTGATCCTTTCTCAGCAAACTGTTGGCTTCCCCAAGGACGCTGGGTAGGCTGATCCCTGAGATGACATTTCCTTAGACTCTGCTGTGTTTTTGACAAGTAACAGGGCACGTGACTGTTTCTGTCAGAACACTTGCTGTTTGCATTCTGTGTTTAAATGACATTATTTGGCTGTTACATCCCATTGGTCACTAATACGGTATTATTACATTGGTACTAATGGGGTTTTAACGTTGCCTGCCATTCTCTGAGGAATATTCTGGAGATTCCCTTAGAGGAGCAGACAACTTAAGTCCTATTACAAGCCAGGTAATTAAATTCCCCCTGCTTGCTTCTTAATATTTCTTCAATTGGATTCAAGATTGTAGTCTTGGTCTGCGTGATTTACCTCCTCCATTAGACCTTTGAGAATCCAGTCACCCCCTCGCCGAGAGGATAGCCCGAAGACAGTGGGCAGTTCTATTTTCTTAAAAAGTAATTTGTTTGAGATTTCCCTGATAGGTCAAAGTTTTTGACGAATCACGCCGTTACCGAGGTATTTGGACAAGATGCCCAAGACGGGGACACAGGGATCCTGAGAAAGGCTGGCAAGCCCGATGTGGCTACAGATGCCAGTTCAGTCTGACCCCTGGGCCAGACAGAGGGCCCTGCTACCTCTGCGGCTCCCCATATGGGGTTGTGAGCCATATCCGTGTTCAGACTAACAAGCAGGTTCCTGCCCTCTCTGTACTTTGCCTCTGGCAGGCCCCACAAGTCTGGTGTCGAGGAGTGAGTACATGATTGCAAACAGAAGGCCTGTTTGCAAACAGGGCTGACCTCCTGGCTCTTGTTCTTGTCACCTCTATAAGCTAAGGCTGGTCAGCACCCATCACTTCCTTTAGCTGGGAAATGGATGGGCTGGTGACCCCTCCCTTACTAGCTGTTGTGAGAACCAGTGGATTTATTTCTATGAGAGCATTTCTTAGTGGCAGTCACTGCACATGCATTGTATTTTTATGATTGTTTGTACTTTAACAAAACCCAAAGGGACTAGGTTTTCCTGCCCATTATCATACCTCGACGTCTAGGCACATTTGGGACGCAGGCCGCATTCAAGGACCAGTGACTGGCAGTTTTTCTTTTCCTGTCTTCTGATCACTTGCCTTTTCCTGTCCTCTCTCTTCCCTAAGGATTCAAAACATTGTGCCCTGGAAAGAGCCAAACAGTATTGAAAAAGCCAAAGCAATCACTGGGTCTCAGACCCGGGACTCCTCCGATGGTATCTGATGGCCGGCCTGCCATGCCCCTACTTCCCGTTCCCAGCCCTGGGTGACCAGGTGCCAGGGGTCACTCTTGTCACTTTACAGATGGGAACAGAGAGGCAAAGGCAGGGGAAGGAACCAACTTCCTAGTCTTCCTCAGAATCAGAAGTGGAGCCGGGTATAGACCTCTTTCCCCTTAAGTCTCTGACGCAGTGCTTTCTTATGCCTCCTATCCGTTCTGGTGACTTCTCCAGCATCCCTGCACGTGCTTTCTCCTTCGGCCTGAAGAAGAGAGACAGGTGCTTACCTGCACACTGGCTGGAGGACATAGACATTCAGTGAAGCTTGGAGCTGTGCTTGTGACTTGGTTTCTTCTTCTCCTTGATCACTTTTCCTTGTCTTTCCAGGACTACAGCATGAAGGAATTTTCCGGGTGTCGGGATCCCAGGTGGAAGTGAATGACATCAAAAACGCCTTTGAGAGAGGTAAGGAAACAGGCTTGGAGATCAGACCAGATGTGTGCCAGCCTCGGGGGCTAGTGGCTGCACCCATTCCCCGCTAAGAGGTACCCAGAGGATAGCAAGCCACTCTTCCCCCTGACACCTTCTCCCTTGTAGACAGTCCTCCCCAAGTCCTCCTCGGGCCCATTCATCCTACCTCTCTCCTGCGGATGATCTGCCGAGACCCAAGAAGTTAACTAGGATACTGGGCGGTTTATGGCTTCATCCAGAACCCTCGGTGGCAGTTAATATCAAGGCTAATGCGCCTGTTCATCGTAGCCCATTTATTATCTTGTGGGCTATTAAGGTAATGGGCAAGCTTTGGCAATTTCCGTCACTGTAATGGATATATATAGTTTCAATTTGAGGTTGGTCCTATCATTAAATCTAATTACATCTGATATGAAATTTTCCATAGGGAGCTCCAGCGTGATTGTTCTCCTGTAAGTAGGTGTCCTTTGTTGCGAGCCAGTCGGAGGGGTGAGCCTCCTTGGCCTCATTTTCCTCCCCCAGAGGCTCTGTCCCAGCCTGGCTTCATGATTCTTGTGAGAGGGCCGGTTGCAGTGGCCCATTCCGGCCCCTAGGGAATATCCCTGAGCTGGTCTAGCAGAAGCGAATTTATCCTAGTGGACCCTTGTGCCCTCCTCTAGCCGTGGGGCCCCTGGATCTAAGTAGTCTTGGCTTTATCTAGTCTCTGGTCCGCCCTACTTACGGCCACCATGCTGGGCAGAGCGCTGATGGACTCTAATGCGGACTGGGACAGGTCACCCCTTCCCCGCCACTTCTACTTTGTCCCGTGTGTTTTTACCTCTCTCACTCTCTTTCCTTTTTCGGGGGGCGGCTTATCCCCAGGAGAGGACCCCCTGGCTGGAGACCAGAATGACCACGACATGGACTCCATTGCTGGCGTCCTGAAGCTTTACTTCCGGGGCCTAGAACATCCTCTCTTCCCCAAGGACATCTTCCACGACCTGATGGCTTGTGTCAGTAAGTACATCCTGGCCTCAGCCTGGCTTCGGCAAGGACGCCTTGTCACGACAGACAAGAAATGTCCGTGGGGTCTTTTTTTCCCCATAAGCTTCTCAATAATATTTTTCTTTTTCCTTTTTCTCTGTGAAGTTTCTCCTCCTCGTCCTCTGTCCTGCACCCCTGGTGGCAGGGAAGAAAGATGGCTTTTCCCTAAGAGTCTAGGGCCACAAGTCAGAACTCCCGGCTTTTTCTTTCTGATTCGCCTTAAACTCCTTGCTTTGCTGGGCTTTATTTTTCTTCAGTAAAATACATTTCTATTCCTATATGAGACACAGTGCTTTTCAGTTATTGGGAGCTCATGTATTAGTGCCTATGCTTTTTATGATATAAAGGGGAAATGGTTTCTGCTTTGTTGCTTTATTTCTTTTATAATTGAGGTTCAAATGAATCTTTTATAAGATTGATTGATTTTTAAGTGGAGGGGGCGGGGCAGAGGGAGAGAGAGAATCGTAAGCAGGCTCCACACCCTACAACCGGGAGATCATGACCGGAGCCAAAATCCAGAGTCAGACCCCAAACCAACTGAGCCACCCAGGTGCCCCTGCTTGTTGGTTTAAACGTGGTGTGCCTTACCTGCTAGATGTGGTAATATGTGTTCTTTTAGGAATAAAAGCCCTCTGCACATTGAGATGTCGCAATATGATGTTTTCCTAGAAAGAGATATAGTCTCTACTTTATCCTTATGGGTTCCTGCCTCTTACTCTCAAATCTGGGGCTTGAAAAACTATGCTTAGCCATGTATTTTTTTTTAAAGATTTTATTTATTTATTCGACAGACAGAGATCACAAGTAGGCAGAGAGGCAGGCAGAGAGAGAGGAGGAAGCAGGCACCCTGCCGAGCAGAGAGCCCAATGCGGGGCTCGATCCCAGGACCCCAGGATCATGACCTGAGCCCAAGGCAGAGGCTTTAACCCACTGAGCCACTCAGGCGCCCCTTAGCTATGTATTTTAGCTCATTATCCTGAAACGTCCTCTCTTTTGTTTTCCATGGAAAACAATGCATGGAAATTTAGATTAATATCAGGTCATCCTGGAAGTAGACCCCAGTGGAATGATGGCTCCAGAGGTTGGAGAAGGCAGTGACTTTGAAATGGGGGATACAGTCTTCTTCCTGGATACACCAGGGTCTTCATGGCCCCCAAGTCTCCAGCTGGCCTCAGTGTGTGCCCTGAGCATTGTCCCACTCTGCTGTTGTAAGAGAGAAAGTCCCCAGGGCATTCAGTAAGCTCTCTTGTTCTATTTGTCGACCCACTCTTTGTGGAATTCTAGTGGAAATCAGTTCTGTGCCTATTAAATATAGGCACCCCTCCTGACTCCACATCTTGTTCTAGGACTGAGCTTAGATGTCTTCCATGGACTGGGGCAACCAAGACAGTTCAAGATACCTTGGCTGCCCAGTTCTCCACTTGAGGTGTGCTCCTAATCTACTGCTTTCCACTTCCTTTCACAGAAAGCCACTCTTAGAAAACAACAATATCCACATGGCACCCTAGTGGGGAGGCTGGTGGTGATGGAGGCCACCAGCCTAGGGCCTCACCTGTAATTGTATGTGCACAGCACAAGAAACAGGAAACCTCGGGTCTTCTTCCCCAGATATCATGACTTATACAGGGATCTGTCCTCTCTGGCCTCTGGCCATGTTCCGTCCAACCCCCTGCAGATTAAGACCGGGGGTGGGGGGGGGAGATAAGCCAGACCTGTCCAGAGGATGAGATGATGCATGTGTAGAGTGGGCGGGACGGGAGCTACACAGCCTGTCTCCCTCCGCACGCACGTTGATCCTCCAAGGCTAGAGGTCGAGTCTGTGGTCATAGTGGTTTGGGGACAGTTCCTTGTCTGTGGTTGCTTTAATAAGAGAGAGCAGGTGTTTGGGGAGTATCCCCAACCCCTTCTGAGCCCAGGGAGCATAGCCCTTCAGTGCTGCATCAGGACGCGTCTGGAGCCCAGCCCGTGCCCTGTGGCAGTAGTCCTGCCCCAAGGAGCCACAGGCATGGAACTCCCTACATGGTGCACCAGTGCTGCGTGGACGTGGCTGCTGACTCTGCAGCACCTGCTGGTGGTCCCGGCCCTCATGCCGTTACTCCGAGGGATCTCAGTTGCGATGGACAATAATGCATGGCTGTCTTCTTTCAGCGATGGACAACCTGCAGGAGAGAGCTCTGCACATCCGGAAAGTTCTCCTGGTCCTGCCCAAAACCACTCTGATTATCATGAGATACCTCTTTGCCTTCCTCAATCAGTGAGTAGACTTCCCAGTGAACAATGGGATCAGGCCTGGGCTTCGGCCCCGGAAGCTGACCCGTAGAGCTGTGTCCGTTCCCCCGGCCCCGTGCATGTTTGTGGGGCCCCGACAGTGTGCTGGGCACAGTTGTAGGCTGTGCGAGTACGTTGCGAAAAAGAGACAAGAGCCCGGATACCATTAAACTCACATTCCAGGATAGGAGACAGACAGATAACAGATATGTCAGGCGGGAAAGAGTGCTTAGATGAAGAATAAAGAAGCGTAAGTTCAGAGATAGAGTGCGGGAGGGTCGGAATGGGGGTGGGAGGGAGAGGGAGAGCCACTGTAGAGAGGAGGTCAGCAGAGGCCTCTCTGAGGAGACTGTGTGAGAGCAGCAGCCCAAATGGAGTGACTGAAGGAGGCACAAAGGGTGTTCAAGGCTGTCAAGCCCTGAGAGTCATGGTAGTAATGGGTTCGGGTTTGGGAAGCCACTGGAAGCTTTTAAGCAGGAAAGTGATAAGATCTGATCTGTATATATTCGTTAAGCCCAACAACTTCGAGAAGTTACCATCGAGGTCTGTGAGGAGAAGCAGGGGCACCTACGCAGAGGTTAACGTGAGGTCTCAGCCACAGGCGCTGGGAGCTTCAACAGGGGGACGGGGGGTGAGTCATGAGGGAGGGCGATGATGTGGGGTTGGGTTTGGGGTCCATTCTGAGCACAGCACTGACAAGACTTCCCGATGGGGAAGCTGTAGAGTGTGAGGAAAGAGAAATTCTTAATGTTTGGCATGAGCAACAGGGAACTAGTGACTCCATTATGGAGTTGGGGAAGAGACGAGGTGTGGAGAACAGAATCGGGACAAGGTACCCATGTGGCATGTTCATCTGAGGTGCCTGTCAGGCCTCCAAGGGGAATTTCTGACTGGGCAGTGGGACATCGGAATCTGACACTCGGAAGAAACCCAGAGTAGAGATACGAGTCTGAAGTGACCATGTGCTGATGTTTTAGCTGGTTACCCAGGGAGCGAGGCTAGCTAGAAGAAAGGTCTGAGGGCCAGTGGGGCCCTGGGCTTGGATGGGGCATGGCTTCCTGTGCGAGCAGTGTCCTTGCCGAGGGTGGGCGTTGGGTCCCCACAGGACAGCGAGGTAACAAGCAAGGACATGTGGTACTTGCCCCATGGGCACCTCTGTCTCCATGTAGCTCCCTCAACAGCCTGGAGCACAGGCTGTACGTGGGCAACAGGAGAGCCAGGTAAGGCCCTGGTAGGTGTTTCCTTTTAGTCTGCTGTGTCTTAAAAACATTGAAACATTTTAAATATTAGGGATTTTTACTTAAAAATAGCTCAGTTTCTAGCTTCTCTTGAAAACCCCATTAGACCTGTCACTGATGGCCTCGCCTTCTGCAAGGAGGCCATTCCGTGTGGAGTCAGGGCTGCTGCGGGGGGAGGCTGGCCCCCCCCACTCCCCATACCGAGGCTGACTCTGCTTGCCCTGTGTCATCGCTTCATGGGCCTTCCTCTCGTGGAGAGACAGTTCTCTAGATCCATGAATCTGTCAAAAGGAAAACAAAATTTCTTCATCTTCCTGGTCAGTTTGCCCTTTGCTTCCAAGGAAAACAAACTTGGTGGCCATCTCGTGAGCGGGGCTTGCTTACAGTTCACGGTCAGCCCGGCCCTCTGGGGGTCTAGGTTAGCAGCCCTGCCGGGGGCCTTGTCGGGACACCCACATCGTCCTTCAGCCCGGCTGCAGCCTGCCTCCTCCACGGGGCCGTGTCTGCGCCTTTCCTTAGCCGAGCCCGCTGCCGCCCGTGCTCAGCAGCCCTCATGACCCACAGATGGTGTTCACGTGCTGTGCCTTGTAGGCTGACGGAAATGGGAAACCTGTACCGACTCTCGAGCCGTTCAGCCCCTCGGGACCGCCAGTCCTTGTCTCCCCTTATTGACAGACACCTGCCCACCAAAGGAGCCTGGTCTGGCCCCCCAGGGTGGGAGTGTGAAGTAGTGGGGGAGCAGACAGGTCCCAGGGCAGCTGCGTGCGGAAGCACCATGGCCTCACTCTCCAACCTGCGTCTTCCTGCCGAGTGAAGGTGGCAGGGAGCTCGAGGGACAGGAGGAGCGAGAAAGGGAGCCTCTGGCAGAGGTGGACGTGGTGGCCACTGTTGTAGGAAGCATGGGAATTATACCCGTGTAACCATTACTTTTCTTTTGCTTTCCTTTTTTGTCTGGTTACAAAAAGGTGTATATGTTCATCAAAGTATTTCGTGGGGAAAATGCAGCATTAATAACCACAGTGTTTCCTAAAATAAAGGATGGAATTCAGGACACAGGTGCTAGAGAATACCACCTCTGTGGGAAGATGGCGGGTCGTAAGTGTCCTCTTATCAACAGATGTTGTGACTGTTGACAGGTAGCTCCTGAGGGAGACTCTGCTGGGCCCCGATTTCAGGACCGCTCTCCTTTGTTGTTCTGCGTCCTGGGGTGTGTGTACTTTATTTCTGACTCCAGTCTTCCTCTTGGGGTGTACACCTCCTCAATCTCAAGGAGCCAGAGAACTAATTTGTGTATAAAAGTGTGGGGGACTCCTTACACGTGCAGCAGCGCTGTGCAGACTTGACCTGGTTCCATACGTGTTTGTAGCTAGTGTCCTCTGGAGTGCCCGGCCCACTGAATGCACCTGGGCCTGTCTAGCAGGCCTTGTTAATCATTAACATTATCTTTTCTAGCATCTGCGTTAACTACCTATTGCTATGTAACAAATTACTCTAAAACTTAAACCAAAAAGCAGTTTCTGGGGGTCAGGAATCCCCAGTGTAGCTGCAGTGTCAAGGGGGGGCCTCTGGCTCTAGCTTTCTTGAGGCTGCTGTGAGGGTGTGGGGGCAGAGCCGTCATCTCCTAATGGCTCCACTGGGGGGGCGTCCGCTTTCCAAGCTCACTTGTGTGGTGTTGGCAGGATTCAGTTCCTCACAGGTTGTTGGACCGAGGACCTTCCTTGCTGGCTGACTGTTGGCCATAGGCCTTCGTCAGTTCTTCACCTTGTGGGCCCCACCACAGAGCTGTTCACAACATGGCAGCTGGCTCCCTTCCAGGCACATGAGTGAGAGAACACCCAAGACAGAAAGCATAGTCCTTGGTAACCTAATCTCAGAAGTGACATCCCATGCCTTCCGCCATTTTCCATTCACCGGAAATGAGTCACTAAATCTAGCCCACACTTCAGAGGGAGAACATTACACCAGGCTGTGAAAACCGGTAGGCGGGGACCATGGCGGTCATTTAGAGGCTGCCTACCACAGCCCATGTGCTGCCCAGTGACTTTGTGGCCCCCAACAGTGTCCTTAGCTCCCCCTCACTGCAGCCAACTCTGCTCTTTGCCTTTTGAAACCCGCGTTCTTCAGATGTCGAACAAGGTTGTCTTCTCGGCTCTTGCTGGTCAAGTGAGGTCCGCGGACCATCACTTGGAGACGGTTAAAAATGCAGAATCTCAGCCCCTCTCCGCTCAAAGACCCATGGATCCGAATCTGTGTTTTAACCAGGTCCCCTGCTGAGTCTCATGCTCATGAAAGTCCGAGAAACACTGCTGTAGGCCCTCAAAGGCTCAGGTCCTCTTTTTCATCTGAATGAGAGAGTGAGCTAGTGGTGCTTTTCGCCCTATTAAGGTGCCCCTGTGTCCCCAGAAAAGCTGAATCTTCCTCGAAATCTCCCCAATCTCCAGGTGCCTCCCTGTTTGGAAGGATTCTGGGCGGTTCTTCTGACTTTCACAAGGAGCATTTTGGCTTCCACACGCAGAGGGACAAGTAGAGTTGTGGTTGGGGTGTCTTGGAGTGCCCACAGCTGCTCGTGGGCTTATCTGTTCCCTTCTTTAACACATATTTATTAAGCATCTGCTGTGGCCAGGCCCTGTCCTCGGTGCTAGGCATCTAAGAGTGCACCAACAGTCCAGCTGTCCCATGGAGTCCCTTTGGGGTTCACGTTCTATGAAAGAAGACAGACCAAACTCTTGAGTACACATACCCTGTATCAGAGGAAGAACACTCTAGAGAAAATGAAGCAGGTCAGGGAACTGGCGAGTGCAGGGGACAGGGCGAAAGTTTGCTCTTTAAGAGACAGTGGTCAGCAGACACTTCCTGAGCAGGGGACTGTGGGCCGTGAGGTACGAGGAGGACCTAGAGAGAATGGCATCCCAGAAGCCATGGAGAGGAAGAGGGAGTGAAACCAGAGGTAAAGGGGATGACAGGCCAGCTGAGGAAAGGACTCAGAATCGGGTTAGCAGTGGGGAGAGCACTGGTGACCCTAAGGAGTGTTGTCTTGATGGAGTGGAAGGGGCCAGACCCGGATGGTGTCAGGTCAGGAGAGAAGGGGTGCCGCTGATGGATGAACCACGTGTGGTAGGTCATACAGCAGACCTACCTGTCTTGCCCTACAGTGGCATGCTGCAGCATGGATGCACCTGGAAAACATCCTCCTGGAGGAAAAAAGCCAGTCACAGAAGCCTGCGTGAGGCCAGGGTCCATTCATCTGCTGAGTCTGGAACATGCAAATCAGCAGTGACAGCAGATCGGTGGAGCCAGGGACTTGGGGGAAGGGAGGGTGGCGGGGGTGGGGCGTGACTGCCAATGGACATGGGGTTTCCTTTCTCGTGATGAAAGTGTCCTGGAACTAGACGGTGGTGATGGTTGCACGACATTGTGAATATGCTAAATGACGCTGAATTAGACACTTTAAAATGGTTAAAATGGTCGATTTTATGGTATGTAGATTATATCACAATAAAGTGGGGGAGGGGGAAGAGAGATGGTCTGTGCATCTGCTCCGGCTGCCGTAGCAAAGTACCACAGACTAGGTGACTTCAACAACAGAAATTCATTTTCTCATGGTTCGGGAGTCTAGAAATCCAAGATTAAGGTGCCAGCAGGGGCAGTTTCTGCTGAGTCCCTCCTTGGCTTGTAGGTGGCAGTCTTCCCTCTGCGTCCCCCTGTGGCTCTCCTCTGTGCACGGAGGGAGAGCTCTGGGGTCTTTTCCTTTTCCTATAAGGACAACAGTCCTCTTGGCTTCAGCCCTCTCCCTTAGGATCTCATTTAACCTTAATTATCTCCTTAAAGGCCCTTTCTCCAAATGCAGTCCCATGGGAGGGGGGGGTGGGTAGGGTTTCATCACAGGAATCTGGGGAGGGGGCACCCAATTCAGTCCATAGCAGAAGGAGTGGAGATGAATCGAAGAATCTCAGACAACAGGTACAGATAAGTCCCAGAAAGTTTTCTAAGAAATGGGTCAGTAATGTGGTATGGACATGGGGTTAAGAGGAGATTCTTTTTCACGGGGCCCGTATTCCTGCATGTTTGTATGCTGGTGGGAATGACCCAGTGGAGAGGAAAACTGATGGTGCAAGGGCAGTTGCTGGACTGGTACTCTTGCTGGAGAGAGAGGATGGAGTTCACTGCAGGGGAAGGAAGGCAGGACATGAGGGCACAGAGGCAAGTCCCTTAGTAGATGCGGGGAGCACGAGGAAGCTGACCCTTGGCGTCGGAGGTGAGACAGTGACAAGGCGAGTGACGGGATGCCTGAAGGACCATCAGGAAACATCAGCCAGAATTACACTGGACTTCTTACCTCTTAGCCTTTTGGGGACGTCAGGGAACGCCGTTAAATCATGGATTTAGGGAGGGACGTTGTGGTGTCTTCTATTGGAAAAGCTTTTAAAGGCCTGATGGATTCTCAGCCCCACGACTTGCCTGGGGCCATGGTGAATAATACAATTTCTCTTCATCCTTTTCAAACCTAAAATCAACCCTGATGCATTAATATCTTACCCATCGTCTGTTGGTTGTTGCCAAATCAAACCCCTGGGGCCGGTGAAACTGAAGGTTTGTAAGTGAAATGTCACATATTTAACACAGTCTGTCCGAAGCTTAGTGTTCTCCCTGAGGATTTAAGGTTTCGATTTTGGGATCTAGAGTGCTCAGTTTGATGATGTCTGTCGGGAAAGGAAGATGGCTAGCCCTCTATAAATCAATTGCTGGCAAATGTTGACAGCCCTGCTTCCCATTTCCTGACTAGAATCGAGGGTCCTGTATCAAGAAGCAATTTGGATATTAAAATTACAGAAAATAGGGATGGAGTACCACCTTTGTGCGAGGCACAGGGCTCTGTGCTGTGCGTGTGACAGCCCATTCAAGCTTTAAAACAGCCCCGCAAAGGAGGGGAACTTAGGAAGAGACTTAGAAACCAGAATATTCTCCTGGAACTGGTACACGATGGGGCCAGGACTCAAAACCAGGTCTCCTTGATTCTAAAATTTGGGGGATGTTTTTTTCTTTTTTTAATTTAATCAAAGGGACAAATGTGCATCATTAAAGGGTAAAAAGTCCAGAGAAGTACATCGTAGAAACAAGTTTCCCACCTCAATCCTGATTTTCTCATCCCTCCCCAAAGCCTGTGTTCCTAATCACTATCCTGAACCTTGTTAAGACACACAGAAGATGAGTTTGAATCAATTAGAAGAATTCACTAATATTATGGATAGAAGTACTAGAAATCTAGCCCAGTTCTTAGAAGAGATGGCATTATACAAGTCGATACCAAAAAAAATTTTAAAAGAGGGACCTGTTACCAGTGTTTTCCATTTTAAGTATTTCTTTATAAATAAAAATCCAGTATTTAAATTCTTATACTGGGCACAGACTTGAGGGCCTTCATGGATTATTGTATATGAAATGACATGCATTTGTGTGTGTACATATATGAATTTTGGGGGGAGAGAATCTCTAGTTTTTGTCAAATTCTTGAAGGAGGCTCTGACCCCCAAATAGTTAAGAACCATGGCTTTAACCCCTCAGTGGAGGTGTTCCCATTGTAGATTGGAAGAGAGGACTTTGGTTTATGTTTTAATGGGAGTAAGAAATGGAACTGGCCCATGAGACCCCAGTTCATGAAGATGTGTCCCCCTCAAGCCCCTGGTCATTGCAGCTGCCTGTGAATCAAACAGCCCTTCCCTTGGGAGGCTTGGCAAGGCTGCTCATCTCTCACGGGCCTTCAACTGGGACTCTCAGGGCTAGACTTTGTTTCCCTCTAATGGCCAGGCTTCTCGGAAATGACTGGTTTTCTTCCGTGTTCGCACATGTCAGATGCACTAAAGAAACAGGGCCTTCCTCCTCCTTGTCCCTGCTGAGGTTACCGAGGTAATTATCTCTCTCGTCTCCAGTGTTTGTTTGACCAAGAAGTAGACTTGGACATTTCTCCCCATCTTTTCTGAATCTTGGCTCTCTTTTAACTCAGAAGCCGGGGCGGGGGGGGGGGGGCGGCTTATGCAATTCAAACTTTCAGACCTTCTGTGTAGCAGCCCCACCCCTGAGACCCATAGCCTCACCGGTGGCTGGCCTCCCTGCATTTGACTAGGTCCTCGAGAAGAGTGGTTCTCAACCACGACCGTTTTCTCCCCGGAACAGCTCTTCGCATCCATGGTACTGCTTCTCCAAGGTGGACAGGGGACGTATGTGAATCTGCACTAGAGGAGAGAACCACTGGGTTAGAGAGAGACCAGCTTGGTAGTTGGAATCTGGGGAGCGGGATCCACTGGAAATGAACTCTGTCCCATTCTGAAGAACACCTATGCAGATGAGGGCAGCGGAGCCTCAGGCCTCCGGTTCAGCATCAGAGGGCTTTGGGTTCTCCTCAGATCTGTGAGAATCAGGTGCTGGGGACCGCCTGCTGAGGCCCATGGAGGAGGCAGAACTCCCTCGCAGAGCTCACAGCTCTACAACCTGGGGCTGGGGGCTGGGGGGTGCACGTATGGAGCCGGCCGAGCCTTCCACCTGGGTGAACAGAGACCAGTGGGGGCCAGTGAGACCAGCGGCTCACTGAAGGGCTCGGGTCCTTGGCCAAGGTTGGAGGTGTGGCCAGAACAGCTGCTGCCTGGGAAGGCCCAGTTGCCAGGCGAAATAGCCAATAACGAAGTCAGACTGCATCCAGAGGAGGCCTGAGCAGAAACTGAGCGGCATGCTGACCTTTTCCTGAATAAATCCTGATTGTAATAGTAGAAGATATTATGGAAATGAAAAACAATTACATTAGCTTCCAGAAAGAAATTCACTTGTTTAATGGAATACAAAAGCTAATCTGTTGGCGAATTTTTTTAAGAAGTCTAGAGCTCAGAATGGAAGATCCCTAGTAATTTGATTACTTTGCTCTGCAGGAAGGTACACAGCACACAACGCCTGCGTCTTCTGACCGTGTCATTATGAGGGCAGCCTGAGGGTCTCCATCTGCTCTGGCAGCTTAGTGGGGTGGTGTGTGGGAGTCGTCCCCGCTCTGCGGAGTGGTGTGTTCTCGAGGCCGGGGAGATCTGGCCGAGAAGGTGTGGAGCGGGGTGGTGGGGGGGTGGCAAGTAGAATTTGAACAAGTTGCTGGTGAGAGAGGAGGGGTGAGGCCTGCTAGGAGGTGGCTCCTGAGTGACCGGTCACTGTCTTCTCCCTGCGGACTTTCTAGAAGGGCTCCGATGCCCAGAAAAGCAGGTGGCAATTTGTGGAACTTCTGCTCTTGCTCTTGGCAGGGCCTCCCATGATTGTGTTCTCTGGGCATTCATGCGAGTGCTTTCCAACTTGCCCCTTTCCCTTCTCCTCCAGTTTATCACAGTTCAGTGAAGAGAACATGATGGACCCCTACAACCTCGCCATCTGCTTCGGGCCCTCACTGATGTCAGTGCCTGAGGGCCACGACCAGGTGTCCTGCCAAGCCCACGTGAACGAGCTGATCAAAACCACCATCATCCAGCATGAGAACATCTTCCCAACCCCCAGGGAGCTGGAGGGCCCCGTCTACAGCAGAGGAGGAAGCACGGAGGACTACTGGTAGGGGGCTCTGGGCTGGAGGCGGTGTGGGGGGGTATCCCCGGTGCACACTGGGTATGGGGACCAGATGGCCAAGCGAGACCCAAGGGAAATATCCAGAGCCTCTCAGCCTCCCACTCCCAGGCACTTCAAGCTGCCGGGATCCGGGGGGTGGGGTGGTCAGGCAGTGCCCTGCCTCAACCCGACGTGTGGAGTAAGTGCCATTTGGTGCCACTGCCCTGTTTCTTATGAGTTCTCAGTGGTGAGGAACCATTCTGGAAAATAATGACAACAATAATAGGAAGGTTAATAATCT
Source organism: Meles meles (assembly GCF_922984935.1). Taxonomy (NCBI): domain Eukaryota; kingdom Metazoa; phylum Chordata; class Mammalia; order Carnivora; family Mustelidae; genus Meles; species Meles meles. The sequence goes on along the minus strand of NC_060082.1, from coordinate 24,874,381 downwards.
CCAGGAGAGGAAAATGTGTAAAGTTGTATTTAGAACAGCAGCTCATCAGTGAACAATGTCTCTCAGGCTCCTGCTCTGGGCTGTGTGTTTTGAGAGACATAATCCCGGGTCCCAGAAAGAAGAATTTCCTTCTTATGCCTGATGCCCATAAGATATGAAGCATAGTTCCCTTACTGTGAGTTTATACAACGATACTCTAGAATGATCGCAGAAATTTGTGAAGAGAAGAGGGGGTGAGCTCCGTTTTGGGCAGATTAGACATACTTCCACCCTAAAGCGAGATTAAATCCTACAGGGCGAGGTTTTCATGACCGAGGCTGGGAACAGAGATGTAAAAGGAATCCCTAGGGCACATCTTTACTAGATCCTTCTGTTAGACAATTAACAAATGACTCTTTCCGTATTACAGATACAGTCACTGTAACCCAGAGAGGCCAGTGATAATCTTTCAGGCCACTTTAGGGGTGGGGATTCCAACCTTGACACGTCTTAGTACAGGACACCATCCAGGACCCCACACCAAACCCCGGGGCTACCACTGACAGCGTCATTTTCCCATCAAACACAAAGGCCACCACCTCTGTCTTTTACTCCTTAATGTCCCTTACCTCCTCCCCTACCCCCTCGCATGTTCCCCATCAAATGGTGCTTCAGCCTGAGCTAAAAGCATGAGCCAGCGCAAATGGGATTCCGTCTGAACGCAACATCTGGAACCAGTTCAGCAGCCCTGTTACTACCCACTGAGGCAGGGGGAGGAGGGGGAGTTTGTTGACTTAATTAGAGGCCCATGGGCCCATACTTCTCCCCGATCACCACAGAACAGCCTCCTGCCTGAGGAGTGAAGAACGTGATATTCATGTGTCCGTGAATGTAAAAATACCACTGACACCCCTGGCTTTGGTCTTGTCCGCTGTCCTGCAGATCCCAGTGCCTGGGTCCGAGCTGGAGAAGCCCACATTCGCCAGCTCGGAGAGAAAGCTTTCCGTCACTGACAGATGGTTGGTGGGGACGGGGGAAGTCGTTCAGGTCTCAGACAAGCTGATGAGCTCCAGGGAGCTGTCCTCGGGCATGTGACTTGGAGCAGCGGTTTCTCTCGCGGGAGGGTTGAAAAGCTGTGGAAGTAGTGTTCCCAGCACCTGCTTCATCTTCCTTCCACAGTGTGCCCTCACGTCTCAAATATTTATCTCAGGGCCGATCCCCGGACACAGAGACCCCCCCACAGCCCTGTTCCCCCAGTTGCAGCCCAGGGGAGCAGACAGAGTCACTGCAGGGGTGACTGACAGGGAGCAGCCCCCCTGCCCGCCTCTGCCCCATGCCGTTCGTTGTGCATCTGACTATCATTAGCAGCCTCTGGACAAACCGCAAGAGCAGTGAGGGGATGTTACTGCCGCAGACTGGGTGGGAGGCCGCAGCACCCGAGGACCAAGAGGAGGTGGCCTTGGGTAAGAAGGACCATCTGACCGCTGAACTCACACCCACTCAGACGGCTCCCAGCCTCTCTTCTTCTTTGAGAGGAGAAGGAAGTGCCAGGGAAGCGAGCTAAGGTGGATGGAGGGGATGGCGGGGGGAGTGGCAGAAGGGGTCTAGAGCCTGAGAATCCTGGAGAGTGGTTGGGAGACCGGAAGAGCCAGGGAGAGGGAGCTGCTGGCCGCTTGGTCTCCCTGTAGCCATGAAGAGGAGAGGGCAGTCCCCCTTCGCCTCGCTTACCAAGCCCTGCAGCTAGAATCCAGTTCCCTGGGACTGCCTGCTGTTCAGCCTGTGGGGCCTCCGCAGACCGCAGGTGTCCGCGGGCTTGCGGCGTGGCCGGCGTGTGGGTGTGGAGTCCAGCATAGAATTCCAGAGCTACCAGGGGCCTAGTAAAGGCATCATCTCGCCTTTCCGTTAGAACAGTGGTTTTCCGGGGCACCTGGGTGGCTCAGTGGATTAAGCCGCTGCCTTCGGCTCGGGTCATGATCTCAGGGTTCTGGGATCGAGCCCCACATTGGGCTCTCTGCTCTGCAGGGAGCCTGCTTCCTCCTCTCTCTCTGCCTGCCTCTCTGCCTACTTGTGCTCTCTCTCTGTGTCAAATAAATAAATAAAATCTTTAAAAAAAAAAAAAAAAAGAACAGTGGTTTTCCAAGTGGAGTCTTTGGACCAACAACACCTACGTGACATAGCACTGGCTAGGAATACAGACATTCCAGCTCCGCCCGGCCCTCGAGACTTAGAAACTGTGGGGGTGAGGTAGTCCACTTTTAACAGGCTGTCCAGGACACCCTGAAGTTGGAGAATTGCTGCCTTCGTGGATGGCCACGTAACTACACTTGCAACTCTGGAGGAAACTGGCCTTTGCCCTGTGCGCCCTTGCGGCCCCGAGGGCTTCTAGAGTGTTATGAAGCTCATCAGAGTTTTCGGCCCAGTAAACAGTGAAAAATTGTGCCCACATTTTTTGATAAGGAAGAATCTCTGGGTCTTTTCTTCCTTCCTTCCTTCCTTCTTTTTTTCCTTTCTTCCTTCCTTCCTTCCTACACTCATCTGCCATATCCTAACTTTGTGGTCTCAGGAAAATTACATCACTGCTCTGTGGCTCAGTTTCCATATCTATAGAATGGGAGACCAAGACTACCTGTCTCATAGGGTTGTTGTAATGAATAAATTAGTTCACGTAATGCGCTTAGAGCAGTGACTTGCTGGTAGTTAAGTGCTCAGGAAATGGTTAAAAAAATTTTTTAAATAAAAATAAAAAAGGAGGAATCCTGTTGATGCTCTCCCAGAAAGTTCTCTGGATTCTGGAGAGCCTCCTTGGAACTGACTTCTGAACTGGTCCCCTAGTCTTTGAGGAACCTTCTGGAGTGAAAGACCTGTCCCTATCCCAAGGGGAGGGAAAGGCTATAGGCTCAAAGGTAGGAATCATGAGGCCAGGTGGTGGGTAGAGGAGATGGTAATGCTTCCATAGAATTGTCTGGAAAGGCTCCCTTGTTACTACCAACTGCCAGAGGAAGAAGCTTTAGCAATGAATGGGGGTTTTGTCTGTTTCTCAGGAAGTTAGAATTTCCTGGTGCCCATCTCCATCCACTCTAATATCCACAAGGCAAGAGACCAGGAGTGGAAATTATTTTCCTGGTAACTTCCCTGACCGTTCTCATTTCTCAACCCTGGATGATTTTAGACTCCGTCAACTGTTGAAGAACTTGACCAGCTTCCATGCCCTGCCCTCTCGCAGAGTCCGGCCCACAGCAGACTCTTCGTCTCCCTCTGACTCACCTCCCACTCTCTCACCCACGCAAGACCAAACCACAAAGCCTAGAGACATAAGCAAAATGAGAATGAAGGAAAGGAAGACCACTTACTGACCACTCTGTCGTGTCTCCGTGAATTTTCAGGCGACGCTGTGACATTTTACAGACCACCAGCCTCAGACCATCAACCTTAGGTGGCTGAGGCTTAAAGAGATTCCGTCCCTTGCCCAGGGTCCCACAGCTACCGAGTGTCAGGGCTGGTTTTCAGGTCCTGTTGTGTCCCAGGCAAAAGCCTACCTACTGTTTTCTTCCGTGGGCGACCTCCAGGGACTAGTTCACCCAAAACAGCCCTTGAGGGGTTGAGAATAAGTCGAAGACTTATTCTGTAAGTTCAAAAGGGGTTCCCTCTGTCTCAGGATATTCTAAGCCCCAGGCAGTCTCAAATAGTTTTTGCCGCAGTGGCTAGAGAACCTCTGGAGCCTTCTGTTTTACCATCATTGTTGGGAGCAATCCGGAGGTGGAGAGCGTGAGACGGCTTCCATGCCCTTGCTCCAAGGAAGCTGCGTGAAGGAAAAGATAAGAGTTTGGTCAGCGAGGGGCTGAGGTCCCCGTGTCTCTTCTGTTGCAGTGACAGCCCTCATGGAGAGACCACCTCGGCTGAGGACTCAACCCAGGACGTGACCACAGAGCACCACACGAGCGATGACGGTAGGGGCCGCTACTTCTGGGGCAGCTGGGCCACGGGATTGTGGGGGCGGGGAGGACGGTGAAGTAGAAGGTAGGGATTATATAGCCTGTGCTCCCAGTGCACCTTGCTGCTCAGCAGCCCTCTGAAGACAGGCAGGGGGCTCTCCTGTCTCGTTTTCATTCCTTCCCTTCGCTGGAGCGACAGGCCACCCTCTCGAGGAGAACGGTCTCTGTGCTAAAGTGGAGATGGAGCGCTAGACCTTGCAGAGCCTTTAAAGCTTCTTGCCCCTTCTTCCGGCCCCTCACCCACCTTCTAGCTCCTCGTCTCGCCTGCCTGTCTCACAGGCCTGATGTTGGTCCCCTGTTACAGCCTAGACTCTGGCCAGGCAGCTGGAGACCAAAGTCAAGGAGAGCTCATTTGAGAAAACCGTAGGCCTGGGGAATAGAGAATCTGGTGCCAAGAACCCAACAGAAGCAAGCCAGAGGGGAGTGGGACTCAGGATGCAGAAACCACACGCTTTCACGCCTGCCGACTGGAAAAATTGACCCTTTCCAAAGTACAGACCTGTGAGCGCGGAGCAGCCTGGCGGTGTGCATGGCGAGGGGGGGTGTGCAGCTGTCGCCGCGGGCTCCCCGGCAGCGCCCATGATTTATTAGGGTCTGTCCAGCCAGCACGCCGTCCCTCCTTCCAACAGTTCCGTGCCTTCATTTTTGGACCCCTTGGGCTCTTGGAAGACGCAGCAGCTGACAAGGGGCCTCAGAATTTTCTGGGCACAAGAACGAAATGGCGCAGTCTTTGGAGCCTTCCCGGCTTTCTGCCTCGCTGTGAATTCTACAGTCCTAGGCCAGCTTTTTAGAGGAGAAGGAAAAAAATTAGGGCTGGTTATTTGGATGCCGAAGTCAGATGGATCAGTATGATAATCTTCCCCATTACAGGAGGGGAGTAGGTGAAGGAGGGAAATTTGTCCCTGCTAGAAGCTTTGTAGGCCTTATCTCTTAATCCTAGTGAAATAGAGCTACCCGCTATTTTAGAGCTGAGCAGACAGAGGCCAGAGAGGTCAGGTGATATGCCCAAGGCTGTATAGAACTGAGATGGGATATTTAGCTAGGTCTTCTCTGGTGGGCCTCTTGGAGAGAAACCTCCAGGCCTGCCTGTCCTGGAACAGGCCACCGATCACGCTGGCTGGGGCTGGTCCTGCCTATAGGCAGCCTTCCTGTCTGCTCCTCGGAATACCGACTTTAACCTCAGGGTCCAGGTTTCTGGGAGCCTTCTTGCTCTCTGACCTTCCCCCTGCCGCTCAGCGCAGATAATGGTAATGACAACACACTAAGAATCAGGGCTAACGCCTACGCCGCCGTGCTCACTGTAGGCCGGCCCCGTTCTTAGTGCTTTTACAAATTGCTGATTATTGACTCCTCCTAACAAGCTCATGAAAAAGGTACTTTTTTGTGCAGAGGAGAGAGAAGCTCACCCAAAAATAAAAAGTCACTGCATTTGTAAACCCCTTTTTAATTTTCAAATGACTTTTATGTCTGTTTTCCCCTGTATTAGCTACAAAATATATTTCTATATTTTGCTCCGTGGAAAGTAGATTGGCTGAGTTGTTTTCTCCTTACAGAGACTAAAAGCTCATGGTCTACTAGGGGCAACGGATAGTATAAATAAGTATTGAGAGTACAGTATGATAAATGTTCTGCATTTAATGGAGTTATTTTATGATCAGAAAAGAAGCTTACAAATGCAGCAGGACGAGGTCAGCGATAGGGTTTGGCGTTATGAGCTGTGGACGCACCAAAGAAGTTCCCATTTGCCCTGAGGAGGGCTCAGCCTGTTGGGCAGTGTGACGCGCTCTCCCAGGAGGCACACTGTGTCCAAGCAAGACGAGACTCCTGTCATGCACGTGTGGTTCATTTTTGCACGGAAAACTGCTGAGAGAATAAAGTATTCTTTGTATTGTTTTGTGTTTTAATGATGCTGTTTCAGTTGTGACTCAGTGTGCTTCGTCAGGAAGATGAGAGAGAAGGAGCTTCCGGGTGGGGGGAGCAGCATGACCAAAGGCAGGAAAGGGCGCACACGTGCTTTCGGGGTGATGGTGCAGTCAGCACGGGGATCCCTGCCTCAGCCAGCGAGCCTCCGTGGCTTAGTTCTCACACCGGGTTATCTTCCCACCAGTGTAAGTTCAGCTAATTGGGCTTTTCTGCCCAGTTTCCCGAGCCTTTGCGTCCCAACAACATGTGTTTCCTTCTTTTCTGCCCTTCTCAGAGTGTGAGCCCATCGAGGCCATTGCCAAGTTTGACTACGTGGGCCGGACAGCCCGAGAACTGTCCTTCAAGAAGGGGGCATCCCTGCTGCTTTACCAGCGGGCTTCTGATGACTGGTGGGAAGGCCGGCACAATGGCATCGACGGACTCATCCCCCATCAGTACATCGTGGTCCAAGACACGTACGTTGGGTCCCCTGGCCCTCTAGGCATCCCTGGCTGCGCTGTGGGAGTGAGACTTTATTTCTGGCTCCATAGGAGGGTGAGAGAGACCGACCCTCAGGGGAAGCCCACCCGGTCCCTGAAGGACCCCACCCAGACTCCGTGGAGGACTGTTGTTTTCATCTCCTCCCCCTGCGAGTCGCTCCCCACCCACCCACCACCCCACTAGTCATTTTGGAAACTTCCCAGCTCTCCTGCTCATCCACACTTAAACCTGATGAGTGATAATGAGGGGTTATTATTTGACCACTTACATTTCCGTTCTGGAAAGCTCAGAGTGGGAAAACATTTTTACTTCTTTTCTTTTTAAAAACAAAACAAAAAACCCCAAAACTCTGCTCATCCCAACCAGTTGGGCCGCTGATGGCGCTTTTCCACTTGCAAATGAAAATGATGCATTGCTTTGCTAGGAGAAATCTAGCTTAAGCGGCCTGGTGGAAACGAGCCAGTTCATTTAACCCAGATGAGGTTGACGTGGGGCAAGACAGGGAGAGGCAGGGAGAGGACTTCGGGGAGCAAAGGGAATGTGAACCGGGCCCAGAGAGACTTCATCAGCTGGGGTGTCGGGTGGCTCCCTGCTCTTTAAAGCAAAGTCTCTGGGGCAGGAGCACTTTCCCCTGCCCCCATGATCCCCCCCGCCCCCCAGCCCCAGCCTGCCTCCTTGCCCCTTTGCCCTGCCTCTGCCCCCCCCCCAACTCCCTGCCCTTGGATGCGATGCTGATACTGTCAGTGTTTTTAGTCCTTCCCTTAATATTATTTTTTAAAGGTTGATATCCTGAGTGAGTCTGCACCCTCCCAGCCTCTCCCCGGCTCGTTCTGCAGGGAGACCCTCCCTCTGTTGATAACATCGCAAACCTGGTGGCCGTCTGTGCGTGGACAGGACCCTCCCAAATTTAGCATTATGACTTCACTACGGGACCGAGAGAAGATGAATTGTGGGGGAGAAGGGGCTTTCCTTGTCATCAGTAGCCAGAGGGGCCGGGAGAGCAGTGGAATGACCTGGGACCGGCTTGGACGCTATAAGCGGGGCTCGATGCACGACGACCGAGTGTGGCGGTGTCCTGCCTCAACGCCGGCATCTCCAGGGCCAGCGCAGAGCAGCCTGTCCTGGCCCCCAGTGCTCGGGACCTCAACAGATAAACCGCACTCTGGACTGGCAGCCTCCTTCTCCAGGAGGTGGCCCCGGCACAGCTGTCCCGGGAAAGCAGCGAGGGGTCGAAGGCAGATGCCTCGAATCCAGGTGTCCTCTAGCTCAGCCTTGTGGCGGCCGCACAGCATCCCACAAAACGCAGTGGGATTATTTATATTTATTTAATGACCCTCCGAAGGCCCGTAGCTTTCCTTGCCTCTGCGCGCAGAGCTAGCCCAGCCAGGTGTCACTGCTGCCTCAGAGCTGTCGCGGGGGTCGCGTGTGTGTTGGGGGGCCATCTCGCCGATTTAACACTGCTTTTTGTGTTGTTGTTGTTTCCCCCTCCTCCCTGCCTGCCTGCCCCTTCGCCCCCAGCGAGGACGGTGTCGTGGAGAGGTCCAGCCCCAAGTCTGACATTGAGGTCATTTCTGAGCCACCTGAAGAAAAGGTGACAGCCAGAGCGGGGGCCAGCTGTCCCAGTGGGGGTCATGTAGCCGATATTTATCTTGCAAACATCAACAAGTAAGCTCTGCTTTTCATTTTCTGCTCCCCTGAATGCCTTGCGACACCCAGCCTCACCCTCTGGCCTCATGCCCCTCTCCAAGCCTCTGCCGCACCTCCCTGCCCAGGCCTAACACTGCATGTGCTCACCGCTGCTGCAGGGCGGACAGGGCTGAGGATGCTTCCCCAGGCCCTGCCTGCAGATCCCAGGCTCCCGCTGTGGAAGGCCGCCCCACCCTGGGCTCATGCAGTGTCCCTCAGCTCGGGCAGGGCCCCCGCTAATGATGAAAACTTGACCAAAGCTTTGGTCCCTTTATGCAACTTGGTTTTGCACTGTTTCTCACAGGTGCCTTCTCTTTTCCAATTCTTCCCCGAATAATAGTCTTTGATGTCTTCCTGGCCCTTCCTTTTCTGTCCAAAGATCCAACTTCGTGTGCGTCTTCCACTAAGCTCACATGACCCCAGAGGGGTTTACTTAGAGACCACGCGTCTGTTTCCTGCCCTGTCTGGCATTCGCTCCATCGAGGAAAGGAGACCGCTCTGCCTGCCCCTGCCCCCCAAGGAAAGCTTTGTCCTGAGCTCTTTCATCATTGCCTAACCCCCAGCTCCCTTCTGCCCTTTCATACCAGTAGAAATAATTGTCCGTGTTTTCCCTGTTGCTTTAGCCCTGTGTCATCGTCCCCTGTTAGTCCCTTTGCAGATTCCCATTCCTGTCCGGCAGGCTCTTAACTCTGGCTCCAGCTTTCATTGCGGCTGTGAGCCCCATCCCAGGGTCTTAACTCCACCCACACCCGGTCTGGCCCGCTAGAGGGATTCCACGCCCGTGCGCTGCTGCCTCCCCTAGAGACATTCAGGTTATTGGAGAACTAATCTCATCTCAAGGGGCCAGACACCAAGTCCCAAAGCCTGCAGACCTCTTTCCGCCAGACCCTGAAACTTGGCCCAGTGCCAGCGGGATGACAAGCCCCAGGGCCTTCCTGATGAATACGGATTGCAGATGATGTACAGTTTTTATTCCCCTCTGGCTTTGGAGGAATGAAATGATTTGCACATTGGAAACCTGTTAACCGTAGCCTCTGGACACTGAAACTGGAAGGAGAATAAAAGATGCTTGTTGTTTTTAAACTGCGCCAGCTCGCCCAGATCTCTTGGCTTTCTTCCAACCAGCCGGTAGCAGGGGGAGTGGTCGGGGCACGTGGCTCTTTCCATCTTTGGCCCTCAAGTTAGTGAAGTCGCTGATTCAGCTCACTTAGCATAGGTATGATTTAAGGCAGACCAGTAAAAAAGAATGAGGAATTTATTTATTTCCCTCCAGCCCGGTGCCCTGCTGGGAGGGCGAGCTAGTAAAAAGTAACTGTGGACTAATCACATTTTCTTATTTATTTACAAGTCTGTGTTAATTATAAGCCTATCATCATAAGGTTGTAAGCCTCTAATTAACCCAGAAACCAAGGCGGGGTTGGTGGAGGGAGAGTTAAATAATTAGTTAGGTACATGTTTTCAAGCGATCAGATATTTGATGCCATCTGTACCAAGAAATTATACAGGATAATAGCTGAAATAGTCAAAAGATGAACACCAGGTAGAAAGTCAGGGCGGTTCCCTTGAGCTCCTTACCTGGTGACGTCAGGATGGGGTTCTCGGAGGACACGGGCTCCCCGGACGCCAGCTAATCGGTGGGCCAGTGGCAGCCCCCCGCCGTGCTTGTCCTGAGGAGTGACTCCGCTCTGCCAGCCTCCCTGCCTGCCCCACACGTCCCTCCTTTCCCAGGCCCCGGGTTCTCTCGCACCCCTGGACCTTTGCATCTGCTGCCCCCTTCTCCCCAGATCAGCTCCTCCTCTCCCTTCAAGTCGTAGCCCAAGGATTGACCTCTTCGGGGAAAGCCATCTGCCACCCTCAAGGTCCTCGGGACCTGAGTTAGGTGCCTGCGTCCTGTACTCCCACAGCAGTTTTAGTCTCTCCCAGGACCGAGACCGCACTCGGATAACCCGCCAGGCTGAGCATCTTGAAACCAGGAACTCTGCCTTCCTCTCCTCCTGTCCCTGGGGCCTGGCCAGAGACCTGGCCCACACCAGCCGCTCCATAAGCTGCCTCCTCAGCGGTTTGAGCTCTGTGAGTCAGTGATCCTCAAGTGGAAAAAGAAAATCAGCAAAGAGTTATTTGGGTGTGGCGTTCGATTTCATTTCACACATTTAGCGAGGGCTCCCTGTTGTGCCAAGCGCCCGTACTGGCTATTCAGAGACGAATAAGATGGTACTGGGCCTTGGCGCTCAGTCCAGTGAAGGAAAGGCTGTATGGACAGGTGACTAAAAAAGCATCACCGTCGGAAGCTCTGAAGGAACAGAGGAACAGAAGAGGGAGTAATTGCTTCCGCCTGCCCTTGGACTTGGGGTACCCGGGAAGAGTCATTTCGGCCGGGCCTTATAAGACTCTGAGAACATCCTCTTTCTGCTCAAGAGTGGCTGACGCCCAGGGCTTAATGGCCCGAGCGGGCAGCTGCAGGGAGCACATGCCGGGTTCCACACCAAGCCCCGATGGAGAAGCAATGACCAGTGAACAGGACCAGGACTGGCACAGGACACTGGCTCAGCCACATAGACCAGCACTTCACCTTCACGTCCCACCCCTTCCCTTCCTCCACCTCAGCTCCTGCCTCAGCCTTCGTGGCCCTTAATGGTTTTGAGATCAGAGCTGCCCGGCTGCCAGCCCAAAGCAGAAGTCGGATTTCTTCTTAGATTAGATCCTTGTGAATCTGATTCCAAGGAAAAAAATGAAATTATTCAGCAGTAGGCAACACCCATGCTGCTAGGATTCTGCCAGGCCATCTTGTGGGAGAGTCTCAGCAGGCTGAAGGAAGCTCGTGCGGAGCCAGGGTTCAGCCCAGTACTGGGTGACTTAGGGTCACGTAGATGTATTTCCACCCTAAGAAAAGGCACAAACTTGGCCCTGACCACTGCAGCCTCTTGAAAAGTACTCTGTTCCATGTCTGCCCAAGATGCAACAACAGCCTCTTGCCTGAGCCCAGAATAATCACAATCCTGTACTTGGACTAAGAAACATGCTAGAATTTGAAAAAACCTACTCTCCTCCTGCCTTCTTGGTGATGGTGAGGATTTTTCTCCTACCTGGGCCTTAGGTTTCTGTTCAAAACAGGTAATGGAGGGGGCCTTTCTGCGCATCTGTCTTCCATTAGAAACTTTCACTTAATCAGACATTTTTCCTGGCAGCACCTTACATCTCCGGAACTCAAAGCCCAAGACCACCAAGTAAGTATCTGTTTCTGCTTTGCCCAGGTTGGGGGTGGCAGGGGAACAGAGACACATAGAAAGCAAGGGAAGGTGAGGCCAAGGAGAGAACGTGCCGTGTGTCCCTCTTCCAGAAGTCGTGGATGCCAACACCTGCCCCTCTCTCACTCTTGCCCCAGCTTTCTCAGGGCCAGGACTCCCTGATCACGCTGCCCTTTCTGTTTGTGATTGAAGGCAAAGGAAGAGGCCAGAATCTGGGAGTATCCGGAAAACATTTCGGAGCGACAGCCATGGGCTGAGTAGTTCCCTGACTGACTCGGCCACCCCGGGGGTGGGGGCTAGCTGCCGCCCATCTTCCCAGCCCATCATGAGCCAGAGTCTCCCCAAGGAAGGGCCAGATAAGTGTTCCATCAGTGGGCATGGGAGCCTCAACTCCATCAGCCGCCACTCGTCCCTGAAGAATCGGCTGGACAGTCCACAGATCCGGAAGACAGTGACAGCAGGGAGGTCAAAGAGCTTCAATAACCATCGGCCCGTGGACCCTGAGGTCATTGCACAGGTAAGGTGGGGTGGGGCTTCTGGACGCCCAGCTAGCACATCTCTGTTTGTTGTGCCCGCGTAGCGCCACGTTAATTACGTTAATTATGACGGGCCTTGAAACCGTGGAAGTCTGTGCATCACATACCGAGTTCAGAGGCTGCTAGACGTCTGGACCCGAGGAGGCAGCTCTCTACGCAATTCGTCTATCCCACTCTCCCCAAGAATTCGAAGACAGAATAAAAGAATTCAGACTCTTTATTCACGTACAGGCTCTCCAGGCTTGTACTTTTTAAAGCAACACATTAGCGTCTTTTGATAGAGTCCATTCTGCCCAAGTTTCGGGTTTCGAGAGCCTGGTAGGCTTTTGTGAAGCTGCGTGAGTGTCGAGGCTCAGGTGTAGCGCTGGCCATGTTTTTTGTCACCCTGTTTGCGCCCTTGTCCTGCTCCCTGCGGCTGATCCCGGTCCCTAATGGGAGGTGGAAGACCACCGACAGCTCCTGGGTTCACGGGGGGGGCGCAGGTAACAAGGGTTTCCAGCCCCAGTCCCCAGGCGCAGTGGCGGTGAGCTCCCTGGTTATGGGGTCTTCCTTCCGCGAATGCACCACACTGACAAGTCTCTGTTTTCCGTGGACTATTAGCGATCCAGCCCCACCTCTCAAAATCCGACTTCCGGGGTCGCTCCAGGCAGTTCACTCAGACGCCTCTCCCAACTCTATAATTTTCGTTAGACCAGGTAGGAGCGAAGGGCTCCCTGCTGCCCTCCTATGTTTCAACTGAGTTGAGATTCTTCTTGCCCCGTCTTCCAGGGGGCAATAGAGGCTGCGTCCGGTCTCTGTTGGCTTAACTGGGATGCTCTGCTTAGGGAAGGTGTACCCGGCAAGCCCAGTATTAAGCAGCGGGCCTGCGATGTCTTGCTTTGCTAGCGCTCTCCTCCTGCGTGTCTGCTGAAGCCCGTGGCTGCGATCTACCTTGTACCCTGGGAATCCTCCCAGCTCCCTCCTGAGCCAGGTGTTAAGACGAAGCTAGAATACGTTCCCGGTACTGGCTCTACTACAGAGCAGGACTGAGGAGATGATGGGGTTCTTCCTGAGCATTTTTATGGTTTGAGAACATCATAGGGATGAGGGAAAATCACCGTCAACAGAAAGCATAGCTCACCCTGTAAGGGCCAAGAACCTTAACCAGGGCCTTGGCTTGGAACTTGTCATCTTTCCCTCTGAGCCTGATTCCAAGGAGGAGCCCTGTGGTGGTTGGGGGTGCCGGACACAAGTGTGTGGAGAGATGGGGAGGGAGCTGGGAGGTCTCCCTGAGGGGCAGCTGGCTGCGGACAGAGGGTCTTTGGTTCTGCTGTTTCCTGAGAGCTAGGTGGTTCCACTGTGGCTCTTGGGAGGTGATTCACCTGGTGATTCACCCGGTGCGGGCTCTGGCTCCCCCTCCTGGTCGCTCTTCGGTCCCCTCTCGCGGTGATGGGTAGAGGGAAATGGCTTCCTCAAATTGGGCTCTCTGGTGGGGTAGGTTAGAGGGTGGGCGTAGCGGTGGCGGGGAGGTGTCCTGATGAATCTTCAGGGCGAGGGTTCTGGAACCTTTCCTCAGCCCTTGACCCTTCTCGACCTTTGGCTTTGAAGCCAAGAAAACAAAAGATCATACTTCATCTCCACCACTTAGTAAGAAATAGTTTATTATGTACAATACCAAGCATACACGAAAGTAGAGAGAATTGGATAATAAATCCCACATACTCGTGACCAGACTCCTGGCCACTCTTATTTCAGCAACTCTCCCCACCTCCACTGGATTATATGTCATTTCACCCAGAATTATTTCAGTGCATATCTCTAAAACCCGAGGACTCGATTTAAAATAACATCTCCGCCACTCTTTTCTAAAGGAAGAAAAAAAATCTCCTGATAATGAAAATCCCTTTTTTCCCCTTCCCCACATTCTGAACATTCATATGTTTAAGGATTTTGGCCAAGTAAAATTATCTGGACATCTCCCTCCAGTTGGTTTCTTCGTGATTTGGCCTGTGCTGTTGAAATAGGATCCTCGGGGACTTCTCCTTCCACCGGCCTCACCTCCTCTTTCCTGTTTTGCAGGATATTGAGGCAACTATGAATTCTGCCCTGAACGAGCTGCGGGAGCTCGAGCGGCAGAGCAGTGTCAAGCACACTCCTGACGTGGTTCTGGACACCTTGGAGCCCCTCAAAACCTCCCCAGTGGTGGCCCCCACATCGGAGCCCTCCAGCCCCCTGCACACCCAGCTCCTCAAGGACCCCGAGCCCGCCTTCCAGCGCAGTGCCAGCACTGCCGGGGACATCGCCTGCGCCTTCCGGCCTGTCAAGTCAGTCAAGATGGCTGCCCCAGTCAAGCCGCCAGCCACACGACCCAAGCCCACGGTCTTCCCCAAAACAAACGCCACTAGCCCTGGTGTCAACTCATCATCTCCCCCACAGTCCACTGACAAGTCTTGTACTGTCTGAGGGATGTAATTTAATTGTTCTAGACAAGGGGACTGGAGGGACTGACTGTTATTAAAAAAAATCTTCCTATTTAACTAGCTTGGGGACTTCAGTTGAAAATTAGATTCTAAGTTGTTCTTGCAGGAATTAGCCTTCCCATCACCCAAAACCTTGAGAATGAAGCCCTCGTTATCACCCTGCCCTGCCCTTCCCACTGCCCTCTGCTTCTCCCCGTCGTCGTAATCCAGCCAGCTGCAGTACATACTGTTCTTAGGTTAGCCAGAGATAGGTTTCTCCATTTTCAGGTCACTGTGAAATCTGGCACGGCAAGTCACGAGGACACGGGCTCACGTCTCGGTCCCCTCAGACACAGGGGATGCCTGACCAGATGGTTGGCTGCTGAAAGGCAGCTCTCAGTGGCATCTTGTTTTGGGTACTGACTATAGAGAACCATATATAGTCCATTCTTCGTTTTACACACACACACACACACACACACACACACAGAGGTTTTTTTCTAGGCTCTGGCATGTGGAGCCTCTCTTGGTCGCAGATAGTCCATTCTTCGTTTTACACACACACACACACACACACACACACACACACACATGTGGAGCCTCTCTTGGTCGCAGATAGTCCATTCTTCGTTTTACACACACACACACACACACACACACACACACACACACACACACACACACACACACACACACACACGTTTTTTTCTAGGCTCTGGCATGTGGAGCCTCTCTTGGTCGCAGACCAGTCTCTTTGTAACTTATTGTGGCAGTTCACAAAAGAGCCACCAGGGGTCTCTGTTTCTATTACAAATCTTGTTGTCTGGGCCAGAGAACCTAGCCTTTGAAATCTCTCCATCATAAAAAATTGAGCAGGATGGGACTGGATCCTGTAATCTGTCTGGAGTTGGGGGCTCTCTCTCTGTCTTCTCTCTGTTGGTGTGAACTGGTCATTGGTGTTTGCTTTTGCTATCCTCCATCCTCTAGGAATACAACCCAGTCTTTTTATAGAACTTCTCAAGTTTTTCTGAATGTATAGACATTTCTTGGGTTCCTGTCTTTGTCTCTGATGGGCCATTTTCCATTTAAGACACTTTCCTGTATAAGACAGTTTTATAGCTGGTTCCTTTTAGGGTAAAGAGTCTTAAGAGAGTTTTACTGTGTTTATGGCAGGTTTGGAAAAGGTGAGAAATAGGTCCTTCTTCCTCCCACTGTTTTTGGGCATTTAAGACTAACTTCATTATCTTACTCAAAAATTAAATTCAGCTTTGCTAACCCCCAAATTGTTCCCGAATGAAAATGTAACCTAACTTCACCCCTCTGGGTTGGTTATTTTGTAAGATCTCTCTTCAGGGACCAACAGGGGCTTGGAGAGCCCTAGTTAGATTAAAGAGAGACACTACTCCTTAAAACCTGGGTTTTTTTTTTTTGTTTGTTTGTTTGTTTGTTTGTTTTTTAATCCAAATAAGAACTAAGAGAGCTTTGGCCCTGTGGGCTCTAAAGTCTTCCCGAGACCGGAATCTAACAAAATAAAAAATTGGATGCTGAATATTTTGGCCTTCTGTTGGCCTTTTTTCTGGTTCTCCTCCCCAAAAAGCAGAAATGATGCCCTTGCCTACTTTAATCCAGTTTCTAAACCTGGTGCCCCTGGTCCCAGCTTCCCTGGCTTCACGCTGTCCTGGCAGTACCAGGGCTGGGGACTGTCCCACCCTGCTTCATGAGTCTCAGACAACTCCTTCAGATAAAGCTGAAGCTCATTCCTTTTTATCTTCTGGCTTTAAAGCTATGCTTTTAGCCTTACTTTCTGTAGGTCAAGAGAGGTGGTGGGTTCCCATTCAGATAGGAAAATCTGAGTTTCCTTATGTTTAGCCTAGAAGATCCTTCTCGGATCTTCTGAAGGTGGCAGTTGGTGCTGTGGAAAGTGGTAGGATTTTCCTCATTCTGGGTGAAGGAAAGAGCAGCTTTGGGGGGCATCGCTAATCACTAAAAGGCTAACCTGGCACACCAGGACGACTACCCCAAGAGCTAGAAAGGAGAAAGGAAGAACTCCTTCAGTCAAGTGAGTCAGCCTGTGAGAAGCGACCCGCAGGCCTTTGGGTTCTTGGCTTTTGTTGCTCTGTTCGCTGGCCTGTCATCGTCTGTCACATGGACTTGCACAGGTCTTGAGCCAACGGGGCTTTCAGACTGAAGGATCTGTTTCCTTAATGAAAATGGAAGCCCTGCCTTTCACTTTACATTCCTTTTGCTCCAACCGATCAACACTGGGACCCACACCTGCCCTTTCCCCCCTCCTCCGAGCATACTCCTCTCTGAGAAAAAGCAAAGCTTTCTGAATGACAATGCTTCGGGCCTCTTTGGTTGTTCCTGCCTTATTTCTCTTGCGGCCCTTGTACATGACTTGTGTCCGCCATCCCCTTGGTCAGTGTCCCTCTGCTGATTTGCCTCATGAACTGGACAGTGTGTGAGCAGCCGCCTACTTCCCCCAGCTCTGGGAGCCGCGTTGTCTTCCCCTCTGTGGTGCTCCTGACACCTGTGAGACTGACCTGTCGAGGGGACTAGGAACCCACAGAAGGAGAGTCCTTCTCGGCAGAGCTCCTGCGGCCAACTGGAATTCAGGCTGCACACTGTGATCTTTACACCGAAAAGCCAAAAGGAGCTGGCCACCCAGGGCCTAGGGAGACCAGTCTTCCTCAGATCTGCTTGCCTCAACCAGCATGATGCTTCAGAGAGCCCCACTCTGCCCCTTGAGGCGTGGATCCTTCTCTTGGTGCGGACTTGGGTCCGTCTTTGGGGGATCGGAGGCGGGGTGGGGCTTCCAGCATCCCAATCTGGAAGAGAGGAGTTTGCAGCCAGCAGTCTGTCAGCTGGAAACACTGGTCTCAGCCGACCTCCTCAGGGCGCCCTGGTTTCTCCCCAAGGAGATGAGGAGAGATGACGCCAGCAACAAGATGAACAGACCGCCGGAAGGGCTGGTGTGTGTGTACCCCACGTGCAGAAGAGAAGTTTAGATCTTCCAGGGAATTGCAATGTTGTGGCGTCTGACTTGTATGTCACGTTTGTGTGAACTGGTATATTCTTTAAAATAGTGTTGGTAACTGGAATATTGTATGTATGCTTGGAGATGCTTTGTGTGAACCTAAGACTGTCACTCAACAGATGTTGGATTGGGGAAAATCCAAAGCACAACTTCGAAATAAAATACGTTTTTAGGTTTCGATGCTGCCAGTTCATATTCCCTTTCTGCCCCCTGAGATCTCCAACCCAGGAGTCCAGCTGCCCAGGAGGGAGTGTGATTGGTCAGTGGCGAGAGAGCCCTGCTGGCAAAGGAGAGATGTGACCTCAGGAGCCGACCACCCTCTCCCTCCCAGCAAGGCACGGCGCAAGCGCATCTAGAATGTGCACTTCCCCCCCAGCGCTTCCAGTCGCCGCAAGTGTGAAACCTATGAGGTTTTGCAGAAAGTCTTCTAGCTCCCCATCGGGCAGTCTGTTGCCATGAGAATCATTTCCTCCACAGAATGCACCCACCCTGTTTTCAGGGAGGACCCTTCTCGTTTCTGTTGCTGGTCAGATTTCCCCACTTGGGAGAGTGGGGCCTGTCGGTTGCTCGCAGGTTTTGCCAGCCACAACCAAGGGTGACTAAAGGTTGTATTTCTTCCACAAGCCAAGCCCTGAGTCATCCTGCCTTTGGATGCCCCCTGCCTCTGGGAGAAGAGCTGAGCTCCATGCTTGTGCGGTTGGTGTTGAGTTGGGGGGACCGGGCGGGGGGGGCATAGGAAATGCTTTCTTGCCTTTAGATTTTGATTCTAGCAGATCATAAGTTCAAGGGTGAAGCTATTCAAAGGTAGTGACTGATAATGTATCCAAGGGCTTACGCTTATTTTTACTGGGCTTTTTCAAATAGCAGAAGCCCCTGGGTTGGGATCAGATCTCTCCTCTCCAAGGGGTCGCCCAGTGTTCAATGGTAATAGGAGGAATCCTACCCGGAGCCCCAGACCAGACACCATGCCCTAAAGTCCATCCCTTCCATCTGTCTCATGCCTTTCCAACCTGTCCTCTCTTCCCCCTCCTTCATTTTAGTTAGTAGAGCTCCATCTTGAGCTTCAGTTGCTGGCCCTTGGTCTTGGAGAAGTCAAAGGTGAGGCTGTCCTGCCCCCGGTGCCCCACCCCTGAGTGTAGGTGCTGACCTGGCAGATGGAGCTGGTTTATAGGCTGTGGGCAGAGGACCGACGAGCCTTTTCAGAGAGCCTAAAGGCAAAGGTGGGCTACCGTGGAGGGTCCGCTGATTCATTTTCTGTATTCAGAGGGGAGCTGGATGGAAGCGAGTGACAATGAACACCACTGAAAACAGACCCAGATAGCAACCCCAGAAGGAGACCAGGGGGATCGGAATTTAGGAAATGGCCTTAATGAGTATCTACTCTAAATGTCTCTCTCAATAGATGCAAAAAGCTTCTTTTTATTCTGGAGTCAGCCACCCTGGCATAGTGCATGTACCAAAGACTCATTCATCAGTTAGTCAACAAATTCTAAGCCTCACTGTGTGCCAAGCGCTGTTGTACAGTAGGAAGCAGGAGAAACAGATAATGGAGCTTTCTGGTGTGAGGGAGAACAGATAAGCCAAGCAGGACTTAGAAAGTGAAACAATGTAATGATAGGTCCTTAGTGCCTGGGGGAGGAGTAGGACAGTTCATCAAGAATTCGGTAAAGCTGAAATGACGACTCAGATGTCCAAAGAGAAATATCAAATAGACTCTTAAATATATGAATATGGGGGTTTAGGGACAGATCATACCTGCAAAGAAATTCAGGATCTCTTTTGTTATGTATATATTCAAACCATGAAATTCCCAGGAAGAATGTGTAAATGGAAAAAAGAAGGTCGCAGTCCAGTAGAGAGGAAGGAGCCAGCACAGACAGAGGGAGAGGTGACAGGTCGGTGCTGGGAGAGCACACAGTCACAGACACCAACCGAAAGATGTTCTAAGAAGGAGGGAAGCTCAGGTGTCTGGTGCCAGTGGGTAAGAGGAGGCCACCTAGAGGCGCTCATTCTCTGGTGACGTGGAACTTTCAGTATATGGGAAATGGGTCGGATTGGAGTGGGTTGGGTGGCCGCTGCAGGGCAGTCAGGAAGTCCTGGCAGCTTATGCAAAGGCACGGTTTTGAATGGGGAGCATCAGGAGGGAGCAAGGGGCCAGATGTTTGTTGTTTAGATGGCCTTGGGGCACCTGGGTGGTTTAATCCTTGGATGTCTGCCTTTGGCTCAGGTCATGATCCCAGGATCCTGGGATCCAGCCCAGCATCAGGCTCCCTGCTCAGCAGGAAGCCTGCTTCTCCGTCTTCCCCTCCCCCTGCTTGTGTTCCCGCTCTCGCTGTGTCAAATAAATAAATCTTTTATAAATAAATAAATAAATAAATAAATAAATAAATAAATAAAATGGGTTTCTCTTTTAAAAAAAAGATTTTATTTATTTATTTGACAGAGAGAGATCACAAGTAGGCAGAGAGGCAGGCAGAGAGAGAGAAGGAAGCAGGCTCCCTGCCGAGCAGAGAGCCCGATGTGGGGCTCAATCCCAGGACCCTGGGATCATGACCTGAGCTGAAGACAGAGACTTTAACCCACTGAGCCACCCAGGGGTCCCTACATAAAATGGGTCTCTCGAGGCATATTCGCTCACGAGCAGGAGCCAATAGGATGGGAAGAAGGAACGTGCCGGAGAGGGTGAATCACAGCAGAAATGGAAGAGCTGGCCAAGGCTATGGAAAGAGATGCTTCCGACTCAGTGGAGGGAAAGCAGCTGCGAGGCAAGGGGGGCAGAGGATGTGGGGGGAGAAGATGATGGGGTTCCCTTTCGATGGCTTCTTGTATGTCAGTGAAGCTTACGGCAGAGGCTTGGAGAGTCAAGAGAATGAGGGAAGTGTTTTTCCACACCAAGAAAGACAAACGCTTGGTGGCACAGTGTTGTTTCCCTCAGTGGCTGGGGGCTGCTCCCGTGGAACATGCCAGGTCTGGCTGTCGAGTGTGTCCTTCCTTCCCCACCCAACGCTCCTGGCTAGAGCTGACTAGTGAAGGTGGCAAGAAGCAGGGCTCTGAGACCTGGTCCCTCAGCCCCTCACCAATGGGGGAGCGTGGGGAGTACATCCACCCGCCCTTGCCCTTCTTTCCTTTGCGGCGCGGACACGTGAGGCAGCTGTGACAGACAGGCTCAAGCCACGCAGGGACAGGAGAAGCAACAAGCATGTGTCAGGGCCCACCTGGCAGTGGGTACTGAATCTCAGTTTGCTCTTACACCAACTGTATGAGAAAGGTCGGGCGACTAGCTCAAGGTCAAGACCCAGTAGGATGGGAAAAAGGAACTTGCAGGAGAGGGGGACTTGCAGAGCACAGAGGGAAGGGTGGCCTTGCAGGTCATGCAGAGCAGAGGCAGAGTGAGGACTCCCACCTCCCTAATGGTCAAGCTCCTGTCCTTCCCACCACACACGTGGCCTCGCTTTGTAGAAGGTGGACGTGAGCTTTCTCCCCGAGAGCTGCCATCAAAGTACCTGCTCTTCCCACCTCTGGCCCTTGTCCTGTCTTTGGATTGCCACTTCTGTTTCTAGGACTTCTCAGAGTCACTCAGGAAAATGTGCTGTGGCCTCTTCCAGGCTTCCTCCTCCCCTCAGGAGCCCGCCAGGCTCCCGTGCCGCCCCACAATGAAACAAGGGCTGTGCTCTCCAGCTGGGACCTGAATGTGTCCACACAGAGGATGTGACCTCATGGAGGGTGGCCAGGGAAACTTTATCTGTCACCACACAGGGCTTCTGGCCACCCCCCCCTTTTCTAGCCTGACCACTGTTGGGGTCCTCTCATACCTCTGGCCCTCTGCACCTGTTCCCCTGGAACACCTCGCCGCTGACTCCCAATTCTCTGTCTCACTTCCCCACCTCTGAAGCCTGGTTGAGCGTGCTTTCTCCTGGCAAGCCCTCCTGGAGACCACCCCGTCTCTGCTGTCCTGCCCTGTTTCAGGTTCACATCACCACCAGCTGAAGCATGCCTCCCACAGCGTTCACCACATGGGCTGAACCCTAGCTCTAGGGGGAAGCCTGGGTCTTACCTTCGTGTCCTCAGCACACAGTGCCTGCTTCCCAGCAGCTGCCAGACACATATTCGTTGTGTTCGAGGGTGTCAGATCCTGGAAAAGACTGGCTGGGCTTGCTGGAAAGAGAAAAGTAGGCATGCAGGTAAAGACTAAAAATGAGACTCTTAAGGAGAGCCTGTGTTCTGTTGCTAACCTCTGGCTTAAGACCACAAAGGTCGGTTTCTCATCAAAGGTCCATGTCCCTTGTGGGCCAGCAGAGGGCTCTGCTCATGACAGTCACGCTGGGATGAGAATGGGCAGTCCCCAAGTCTAACAGAATCACAGGGTCAGAGGGCAGGTGCCCTGGGCGGGGTCTTTGGTTGGCCCCGGCTCAGCAGAGGGTGCCAAGGAAGTGCACTTCTCCCACCGCTGGGTGGGTGGGAAGCTGGGAATCCTGGATGGGGAGCCCGAGGGTCAGGGACAGCTCTTGCTGGCCCTGCGGTGAGAGGCTGCAGCCTGGAGCCTGGAGCCCTACCACTGCCAGCAGCAATGCCCCAGGCTCCGTTATCAGCAGGTAGACATCCATCGGAGCACCGCGGCAGTCCTCCGCCAGCTCCTGTTCTGGTGTCACTGTGCTAGGGGTGGGACCGGCAGAGGAAACCACCAGGTGTTGCCATGGGAAAGTCCCTCCAACATTCTCTAGAAACACGGAATTTCCTGGTTTTAACCATTTTTTATCCAATCGCCATCTCAGAGTTGACCAGAACAGGGCTGACCTCTCCAGTCTCCTGGGACCTTGGGTGTGGGGTGTGGAGTCCTGACTGGGAAGTTGGCACACCTGGGTTCCAGCCCCGGCAGTCTCTGAAGATCACGGGCAAATGTCTAAAGGAGTGTGGGCCTCAGTGCCTTCGAAGTCTGTAAAACGCTTTCTTTCCAGTCTCCCTAGCGTTTCCATACTTAGTGTTCCAAGTCATCCACCGCACCACCGAGTAAAGTTTACTACCTTGGACCAGAAACACTGTGAAGGGATGTGGCCTCTGCTCAAGGTCACGGGGAGGGCACAGTTTGGGTTGCAGGGTTTGCTCCTGGGCCTCTTCAGGCTCCCTGGGAAGAGTCAGATCCAATGTCTGGAGTGGCTAGGCCTAGGTCCGGGACCTCCCTGCGGCTCTGGGGCGTGGGAACTTCGCCTTCCCAGGAGGCTCTCCACTTGGTTAACTTGCCCAACCTGCTAGGTTGACTGTGGGCCCAGTCCTGGACTTCCCTGCTCGGGGGACGGCAGATGCCCCAAGGGCACCGCTTCCGCCGCCGCCGCCCAGTCTCAGGTCCCGGCCTCTCTGTGGCTCGGACTCTGGTCCGGGCACCTCCACTTGGGAACTCAGAGCATCCTTTCGCCTTCCTGTCGGGTGGCGGCTGCCGCCCGGAGGCCTCTGTCCCTTTAAGAGAGAGAAGGAAAACAATCAGGAAGTGTGTGAGCGCGGAGCCGGCTGCGAGCCCAGCAGTGCCTGCCCGCGGGGAGCCGGGGAGGAAACCCTCTGCGGCAGCCCCCCGCCCCCAGCTCCAGCGGTGCGGGCCTCTCCGGCAGGCCCAGCCTCGGGGTCCCTGGGGCCGTGGCCTCCAGGATGCTGTGCGCCTGGCCCGTGGATGACTGTGAGCCCTGAAAGCTCGGCGGGTGCCACGCGCTCCCGCCAGCCTGCCAGTCCCCCAGCGGAGATGGGGTGAGTGTGCCCCGCGGGCAGCGGGGGCTGGATCGGGGCGGCCGCGTGGGGCGGCGGCGGGGCCGCTCTCCGCCGAGTGCCGGGCTGCGGGCGCCGAGCCGGAGCTCTCCCGGCCCCGCGGCGCCTCCCCCTGCCGCTTCTGGGGGCCCCGGCAGTGCCCCGCGCGTCGCCTGCGGTCGTCACCCCTGCAGAGGGCTGCGACAGAGAGAGGCGGGGAGGGCTGTGGCAGGGAGGAGAGCGGCCACCCGCCCACCACTCTCCCTTTCTGCCCTCGGCGTCACGTCCAGCTTCTGCCTCCGTCCTTTCCTCCTGCCCGGCTGGCTCCGGGGGCGGGAGGACTGCCCTCACCCCACCTGGGGTCTTTGTCCCCGGCGCCAGGCCCGGGGAGTGGGGAGGAAAGTCTCCCGGAGCCGCTGGGGAGATGGAAACCCCCCGCGCTGGGGGAGGGTGACAGACAGGAAAGGGTTAAAGGGCTGGGGCCGGTGGCCTCCGACGGAGCCTGAGAAGCACACAGCACCATCAAACAGCACCGAGGGGTGCCTCTCCGCCCTCCTCTTTCCGGTGCAGCTCAGCTCCTGGACTTGCCACAGACAGAAAGCATAACAGACACTCGCCCGGGAGAGTCTCTGCCTGATCCACGGCTGCTCCGAGCGCCGGGTAAGTGCGTTTGGCCAAGGGAGAGTCCCCGGGAGGGGGAGGAGGAGTGGCGGCGGTGGGTGGGGCCGCGGGTGCCCTGGTCCCGATGCCCACCCTTCTTCAGCCAGCCGCCCCCCAAGGAGAGCAGCCTTCCCTGCACAAGACACCCACCTAACGTGCCCCCCTCCAGCTCCTAGGCGCGGCCCTGGCGGGACCAGGAGCAGCACCCAGGACCTGTGGTCCTTCCAGGGCTGGGCCTTTTGCACAACTCTGTGCATTCCCAGCTCTGCCACTGCGCCCTGCCCCCAGCACCAGGCCGGTGGGGAGGACCAGTCCTGGGAAGGATTATGAAGGGGGTGGAATCTGCTGTCCACGGACTCCCCAGACTGGACCTCTTCCCTGGCCTTGATTTCAGGTCTCCCTGCCAGGCTTCACATCCCCAGGCCTGCTGGCATCTTGATTCTTCCTCAGCCTCTGGGATGGGGGACTTATCTGATCAACTCATTCAAACCGAGTTGTTATATTATCTTCAGGGAGTCTCTCTGTATCTCATCTGCTTCTGGAGAGTGTAAACACGAATACATTTTCTGAAACTAGGACTTAGCCTCCGAGTCTCTTCAAGTGGCTGCTGGCTCAAGGAATTGACATTCTCAAGATCTATATTTTTAAAACGATTACGGAAAGAAGGCTCAAAGAAAGCTAGGGAACTGTAGGGTTCCAGGCATGGTGACCCTGCGTTGAGAACCCAGCAGACAGATGTTAGAGCCTAGTCTAACCTTACTGGAGCGTATTTGACAGGCGGCCGCCCTTCTCAAGCCCCTTCTTCCAGTCATCCCATTAAGACCAGCCCTGACCCTATTTTTCAGAGGATTTGAGTTTACTTTCCCGGGCTACACTCTCCGGAGCTAGTTGCTTTAGCGGAACTGGCCTTTGGGGAGAAGAGGATGGGGGCAGAGATGGAGAATGGAGTTGTAGAGGTTTCAGACTCTCCCCAGGGCTCCTGGGCCCTTGGATTTGATGGTGTCCTGCCCCCCCCCACGCCCTCCACAGGCACTCGCGGGCACACGCACGTGTTCACACTCTCTCGCATACTCACACATACACTCTTGCACACACATTCAGACACAGGTACACTATCTCGCACACACTCACACGCACACACTCACACGCACACTCTCTCACACGCACGTACATACACACACTCCCTGCGACACTGTGTGCGTTCCTTTCCAGAGCAGCGCTGACCTGGCCACACTGGCCACCCGTGCAGCTGTTCGCTCACAGCAACAGGAAGTGGTGGGCCCAGGCGAGTGGGTGGGGAAGGGCTCCAGGCTCGTGTTGCAATCCTGGAGATTTGTGGTGGTGTGGTTGACGCTGCCTGACCTGGGGCCCTTCCTTCAAGTGCTATTTCTGCTTCCTGGGACAATCCCAGGCCTGGATGCCAAAAACCCAGAATTCTCTGTGCTTGGGAGAGGTAACAGAGAAAAAGGTCTGTCTTGGCAGAGTGGCCTCTGGGGAAGGGATTGGAGAAGACTGGGAGTGAGGACAGGTAGAGGGCCCTGTGGCGGGATAGGTACGGGCTGTGGGCTGAGGGCCCCTGTGGCCGCACTTCTTGTTGGAGAAGTTTCTTAACCCTTCTGCACTTCATACTTCCTCCATCCCCTCACCTTGGGAATGGCCACACTGGAAGCGTTTGTGGGATGGTCTTGGGCAGAGCTCCCTGTCGGCCACCTGTGTCCACCTCAGGTCAGGAATGGAATCCTAGACCCCAGTGTGTTGTTTTTCTAGGCCAAGGGCGGCCAGCCAGCCAGATGCAGAGCACCGTCAATTACCTCTGGCACACAGACGACCTGTTGGGGCAGGGGGCCACTGCCAGCGTGTACAAGGCCCGAAACAAGGTAGGACACAGCCCTGCCCAGGCCCCTCAGGCCCGGAAAGTTCTTGGCCCTCTCAGCCCCTGGTGGGCAGCAGGGGTGGTGTGTGGCGAGGCAGAGGCTCACTCTGGAGTGAGGGAGATGCTATGGCTTTGGGAAGAGGTGTGGGGAGCTGTGAAGGGCTCCTTGGGATGCTGCGTCTGTCAGGGACAGTTTGGGACTGGAGAGAGAGAGAGGAAGACACAAAGGAGTCAACCTGGGATAAGGGCAGCAAAGCTAGGAATAGCAAAGCTGGGAAGTGGGACTCGTTTGGGTTTTCCCAGCCTTTGTCGTAGCTCTGTCCTGTGAGACCTGGTGCACAGTCTTGTCTCCAGAGCCGGGGCCAGACCAGGTTCCCGTCCCGGCTTCGCTGCAGCACCGTAGACGCCTACGTGGTTGCTGCCAGTAGAAGGGTAACAGGAACACCAAGCCATCCCTGCACCTGCACCATCTGGTGCCCAGTGCCCTCGGCCCCTCCCAGGGCTGGACCGGCCCCTGTTCCCTCTGAGTGCAGGAAGGAGCTGAGGGGGGGAGCCCCCAGGCCCAACCAGGCTGTCTTTGCTCACGTCTGGTGTTGGGCAGGTGGGAGATGTTCCACGGAGGCCTGGGGGAGGAGGTGTGCTCCCTGGGGCAGGAGGGGGACTGACGTTCTCCCCCATGGCAGAAATCTGGGGAGCTGGTTGCCGTGAAGGTCTTCAATACGGCCAGCTACCTGCGACCCCGCGAGGTGCAGGTGAGGGAGTTTGAGGTCCTGCGGAAGCTGAACCACCAGAACATCGTCAAGCTCTTTGCGGTGGAGGAGACGGTGGGTCCAGTGCTTGGTCGGAGGGAGGTGGTTTTGTCCTTGACCCTCACAGGCTGGGAAGAGGCGGGTCACGTAATGATGGTGGTCAGCTGGTCAGCCAGAGCAGCAACCCGGAATGTGCAGGACAGAATGCCAGGGGGCGGGGGGTAGTACCTGGGGAAGTAAAGATGGGAAGGAGGGCCTGATCGAAGAGGGCTGCCTGGAGAAGGTGACCTTGGGCTCAGGTGTGTGGGGTCACCGTAAGGAGGGAAGGCCAGGCCAGAAGCTGGGACCTCGAGAATGGGGCTGCTGGCTCTAGGCCGAGTCACCCCCTCTGGAGAAAGCCGGTGCCTGCCATCGTGATGAAGAGCAGGAGATGTGCCTTCCAGTCCAGCCTCCCTCTCTCTGTCCCACGCGCAGGGGGGCAGCCGGCAGAAGGTGCTGGTGATGGAGTACTGCTCTAGCGGGAGCCTGCTCAGCGTGCTCGAGAGCCCCGAGAACGCCTTCGGGCTGCCCGAGGAGGAGTTTCTGGTGGTGCTGCGCTGTGTGGGTGAGCCCCTCCCTGGCCCCCACCAGGACGCCCTCTTCCCCGGCGGACCCACCACACACCCTGCCCTCAGTGGGAGGCCGAGTCCCGGAGGGGCCGACATTTCTGAAACAATCACCCCAACACTCGCCTGGGTGGCTCAGTGGGTTAAAGCCTCTGCCTTCGGCTCAGGTCATGATCCCAGGGTCCTGGGATCGAGCCCCGCATCGGGTTCTCTGCTCAGCAGGGAGCCTGCTTCCTCCTCTCTCTCTCTCTCTGCCTGCCTCTCTGCCTACTTGAAATCTCTGTCTGTCAAATAAATAAATAAAATCTTTAAAAAAAAAAAACAAAAAACAATCACCCCAACACTGTCCCTCAGAGGCTCTGCATTCACGGACATAGGACAGACACGAGAGAACGGACGGAATCCAAGCGTCTGATTCCTGCTAATCAGCTATTTAAAACCCCAGCTTAAAGAGAGTTATTTTTATTTTTTTTTAAAGATTATTTATTTATTTATTTGATAGAGAGCACAAGTAGTCAGAGAGGTAGGCAGAGAGAGAGGAGGAAGCAGGCTCCCCACTGAGCAGGAAGCCCGATGTGGGGCTCAATCCCTGGACCCTGGGATCATGACCTGAGCCGAAGGCAGAGGCTTTAACCCACTGAGCCACCCAGGTGCCCCAAGAAAGTTTTTTTTAAAGCAGGTCATACACCAGGTTCGGGGCAGTGTTATTCACAATAACCCTGAGATGAAAATAACCCAATGTCAGGGGCAGACGGAGGGAACAAATAGAATATATATGTAGAA
This sequence comes from Meles meles, assembly GCF_922984935.1. Lineage (NCBI taxonomy): Eukaryota > Metazoa > Chordata > Mammalia > Carnivora > Mustelidae > Meles > Meles meles. Next base: position 24,846,665 of record NC_060082.1, on the reverse strand, counting down.
TGCAATACTCTTCATCCTTCAAAAGGAACGAAGTTCTGACCCAGGCTACATGCGGGTGAACCAGGAAGGCTCTGCACCCAGTGAAGTCACAGGTTCTCTCTGATTCCGCGCAGATGTGGGGCCTCGCCCAGTCACATCCACAGAGCCAGGAAGAAGAGGAGTGCGCGCCGGGGGCTGGGGGGACGGAGGCATGAGCGTGACTGCTTACTAGGTAGAGATCCTCTGTGGGTATCGACAGAGCTCTGGAGGTGGACGGCGGTGACCGTCACACCACACTGGGACCGCGCACAAGCCACTGAATGGCACACTTAAGATAGCAGATTTTGTGTCAGGTCTATTCTATTACAACTTTTTAAAATTTAAAAATTTTAGATTTTGTTTATTTGAGGGAGAGATAGCACAAGCAGGGGGAGCAGCAGGCAGAGGGAGAAGCAGGCTCCCCTCTGAGCAAGGAGCCTGATGCGGGACTCGATTCTAGGACCCTGGGATCATGATCTGTGCCAAAGGCGGATGCTTAACTGACTGAGTCACCCAGGCGCTCCATATTTTATTATACTTTGTAAAAATAAATCAGACAGGAAGGGGGGTGCCATCCTTGGGGAGGCAGAGGCAGGGACCCTCTTGATGTCTTAGAGAATCCCGGTGGAACCTCCACACCATGTCTTTGGGAACCCCCTCCTTTGTCCTGTGCCCACCTCTCTTCTCCTGCATGTCCTGTGACCTGTCAGCCCATGTGAACGGTCTCTCTGGACCCAAGGACAGCCTTCTGCCCAAAGTAAGCCCCAGGAACGAAGCTGTCCCTGGCCAGAGCTAGCAGCCCCGCTCTCCGCAGTGGCCGGCATGAACCATCTGCGGGAGAATGGCATCGTCCACCGAGACATCAAGCCTGGAAACATCCTGCGCCTCCTGGGGGAGGAGGGGCAGAGCATCTACAAGCTGACGGACTTTGGGGCCGCCCGGGAGCTGGATGACGATGAGAAGTTCGTCTCTGTCTATGGCACTGAGGAATACCTGGTGAGCGGGAGGTTGGGGACCCACTGCCCAAGCTGGGGGCCCGCCCTGACAGCTAGTTGCCCCTCCACTTATGACTCTCCCGGAGCGCCATCCCCCGACCCTGGCCAAAGGACTCTGTTCAATCCCCCTGCATGTGGCAGGGTATACGTCCCCTCTGCCCCCCAACCAGAAGATTGTAGTCTGTTCTCCAAGATGGAAAGGTGACGCTACAGCCTGCCTGGGCCTCCCCGCTGCAGTGTCCCTGCCTGGCCCCCTGCCTGGGCCTCCCTTGTGCAGTTCATTCCTTGCTAGGATCCCCACCAGGCAGGGAGCACCGCTGGTCACTACTTTCCCCAGGGCAGAGACTGGCCAGATAGACGTGCGCTCGGTGGGCTAAATCCTCACCAGTTTTTAAGGTGACGAAGGAGCTGGTTCTGATCGTTCTGTTTTCCCCGGAAGGGGCCGAAGGAGGTCTGCTGGGTGGGGCTTGGGCCCGTGCCTACCGGCCCCCTCCGTGGCTGCTCACTGGTTCTCTTTCCCGCAGCACCCCGACATGTATGAGCGGGCCGTGCTTCGCAAGCCCCAGCAGAAGACATTTGGGGTGACTGTGGATCTCTGGAGCATTGGGGTCACCCTGTACCATGCGGCCACGGGCAGCCTGCCCTTTGTCCCCTTCGGGGGGCCACGGCGCAACAAGGAGATGATGTATGCATACAGTGGGCCCCGGGCAAGGCGGGAGATGGGTCAGACCCTGGGCCTTCCCCACAGGTCCCTGCTCTATGGCTGCTTCCTCCGCTCCCTCTGTGGTCCTCCTCGGGGCCATCTCCATCATCAGCCAGTCACATGAGAAGCTGAGACCTGCCCTGACTGACGGGAGATCAGTCCTTTATCTTCGCTCAGGGCGCCCTGTTAGCGCTCCCTTCATGCGCGTGTGGCCCACCCAAGTTGGTTGAGGCTCCAAAAGAGACCTGCCCAAGATGGCAGAGCCTGCCAGGGACAGGGGTGGGGAATGGGACGAGGACCCAGCCTCCTGATCCCAGGTGCGAAGCCTTCCCAGGTTTCCTGCGGTCTGGTCCAGCGGTAGTTGGGGACGGTGGCTGCTGCCACCAAGGGCACAGCTCAGAGCAGGGAGGGTGTAAGGTGGATTGTGGGATGGTCGAAACCCTCACCCTCAGCTCAGGGGTCTGGCTATGTGGAACCTGGATGAGGTTAGGGGAAGGGGAATGAGACAGACAAGGCAGAGGCTGGCAGGGAAGACTGGACTTTGCAGGGAGGAGTGGGTTAGTGGAGTGGGGCACAGTGAGGGCAGAGGTGCAGGGGCAGGCCAGACTGGGGGAGGTGCGGGCAGGGGCAGAGGAAGTGGGCCGTGGAAAGGAGCAGAAAGCTTGACATTTCCAGGCTAATGGGGAGGGGCTGGCTGGTGTGAACCAGTGCTCTGAGAGCCCTCTGGCTGAGTTTGCCATCCCTTGAGATGTGATAGGCCAGGGGTCCCGCTGACCAGGTCCCACCTCGGCCCAGGTACAGGATTACCACGGAGAAGCCGGCCGGGGCCATTGCAGGCACTCAGAAGCGGGAGAATGGGCCCCTGGAGTGGAGCTACACCCTCCCTGTCACCTGCCGACTGTCCTTGTGAGTAGACACAGACCCGAGTCTGGGCTGGCTTCCTTGTCCCCCACCCAGAGTCGGGCCCTACCTCAGAGGGCCCCTTGTGCCTGGTCGGCTCGGGTAGACCACGTTCCCAGTCAGGCCTCAGTCTTCCCATCCGGATGCTGGAACGAATTCATCCAGCTCTCCCTCCGCATCCTGCCCTGACCCACCGCCTGGGTCCAAGCTCTTCTAGACATTGTCATGTGACGCCCCTGACCCACTCAGAGAGGATGAGTCTGGGCCCTGGTGCCTGACCAGCTCTGTGTCCTGGGGTCCAGGGGGCTGCAGAGCCAGCTGGTGCCCATCCTGGCCAACATCTTGGAGGTGGAACAGGCCAAGTGCTGGGGCTTCGACCAGTTCTTTGCGGAGACCAGCGACATCCTGCAGCGAGTCGTCGTGCACGTGTTCTCCCTGTCCCAGGCGGTCCTGCACCACGTCTACATCCACGCCCACAACACGTGAGTGCGCGGGAGCCTTCCCTACCCAGGCAGAAGGGTGCGACCTAGGCAGTGCTCTGTGGGCTCTTTAGAGAGAAGAGCATCCGGGTCTGACCTTAGTTTGGAAAATACTAGTTGCACAAATTTGAAGTTAAACCATTCTTCCTGCTGCTGGACTCCGGCAGGAAGAAGCCTCCCCATGCAACACGCATTAGGATTCTGAGGGGTGCGTGTGTGCGTCTGTGTGTTGGTGACGTGTTCCCAAATATATCGCTCAGAGGACCCTTTTTCTCTAAAATTCTAGGTGATTTTAGTGGGAGAATTGCCAGAAGGGCTGTGAAGGCAGAGACTGGGTACTGGGGCTCCTGCATTCGGTTCCTACTCTGTCCTCATCCATTCCAATAAGGCACGAGCTCCAACCTTTGTCTCTCCACCCTTGACAAGACAGGCAAAACCCAGTCCCTCCCTTGGCGAAGCTGAGCCCTCTCCGTGGGTGAAGACTGAGATGGGGTTTGGGTCACCTGGACCCCATATCTTGTTGACACTTCCCGTCCTCTCTCTTTCTCCCCCACCCCCGGAACCCCTTGTGTGTCTAGGATAGCCATCTTTCTGGAGGCCGTGTATGAGCAGACCAGGGTGGCCCCCCAACACCAGAAGTTCCTCTTTGAGGGTCACTTCTGGGTCCTTGAGCCCAACTTGTCAGCACAACACATCGCCCACACGACCGCAAACAGCCCCCTGACCCTGTTCAGCACAGCCAGCGAGACCCCCAAGGGGCTGGCCTTCAAGGACCGTGAGTGGGGCCCACAGGCTGGACCTTTTCTCCTTCTCACATTCTCTAAGGGGCAGGGGCTTATGATCCAGGATATTGATTAGTATCTTTTGTGGGTGTTTCTTGGGGCTCACGGGGCGCAGAAGTAGACTTGGCCTCTGATCCTCCCACACCTCTGAAATGCCACGTGACTCAGGCTTCGCAGTGTCCGCAGAGCTGGGAAAGAAACTCCAACTGAAACTGGGAGATCTGGATTTAAGAGGATTTCCACGATCTCTGTGATGGGTGGGAAAGCCTCGGATAGTTTGGGTTGGAGGACACAGGATCCCAGAGAGAAGGGAAAGTTGCCAGGGGTCCAGAGTTTTATCTTCCAAGTTCTAGAAAAAGTATCATCCTTTCTCCCTCCTTCTCAGGGTCTCCAATGCTGGGAAGGGGGATTAACCTTGAAACTCCTGGGTATGAGGGTGGTTTTAGCCCGTTTTCTGGCCGTTTCTGGGACTTTGGGCCTGAGGCTGTATGTAGTTCTCCAAAGAGGACACAAGGGGGCAGTGAGGAACCGCAGTTGTGAAGCACAGAGTGTGCATTTATGTAGGCTTGGGGGGCCGCTCTGCGCAAGGTAGGAAGCTGGGGGGAGAGAGGGGTGTGAATGAGGAATAAGGAAAGGTGAACTTAGGGTTCGTCCAGGTCACACAGGCAGCCCTCTCAGACAGGGTCTTCGTCTGCAGCTGCTCAGGACATCCCCAAGTTCTTCCCCAAAGTGGACCTGCAGGCAGATTACACCACCGCCAAGGTGAGAGGGGGCCTGAGGGGGTGCAGGGAGGGGTCGCACAAGGCGGGGAGCGGGACTCCTAACCCCGCCCCCTGTGTATCACAGAGCGTCCTGGGCGCTGGCTACCAGGCCCTGTGGCTGGCGCGGACCCTGCTGGCCGGGCAGGAGCTCATGCTTCGGGGGCTGCACTGGTGTGTGTGAGTACCCCCGAGGGCTAGATGGGCTGGACCGGGGCAGGGCGGGCGGGGTGGACCTTTCCCACGCAGCCTCGCGGCTGTTCTCTCCGGCTCGGTGTCCTGGGCCCCCTGGCAGGAGGGAACTCCGACTCAGTCCCCCCTTTGCAGGGAGACACTGCAGGCTACGTGCAGGCGGACGCTGGAGGTCACGCGGATGGCTCTCCTCTTCCTCAGCAGCAGCCTGGGCACTGAGAGGTGGGTGTCTTGCCTGGGACAGGGGGGCTGCGGCCAGTGTGAGGCTGGCTCAGACCCTCAGCCCTTCTCCATCTGCCTGTTCCTCACCCGCAATATTTCCAACAATGGCCCTCGCCTCCCCCTACCCAGAGCTCCCACCTGCCCTGCCATTCAAGAATACAGAGGGCAGCCCTACCTGTCCCTCATCCCTGCCCCTCGCCTGGTGACTGTACCTCCTCCCACCACCCAGTCACCGCAGGGGGAATGGGGCTACAGGGACACTCTCTCAGCAGGTAGGAAGGCCCAGAGCAGCGCTCTAGGGAAAGCCCCCATCGCCTCACCCAGCCCCCCGGACCTGACGGGATGGGGATCCATTCTGCCCCATCCTCCACGCTCTTCCTTCTGTATCTTACGCTGTCCTCACCTTCCTCACCTTTCCCGGCCCTGCCTCGGGGCTCCAAGCCGGCCTCTCCTCTCACTTAAACTGATTAGGTGTGACAGGCCAGACAGAGGGAAAGACTGGGGAGAAGGGAACCAAGCCGGAGGGTCTGGAGATGAGAAGCAGGAAGACTCAGTTGGCCATAGCACTTCCAAGCCGTGAGCACAGCCCCCCACACCCCAAATCTTGGAAGGCAGGGGCCATGGTACAGTGGAGAGGGGGAGCTCTGCAGCTCAGGGAAGCTGATGGTGGCTGGAACCTTCCCCGCTGGGAGGAGATGAGGGGGGGGGCAGAGGAGCAGAGACTGTGCTGAACGCGTTTGATGTCCCTCCCCTTCATGTCACCTGACCTGCTCTCTAGGAAGGTCCTGGGAGTTTCCCAGCAGTGCAGCGGCCACTAGGAGGAAAGGACAGATGGGGTGACAGAGATGTGGGAAGAGACAGAGGAGAGTCTCCAGATGACAGGGACAGAGTCCCTGGCCTGGCTGAGCCCCCTTCAAATGGTGACAGAGATGAAGGGCTGCAGGGGCCGAGCATGGCTCCTCGCGAGGAGCTCTGTCCAGGGCATGGAAAGGGGGTCCAGGGATAGATGTGGCAGAACATCCACATTCCCCTGGAGGAGGAAGCCCTTCTAGGCACGAAAGATGATAGGGAAGATTAGAGATAAGAAGAGGCAATCCTGGAGGTCTTCCTGGAAGAGGTGAGGCTTCTAAGGCCACAGTGAAAGAGAAGACCTCGAGTTGGGAGGTCCTGTGCAGAGACAGAAAAGGAGGCCATGACTGGGGAGATTGTGGGAGGGGTTCTGGTGAGGTCTGTTGAAGCCACAGTTAAAATGGAAAATATCCCAGAGTGAAGGTGGAGTGGGACAGAGGGATGGAAAGGGGAGGAGAGAACGCATGGAGGTCCTGGCCAGTGTAGTTGGTAGATTGAACCCAATAAGAGGACCCGCAGAGTTCTAAGTTCTACTGTATCTTCTTGAACAGGAAAGACGTGTGTCGAGAAAGCATTTGGGATATTTGTCTGCCCATTTGCCTTGGACTGAGGACAGTGGAGAAGGGACAGGCCAGCCTTGGGACTGGAGTCCTCGGTCTGCTGGCCACTGTTTTTCCCTTCCTGGATCCCAGGCCCCTCTGGACGGATAGTATATCTAGAGAGCTTGGGCTCAGAGGATTGCCTGCTTCAAAGCATAGTTCAGCCTCCCTCCTGCCAAGGAGGAGCACAGAGCCGAGACTCAGAGGCTCAGTCCAAGCTCTTCACTTGGGACCTCGGGCCACTGTTCTCTCTCCCAACCTGAGCCACTATTTCCTCGTTTTCAAAATGAGAGAACTGGATGATCTCTGAGGCTTCCTGCCTCTGACACTTTGCAATTCCTTCCTTTTTTGAACATCCTGACACATCGATTCTGGAATCTGAGATAATTTAATGAACACTAGGCATAAAGTGGCTGCCATTGCCCAGCCAGGTGACTCACCTCTCCCATAGCACCCTCCTCCTGCGCCAGGCTCCCTTGGCAGAGTGTCTTTGCCTCTGCTCTGAAGCTCCCTGGTCCTTGCAGCATGTGGTGGCAGTGTGCAGGCAGCTGGGACTGGCTCTGGAATGCCCATGCTTCCCCAACCGCCACCAAGTGTGTGTCCATACTCTCTAGCCAAGCGCCTTAGCCCTGAGGTCCTCTTTGCTGCCCACAAATATGGAGATTCGTCTCTGTTATGTACACGAAGGTCTGAGTCTGGCAGAGCTGAAGTGACTGACCCCAGATCCCACAAGACGGGTGAGGGGACAGCTAGGACTGGCATTCAGACCCATGTCCCCAGCCTCCCTGCCCGGCTGGACTAGCCAGCTGCAGCCGCTTCTGCCAGCCAAGCATCGCATGCGCTAAAATCCATTTGTACATTCACGAATTCATTCAACAACCATGTATGGAGGAAGTACCATGTGCTGAACTCTTTGCGAGCTACTGAGGATATAATGGTGAACTCCTGCCTTCATGGAGCTTCCCCTGCAGTCCTGATTCTCCCCCCTCCTCTCGCCTTCACCTCCCCCTGCGCCAACACGACTCCCAAGCCCAAGCACAGAGGATTCTTTCCCCAATCATGGTTTTGATAGAAATAGTATATGCCAATTGTAGAAAGCTGGAAAATATAGATAGGCAAAAACGAAATAAAAATACCATGTCCCTGCCACCCAGAGCTAGGTAGTAATAGATGTTCTTCTAGGTATTTTCGGCTATGTGTATTTAAGCATATATATTGACAGACATGAGATCTGATGGTACTTGCCCTCTTCTAACCTGCCGTTCTCAGCACATGAGCCCTCCAGCCCCATGTCCATACCTTGTCATCTCCTCTAAAATCAGCCATACGCAAAGTTCTCTAACTAGCCCCCTCCTTTCCTTTTCTCACTGGTTTTATCCAAACCAGGCTCCGATGCAAGACGACACTTTGCATCTAGTTGTTTTGTTCCTTAAGTCTATTTTAATCTTGACAGACTGCCTCTCCCCAGCCCCCCTTCTGATCCTGGCGATTTGGGGGGACAATGCCCATTGTCCCGCTTTCTGGACTCTAGGGATTCCTCTACACCCTCTGGGGTTTTTTTTTTTTTTCTTCCTTCCCAGCATTTCTTATAAACTGAGAGTTCTGAAGGCTAGACGGATTCAACTGGAATGTTTTTTGGCTAAATACATCGCAGATGACACCAAGTACACTTAATTTCCTCCCGCCACTGGGTGGGGACAGCTGATTCCTTGATCGTGTGGTCACATTTTCCCTGTCCAGGCCGGCATTAGTCACCAGGGATTTGGCACCATGCCCAAGCGAGTAACTTAACTTTGCTGGGGCAATGGGTTGCTCATAGTCTGAGTCCCAGAGCATTATTGGTAATATTCTAGGAAATACAGCTTTTCCCTCATTGCTTATCCTGACGTATAGTTTCTACTGGGAAGGAACTTGGGTCTTTTCCTTTAGTTATAAATATTCCTAATAAGGAGTCCATAACGGTCGCCTCGCTGTACGGACTCATGGATGTTCATAGCTTCATGTTGTGTCCATCAACCCCCATCTTTAGTCTCTGCAGTGCTCAACAAAGGTATAACTTTGGTGAGTCGGGGCCCCTTGAGGTTGGTTCCTCTGATCCAACCGCAATACTCCCCAGATACCCCCGAAGGCAGCAAGGCTGTCCCAAAGATGTCATACCCCTCCTGTGGTCACGGGGTTCTGCCTCCCAACCCCCCAGCCGTGTCCTTTCTGTGTCCTTCCCTGAGGTTCAGCAGTGTGGCTGGGATGCTTGAGATGCCAGAGCTGAAGAAGGTCACGGAGCTGAGGTCCAGGCTGCGGGCTGTGAGTGAGGCGGGCATGGGGGGCTGTAAGAGCAGAGCTGGGGGGCCGTGGTCCAGCGGGGCTGCTGTCAGAACACTGAGCTGAGGACCCCCTGGGGGTCTGCCTTTTTTTTTTTTTCTGTCTTCCAGTTGGCAGAGGCCCTCTCCAGATGTTCGCACAGTATCACAGAGTCCCAGACAAGCCTGAGCAACCTAAGGTCTGAGCTGGTGAAGAACCGGGATCAGGTACATGCGGACAGAAGGTCTGTGGGATTTTCCTTCTTGGTGGGGTGGGCACAGGGACGCACAGCTCGGAAGGTCCGGTAGCCGTTTTAGGCATCAGTCTGCTTTCTCCCTTATCTGGGCCAGGGTGCTGGGGTATGGGGTAGTGGTGTGGCATCCAAGAATGAGTAGGACCCTCCCCCGAGACTAGCCAGATGGAGAAAAGCATCTGGGGTCCTGCCCCCTTCTGGGCGTTTAGGGAGAGAATTAGAAATTCCAGCAGGTGGAATAGTTCTAAACAAAAGAATAACTTTGTTCCCTTCCTCTTCTGAACCCTTGCTCTGCTCATTCCCTGGATTGGCTCTCCTACTTCTGTCGTCTTATTGAATCCCCAGAATGCCTCTGCTGCTAGGATGCCCCTGTTGTGGATGGGGAAGCGCACTCTGGGAGTTTAATGTGCCCTGGGACACAGACGGTCCATGACAAATGACAGTGGTGGGACTTGACGTCACGTGTGCCCATCTCCAAGGCCTATGTTCTTGGCCTACACCAGGGATTTACAGCTTCGAGAACCTCATTCAACAAATATAAGAATGCCTACCTGCCCCCTCACGGCCTGGTGTGCGGCCCTGCCCTGACCACGCAGCCCGTTCTTCTCGGTACCCACTCCGCTCAGTGCTGACGGGGATCCCTAACCCGGCCCCCAGTTCCGACATCAAAGAGCTCTGAAAACTGTGGGGTTTTGTTCGTTTTGGCTGCAAACCCTGACCTCAGTCTTCTGCCGTGATCCTTCTTTTAGTCTCTGTTTCCCTCTTAGAGTGGATACTCTTACTGTTCCTTAAAGGCTGAAGGTATTGGATGGACCCCAGACCCCAGGCCCCAGACCCCACTCAGGCTGTCCTACAACATAACCTATGTCTGCTGGATTGCCTTTCTAGAATCAGAAGACAATTCTGAATTTGGGATGTATCTGGCCTGAGTCTTTTGGATAAAGACTGGATTTGAGGTCTCATCCACCCCAAGTTGTCCAAAGGACGGGTGCCTGGGACCCAGCTTGGGCCCAGCCCAGAGTCCAGCTCCAGAAGTAGCTGAGATGGGGTCACTGGGAAGAGCTTCAGGAGGGAGGTGGAGCTAAACAGGCCCACGGGTGGGGAAGAACACAACCCCCCAGAGACACACACATTCAACATCTCAACTGTCTGTATCCAGCCCAAAAAGGGAAAGGAAGAAACACTGCTGACCTTAAACCCCAGGAGGTGAAGGTCCTTGAGAGGTCATCTTGCACATCCGTCTGCCTCCAGGCAGGACTGAGGACTGTGGACTCATCTGTGTTTTATTTCATTTTATTTTATTTTTTTAAAGATTTTATGTATTTATTTGACAGAGAGAGAGAGAGAGTGAGCACAAGCAGGGGGAGCAGCAGAGGGAGAAGCAGGCTCTGCACTGAGCAGGGAGCCCGACTCACGGCTCGGTCCCAGCACCCTGGGATCAGGACCTGAGTCAAAGGCAGAGGCTGAACCAACTGAGCCCCCCAGGCGCCCCTCACCTGTGTTTTAAACAGGGGTTGTTGGTTCATGGTTTAAGCACCTTCCATGTGCCAGGTGTGGGATAGACCATGAGGCCCCGACTTCTGCTCTCCCCGGGCCACCAGGAGAAAGGCTTCTGCTCCACTGCGGTCCTCAGCGGGCCCTGCCGGACTCGCAGGGTCCAGACTCCTGCCTGGATTCTGTTCTCAAGCCTTCCAGTGTAGCAAAGGCCAGCCTCCTGTGGCCTCTCCTGCTTGGCTTTCTGTCTGTCTCGTCTCTGATGAAACACCTCGAGTGTGTGTGTGTGAGAGAGAGAGAGACAGAGAGGGACAGAGACAGAGAGAAAGAATCAATGTGTGACTCAGAGGTGGCTGGCTGGCCCCACGGCACCTCAAACAAGCTTAAGGACAGGAGAGTCACCCCCACTCCCAGACTGGCCCCCCAGACTGTGGCGATGAGGCTCCTTCTGCAGGCGGACGGTTCCTCTGCTCCTTCCGCCCCCCCCCCCCGGCCCCCTCCCCGCCCAGCCACGTCATCCCCTCCCTTCCCTTTTACTCTGTTCTGTTTGATTCTCCCCTGGCTGGTCCCCATCTCCTGCCCACAGCATCCAGCAGATGCAGTGTTGTTTGGAGAAGATGAACCTCATCTACAAACAGTTCAAGAAATCCAGAATGAGGCCAGGTGAGCCGTGGGGAGAGCAAACTACCCCTGCTTCCCTCCCTTCCTCCTTCCTGCCTGCTTATCCGGCTGTTCCATGCCATCCCTGTGGCTGCCGGGGGCCCACCGTGCGGCTGCTGGGGTGCTGCTGGCCTAGGGCAGGGTCCCCACCTCTAAGTTGCCTGTGGACAGAGAGGGACAGAAGGCCTGTGACTATTGCCCTGTGAGAGGCGTGGACAGCATGCGTGGGGGGCTCAGATGGCCGAGGATGGCTGTTCTAGGAGAGGTGGTCCTTGGAAGAGATCCCTCACCTCTGCAGAGCACTTTACAGTTTGAGGAACGTTTCCCGAGCCATCGTGTCTTTGGCTCATCGGAATAGCCAGGATTTCCAAATGAGGGAGGGTCTGAAGACATATCCTGCCGGCACCCACCCGCTCCTTCGCCGGCACTCTCTGCTTGTCCTCACAGGGGACCTCCGGGGGCACAGGCAGCTCATTTCCAGGCTTAGGAACTGGCGGCTGCTTGCCCACGGTGACCGCCATCATAGGGCATGGTAGGCTGCAATTCAGGGGCGGCTGGGGTAGGAGGTTGGTCCTGGGAGACCCCAGTTGACTCTTGGGGTTGAGGAGCTCACAGACGAGGACCCGACCCTCTTCTTCCCAGGCCATGCCCCCCAGCTTCTCCTGACATGGGGACGCAGGCCTTGGCCTCGAGTGCCAAGTTCTCCTCCAGCTCTAGGATTATCTAAGAGCACTGTCCCCTAGAAACTGGATGCCCGCAATGTACCAAATTTTGAGTTCTCCAGTAGCGAAAATTTAAAAAGTAGAAACCAACGGGCGAAATTAATTTTCGAAAGACGTTTTACTTAACCCAATATATCCAAATTGTCATTTCCACATATAATCAATTTTTAAAAATTCTATTAAAGAGATCGTTTACATTCTTTTCTTTTTTGTGAGTGTGCTAAGTCCTCCCAATCCCGTGTGTATTTCACACTCACAGCACATCTTTCTCCGGAAGCTAATTTTTTAGCAGACGTAACAGTCGTTCTTACCAAAGCAGTAAAGTTGCGTTTGTTGGGAAAATAATATTTTCCACTGCTCCAGCTTTAAAGTTTTAGTTAATTGAATTAATGAAATTAAGATAAAAATTATTTTCCTCAGGCACACTAGCCATGGACCGGGTGCTCAGTAGCCACGTGCGTGTGGTGGCCACTGACTTGGACATACAGATCTCTCTAGATGATGTCTGTGTGTGGGAGTCTCAGTCCTGCCTCAGCGGTCTGGCTGGGGAGGGAGAGGGGAGAGCAGCCCAGGAGTGGGACACACAACTGATACTCTCCCATTCCTGATGTGCCACTGGCCTGTTTGGCTGTGATTTTGGGAGAACTTCAGGGGCTTTTCTGCTTCCCTTCCTGGGACTTTGCCCTCTGAGCCTCCCCCACTTCTGGGACCCTCCCATGCATCTGATACCATCCCCTGGGCTGTTTGGGATCCTCATTTATTTCATGCCTGTAGAAACTCTGGGCGCGCTCCCCTTCTGCTGTTTATAGATAAGGAAACCAACCCCAGGGACATGTAGTAGCCCAAGCTGTCCTGGTCTGGGGTCGTTTAACCCCTTATGCCTCACAGTTATGTTCCTATTGGTTGCAAGAATCCTTCATGAAGATTAAACAGCTAACCCTTGACAGCTAACCCCTGGACTCCTGAAAAACGCCACTCTGTAAAATGCTTCCTGGTTTTCTCTCTTCCCTTGCGGCTGCCCTGGGTGTCCCATGGGATGGCTGAGGAAGCCGACTCTGTGCGGCAAAATCCCGAGTCTGCAGCTTCCTGCCACTCGGAGGCCGGTCTGGGACCTGCAGCGGGGACTCAGCTCAGTGCTCAGCTGGCTGAGAGCAGGACCCCAGGTGAAATGCCCAGCGAGGGGGTTCCGCTGTTAGGGAACTGGGAAACCTCTAGCTGGGAGGCCATTCCCTGCAAGCCCAGCAGGGGGCAGCATGTCCTAGCGGGTGAGCATCCTCCGGCCATGGCCAAGGGACCGAACCAGGGCATCAGGCACAAGTGGCTGGTCCGTGAAAGCGAGGTGGAGGGTGAAGGAGAGGTGGAGGGTGATGGCCTGGCTTATCCAGCTCCTGGCTCCAGAGTCCCCAGCTGGCTTTGCCTGCAGCTTGAATGGTCCGTAATGGGACCTGCAGGCTGCAGGCAACCACCTCTGGGAGGGGTGTTGGATGAGTGGCTGGGGCTGACCACATATCCTTCTGGGCCCCCTCATCCACCACTTTCCACCTGAAATGTTCCCCAAGTACTTATCTCTCCACCTGCCTCGCTCCACGGGGCTGTGAGCTCCCCAGGGCCAGGCTGAGCTCTCTGCATCCTTGCAGTCGTCCCCAAGCCTTGTGGCATTCTGTTTTGTTGACTGATTGGACAGGTGACATCATTTCTCCCTGTTTCCTCCAGGGCTTGGCTACAACGAGGAACAGATTCACAAGCTGGATAAGTGAGTAGCCCGTGGCAGGTGGGTGAGCGGTAGCATGGGGGTTCCTGGGGCCGAGCCAGCCTCTGCTTGACAAAGGGTCCTGCTCCCAGGCCGTAGCTGGGCAGAAGCAAAGCGGGTCACTGTGTCTGGGGCAGGTTATCTGGGGCCAGGGGAGGGAGACTGGGTAGCTGGCTCAGACAGAGCTTTCTGCTAAGCAGGCTTGATGTCCCTGGATTTATTTCCAGCATGAGCACGATCGTGTGTAGGATTTCTTTTCCTAACTGTCCTCCCTGATTTACTGCTTCCTGCTTCCTGCTGCTGACCCTCCCTGTGCTCCTCTCTGCCCCTCTGTTCCCAAGTCACTCATCTTCCCGGAGGCCCTCCCTGATTTAAATGGTTATTTGGAGACTCACTCCCCCAGTTCCACGCCCACCCCTGACCCTTACGCACTCTCTCTCCCACTTCAGTCTCTGAAACCATCTCGCCTTCTGTGTGAGGACTGGGCTTGAGTGTGTCTGTTCCTTGAGATCCCCTGGCCCTTCCACACCTCTCTGTCCCTGGGTTCTGTGTCCCAGTGCACCGACCTCCCCAGTTCACGTGTGTGAGCCTCAGTCCCTCCTTGTGTGGAGACACATCCCTGCTGGGGATGCCAGCCCTTGGAGGAGGTCTCCTTGCTGGAGACACAGGGACACTACGCATGGGTGTGGGCGAGTCCAGCTGCTTCTCTGTGTACCTCAGTGTCCCTGTCTTTTCAGGGTGAATTTTAGTCATTTAGCCAAAAGGCTCCTACAGCTGTTCCAGGAGAAGTGTGTGCAGAAGTATCAGACATCCCTGGTCACGCACGGCAGGTGGATGAGGTAACAGTCAGGCCCTCCCTCCTGGGGTCATGGACCCGGGGGCCCTTCCTGGCCTGGCCCTTCAGGCTTCAGAGAACCTTGGGGTTTGCAGAGCCCTGATCGAGGGCAGGTGGTCATAAAGGAACAAAGGAAAAAAAAAAGGTGGTTTTGTGCACGGGGGTGATTTCTGTGCATTAGCTTCTTTAACCCCACGACGTGGACCCCACGCAGTAGACACTATCAGCCCACATCACGGATGAGGAAACTGAGGCTCAGAGCATGGGTCTCATTCTCAGCACTACATAGCTAGTAAGTAGCAGACCCACAACTAGTACTGGTTCTGTCTCTAAAATCTGAGTTCTTTCCGTGTTCCCAGGTTGGTGTGCTGGGAAACCCCTTCTCAGGGGAGAACACAGGATCCCTCTGGAATGAGGCCAGGCAGGCTTTCAGACTTCCGATGGTCGGGAATGCAGGATTAAGTAGAACCCACTCACGCTGTCCCCTGGAGGAGATTTGGGTTTTTCCTTCTCACCTGAGCCCCTCCCGGCTTCCTCTGTCTGTGGGAACATCGTCCCCTCCCAAGAAAAGAAGGCAGGTTCTCAGGCCTGTACAATCCGTGGGCTCATTATGGGGCTGCGACCCAGGCACTCACCCACCCTCACATTAGAATACGGTTTCTCCACCCCTAGCCCACCCCGAATTCTGATTTAATTGGTCTGAAGTCAGGCTTGCATATCAACATTTTAAAAGCACCCCCAGGTCATTCTGCTATGCAGGTTGGGATGAGAATCGACCACCCGCTTGTCTGTGCTCGGATTGGTTCCCTCGTTGTGCAGTGGGGACAATGTTCCTGCCCCCTCCCTCCACTCAGAGAAAAAGAGAATTCCTAGAAGAGTCCTGACCTTGCTGTGCTCTGGCAATGGGGCAGTTCCCAGAGCAAGTGCTGGCTGGGCTCTCCTCTGCCTCTCAGGAGCTGAGCCTGGCCCTGAGCTCCCCCTCAGCGGCGCATGTGCTGGGCCCGGCCATGTGTGGTTTTGCTCCCTGTCGTTCTGATGGGACCATCGGCAGCCTCGGTCAGAAGTGTCCTCGGTCTTCCTCCAGTGGGACAGGGGAGGGCTGAGGGCATACCTGGGGGAGCAGAGACTGTGAGGGAAGCACATGGCCAGAACCCCTCAGCTCCTGCTCTCCCCCATGTCTGTGTGGTGACCTTGACAGCTGGAGGGACCACGGGAAGAGCCAGCAAACCCAGCTCGGACTTTCTATCTGCTCTCTCCAGGGAGGTGCATGAGACCAGGAACCATCTGCGCATGGTCGGCTGTTCCGTGGCTGCCTATAACACGGAAGCCCAGGGAGCCCAGGAGAGCCTCAGCAAGGTGCGCGATGGTCAGGGGCATGGGTGCCGCTGAGAGGAGCCAGGTTGGTCTGGTACCCTGGGGACATGGGGCTGTTTCCTGCCTCTGGGCAGGCCTGCCCTTGGCCAAGTCCAAGCACACGGTGGCTAAGGAGGTCTCTGACAAGCAAATGTGCACTTCCTGATGACCTCAGACTGCGGATCACTGCAAGGACAGAGCTTCCAGAATGCTGGGACATTATCCTCATGCCTCGTGTAGCCAGGGAGGTTCCAGGCTACTCCTGAGAGAGGCAGTGTGAACCCTCTGTCTTCTGGTCTGGTCTCTGGGAAGAGGCCAACACGCGGAGCTCTGAGAAGGCTGCTCAGGTCCTTGGCCTGCAGCCCCCGCAGCAGCCCCATTCCTCAAGAGGCTGGCTGGCTGCCCTGCCCCTTCCCCTAGCTCCTGGCTCGTGCAGGGCCATCAAGGTGCAGGTTAGATCCAGAGGAGAACGTGGCTGTCTGGACCATTAAATCCAAGCACAGACAAGTGAGGGTGGCTGTGTCAGCTGCGCTCGCGTGGGAAGGAAGGGCCTGCGGGAAAGGCTCCGGCATTCTGGGTTCTCCAGGGAGGCAGGCTGGGCGCCATTTTGTTATGTTTTTGTTATCCTTACTCATATCTCTCTTGCAAAAAACACAAAAAAACACATCTGTGGCCCATCCCGCCTGACTAAAGTGTGGCTTCCCTTCAGATCCTTGACTGGATGTCTCACCAGCTCCTTCAGGACAGAACAAAGGAGGCTCAGGTCTCCCCACCCTTGACAGCCCCCTATCCCAGCCCTGCACTGACGGGCCTGGTTCTCCAGTAAGTGCTGGAGAGAGGGGCGGGGCGGGGGGGGGTGGTAGGAGAGGGAGGTGTAGGGTGCAGATGTTAGAGCCCGAGGGGCTCTGCCTCAGGCCCCGGAATAAAGAGTTGGGGTGGCGGGCTTCTCGGGGAAAGGGGCTGGCGGGACAACTTGGGCCTCAGCCACAGGAGCCTCTCTTGCCTCTGCCCTGCACAGGATGCAGGAGCTCTGTGAGGAGATGAAGCTGCTGGCCTTTGACCTTCAGGACAACAATCGCGTCATTGAAGGGTGAGGAGCTCCCACTGCGTGCGGGGCAGGTGGATGACAGGCGTCCCTTTTCCAGTCCTTTCAGAGCTCTGGCCTTGTCCGCAGGCTAGTCGCCATCCTTGCGAGGATGTGAGTCTCAGTGCAGTCCGAGAAGGGGGCTTGGGGGCACGTGGAACTATGGCCGCGTCCCGCTCCCCGTGAATGCGGACTCTGCCCCACACCTCCCCCAGACCCACTCCTGCCCCCTTGGCTGCCGTGCTCGGGCTGCTGCTCTTCATCTCTGTGTGACGCGCCGGGAAACGACAGCACCGAGCTTGGCCTGACTGCCCGAGGCCTGGGTTTCTCTGGCCTTGCTGGGCCCCGGCCTCATGCCCAAGCTCCCAGGAGGCCCGGCTGCAGGCCCAGCCTCCCCGACTCTGCAACACACCCCCGTTAGACTCCCCTCCTCGGGGGAACGAGGGGTCCTAGAGAGGGCGCAGGGAGCGTGCCTCCGCACTGAGACTTTGGGATTTGTTTGCTCCAGTAAAATTCACAAAAGCAAGCTGGGGAATAACAGAGGGACCGATGTCTCATATAAGGAAGCAGATTTGAAAGGGAAAATCCTTCCATCTAGTAGTCGTGCTTTACAAAGCACGTTTTCTAACCCCAAAGAGAAGGAAGGACATGATCTCAGCGGCAGGGATGGTCCTCGCCCTGAAGCTCCGTGGCCTGTTTCCACACATACACACTTGGGGTGCGTGTGCCCATATCCCCCCCACAGCTTCCCCACCGCCCTGTGTCTGTCACCTCCCACAGGAGGACCAGTGGCACAGTGAAAGGAATCTGCAGACTCCCGTAGGGTCTGACTCCTGACTGCATGACCCTGGGAGGTTTCGCTCGGCTCTGGGCCTCAGTTTCCTCCCCTGTGAAAAGGATATGGGATGATGATCCTAAGCTCCTGGTGGGAGCTAAGGGTGAACTCAGATGAGATAGGCCACGTGCTGGGGAGGGGAGGAGGCACAGAGGGAAGGGCTCCCTAAATGCTAAGTGTTCCTTGGAGGCCAGGCCAGTCTGGAACCTGGAATTAGGATTATGAGCTGGGGTGCTGGGAGCAGAGCCTGTGGTTGTCCCCAGAGTCGGGGAGTGTCCCTGGGCTGAGGGGGCATCCCCTCCAGGTCCCAGCTTCTTAAATACCCTCAAGGAGGAGATTCTTTCCAAAACAGCCCTCAGGGGCAGGAAGTTCTAATTTTAGTGCCATAAATGTTTCTTGCTGTGATATGGAGTCTATTTACAGATAGCTCAAAACTTTATTATAGTGAATTTTTACTTCCTTATTCAGAGCAGTAGCCAAAGAGCCTGCAGAACCCATTCTGAATTCCTGTTCCCCCCTTTTGACCTTTTGGCTGTCCCGGATTCACCAGGGGAACTTTTAAGAGTGCAGCTCCAGACTTTGCCTCCAGAGATTGCGGGTGCTGATGGGGTGGGGGATTTTATACCCCCCCCCAACAGATTCTAATGGGCAGTCGGGGGTCAAAGACGCCATGAGGGGATAGCCAAAGACTTGAATGTCTCGGTGCTCCCCATAGCTGAGTGTGCTGGGTCCTGGCACGGCCCTCGGGCTTCTCCCCTGCGTGGGAGAAGCTAATCTGCACCTTTCCTTACAGGTTAAGTCGGCCCCCGTCGGCTCCTGACTCCTGATCTCTGAGCCCTGGGGCGCCCGCCATCCTGAAGCATTAGAATCATCTGAACACTGCTCTCCTGCCTGCAGTGTGGGGCCTCCCAGGGGATCACGTCCCGTCCCCTCTCATCAGCCTACCTCCCTCCTGGCCGACAGCTGGGAGACATCACCAGCATTACCTTCCACTGCCTCTCTGCCCAAAGCAGCATGGCAGGACTTGGGGCGGCGGGCGCTCTCTGTCAGGACCCCTGCCTGCACTGACCTTGGCGCCTTGTGCAGGCTCAGGTCACCTCTGGCAGGCCGCAGTGAAAAGAGGCTCCCATTGGCCTGCCCGCCCATCTCCTCTGGGCTATAGGGCTTCGCTTCTCAGGGAACAGAAAGGGGAGGCCTCTGGAGGTTTCCCTAGGATGCTGGGTCAAAAGGCCTCATTTCAGTCTTCCCTCATCTTAAGGGGTTTTATGTTGAACATACAGCTCTGCCCTCTCCTGTGACTTCTGAGGGTTCCCGCTCTCCGCCTCAGGCAGGACAGAGCCTGACTCTCCCTCTACTCTGGGTCTGGTAGAGCCTGGGAGGAGAGAATGGGGGGTCCAGGCCAGGTGCTAGGGCCTCGGGCACCCTCACCTTCCTCTTTCCCTGAGGCCTGGCCTGGCCTGGGAGACACAGCCACAGTCAGCCGTGAGCACAGGCCTGCAGGTCCAGATAAGAAGCCTGCACCTTTGAGAAGGGGAATAAATGTGGCCTTCTTTTCTACTTCTGAGTGGCTCTCACTGGCCTGGTCTGTGAGGCAGGGGAGGGCTCTTGGCAGAGTGCGCTTGGCCTCCCAGCAAGCACTGGGTGGGGATCTGTGAGGACAGGATTGGGAAATGCAGGAGGGACCGGTCACTTCCTGATCCCTGCCTTTCCCCTAAATGGGCCCTAATTTCAGGGAAGATCCTGCTGGGAGGGCTTGTCTTCCCATTCCTTCTCCTGCCCCCAGCCATTTGGGGGAGCTGTCTAGGGGGCCTGGGACGGGGGGAGAAAGGAGATCTCTCTTTTCTCCCCCCTTAAATCCACCATCGAAGTGCCTACTCCTTTCCCCCAGCCGGCCCTCCCCCGCTCTCCCTCCCTCCCCTTACCTCCCCCACCACTCTTCAAAACCTAGGCCACGTCCTAAACACTGAGCTCGAGCACTACTATGGGTCATTTTGAGTGTCCCCTCATTTTGCCTAGAAGCTAGAATGGTGCCTGGACATTCAGATTCGGACAGACTTGTCTTTCCCCTGCACTCCATCCAGCCTCCCCCTTAACTGCGCTCCCCACCCAGCCTGGAGAATGCAGTGAAGTAGCCCTCTTAGGGGAGGGAGGGAGCTGGGAAGCCCCATTTGTGCACCGAAGCATGAAAACAACATTATGCTTGACTCTAGATAACCCTAGAAACCTTTCCTGCCCATCTTCCTGCAGCCTCCATGTCCTCAGAGGCTGCAGTGCCTCATGACCCAGCAGTGAGGAAGCCCAGGTCCTCGACTCTGATGCCCTCCCTGCTGCTTCTCTATGGAAAAGACCAGCAGCCTCTAAGGACCCAGGAGAGGGTTGCTGGGGTAGGGGTTGCTAGCACTGAACCTAAGCGGCTTCATGTATGCCATTTGGCGTGTGTGTGTGTGCATGTGTGTGTCCATGGGGTCATTTAAGCCCAGTGTGTTCCAATTCTGGGGCCCCTGGAGCCAGCTTCTACCTTGTGCCCCTGGGCCCTGGGCCACCTCGGGCCTTCTCTGCCTGCATGAAGCTGGGGCGGACCCTTCTAGCTCATCAGAGTCCCCACAGGGACATCCCGGGATGGATTTTCCCTGGCAGCCGTGGCTGCCTCTGGCTCCCACATGCTTGGTGGGGCTCAGCAAAAGAGCCTGGGATCCCTGAAAGCCAAGCACAGATTTTTTGGGGAATGACAGGATCCAGACTCTGTGTGCTCACGAGGAAAGCCCGGCAGAGATAAACTCGAAGGCTTCAGTGTGTTCCTGTGCGGGGCAGAGGCCCTGTAGTGGATGCCTACCCCCATTTCAACTTCCGCAGAGGCTCTGATTCTCCGTCAGTAGGGAGCGAGGAAGTGGACCAAGGCCCATCCAGAAGAAGATCCTCTGGTGTCTGAAGACCTCTTAAAATTCCCTTTCTGGTCTCTGTTGTGATTCCTAACTTAACACTTAAAACGAAGAGTGCACTCGGCTCCTCAGACTTGACCTGAGCAACCGCAGGGTGCCAGGCGCCGTTACTGGTGGCTGAACCACACAGGTGACCGCCATGGCTTGCCTGCCCCCGAGGAGCTCACTGGGAGGGGGCGGGGGGGGGACAGTTCAGTGTCATGAGGAGAGGGCCGGGCCAGTGACGCACGGCTCAACGGCAGCGTGACCTCACTGTCTCACGGGGCTGTGCTGAGGTCAGCCTGGGAGGGTATCAGGGAAGGACTTGGGGACCCGCGGGCTCTGGGGTGCGGCCTCCGCAGGTGAGCAGAATTACCTAGCAAAGAAGGCATGGCAGGCATCCCTGGCAGTGGGAACTGCACAGGCCGTGGTGTGGAAGGAACTGTAGGTATGTGTGTCCCTGAGAGGAAGCTCAGTGGGAAGTCGGTTTGAGGAAAGTGAGAAGCAGACCCAAAAGGTCCTTGTGGGCCAGGATAAAGAACTCGAGCTTTGTCTCAGGGAACCACAGGTGCAGGTTGATGTCAAGTCCAACTGGGATTTTAAAGACAGGACTCTTCAGTGCCTACGTGGAGGGTGTGTTGAAACACTGCGTGTCGGTCTCCTGGTCTGTGAAATGGCGGTGATGGCTGTCCAAGGGACCTGTGGGAATAGGTCAGGTATTTCCACACGGGGCCTGAAACACCATGTGAGTTGTCTGCACACCCTGCCTGCCCTGACCTCACTTGGCTGTGAGGCCCCTGAGCAGGGGAAGGTCAAGAAACAGATTCTCTTAGGGCGCCTGGGTGGCTCAGGGGGTTAGAGCCTCTGCCTTCAGCTCAGGTCATGATCCCAGAGTCCTGGGATCGAGCCCCGCATGGGGCTCTCTGCTCCGCAGGGAGCCTGCTTCCTCCTCTCTCTCTGTCTGCCTCTCCGCCTAGTTGTGATTTCTCTCTGTCAAATAAATAAAATCTTAAAAAAAAAAAAAAGAAAAAAGAAACAGATTCTCTTGTCTCACTGGGCCGGGCCAGGCAGTGGCTCAGTTCTGTCACAAAGGTCTGGGAAGGACCCACATGGCATTCAGATTCACGGGGAGCATCCTCTTAAAACAGGCTGGGCCGGTTGAAAATGGGCCTCCCTAGGAGGACACGGGAGCACGTCCCAGCTCCCCACGTGAGAAGGGCAGGCCGCCTGGTACCTCCCTCGGTGCCCTAGCACCGCGGGCTGACAGTCTCTCTCAGGAGCTCCTCAGTGTCCTCTTTAGAAGGCCATCCTGGTTCAAAACAGCTTCTGGGACCCACCCACAGGATTCCAGTCAGCCCAGGTGTGGCCCAGGAACCCGCATTGTTGATGAGCTTCCCGGTGATTCTCACACAAGCTAATGCTGGAGAACCCGGAGGCAGAGTTTGCAAACACCCTGCAGAGGACACGAGAATGGCCCCGCAAAGGGCAGGAGGCAGTGGACGCCTGACTAAACGCCCCCCACACCTCCATCCCCAGCTGACTGCTGAGGCCAGGGAAACCAGGCTGGGGGACAGCAGAGACCCCCACAAGGGCCCGACTGCTCTCCCACCGCACCCCACCATTTGCTGTCACGGGGCTGTCTCACTTCAGCGGGGGGCCTCAGAGGGTTTCCACAAGGAGCCCTTCGGGGTTCACTTCTGAGCTGCCTCAGGGAGTTTGCCCAGGGTGGCATTCCCGGCTTCTTTTCCCTTCACCTTGCAGAGAACCTTTAGGCAAGTGGCGCCATTGGGTTGGCGGGGGGAGGACTCAACTGCTTGAAGGAGCTTCCCAGGGAAATAATCCGAGGTTACTTCCGATGATTTCCCTTGGGATCTCCTTCTAGGAGTTGGGTCCTTTCCCTGCCCTTTTGCAGAGAGACATGGCGTGTGGGTGATGGGTGGGAGGGTGGGGGAGACGAGGGAGGGGAATGAGGACAGGAGAGAGGGCGGGAGGGAGGACGGAGAGGAATGGAGTGATAAAGAGATGGAGAGGGAAAGGGAGGAGGAGGATGGGGGGGGAAGGGGACAGGAACGAGGGGAACAAGATAGAAACCTGGAAGAAACGGGGTGTGGGTGCGTGTGGGCAGGGGGGTACTGTGGTAAGAGCAGGGCCAGCCTGGAAGGCCACGCAGGCCACTGTGCTCGAACTGGTCTGTCCCAGTCCCAGTCCCTGGCTTCCTGCCACAGCGATGGGCCCCGAGCAGGCTTAGAGCTGGAATGTAAGTGGCTGTGGCTTGGAGCCTCCCCTCTGGCCGAGGGGGGAAAAGCTTCTGACAAATCCGCCTGGAACAGCTGAGTTTTTCCACATGGAAAGAAGAAACGTACACACAACCGGGCTTATCATAAGCCTGGCAGAGTGACTTGGGATGGAAAAATTCTGTAATTGAGAGGCGGACAGGGGAGACACCAATGAATCCTGGCCAACAAGTCCCCCCACCCCCACCCGGCATGGGGACATCTCTCCAGGAGCCCTCACATCCCCGCTGAATTCCCACCCTCGTTTGTCCTCTTGTCCTAAGTACTGTCAAGCCCCTACCCAGCTGTTCCCCGTGGAAGCACAGGCTCTCGGTGACCAAGAGAAAACCCAACACCTGAAGTGGGGATGGGGTCCTACCAACCTTCACCCGTGGCCCAGGAGGCAAGAAATCCACCCCAGTGACTATCAACGTGGGAGGATGCAGGTGAGTCTTAGACCCAGGTCACTGGGTGCCTTTCCGTTCTCCTCCGGCCAGGCAATTCCTGGTCTCCTCACCCTGCAGGGGCCATGGCCTAAAGGTTGTTAAGACATAAGTTCGGTATCAGGTACCGGTGGGAGCCGACAGCTGGATTCATTTTATTCAACACTGAACGAGCACCTCTTACTTTCCCTGGACTGTGTGATCAGAAAGGCCGGTAAGACCCAAGTGGGGAAGGCAAAATATACAATGTAATTGTGACTCACATCAGGATGATGTGAGGGTTAGAGACACAAGCGACTTGGAGGGACCCAGAAGAAAGAGTGAGGGGTCGGCTCTGGGCAACTCTGGTGAAGCTCCATGGCATTTGGATTGGACCTCGAATGTTGAACAGGATTTCAAATGGGGAAGTATTTTGCTGATTCTTTAAACTCCACCTACAAAGTGAGATCAGAGATGTTTAAACATTGCCCTTTTTACCATACCAGCTGGGTTGTGCAAAGGCAAAATCATGTGTTTGAGTCCAGACCGTGACACTTTTTAGGGCCGGTCACATGACTTCTCTGAGCCTCAGTTTTCTCACCTGTAAAATAGGAATTCAGCCATTTCACAAAGCTGCCATGGAGAGCAAGTCAATCAAGCCCAAAGTGCCAGCCCACGGTAAGCACTGGATGCGTATTTTTTGAGTAAATATGTATAACACATAGCATTTGAGAGACTTTTACAAACATTCTAATTCTCCAACAACATTTTATTATGGTCCCGGCTCACAGTCTAGCAACAGAAGGTATTACTGACCCCCATTACTTGGACCCTGTGACTCCCCACTTTCCTGGGAGGCTGAGCTCTGGGTCTGACAGGCTGCCCAAGGAGGGAAGGAAGTCGTGGGCCGAGCTATAACCCTGTGCTCGACAAGGGCGAGAGCATTTCCCCTCAGATGTCTACACCAGGGCACATGATCCCAGCTACCCACTGGCTCCTGTTTTCAGAGTGGGGTCTGTGAGGCACTTTAATCAACTCCTAGAAAACACAGCCAGTACCCAGACTTCCTGGATCTCTGGAGGTGGAGTCTGGAAATACACATTTGGAACCAACTCCTGTTCCTAAGGTACCAGAAAGTTCGGGGCTGTTGTTGCCTTAGCCAGTCCCGCCCTTGCTCAGGCAGACGCAGGGCTTCCTCCATTCGGGTCTGCTCCTCAGAGGGGTCTCTCCTGGCCCTCGAACTGAAGAGTTGTCCCTGCCTTTTTCTGTCCTCTTGACATGTTTTACTTTTCACCATAGAGTACTCAGGACCCGACATTACAAACACGTTTGCATGGTTATAATCTGGCTCTTCCACCAAATGGAAGCTTCAGGAACATGTCCATTTCGCTCCTGGACCTTTAGCACCGACAGCAGCGCCCGCTCGCTTAGCTACTTGTTTAAATGAAGAACTGCTCTGTGCCCCTGAAGGTTTGCCTTCGGTGCTGTTTGCCGGATACTTCAGCTCTTTCCCCATTCTGAGCGCATGAAGGCATCGCGTTTCTTGCTCCCCTTGTGGGGCGGGCTCGATGCATAGGAGCCTTGGGGCTCTCTTGGCTTCCCTCTGGCCCCAGGGCCGGCAACGGGAGATGTGGTGGCCGCTCCATCCGCGCGGGGCCCTGAGTGGCTTTGGGGAAGAACCTCCCTGCCAAGTGGCAGAGGGCATGTCACAGGAGTGAGAAAGAAGTTTCTGGCTTAACGGCAGTGAGGTTTGCAGGCTGTTTATTATGGCAGCATAACCTAACCTGTCCTGACTGGCCCGGCGAGCCCATGCAAACAGCTGGTCTCTCAGAATCACTGGGAGGTCCCCTACATGCTTTGGGGATTTCAGCGGCTTCAGATGCCTCAAAGCCAAACAAAACCAGAAACTTCCCCTTCAGAAAGTTAGGATGCATTCTGTCCTTCCCCTTTCCTTCCTACTGGGAAGTTCAGCGGTTGGGGGCGGGGGACAGCCCTGACACAGCTCGCCAGCCCCCTCCCCCCATGGAGGAACCAGCACGCTCCGGACCACCTCTGAAGTGACCCCACACACTGACCACACACTCAAATGACTGTCATAATCCTTCCCCTTGGTCCAAAATAAAAGCAGCACACCTACTCCTCTGGGAGTGAGTCACAGACAGAAAAAAAGTCGATGGCTGTGAGCCAAGAGGATCTGCGAACAGGGGAAATCTGCCAGTGGAGGTGTCTCGGCAGACGCTGTGGTCTCTCCCCGGTGGCCTGCCTGACCAAAGAGCATCCAAACAATTCTGAACCTCAAGCATCGACTCTCCATGACGCCAGGCATCGTCCTGACCTTCCAGTGAGACTGGAGTTTATTTAGTACTTCCTCTCTGGGGAAGGAGGACTGACTTGAGAGAGAGAGAGAGAGAGAGAGAGAGAGAGAGAAAGTGTGTGTGTGTGTGTGTGTGTGTTGTGGGAACGGCTGCTCCTTCAGGGAAGAAGGGGACTGGGCTGGGAAAGTTGGTATCAGAGGACGCGAGGAGCCTCCTGTTGGGGGTCAGGGGTGGCAACTACCTCTCCCCACCTCAATTTCTTGGCTCAGGCAGATGAACCTTAAGATAAACTTGATAAACTTTTTGGGTCGGTTACATGAACTTACGTTGTCTCCCTCTTCATCTCCGTTCCCATCCCAGAAGCCAAGTGTAGGGCTTTGGCCGGGCAAAATCTCCTACATCATTCCTGGCTGAGAGCAGCCACCCCCATTCCTGCATATCAGAGCTATAGCAGGAAGGGAAAGCCAATTTTTCTGTGCAGCTCAGGCAACTGGGAAGGGGTTTACATCTGGTTGTTCTAGATGGTCCTCGGCTTCCCAGGGCTAAAGGAGACACTCATCCCATGAGACTCTCTATCTGGGGGATCTGGGCTGGGCTGCCCAAACTCGTGCTTGGGGGGGGCAAGAAGGGGGACAGAGGACAGAGATGGCAATTGTTGGTAATTATTTCACAAATGGCATTTCAGAACTGGCCTTTCAGTGATGTGCTCATTAACAGGTCTTTTCTTCTTGCCACACCAAGCTGTCACCCAGAGCTCAGGCTGGGTCCACACCCTGGACCTCACCCAGCTCCCTGCCTCCTGGGAGGGAGTGATCTCCTCCAATGAGCCTCAAGCCTGTGGTGATGGATGGATAACAGAGGAGTGGGTACAAGCAGATCTTTATATGCAAGGCAGGTTTCTGCAACAGCCCCAAGAAAGCTGTTTGCAGAAAAAAAGTGGAAGAGGTGGGAATAAGAGACCAAAAAGGCAAACTGTACTTTCCTGCATGAACATTCAGCAGAAAGCATTCAGGGATGGCAAACTCCCCTCCTAATGAGTTTTTCTCAGAGTGTCTACTGAAGCTCACCTGCCCCGTGGGGGGAAAAATGGTGAAGCCCACCTTATCACCACCTTAGATCTAGAGTAGTGGACTCCTTGGGCACAAGGTAGCAGCAGCAACACCACTTGGAAATCTGTTAAAAATGCAACATCTCAAACCTCAGCCCTAAACTCCTACTGACTCAGAAACTCCAGCGGTGGAGCCAGTAATCTGGGATTTAACAAGCCCTCCAACGGATTGAACGCCAAAGTTGGAAACCACTGATGAGAGGGAAAGCGAGGTTCAGAGGGAGAAGCAGGAAGGTGGGGGAGGGGAGTAAAAGGGGTGGTTCCTCGTGCACCCTCCCTCATCTCAGTTCCTTCTGCTCTGGAACACTGTGAGGTTGGCTCTTTTCCCTTGTGCCT
Source organism: Meles meles (assembly GCF_922984935.1). Taxonomy (NCBI): domain Eukaryota; kingdom Metazoa; phylum Chordata; class Mammalia; order Carnivora; family Mustelidae; genus Meles; species Meles meles. Next base: position 24,819,512 of record NC_060082.1, on the reverse strand, counting down.
GGAAATCACCTGCTCAGGTGAGAAGCTCCAGCCTCTGGTGAGACCCGGGGACCCAGCACATGTCCTCCACTACAAATGAGGACGACTCTATGACTGCTGCCACCACGGAGGAAAAGCCATGGACCCAAGCGGTCTGGGAATTCCCTGACTACTTGACTCTCGAAATTTCAGGAATTACCTAAAAATTACCTCCAAGGCAAAAGCAAAAGCAAAAGTGGAGATTCCCCTACCAGACACTAGGGGGAGTCCCATCCCTGGCCTGGGAAGAAGAGGATGCGTCTCAGGTCTGGAGGAATTCAGCTTATTTCCAAAGTTGGTGGCTGGCGACCTCTGTTAAATCATCCAAACTGAACCCCAAGTTGTAAGAGGATAGTCCGTGATCACCGCGTCAGAGTGGCGGATCGCAAAAGCATTCACTTGTCTTTCCAGCCCCAGACTAATTTACAGGCAAAAAACCCCCACAAAAAAAAAAAAAAAACAAACAACAACAACAACAACAAAAACCAAACAAAACCAACCAGCCAACCAACCAACCAACCAACCAACCAAACAAACAAACAACTGTAGAGGCCGGAGAGGGTCCCGGATCATGCAGCTGGCCTGTTTAAAGATCCAGCAGTCCTGTTCCCCGCCCACGAGAGACGATCAAGACAGGCTGCATAATTTGTGGGACCCAGTGTAAAGAGAAAATGCTGGAAATTATTGAAGTGTTATTAATTTTTGAATAATAATTCAAAAATTATTAAGACTTTAAAGATGGTAAAATCAGAGCATTCAAACGGGAGTTATGACGCCGGCTCTGGCGCTAGCAGAACGGAATCCGTCTCTGGGTCCCCCAAGTGAGCTGTCCGTCCCTAAGGCAGCGTGGGGCTTTCGGGGCTGGCGTTTCCACAGTGGTTCCTGGAGCAGCCTTGGGAAGAGGCGGGTTTGACTTGGGAAGGCAAGCTCTCCCAAGCCATGGGGCGAGGGAGCGGTCTCACGATCCAGGGCCCAGGATCTTGTAACCCCTGTTTTCCGGGAAAGGAATATCCTACCAAGCAGGGCCGCCCAGGGAGGGGAAATCCAGCAAGAGTGAAAGTCGCAGGCTGACAGCCTAACCCGCCGCGGAGGCGGCTTCCCGCGGTCAGCCTCGGAAGCGTCCCCAGTCGCGCGTCCCTCGGAGTCACGCGACTCGGCGCTGCTGCGGGAGCTGGAGCGCCGGCCGGGCCTGCCCGACCCACGCGCGGCCGGCTGGCCTGGAGACGGCGGCGAAGGGGCGCCAGGGCGCACACTCTCCCGTGGGGAGGAGAAGCGGGAGGGGGGCGCGCGGACACCTGGCCCGGGGACCTCTCCATAGACCCATCCCCAGCTAGTTCCCAAGCCCTTCCCTGCCGCCCGCGCCCTCACCTGGGGGTGTTGGGGTGCGGGGGTGCGGTGGAGGCGGGGATCTAGTGGTGGAAGTTGTGGGAGAGGGAAGGAGGCAGGGCTGAAGGCTGACGGTCCCGACAGCAACTCCTCTTCAGCTGCCCCAGTCGTCGGGTCTGCTTCCCGCAGACACCCCGAAACCCGCGCTCGCCCCTGCTCCCCGCTGCTTGGCGGATCGGTAGTTCCCGGGGCGCCTTCCTGCCGCGCGCGGGTCTCCCCGCCTCCGCCCCGCCTCGCCCCGCCCTGCAGGCTGCGGTCCCTTTAAAGGCGCGCTCGTGCGCGGCCGCCCTTCTCTCGAGGCTGACTCGGGAGCCGCGCGACCGCTGCGAGCCGCTGCTCTCGGCCGGCATGGCCATGGCGTCCCCGGCCATCGGGCAGCGTCCCTACCGGCTGCTCCTGGACCCGGAACCGCCGCGTTATCTGCAGAGCCTGAGCGGCCCCGAGCCGCCGCCGCCCCCCAGCCGCTCCTCGCGCCGCTGCGCCCCCGCGCCCCTCTCCACGGCACCCGGGGCGCACGAGGGGCGCGGCGCCCGGAGGGCGGCCCGGGGGGACCCGGAACCCCAACCGCGGGCCTCGCGACCCGCTCGCCCTCTCCGGCCTGGTCTGCAGCAGAGACTGCGGCGGCGGCCTGGGGCGCCCCGGCCCCGCGACGTGCGGAGCATCTTCGAGCAGCCGCAGGATCCCCGCGTCCCGGTGGAACGAGGCGAGGGTCACAGCTTCGCCGACCTGGCGCTGCGGAGCGGCCGGGGCTGGTGCGACCTGTGCGGACGAGAGGTGCTGCGGCAGGCGCTGCGCTGCGCTAGTGAGTGTGAGGGGCAGGGCAGGGGAGGGGCGCGCGGGAAGCCCGCAGTCCGAGCCGGGGAGCTGCCACGGGGCTGGCGGTGGGGACCGCATTGCCCTTCTCCACTTCAGCCAAGGGAGACAGGCCCGGGAGACTGCTCTTAGCCCCCTGGCGGGTACGCTTTAGTGACTGCTTACCTAAGCCCAGGTATGGTGGTGCTGTGTTTAACAAATACCCCTTTTCCTGACAGGTGCATACCTCGCCCCGCCAGACATACGCACGCGCGCGCGCGCGCACACACACACACAAACACACACACACACTCAGGCTGGGGATGATGACCACCGCGGCAAGGTCATTCCGTTGTCTCACACGCACCCTCTTGCTTTTGTTGTAGCTTCTTGACAGTGGGTCATGAGACTGTATTGATATGACCATTTGACCCCTGCTTATTAGGGTTAATGGGAATATGGCTTGTTTGTCGCCGGTAGTACAGGCCCTTGGCACATGCCCCCCTGTGGTTGGTACGCCTCTTCTTTAGGGCACACTGATGGGACAATAAAGAGACCTGGTTAGGCTTTGAATGGAAATGAGCTGTAAGGTTGATGTGAGCTTGAGGTCGCCCTGACCTGTGCCCCGCCCCCCTTTGCCTTTCACCTCTGGCCCTCAAACCTTTGGACTCTGCTCTAAATATTTGGCAGTGCCCTGTGTCCCCTCCTCCTCCTCTTCCCCCTCCATCTTCTCCTCCTCCTCGGCTACTGCGCCAGTCCCCAGGCTTTAAAATTCCCCAACTTCCTGTCCAATACTTTCCTCCCTGGAGCTCTCAGGCCCCTCCAGCCTCCTTTGGAGTCAGACTCTTCTTAAAGCTGGACTGTAGACCACTACACACCCAGCGTGTAGACTTACTGAGCAAATTTGCAGTCTTCTTGGGGGTTGGGGTCATTTTTAGGTGTGTGTATTTCTTTAAGGGGTGCCTTCTCCCCACCCCCATATTTGTGGTTGCCGTGTTTGCTGGAGGATATCCATATCCATGTGTTTATGTGTTTATAGAGATAGTTTACATATCTGAAGTACAAAGCACAGAGGAGGCAGAGCCCCTAACAAGCGTCTCTGGAAATGGCGTGTGGGTTGTATCTGTCAGCAAAGGCCCTTCCCCCTTGCCCAAAGGCCGGGGGCTCCCATCTGATTGCAGCAGCCACTTCCCCATCAGGAAAACCCTACCTTGCCCGCCCCCCTAGTTCACAGCAGAGGCTGGGCTGGGTGCCTCCTGGCTTCAGGGAAGGAAAGTTCACATTCTAAGCCAGGGTCAAGTGGAAGGGAGAGATTGGAGGGGAAAGGAGGTGGTGCGCCTTCCACCACCAGAACTCACCGTTTAGGTGCTAAGACAAAAGGAAAGACCAAACTTCAGAGAGGCGTATGTTGTGGGTGGAGGGCTGCTGTCACTCCGTAAAGGCTCCTGACCTTACAGTAGAATCACGTGAAACTTGCCCGTGGATGTCTTGGCAACAGTCGCCCTCTCAAGGGTTGAGGCTCCTTTACCATATCCACGGATTCTCTAAACACAGACAGAGGCATTATTCTCACTGTCATGGATTTAGTTGTGCTGGAACCCTGGCAAATCCAGTTCACTGGAATTCTAGTCTGCGGTAAGGCGTTTGGGGACTCCATCAAGCAGGGGTATCTGAATACCAGAGAGGGAGCAGAGCTGGTGTTTGTCACTATTAATATTTAACTACTTGTGGACCCGTGGCTGGATGGGGACAGTTGAGACACGTTCGGAGGTGCAGATGAGCCGCAGGCAGGTGGAGACACAGCTGGCCAGAATCACCCAGCATCTTTCTTTAAGTTGAAGATCTAATTCCGTGGTGGGCTTGGTGTGTTTTATCTTTGTCTCAAAAACCAAGGTTCAGAAATATGAACCTTTAAAAAGGCAGCAGCAGGCAGCGATTAAGAGAACAGACCGAAACCAGAAGACCTAAGTTCGAGTCCTTACTCTGCCACCTAATCTGTGTCATTCCGGGCCCCTCTGTGCTCTGCTTCCTTGTTATAAAAAAATGGGGATAAAAGTGTTACCTACTTCACCGTGTTAATGTGAGAATTAAGTGAATTAATGTATGTAAAGTGTTTAACAGAGTGCCTGGCAAAAGGCATTATGAACATTTAATGCAATATGAGTGTCAGTGTTATCACCTCCCATCCAACAGCTGTCACAATTTGTCTGGGCTCCTGACACCTCTGAGGTCACTTTTCCAAGTAGCGAGTACAGTTCTCGAACCCTGCGTGGCTGAACTAAGAGGGGAAGCGAGTGCCATGAGTATCCCAGGATGTGTGGGTTTTAATTGTCCTCCAGAAACACTTCTGCTTCCTGTGGCTGAGGCGTGTCCCTGCTGAATACCAGTGGCTTTGAGAGCACTGGGACATTGGCGCCTTGTCTTTGTATCACTTGCCCCCAGCAAAGTGCCAGGCACAGAGCAGCTTCAGTAAGTAGCATTTGGTGAAGGTGGTGGCTTGTTTTTCCTCCTAAATCTCTCTGCTCTTAGACACAAGCCGAAGGGCAGTGGTACAGGAAGGACCTCTGTCTGGGCGGGAGGCTAACAATGGGTGGGAGCTATGTTGGCAAGATGGGCTTTTAATAAGGAAAATTTTAGAAAGCGGTCTTCCCACTGCCTCCCGGCCTCCGTAGTGAAAGCCCTTCCAACCTAGCCTAACCCCTACGTCCAGGTCTGTAACTGACTCTGGCTAAGGCTGGATTTGCCTGTCAGGAGGTTCAGAGTTAATGTTAATTTCCAGGATTAAAAAATCGTGTTTAGTAGATAGGGGAAGAACTCCAGTGGGGACTGGAGGAGAGAGAGAGAGAGAGATGGAGAGACAGAGAGTGAGAGATTCTGTGGGGGCATGTGTGTTTTGGGGTGGGGCAATAGCAGTAGTGAGGGTCCACTTCCAGCCCTCCGGGGATGCAGGGCCGGCAGCAAACACCCTGAGGAGTTACCCGCTGTCCTTAGGCTTGCGATCAGGAAACACCCGTCAGAGGTTTTGGACCCTTTCTTCTGTAGAAGGCACAGAGTTGACCTTTTACCTTTCATCTCCTTTTGTGGATACGCAAGCCATCCTGGACCAGAGAAAGTCTGGAAAATGGGGAAACCGAAGTCCAACTCCACAGGCAAGGAGGGATGCTTGGACACACCTTGCATGATGCTAGTGAGTGCCCGCGGGCTTCTCCGGAGCTGTTGTCCCTCATTCAGGACTCTGAGGTCTTATGGGATTAGAAGTACAGGGTTGAAAGGGGAGCCCTGGGGCTCTTTATCCTACCCCCCACTTGATAGATGTGTACTTATGATGTAAAGAGGAGGCGCTCTCCATGAACCCCAGGGACAGAGGACTTCCTGGGGTGAGACTGATGTCCCACAGGCCCCCTGGCCAGCCCTCCCAGCTCTGCCTTGTCACTTCATTGATGGCTGGGCTCAGCCTACCTCTCTGTGAAGACTGGAACCGCCCACCCATGCGACAGCCACGGGATCCTGGGGAGTGCCCTCTTGCCGTGACTTCTTTGTAGAAGAGGTTACTGGACATTGACACTGAGTTACCCTACCGCAGACACGAGAACTCTTGGGCACCTGGAAAGTATTTTATTTGTCTAGTATGCCCAGCAGCTTTGAAGTGTGTGGCTTGAAGTCTTTTCACGGATTCGGGCCCCGGTTTGGCTGGGGAGGTTAGGGAAAAGGACGCTGAGCTTTTAAAGAGAGTGGAACCCCATCTCTAGTTCCCCCTGCCCCGGGCTCTAATTGGGATTTTCTTCCAGGAAGAGTCCTGGTGGAATGAGTGTTTGTGTGTGTGTGTGTGTGTGTATTTGGGGACAGAGAACAGATCTGGAATGCTTTGAGGGAGGCCTCCTGAGGTCCCCAAGCTGTATCTTGTTTCCTCTCCTCCCTGCTTCCTGTCTTCTGGAGAGATGAAAGTGAAAGCATTAAATGTGGGCTTAACTGTCCCCCCACTTCATCAGAGCATGAAATTTTCTGATTATGGAGGGACGGGGGCTTGAATCCCAGGTACAGTCAAAAATGATTAATGCCACTTGTCTGCCAGCCTAATTAGACTTGGTAATGAACGTGTGTGTTCGCCTGCTGATCCTGCGGAGTTGTTGGGTGGAAGTGAATTGACATCTCCCCTCAGCTGAGGCTTTGGTCTGGGATCCTCTTTCTCCCCTCCCAAGTTTATCAGTCACTCAGGCCGGGCCCAGCCGTGCAGGTCCGCCCAGAGTGACAGGGAAAGGACCGCCCCCTGCCTGTCTCCTAGGGCTGGCTCCTGGTGGGCAGGAAAGAGTTGGAGGACAGGGGTGGGAGGTGCAGGCTGTACCCAGTCCGCCTCCAAGCATAGGAGGGATTCTTCACAGGCCAGTGGTGCCTTTTCCCTGAAGAGTCCAAAGGATTTCCATGCTTGCTTCTGCATTCATCCTTGGAATGGCTTCCTGAGGTCAGAACGCAGGGATGCTGCTGCCCATGGCTTATGTGGGCAAGGAGGCAGTGCCCGTCCCCCTGGCTGGGGGCAGGACGAGGTTAGAGCCTCTCAGGTGGGGCAAACCTGGCTGGCCTCAAAGGCGGTGGGGCCAGCTCAGGCTGTTAGGTCCTTTCCCTCCTTCAGGCCATGCCCAGAAATCATGCCCCTGGGGGCTCTTCCGCGGAGACCTCTCTGGCTCCCACCCCATTCCTCAGTTTCCCCACGGAAGGAGCGGCTAGCCACTCTTGCTCTGCCCAGGTTACTATTAAGGCTGATGAGGAAGCTGTAAATACTCCTCTGGCCTTATCAGAGGCCCTTCCTGTTCGCATTCCTCAGATGACAAGGTGAATATTCTTGGGCAGGTGAATATTTGTGGGTGGGCAGAGCATGCGAATGGAATGTACCCCCCAGCCCCTGCCCCAGCCCCAGCCGAGCATCCGTCGGCAGCCGGTCTTCCCTCTCACTCGGAGATCTGCTGTGCTGGGAGCTGGATGCTGTTGGCCACCCACCGGCTCGGCTGGGTCCCGGCTCTCTGCTGCCTGGGTCGGGGAGGGCAGGCGGCGCTGAGGCTGGGAAGGCCAGTCCTGACGGGGGAGATGGCTGGGCATTTAGTCATCTGTGGGTTTTTTTCCAAGAGACTTTGGCAAGCTTCTCGCCACATGCTCAGGGCAGAATCTTAGGGTTGGGAGGGGAGCTGAGCCAGCTTTTCGGCTTTGGGGAGAGAGCAAGGAGGCCAAGGTGGTGATGTCAGACAGGGCAGCGGGCTCTGTTTCCCGGGGGCTCTGGTTTAAGTGGAATCACATCCGCGGGGGGGACTCGTTGTGGGGGCCCCACTCCGAGAGGTTAAGACTATCTCAACGCAGGCCTGTGGGGGTGATGTTTGGCTGCTCTCTGAAGCACCCCACACACCATGCAGAGAAGACCTGGGCTGAGCCCAGCGCACCCCGAGAGCACTCCGTGGTGTGGTCATTGGCTAGAGTGACTGACGAGTTCATGTGGGGCCTGTTGCCGCCTGCCTGTGGTTCTTGGCATAGAGAAAGTTCTTGAGAGATGTACCCACAGAACAAGCAGGGATGTTGGCTTCCTATTTTGCCCCTTTGGGACAGGAAGGAAGAAGAACAGCGGGGATCCCTCGGGGCAAGGGAGCCAGGTGTGCGGCCTCCCTGTGGAGACTCTCCTGTCCTGACAGAGGGGTCTGGTGCCTGCTCGTTTCTGTAGAACATCCCAGCTTTTCTTCAGGATTTTCCTACCCACCCACGCCGACCGCTTTGGCTTCATGGAAGGCATCAAGGAGAAAAGCTCGAGCTCACATGGTACCGAGAGGTTTGTAGGAAGGTGGTGCTGGAGAGTCTGGTGTGTTCACTCCTGCCTGTCACTGGGAGGCAGGGAGCAGGGTCTGTCACTCAGCTGTGACCACAGCGGGACTGGCTCATGTTTACTCTGCCGGAGAGGGCCTGCACCCCACCTTCGGCTCCCCCTCCCTGTTTCTTGAACAAACATTTCCAGGGCAGGGCAGGTCTTACCCAGATGTCTGCAGTGGCTGCTAGAGAATGAAACCTTGGCTTACATGGACCTTTAAGAAGTCGTACCTAAAGGTCAGGGAGAAGCAGACTCCCTGCTGAGCAGGGACACAGAGGCAGGACTTGATCCCTGGACCCTGGGATCATGACCTGAGTGGAAGGCAGAGACTTAACCGACTGAGCCACCCAGGTGCCCTGGGGTTGTTTTTTTTTGTTTTTTGTTTTTTTTAAATCTTTTTGTATTTTGTCCCCCTTTTATTGACTTTTTAATCCTTTCATGTTTTGTTTCTACTGAATGCTGGCTCTGGGAAAGAATTATCCTCATGTTTGCTGTAGATACAAATTGGTGTCCCAGGAGCCTGCTAGGATGGGAGTATTTACATGAAACAAGGTGAGTTGAGAATGACAAGAATTGTGGGAGTGGAGGTCGCCTGGCCCCATCTGAAGCCTTTTCTTTTTCTTTCTTTCTTTCTTTTTTCTTTTTTTAGATTTTATTTATTTATTTGACAGAGAGAGAGAGAGACAATGAGAGAGGGAACACAAGTAGGGGCGGTGGGAGAGGGAGAAGTAGGCTCCCTGCTGAGCAGGGAGCCCGATGTGGGGTTTGATCCCAGGATCCTGGGATCATGACCTGAGCCGAAGGCAGACGCTTAATGACTGAGCCACCCAGGGGCCCCTGAAGCCTTTCCTTCTGCATTGGCTTGCACGGTGGCCTGGGGCTGGTGGGATCATGGCCCTCTCACAGGGGAGAAAACACAGCATTTAGGGAGGCGAAAGACTGCTCTAAGATGACCCAGATGGGAAGTAGCAAAACCAGCACCAGAACCCAACACAGCATTTTGCCGTATAAGCTAATGTCATTCGAACACACAAGTTCATTGAGTCCTCCTCCTTCGTCTGCCCCCCTTCCACCAGCGAATGTTGAAATGTCCATAAAAAGAGGTACAAAAAAAAAAAGAGGGTGAGCCAATGGGTGGGTGAGCCGTGTGCCAGCTAGACAGTCAGCCAGTGCCTGGATAATTGAGGATTGGCTGCACTTAAGCTGTTTCCAGCGTGTGGTTTCTAAATAGATTTTCAGCATGCGTAAATCATGAGATCTTTGAACAAAAGGTGACGTTTTTCTACGTCCCAAGTTAAAAGAAGAAAGAGTCTTTCTCTGGCCCTGCCTCATCCCCACTGGTGATCGGAGTATGTACAGTTGGCATGGAAATACAGGTAGGAGGTCTTTTCCTGTTCCATGCCTGCTCTTTGCCCTGACCGAGGGTCAGAGTTCATGACCAGGAACCACACCAAAATCAGGTTGCGTCTCAGAAGGGACAGCTAGGGTGAAGAAGGGCCGGTTAGGGGCTTTAATATAAACCGAGGTTTGCCTCACGGACCTCTGGCCCTATCCCAGGCAGTGGTGTGGCCACATGCGGACCAGCGAATCTGGCGAACCCCCTGCCCCAACTCTTACCCTATCTCTGACCCTCTCTGTTTCTCCAGGTCAGTCTTATATGTGGGTATCATTGCTTACTTGCCTTGCTGACTTGGAGAAAGCTGTTTTTTCCATTCAAGCTGAATGGAAGCTGGAGGTTTTGTGGTTTCTGTTGAAACAATTGTGTCCTTTCTGCAAGGGAGGAAAGGATTTAAAAGAAAACAAAACCCTTCATAGATCCCTTACTATCCAAGGGAACAACAGATCCCAGCTGTAACTTGATTTGTGAGAGAGAGGGATGAACAAACGGTATGTAAATGCATATTCGGGTGACAAATATTTTCAAGAGTGATCTGGAGTTCCCTCTATGGGAATGGGGCATTTCAAGGTAAGAATGTATTGTAGCAGCGTTCCTTGAGATAGGGAAGGCTGTTTCTCCCAGTTGTTTTGGGCCTTGGCTGGACTCCTCCCCAGCAGGCAGGTCATCTGGTCGGTGCTTAGATGCTGGGTTACAAGAGTTCATCGCATAAAGCCCCCAGCCCCGAGATAATGCTCCTCCTAGATCCTCCCTACAGTTTTCTATCTGTCCAGGTTTCACAGGGTCAGGAAGGAAGATTCTAGAGCCTCCCAAAGCTCATCCTCCTGTGTCTGCCAATTCTCTCCTGCTGGCTCCTCCGATGGCTTAACCTGTCAAAGAACAGCTCTGTGATGAGGAGAAAGGAGAAGTGAGATCTGTAAATCCTCGACCCCAAAGGGGGACCTTCAGGAGGGGCTTTTCCCCCATTCACTGTGACTCTTAGTAGAAGTCCTCTAGCATACATGTTGCCTTCCCTGAGAGTGGAAATGGGAATGCCACCCCATCCAGGGCCCACCCAAGCAGGAGTTCTAGAACCTTCTAGATCTCCCAACCCTTGCTTGATGGCTCCAAGTGTCATTTTGTGACCAGCCTCTTCTCTGCAGAAGCTGCTGGGTAAACTAGAGGGCTGCCAAATAATAATAATAATAATAATAATAGTAATAATAAAAAGCAGCCATGGGCAGCCTTGTCTCCCTGAGGAAGAACGAGGGAGAAAGAACCAATGTCCAGGCCTTAGGAAGTGCCATTTTAGGGCATTTCTGTCTTAAATGAAGGACTTGCAAACAATGAGCTTTTATTGTCAAGCTTACAAACAAGTTTTTATTGTTCCTGCACCACGTACTAAGGCCCTCAGCCGTGATGGGTGATCTAACAGGGGACCCTCTACCCGGATTTCCTAGGAGGAAGGCAGATGACGGGGGGCCTAGTTTGGAGGAACAGAGTATAGCTTAGGTTTTTCTGCCACTTCTCTAAGTGGGCCGGAGGACATGGCCTTCAGCTCGGATGCCGCTCCGTGTTCTCTGTGACCTGGGGACAAACAACAGCAGAGGGGAGTGGACTGGCAGAGCTCACGCCTGAACCCACAGGTGTTGACTTCTGGATCTAACACCTGGGCACTGGAACCCAGATGTGTAAATGCACCTTTATTTCCATGCACTCCTGAGTCCTCTGCAGGCCAGGACGACCGGCCCTCCCTCGTCTGAAACTGGCCTCGTCTGGCAGTTGGCAGATGAATTCTGGAACCTCTGGGCAGCCCTGGGAGCAGGCACCCCTCCCCAGTGGCTTTCCTGGAAGGCTTTGCAGCCGGTCTGGTGCCGGTTGCCCATCTCGGCCTGGGTGACAGGGTTTCTGGGAACTTCCCCGCTAAGGACTTGGTGGCTTCTGGGAGTCAGTGTTGAGGGATGCCCTGTGAGCACCATTTTGAGGCAAGAGAACATTTCTGTCCTATTTATGAGAGACTCTGTTCTTTTCTTCTTTTCTCTTTCTTCCCTCTTTTCGCTGCTTACCTCTCTCTGCTCACCGGCTCCTTCCCAGCCCAGATGGCTGAAAGCCGACACTCTTCCCCGCCCTTGGACTTAGCGTGGGAGGATGTGAATTAGCCCCCTCATTCCTCCAGGAGCCTGTATAGCTGGTAAAGCATTATTAATCCGCCATCCCCAAAGAAATCCATTAATGAGCTCCTGGGTCGGGCTCACGGTGTGAGATAACCTGTCACTTCTGCTGTCTGTTGAAACTTTGGAGACATTGATTTTCAGGCTCACAGGCACCACTGAGAAGTGAAGCTTGGGGCAGGCTCTTTCCTGCAGCCTGTTTGGTGGGGGCATTTTTATCTTATCAAGCTAAAAGCCCCAGGAATAGAAAGTTTTCCATTGGGGGAGGTGGTGGGAAGGGACCTCAGCTGGGAAGGAGAAAAGCGCTGTGCAGGCTGAGCCGGTACCCGGGCCCCGTGTCCCAGGTGCCTGGGACTCCCTTTGGGAAGAGGAGCTGGGCTGGGCTGATTGGAGCAAAGCCCCAGTCACGGGAGCCCCCAGACTCTCCACTCATCACTCCGTCCCCGCCGGCCCAGAGAGAAGCCACGGATCCCCTGCAGCGGGATGACCGAGGGCTGGGATGAGGAGGCGGCTCCTGCCTGTTTCCGAACTGTCCTGGCGAGGCTCCAGCGGCTCTTCCGAAGGCTCCCCAGGAGCCGTTCGGGATCAGAGAGGCTCCAAGCCCTGCAGCGGTTCTGCCATGAGGCCCGGCTGGCTCGCGGTAGGTCCCAGTGCCCTAGCTAGGGGCCTTCGGGGGGTTCTTGGGGTCCGAGGCCTTGGCCAAGCGGCCTTCCCCATGGGGAAGGGAGTGCAGGAGCCGAATGGCAGCCTGGGATTTGCTGCTGAACTCAGCAGCCCTCCAGGGGCCAAAGCTCAGGTGCTGACCCCTGCCAGCTTTAGGTGGAAGGGCAGGTCTGAAAGTACATGCGCAGGGTGCCTGTGGGTCTGAACAGCTTTTCGCTGGCTGAGAACGAGGGCTCAGCAGTCGTCTTAATCTGCGCCCATGAGCTGGGGAAAGATGGACACTTGGATGACACCGTTTTCCACTCTGCTGTGCTGGAGCTCTGAGGGGTGTGAGACCTTGTCACAGTGTGGAGTCAGCCTCCCAAGGACCCAGGCGCAGTGACATTTCCTAGGCAGGGGGTTTCTCACCTGGATAGTCAGGCGTGGGGCCTGCGGGGCCCCAACATCCAGGCTCTGCAGGGCTGGGGACTGCTGGCCGGGACACAGGGGACAGGAGCCCAGCCTCAGGCAGTGACTGGGCCACAGTTTCTTGCCCTGAGCCCTCACTAGCGGGAGAATAGTCCTTGCCTGGGAAAGGATAGTGGCATAGTGTAGGGCCAGTGAAAGATAAGGAGAGACAGTAGCATTCACATTTTCATGAAACCTTAGGTCTTTCTACTCACTTTTTTTTTTTTTTTCCAAAGAAAGGAAGCTGAGGCCAACGGCAGCACCAGGACGGAGATAGTCCCGGGCACCTGCCTTCCAGCGCATTTTCTTTCTGCTTTGTCATGCTATCTCAGCGTCTTCTCTTTCCATAGCTCCCTTCTGACAAAGAGCTGAAGCACTTATGTTTGTTTGTTTACTTTTAATATCATGTACTCCCTCCAGACCCCTGCGCAGGGGGAGGGGGAAGGGGATTTGATTATTTCACAGGTGCAGCAGCTCAGAGAAGTAAGGCCCCTTGCTAGGGACCAGAGCAGCACAGCCAGGCCTGGAACCCCTTGCCCTGGGTTCCAGTCCCCTTACTGACCGTCTGCCACTTCTCGCTGATGGTTGGGTCTTTGGAGCACAGGGCTTCCTGTCCCACTTGTCTCCACGCTGTTCTTGTACCCATTCAGGAATGGGAGGATGTCCAGTGGGTCACAACACTGACTTTTAGAAACAGTCCTCTCTGGGCTGAGATTTCGGAAGCAGAGTTTAAAAGACAACATGGTCTTGACTCTGGAAAATATGATTTTTCTGATCTAGGTTTTACCTCTTAAGAAGTGGAAATTGTAATTCAACCAGACCTAATCCCCACTTGAAGACAAATACTCTTAGCCAGCCTGCATAATTTATCCTCCTCAATGGCATAAGACACACTGCAGCCCTCACTGAGAAGACAGCTGGATGCTGAGTTTCTCAATTTAAACGCTCACTCGTGCCTTTGCGTTCCTCCTCCCCCCTGCAAAAATTATTCAACAGATCATCCCCTTGCTCCTTTGCTCTTCAGCCCAAGGAGTTATAGATTTAAGAAAATCAATCAGACCTGGAGTGGCAGCATTAAGGTCAAGGCAAATGCTGCATTGCCTCTACGACTCGCGGGCTCGTTTAGCTTGTGTTAGCATCTGGGCTTAATGGATCGGAAGAGGGGAGACAGCGCGCTCAAAGATGACGGCGGCGGTAGACAGTGGACTGCAGATTTCTAGAAGGGCTCATCTTACTTGCGGGAATCTATCAGCAACCTATAGTAGGGCATGTAGGAACACCGGCTTCGAGCCGAGCTGAGTTGACTTCGGATCTTGGAGTCTTGGCAGGAGGGCCTTCCTCGTACAGGTGAACCTCGTACAGGTGAGCCTCGGTTACTCCCAGTGTATACTGCGCAAAGAATCTCGACCTCAGGCTGCTGTCATCTAAGTTAAACGTGACATCAGATGTAAACCAGTTGACATGCTTGTCACATAGCAGGTCCCTTCTTGGCAGCCGCTCTTATTTACTGACTTCTAGTAGTGGCTTCTGGTAGGTCACCTGTGCGAGCCCTCTCTCCACCCCCCGCCCCAGCCCCTGCGGCACCGGGTTGCCTGCTCTTCCATCACACCCGCGCAAGGGTGGGCTAGCTGCCGGCATCTTAGCGAAAGAGACAGACTTTGAAGATTGCCCGGGCACAAGTCGGGGAGGGGCACGAAACTCACACACCTTCTCCGGAAAAATTCCCATCATTGAGTTTGCTACACCGCTTAATGAACAAGGAAGGCTAGATGAGCCCACTGGGCATCATTCGAGCTGAGCAAGCATGTCGCCAAGAAGCAAGTCATGTATCATCTGAAGAGGCTATTGGGGGTCAGCGGGAAACAGCCTGGTCTGTCCAGAAACCTCGGGTGGTCTTGGCTCCACAGGGACACAGCTGTAAAGAAGCCTTTGTGAGTCTCCTCCAGACGTCACGTATTTACTTCTCTTCTCGCGGCAGAAAGTCTCCTTTCACCCAGCTGGTTGGTGATCGGCACTTTGAGGGCAAGTGACATCAGTGCAGGTGTGGAAAAACCAGCTGAGGCAGCAGCCTGGCTGTCCCCTAGAGGATGGCCTCTGGGTGCACCCGGGCCCCTGGGGGCCTCCTGGCCCTGATGGGCATACCTGTGTGCATACACCTGTGTGCACCCTCAGATCCGCACGTCCGTCTCAAGTTCCCCTGCCGCCCTGCAGGCTGCGGACACCTGGGCAGAGCTTCTTGCAAATTCGTTTAGCTGTTCTTCTCCTTGGGCTCCGTGGGACGCTGCCAAAAATATACCGTAGGCACGCGAGAGGGTAGACTGCCCTTTGCCCCTGCTCAGAGGTGGTATCTGCTTTAAAAACACTAAGACAGGGACCCCTGGGTGGCTCTGTCGGTTAAGCGTCCAACACCTGGTTTCAACTCAGGTCACGATCTCAGGGTCGTGAGATCGAGCCCCATGCTGGGCTCTGTGCACTGAGCCGAGTCGGCCTGACAGCCTCTCGCTCTTCTGCGGTCCCTTCCCCTGCTCATGTGTGCACACTGTCTCTCTAAAATAAATAAATCTTTGAAAATAATAACAACAATAAAACAGAAGCAAAGGAAAAAACAAAACAAAAAACCCTCCTTAAGCTCTTCATTCTATATCCGTCCCTCATTACTAGGGATCGTGTCCTTTCTTTATCAGCTATCCAGACTCCTGGTGTCTTCTCGGGCCCAGGGACGGGTGGAGAGGAACCTGAGCCCCCGGGGGTGGGGGACCCCACCTGCTTTGTCTCTCTTACACCCAGAGCATAGTGACACATGCCTGGGGTGGGGGGGCAGAGGCCCCTCCTGGGCAGGCCTGAAGCCGAGAGGGCATCTGGCCGCCCCACATTGGCTTCGGATACCATGGGCTTGTTACTATTTGTACAACTCCCTTCAACCCAGCTGCCTACAGTGTTTTAAAGTATTTTTTTTCTTTTCTTAAGGTGCTCTGGCAATAGAATTTATTTTTTTCCATGGTGGTAATCAAAATAGGACATATCTATACTGGAAAAAAATATGTGTGTGTGTGTGTGTGTGTGTGTGTGTGTGTAATTTTTTCTTTTGTCCTCTTGTTCCTATTGTGGAAAATCTTTGGGTATAACATGCTATCCTTTAGAACAGTGCCTCACCTTGAAGGCCCTCAAAAAATACATGTGGGATGAATGCATACCCGCACACACGGGAAACTGACTAATAACTAGGTTTCTGTGGAAAGACAGGGGTAGAACTGTATGAAAAGGTCTAATGTTGTCTCTGTGCCTCTCTGAGCACACGTGTCCTGATGAGGGCACAAGCTCTAATTGCCCCTCTTGAAAAATGGTGCCATATCTTTGCACGTCTGTCTGTCTGGCCAGACCCTAAATACAACTTGAACTTCTTTGGATGTGGAGTCAGCTGGTCCTGCCGACAAGCCCCCAGACCCTTGCACACAAAGGACGAGATCTGTTCGGCTTTGCCACCCTGGGGCCCCACCCGAAATCATGTACTTTAACATTTCCCCCCAAAATGTATTGCCTCTTTCTATTCTTGTCCAAGGGTGTGACGGCGGGGGCTTCTCAGAGATGCTCTGGGATACCACACTGGGGGCCTGCAGACTCGCCCACTTCTCTTTCCTTCACCCACATCCCCTCCCCACCACCCCTGTCACCCAGAAACCGCCGTGGAAGCCACCGTACCGCAGCGCAGCCCCTGCAGCAGGGGTGCTGCTCTCCCAGACGCTGGAAGCATGGTTGGGAAACAGAGTGCGTGTGGAGATACGCCAAAAAATGTCCGCAACCAAAAGATTAATTAGAATAAATGAAAAATAGTGTCGCTCTTGTAAAAAAGACTGAATCGATTTAAAAGTAGAATGAACTACAGATGACTGTGGGAATTACTGGTACGAGAGGGTGTCAAAGTTACAAATATCAGAAGTGTAAATAATATAGGAAAAACCTGGGGGGTTGGGGGCCCAAGAGCCAGAGGGAGCGTCCTGGAGTCGTCCCAGCAGGGGGCCAGTTAGTACCAGCTGTGGTTGAAGCCTGCCCTGCTACAAATGGCTCAATCCTATAAAGCATGTTTATATTTTTTAAACATATATACGTGTCTGCACGGGACAGGGGGCATGCAGATGTGGTTCAGGATCAGCACCCCCAAAGACTGACATGGCACGAAACAGACCATGTAGAAAGGTGTGCTGTGGCCCCCTCCTGCCCCCGCCCCAGGGAGGGCACCGTCTTCGGCCTCCCTCACTTCCTGCATCGTCTGTCTGAACTTGTGAACTGTCCTGCCCTCTCTTGCCATACCTGTCCCTCCCCAAATACCCGCCCAGCTCACATCCCCAGCCGGGCCTGGCCACAGTGCCTTCCTTTTGTGGCTGCTTTTGGCCTTGGAATGTGTGGTTGTCTTGGAGGTAGATGATTAATGGGCCTGCCCGAGAGGCACACCCCCTCACACCCGCCCACACGGGGCAGGATCGGGCTTCTGCAGGCCAGCCTGGGCACCCAGGGTCTACACCCAGAGTCAGCCAGGCTGGCAGGGGACGAGTCAGGGGAGAAGCCAGACTCAGGCATTAACAACTGACATATGATGCCTAGCAACCAAGGTCCCAGAAAGGATCTTGTAATCTGCTTTGGTCCCTGAGCAACAGGGCAGGACCCTTTGCCCTTCCCTTCAACACAGACGTGTCACTCAGAAGCGCATGTCCAACCCCACCCAGGCCTGCCACATGCCGGAAATCTCCAGTCGCTTTGGGAGAGGATGAAGACCAGGATCTTGGGGTGGCCTCGCGTCCTCAGTTTAACTGAGGCATTCCAGCATCACCCCACCTCTGGGGCACTCTCTCTGCTCAGCACCCCTGACCCCGGGGAGCCTGCTTCCCGTAAAGCCCGCCCACCCCAGCCCTCTGTTTTACGTGGGAACTGAAAGTCTGAACCCGGCTGGGGCTGGGGCGTGTTCAGGCGCATCTCCTCTTGGCGCTTCCCGCAGAGACTGAGGCCTCCCTGTGCCCAGGGGCCCACCTACCTTCCCTGTCCGTGGGAGGGACCTGCCTACAGTCTCTGCCCTGGGATGTGGGGCTGGCTTCCAGGTCGCTCCCCTGCCACGACCCCGGCCCTTCCTGTTGGCTTCCTGGCTTGCTTTCTGGTCCATTCCGTGGGCTGTGTGTGTGTGTGTGCTGGATAGGGGTTTTGCGGTGGGGGTGGGGAGCAGTGGTGTGCCTCCAGATCGTCCAGGCTAGAGCAAGAGGGTGTTGAGTACCCTCATGGGTGGTCTGTCCTCCAAAACGAGTAATTACAGTACGTGGTCTCAGCAGGGCTGGGGTTTGCAGGCGTTCTTGGAAGCAGAGATGCCGAAGTCCCGACCCGACTGGCTGACCCACGCGCGAGGAGTTGCCCTTCCCTTGCCCCGCTCTCACTCCGAGTTTAGCCAGGAGGATGACAAATGACTAGACGGTGTTGGTGTTGGCAGTTGCTGCAGAACTCCAAGCCTGACAAACCACAGCCTCTACCTTCCCACCCTCCAACACGACTCCCCGGCGCACATCCCTGGCTTCCTCCTCTGGACACATCAACGGCAGCAGGTCGGAGGAGCTCCCTGGACAGTCGCATGGTTCTTCTCCCTGTAACACTCTGGGAGAGGGTCCCGAAGGAAAGAGGCCAGCACCACACCCTGGGGCGGGGCCACCCAGATGCCGGAATCCCAACATGTGGAAGATGATGACTACCCTTTATTGAGCACCTACTATGTGCCAGGCACTGTTGGATGCTCTACCTATATTCTCTTTAATTCTGGCAACAAATCTGCTGGCCAGGAAGATAGGACTGCTTCAATTTTGCAGATGAAGACTTCGAGGCTAAAAAAATTCTTTATTTTACTGAGGTTAGGTAAATTGCCCAGGCATCTCATGCTCCATTAGAAGCAGAGTTTGGGTTCAAAACCAGATGTGTGGGACTCTGGATGCTAGATTCTGTGCATTCCCCAGCTCCTGATGAGGGGCTCCATCCCCTGCACCTCTTCTCAGAGACCTCCTCATGCCCAGCACGCAGCGTGCCTCAAGGTACCCCATGGTCTAAGGATTTCTGATTCACCGCTGCTGAGTGGGGGCACTTGGTGCCTCTGTGAGGCAGGTGGTGCTGGGAACCATGTTTAGAGAGTCAGGCCAGAGCAAGCAGACAGGATGGGTGGGGTCCGGAGCTCCCAGGCTGAGGGCTTAATTGGGCCGGGACTGGAAATGTGAATGGACGCTTCCCAGGATGCAGTGGGGACTTCAGGAAGGGATGCTGTGGCCATGCCCTGCTGGGGTGGAGGGAAAAAGCGCTCACTGCTCAAATCCCATTAAGTCACACTATTTTCTGGGCTTGGACCAGCCACCCTACCCCAGCCTCGATGACACCCCCCCCCACCCCGGTCTCAAGTAGTGCAGGGTAGGGGGGACAGGACCAAGTGAAGAGGACGACTCTGAGGAACAGCTTCCCAGAAAACAGGGCTAGTGAGAAGGAGTCAGTTATGGTGGATTTTCTTGTCAGCTCTGCTGCTGACTCGCTGGGAGGCTCTCACCCCTCCAAGTCTTGGTATCCTCATCCCTAAACTTGGAGTAGACCAAAGGATCTGGAAACCTATGTCCACACAAAACCCCACAGGTGGACGACATTTATAGCAGCTTTGCTCATAGCTTCCTGGAAGCAACCAAGACGTCCTTCAGTAGGTGAAAGTGGACAGAGAAGCTGTGGTCCCTCCACACGATGGAATGCTTCTGTTTCGCACTCCATGAGCTCTCAAGCCACGAAAAGCCACGAGGAACTTCAAATGCGGTTCCGGAGTCAAAGAAGCCAATCCCAAAAGGCCAACTAGATGACATTCTGGGGAAGGCAAAGCTACAGAGGCAGGAGAAAGATCAGTGGTTTCCAGGGGTGAGGGGGTGCGAGGGATGAACAGGGGGAGCACAGAGGATTTTTAGGGCAATCAAGCGACTCTGCACGACAATATAATTGTGGATACCTATCATTACACACTTGTCCAAACTCATCAGATATACACCATCACCATCGCTGAACCCGAAGGTAAACTGGGGCTCTGGAGAGTGACCTGCTAGCACAGGTTCATGAGTTGTAACAAATGTGACCCTGGCGGGGGGCGGGGGGCGGGGGGCGCGATAATGGGATGTGGCGAGGAGGCAGCTGGGAGTATACGCAAGGGCTCTCTATACTTGTGGTCAGTTTTGCTTCAAACCTAAAACTTGCTTCAAACCTAAAAAATAAAATCTATTTTTAAAAATAGGGAAAGCAGCATGTCCTACAGGCATAGTATTGACTTTGTGAAATCATGTATACAAGCGTCTGGCGTGCATACAGGGAGTGTAGAAGGCTCTTGCTGTCACAGCAGTGTGGGTACGTGAGTTTCCTTCCTTCCTTTTTTTGTAGCATTTTTCCCCATTAGCTAAGAATGTATGTTCATCGTAAAAACGTATCAACTATGCAGAGAGATAAAGCACTTGAGATCCTATCCTCTGAGCAAGCATGTCCCCTTCCTTCCGGGCAGCTCTCCGAGCAATGTGTCTAGCCACATGTGTATTTTTATATAATTAGAACCATAGAACACGACTTTTTTTTTTCAAGTGATATGTTTGTGGACATTTTCCCAAGTTGACCAGTATCAATCTGCATCATCTTATATAATGGGTAAGTAGAATAGCCTAACTGTAGCTGGCCACCTATAGGTGGGTATGGGTATTTCTAGCAATTTTGTTGTCATAAACAATCATGAGACGAACAGTTTAGCGAAGAGATATTTAGATACAAATAGATACACACTCAGGATGAATTATTGTAGGAAATTAGCATCTTAGACATAAGGACCTTCTCATTTATCCACATCCCCTAAATACTGGGCAGTATCTACTTGGTTAACAATTTTCTTTTCTGAAACCTGAGTAAGATTTTAGAAGTTCAAATATGGGAGGGGTGTGGGGAGGAGGGAAGGGAAGGGAGCCATCTAGGGGCAGACAGAGTGCCTCTCTGAAGTAGGGAACGGTCAACCCCTCACCAGGCTAGCTCTGTGTCCACCTGGTGCCTCACTCATGCAGGAAGCTGAGCCCTAGGGGCTCCCT
Organism: Meles meles; assembly: GCF_922984935.1. Lineage (NCBI taxonomy): Eukaryota > Metazoa > Chordata > Mammalia > Carnivora > Mustelidae > Meles > Meles meles. The sequence goes on along the minus strand of NC_060082.1, from coordinate 24,798,710 downwards.
TCTTGGAGAATAGGGGTTCAGCAGAGGTCTGAGGGTGCCTCGGGACTTTTTGCATCATGACTTAGTGGAGGTCTGGAGGAAGGTCAGTGGGTCTGGACAGGATATGCACAGACAGGCTTCTGGAATGAAGATGCCACCTTGGGTTTTAGCCAGTTAATAAGAAGAGTTAATACATATTGAACTCTTTGTATCAGATCTTTTGTGACTTTTACCTGAGTATCTCATTCCATTCTCAGGGCAACCCTGCAAGGCCAATACTACTATCCCTCCACTTCACAGGGAGGAAACTGAGGCACAAGGATACTGGCCTGAGATCAGGTCAGCACTCAGACTCTGGCCTCTCTGCTTTGGCAAAAGGCAGAGCACCCCTCCTCACTCTGGTCACTTATCCAGTTCATACCAAATCCCTTCTGAATGTTTAACAGTGTCTGGTCCTCTCAAATACTGAGCAGGGCCCAGAGCAAGGCTCAAAACTTGGAGGGCAGTGTTGCTGAGGGTCCCTTAACCTGTGGGTCCTTTGCAAGAGGGCCTGAGGTCTGAGGGGAAATCTTGGGGTGACAGAGAAAGGCCACTCCTGGCTGGGGCAGCAGGCAGGCTGGAGGCTGCAGGGTGATGGTGTGTGTGTGGGGGGGGTGTAGTGGGGGAGCAGGCCGGTGGCTGGACAGACAGGTGCAGGGGTGTTGGAGGCGATCTGGGTGGTCTCTGAGTGGCCACAGCTGGTCCAGCCCAGAGAGTTGTGTGGAGGGACTCCAGAGGGACCCCAAGAATGGGGGTCCCTTGAAGTGTCCTGAGAAGGTCTGAGAAGGGACCCCTGTTATTGGGGATTGTCCCCACTGACTTGCTCTGGAGGACCAGGACAACCCTGACTTCCGCTTCTTAAACTTAGGTTAATACTGCATTTTCTAGTGCCCCTTTGTTTTTGTTTTGCTTTGGCCTATACAGTCTTAGAACCAAATAACTCTACAACTAAAGCCACCTGTGTGTTGCTTTGAAATGACTAGTTGGAGGAAGGTTGGTGAGACCGACCACAGATCACCCGCCAGGAACTGAGCTGAGGCATCTGCCTGGCAGGGCAGGGTTGGGGTACGGGGGTGGAATGCTGACCGAGGGCCCCCGTGCAGTGCTCTGCATCAAGACCCCCCCACCCCGAACCCTCATGGTAGCCCCGCGAGCTGGCTCGTTCCCCTTCCAGAGTTGAGATTAATGCTCAGAGAAGTTCAATAACTTACCCAAGGTCATGGAGATGGTAGAGTGACTAAACGCCAGGTCTACCTCTAAGTGCATCCTCTTGCCATCACACCACAGTACGGGCTGGGTCCCTGAAGGCAGAAAGGGGGAGATAAGAAGGTTCGTTCTGAAGTTGACCTTCACCAAGAAGGCCTGGGGTGCCCAGAGAACAGGCACAGGCTCCTAGGTTCAGAGGTTGTCATGCTTCCCCCTTGGGCCTCAGAAGTGTCTTTGGCCATACGGGGCAAGAAGCTGGTCTTCACTGAGCCCGGAGTGACTGTGAGGGTGGCCTGAGGGCTCACTGCAGGCCCAGAGGTCATCCTGGGTACAAGCCTCGCCCTCCTCCCATGCCTTGGCCTCAGAGGGAGTTAAGCAGAGAGCTCCACCTTGTCGCGGGATCTGGCGTGCGACTCTGGGGTGAAAGGGCCCAGACTCGCAGCCTTCCAAACCCAAACAAATGTCTGTTTTAAGCCACTAGTTCATGGTCCTTTGTTACAGCAACTGGGGAACTAATGTCGTCTGGGTGCTGAGGGCGGGCCCTAGCTGCTTCCTGTCCATCCTGGCTCAGGGGTCCCTTCTCGGAGAAGGAGCCCTTTTGTGATTTGTCTCCATCATTTCTCCTTAGGGTTGGCCCCTCTGTTTCCATAGGCTCCTCTTCCAGGAGCTGGAGGCACATTCATTTTCTCTGAAGCAGCCCCTGGGAAGGGGGCCAGGGGTTAGAGCCGCAAGGAAAGGCAGATCCCGGAAGGAAGGGATAATAATTCTATTTTATAGATGACAACACAAGGGTCAAGAAATGCCAGTTCTCCCTAAGATACTCCGATTAGAACCTAGGAATGTTGCTCCCTGATCTCTGCTGCCTCAAGACGGGGAGATCCTCGTCCTATCTGTTCTGTGATGTCGGAGCTCCCTGCCCCTTCTTGGCCCTGTGATGTGGGAATATGCGTCTCCTGGAATCTGGTCCTCTCTTCCAGCTCCCCAGACCCTGCCTCACCCAGAAAACTTCCCAGACTGCTGTGGCTGGGAGGGGTTGCTGTGCCCTGAGCAGGCAGGTTTCCTGGAACTGTTGGGCAGTCAGGCCCTTCCCTGTGCACGTTAGTTATCTTTACACGTTAGTATCCTTACACGTTAGTTATCTTTACACATGTGTGTCCTGTCTGCCCAGGCAGCCTGACTTCCCCAGGGAAGTCTCATTCCTCCTCCCCCTCAGGTGTGGGGAGGTCTGTGTGCAAGACATTGGAGTTGTGGCCAAAGATGGCAGCGCTGGCTGTTCAGGGACAACTGAGCCGTTCTCAGGGGCTCTGTGCCCCCTATGGGTCCTCTCCCTTTCCGAGTCCAGACTGAACACTAGCCGAAGCCTGGGGAAGGCAATGGATACCAAGGAGTCGGCTTGGCAGCCCTCATGGTGAGCTGTCTTTGGGGAAGATGGCCTGCGGGGGTCATGCACCTAGTCCCAGGGGAACGCAGCCCTGCCTCTGGAACCTCCCAGATCTCTCCACTAGGAGCACGTGAGGCCTGCAGGCTTGTGGGCTGGTGGGGCTTGCTTCTGTGTTTGGAGCAGGGCATGGGGCTCTGACTTCATCTCTGCTGTCCGAAAAGCCCTGGGCTTAGCATTTCCAGGGGCCTGGAAGTATCAAGACGTGCTCTAGTGGTTTTGCTACAGTCTGTGATTACACGGTCTGATGGAACAACGTCGTTGGTGCTCAAATGTGCTTTTTATAAAATCCCCGATACTCTTCCTGGAGTCTTCTGTTCCCTGGCTCTGTCCACCGTGGCGTCAGGACTGTAAAAAAGGAAAAAAAAATTTTTCCTGAGGTTTCGGTGTTGTTTTCAGGGGGCATGTGTGTGTTTGTATGTGTCAGAGAGACCAGAGAGACAGACAGACGGACAGACAGAATGTGAGAGAATTGGACGCACAGAGGGACATACAGAGCTTGTATCAGCGGTACCAGGAGTTCAAAGGAGAGACTGGAAGACCTTCTCCTGTCTCGAGCCGCTTCCCTATTTGTGAGCTGGCAACAGCTCTTGCCTGCTGTAGAGTTAGGAGAGCTTCCTTCTCTTTCTCGTTTCCCCTTCTTGGCATCCCCGTGGCATTCTTCACCGCTCAGCGTGCTGCCAGAGGCCGTACAGGTGCGTCCCAGGAGCGGAATCCCAGAACAATGGTCCTCTGTGTGGGCTCTGGCCTCAGGGCTGCCTTAGCAGAGCCCCGGCATTTCCGGGCACTGCGGGCAAGGGAGGCCTGGCCCGCACACCCCCTGTGCTGTTCACCCCACTAGGTGTGAAGTTGTCCTTCTGCGGGGCAGAGATCTCCTACAGGGGCAGGGGGCCAGAAATGCATGTGGGCACTTGAAGGCATGGGGTGCCCACCTCAGACAACAGCTTCGCCATTCCGTCCCCAGGTGAGGGGAAGGTTCTATGGAGGAATGTCAGGAAGGCCTAGACAGGGGTGGGGTCTGAAGGAGGAGATGTTGGTGGCCTTTGGCATGAGGCTGGTAAGTCAGAGAGCTTCTAAATGCCATCCTGAAAGGTGGCCGGGGGCTTCAGACCATGGAGTGGGTTCTGGAATCCATGTGTCTCTGTGTTTGTGAGAGTGCTCTCCGGCAGACATTCATGGCAAAACCTGCGGGAGGAATGGGGCTCAGGTGCTCACCTTTGGCGGCGGGGGCCGGGGGGTAAAGGAAGAGGGCAGCTGGAGAGAGTGGGGGCCTCCCTTCAAAACTCCCCAGAAGCGTGGGAGAAGAGGAGACCCACCCCTGGCCCAAGATGGAGGGCGCTACAGCGGCTTTCAAAGGAAGAGTCCAAATGGGCTGGTTTCTGGAACTTGTTATAAGGAAGGGAAAGAGTGTCAGGAGCCTGAATTCTTTTTTTTTTTTTTAAGATGTTATTTATTTATTTGAGAGAGAGAGAGAGCATAAGCAGGGGGAGGGGCAGGCAGAGGGAGAAGCAGGCTTCCCTCTGAGTGGAGAGCCCAATGCGGGACTCGATCCCAGCACCCTGGGATCATGACCTGAGTCGAAGGCAAACACTCAACCAACTGAGCCGCCCAGGCATCCCCGAACCTGAGCTCTTATCAGCCAAAAGTGGTTCCCAGGTTATCCAGATGAGGGCAGGCTGTCGTGCCCCCTGCCACAAACCCTGCCCACACCCGCCCATCCCCGCACACCCGGCTGCACTATCAGGAAGCCAGTCCCGAGAGCGACTCCGCACCCAACCCGGAGGGTCCTCAGGCTGATCTGTGGCACGTCTAGGACATGTGAGCCCAGCAGGCCCAGCAGCTCTCTGTGGGGACCCCACTGAAACCTTAACAAGTCCGACTATTTCACCTGCTGGTGGGTCTGTGTGGGTGTCTTTAGCGGCCACCTGTCGCTTCACAGCCATCCTCCGCGGTACGGGCCGCCTGGCCGAGCCTCGCTGGTCCCGTCAGAGTCTCTGCCGCTGAGCCGGGTGTCACTGGGCAAACTCACCCCTCTGAGCCCCGGTCTCCCCACCTCCAGAGTAGTTCCCAAGGCTCTTTTCAACCCTGGAAATTAAGTCCTGCCTTCATGGAAATGAACATTGTCTGTGAGACGTTCACTCTCCCGTGAGGCAGCTGATGTGGGATGTTCACCGTAGACCCTTTCAACTGGGTTAGAGAAGCCATTTCCACGTTTCGAGCTGGGTCAGCATTGGAGACAGACAACAGTCCTTCCTGTGGATGAAAATGCCTCTGTCCCTGGAGGCACTTTCAATTTGTTAAGAGCTGCTCTCCCCTGGAACCAGAAACTTGCTTGTGCACCAGGCAGGGAAGCTATTACCTGTATTTTACAGATCGGCAGAAGGAGCCCCCCAAAAGTGAAGTCTTTCTCTGGGGATCCATGACCCCCCGGTGATTAATATAAATTAGTAGAAAGAGCACCAGCCTGAAGTCAGACAATCTGACCTTGAGAAAGTCCCTTAGGTCCCTAGACCACAATTTCCTGTCTGTGAAGTGGCAATAATCATGACTGCAAGGTCACACAAAATAATGGAGGCGGAAAGAGTTTCCAAACGTGTAAAACACGCGTTAACTCTCAGCGTCTCTGCTGGCCCCGGGCTGTTCTCCCAGCTGCCACTTCTCTCCTGCACGTTCTTCCTTCTTGGAGCTAAAGGCAGTCTCCTGGGGTGTCTCTCTGGGTGGAAGTGAACAGGATCCTCCCTGACTCCTAACCTCCCAGTGGTTCTTTCCTTCCAGACTGTAAATTCACCTGCCACCCGGAGTGCCGTCACCTGATCCAGCTGGACTGCAGTCGTCAGGAAGGCCCATCCCGGGACAGACCCTCTCCAGAAAGCACCCTCACTCCGATCTTCAGCCAGGTAAGGGAGTAGAGCTCAAGGACCGGGCGGGGAATGGCTTCTGCTGGTAGCCTAGGCTCCATGTTCTTTGCCCAGGAGCTCTGGTCAGCATGCATTCCATGTAAGCTGGATGCTGGGGTCCCCTTCTGGCCAGACACACCCCTTTTCAAGGGAACAGCAAGATGGAACAGGAACAGTGACCTCGAGAAGTGTGTAGATATTCAGAAATCCTCATTAGGTCTCTCCAAGCACAGGGCCTGCTTTGGCCTAGGATTCCATGCCAGAGATGCGGGTATAGCGGGGATAGGAAAGAGAGAAGGCTCCTGAAGGTCCTTTGAAGCCTCGTACCCCTGGGGCAATGGGGACTTTGGGGCTGAGGCTCTTCAAGCATATCATGCCGTGGGCCAATCAGACAGCCAATCTAGATTCAGCCCCAGAAGGGCCAGACAGATATTCTTTCCTTGTGTTAAAGAACCAGGGAATTGGGGGTGCCTGGGTGGCTCAGTGGGTTAAAGCCTCTGCTTTCGGCTCAGGTCATGATCCCAGGGTCCTGGGATCGAGTCCCACATTGGGCTCTCTGCTCTGCAGGGAGCCTGCTTCCTCCTCTCTCTCTGCCTGCCTCTCTGCCTAGTTGTGATTTCTCTCTGTCAAATAAATAAAATATTTAAAAAAAACAAAAAGAACCAGGGAATTGATGCATCCAAACTTTGACGTCTAGGATTTGGAATGGAGATGGGAGAACATTTTTTAATTCTTGCACTGAACAAGGATTTATTGAGTGTCCCCTGTGTGCCGAGCACTGGGGAGAGTGGGGATCGTAAACGATACATCATTGCAGTTCTTATCCACAGAGAGCTTACATTCTGGCAGGGGAGGCAGAATACAACCAAGTAGTGTATACCATGATGCATGTTGCAATGGAAAGTATGAATCAAGTGTTCTGAGTACAGGAGGCAATTGGTTCTGTTGGGAGAAATCAGGGAAGACTTTCCAGAGGAGGTGACGTTTGATCTGATCCCTAATGTATGAGTCCATGGGTGCTAGTCAAGGATGAAAGGAGGGTCCCCAGATATCATTCATTCATTCATTTAGCAAATATGTTTTGAAGGTTGACTGTATGTAAGGCCCAGAGATGCCAAGGACTTAGTGATGAAGGGAGCAGACATGGCCCCTGGCCTCTCTGGGCTGGCGGCAGCGTTGGGGAATGAGATAAACAAAGAAGCACCATGTTTATGAGAAAAATGCTCAGAGCGTTGTGAGAGACAATATAGGTGCTGAACAATTGGTTATTTCCTGAAGAGAATACCAGTGGCCCTGGGAAATCCCAAGTCGACCCCAACTCCCGAGACTAGCTGTCCACAGTAATCACCACCCCCCACCCCTTTTCTCCCACTAAGAAAGCAAATATGATGTATGTTTTTATAAGAGTGAGATTGAATCGATTCTAAGATAAATATTTTAAAAACTCTATGCCTCTTCCACACACTTTGGAATAGTAACTTTATGGTATAGCCTGAATGTAGCCAGGCCTCTCGGGAGGGCCTTGCCCCGTGAGGGGTGAGGAGGAAAAGGAGACGAATCGGACCTCCCGAACCCTGGTGAAAGCTGCAGAATTTTGCTGAAGGTTTGCCTTACGAGACGGAGGAGGGTGGTTACACAGCACACCGTGCAGCAGCATTTCCTAAAAATGTCAGGTTCTGGAGATAGTTTTTTGTCACAACTGGAGTGATGCTACTGGAATCTGATGGGGGAGGCCAGGGAAGCTGATGAATGCCCTCCACGACACAGGACAGACCCCCACAACAAAGCATCACCTGGCCCTGAATGTCCACGGTGTGGAGGTTGAGAAAGCCTGCCATGGAGCAGGTTAGCCTGGCAGGTGAGGGGGGCGGAAGGCCCCAGAGCAGGCCCTGGAGTTTGCTCTATACCTCGTCTCCCGCTTGGGATGCCAGTAGCACATGACGCATTCCAAGTCTGAGTCTTTGGAAGCGGAGTGGCCCTTTCTCCTCTGTTGGGAAGAGGACGCCATGGACTCTGACGCCTCAGAACCCTCCGGAAGCTGAATTGAGGCCGTGTCTAAAGTAGATCCCCCACTGAACTATAGAAGGAGCCATACAGAACCACATGGGGGGATCCAAGTGTCCCCTGTGGGTGCCGAGCGGCCCCCAGCCACCAATGGCCTGGAGTGGGATTTGCTCCCGGCTGGGTCAGGCTGTTCTGTTTGCCTTGGCCAGGCCCGGCCGCCTGCTTCAGCACAGCAAGGGCAGGACCGAGCCTTCTATCAATAAAACCTGGGCCGTGCTCCAGGCTCACTCCCCTTCTCTAAAAAGCTTGTTTGTGCTGATTTCCGCCTTGAGTTGATTTTCAGTTAAATACCAGGATGGAGCTTTCTTTCACCTTGACACGGTCACCTGGGCTGAGCTAGCTTCATGTGCCAGCGCGGTCTTCCCGGGGGGCATTTGCTGTGGCCCCGTCTGAACTCAGCTAGTTTGGGGGCCGTATGGCTGCTGGGGGGGGGGGTCTCAGCTTCATGTCCTTTCTCCTCTCCACTCATTAAGGAAAAGAAAAATCACTGATTTTTCTCCAACCGGAGGAGACAGCTGTTGGTTAATCTTTTTATATTTTCCTCCCGTACGTTCATACATTTTTCAAAACATGGTTGAGATCACCCTGCAGATACGTTTTTGGCATCCCTGTTTGGAAAGCAGTAATCCCAAGGTTCCAGGTGTCTTCTCTCTGCCGTGCCGCCGCCGGAGGGCGGTACGGGGGTGGGGGGGCAGGAGTGTGTGTGTGGGGGGGGGGGCAGAGATGGACTCAGAGCCCTGGCTGCAAGCTAACAGGGCCATGTGGGAGACACCCAGGGCCAGCAGAGGAAGGGCAGCTGCCTGCCTATGCCTTCTCCACCACGAAACTGTTGCTTTTAGAGTCTTTCCTTGGAGGTCTCCAAGGTCTGACACATGCGATTTTTCCTTAAGCACCTAGCAAGTCTCCTTCATGTGCACCCCAGATCCCTTCTTCATTTGAAGCCTCATTCCCAGAGAACATCATTGGCATTGTCCAAACAGCATGACAAATTGCCAGCCTGGCTGTGGCATCCCAAAGACCTTACGCTTCATGTGTTCTTAAAGTTGCTCCTCTGGTGGAAAAACAAAAAAACAAAAAACACAACCAAAAACCCAACCCTCAGGGACTCCCCAGTACCCTCACAATGGCATGTGGGTTTGCCAGTTTGGTCCACGCCTTTCATTGCCTTCAGGGAAGCAACCCCCGGAGTGGAAGTTCCTGGCCCCAATTGTTGATTCTTATAACCCACGGCAGGCCAGGGTGTTCCTGGAAGCCTCTCTCTTGTCTCAGTACATCGGATGAACAGTGGATGAGCAGAAAACATAACCACTCTTCCTTCCACTCAAATCACAGCCAGGGACTGAGTGGGCTGACATCTGCCGGGCGTGGGTTCCCTCCCCTGCCCCTGCCCCTTCAGGAGTGGGAGCGGCCCCTGGAAGCCAGCCTCCCGGCTCCTGGCCGCGCAGCCTGGCCCCTCCCTCGGCAGCTCCCAAACCTCGCTCGGGTACTTTACACACTTGGGAGCCGGCCATAGCCACGTTCCACCTGTCTACTATTTACCCAACATTTCTCTTTAAATAGATTCATTTCATTAAACTTAAATAAAACGTGTGTTAAAGGAAATTTAGAAAACCCTCAAATCACTGGTTTGATTTTTTTCCCCTGACATGTGTTCAATTAATACTTACTCTCTAAAATGAAAAGAACAATGTGTTTCTAGGGACGACCTCAGATTCCATCCACGTATGTCTAATGACTCTAAAATCCTTCCGGATGCCATCAGTGGGACACGCTGCAAACAGAGGATAGTGTCTTAGGTCATTGGCTCTTCGATGACCAGGGCCCTGGGTCCAGCCACTGCCTAAGGGGCACTGTGAGCAGCGGAGACAGCCCGGGTAGCTGGGAAGAAAGTTCCACCTGTCTGAGCCAATTCTAAGGCACGCATCCAAAGGAGAGCTCAGTCCATATGTACGGTAGGGAATAGTGCAAAGTGAGAACAAGTGCCTCCCCCCTCCCCCGCCCCCACCACAGAACAAGCCTATCTGTATTTTGCACACATATGTCCATGTGTGTCTTAGTGTAGAGTAAGGGCTTGGATGCCACTGGCAAACCACTGAAGAGGTTTCACCGTGGGGGCGGGTAAGAGTCCCGAGAGGGTGGAGTTAGATACCTTTCAGCTTTTGCTATTTGCATCAGTGCTGCTCGAATAACTGATGTTTTCATCTGTTTCCAGGACAGACTTTTTTTTTTTAAGCAATAAATATTTCCTTAAAGAAAACAACGAGCTTCTCCATGGCGGAAGAGCTAGGTTCTGATCCAGATTGTGGAGACAGCATACTTGCTATGGGACCCAGGGCCAGCCTCCTGGTTCTCTGGGCCTTGGGCTTCTCCCCTGAGGAGTGGGCGGTGTGCTGGGTTGTGAGGCTCGTGGGGAAGATGTGTGCGAGGGCGTGTGCACACCAAGGCCTGCGAACCTGCAGGTAGCATGGGAGGGCTGTCTCTGCTGCCTCCAGTGACCCTACTGGAGGGTCGATCCTGTCCTCCCCATGATGAAAACCCGTGGTGGCTTCCCATGGCCCTCGAAATCAACCCGAATCTGCACTAGGGCAGAAATCCTTCATGGTCTGGCTCTGCCAACTCTCCAAAATACCAGAAAGAAGGGTTACTGTCCTGGACATACAACCAGGACACTATGACTCTGGTCAGCAGCCTGTTTGCTTCAAGACTTACCGTTGTCTGTTGCTTCCCTCTATAGACCAAGAGACCTACACACCAAAGGGACAGCCAGGCGGCTTCCCAAGCTCCAGGGTGGATCAGTCGCCCCAGGTGCTGGCTGCTGCCTTTCTGCCACCGACCCCAACCCCCACCCTCTGCTGTCACTCCTTAGCAGGCCCCTGCAGCCGCTGCGTGGTGGTGACTCAGCTGGCGTGGAGAGCCCAGTTTCCTGGCTCCTGGCCCTGTGCTCCCTCCCGCAGGCGTGCCACCGTCTCTCTCTCCCCAAGGCTCTGCCTTTCCAGAAACCTGGTCACTCCTGCCCCAACCCTCGGCCGGAAGGCCCGGTGCTGAACCCAGAACTACCACACGGGGGAGCCAGAAGCAAGTCGGGAGAGCCTGGGAGGCGGGGTTTGTCCCTGCGGGGCGGCGCCCGAACACACCCTACCGAGGGACACCTGCGGGCACCTCCTCGTGTTCTGGGTCCTAGTTCTCCTCAGAAATGCTCCGCAAGGGTGTATCACATTGAATTGTGACCGGTAACAACTTTGACAAGGCTCACCTGTGCCCTGTCTACTTGTTTTATCAGTTATTGAAGGAGAGGGACTGAAATGTCCAAATATAATTGTGCCTAAAATATATATATATATATATACACAATTATATATATTATATTATATGTGAATATATATATAGATATATATCTATATAGGTTAGGTATATAGATTTATCAATATCTATAGATATCTATATCCATATATCTAGATCTATGTATATCGATATATATATATGGCCTATTTCTCCTTAGGCTTCTATCTTGCTGAAATTTAAAGCTCAATTATTCATTACATAAACATTTAGGATTATGTTCTCTTGATTAGTTGACCTCGTCTCATGATGAAATAACCTTTTTTATCCCTGGTAATATTCTTGGCTCTGAAATCTACTTTGTCTGATATCAATACAGGCCACTCCAGCTTTCTTTTGATTACCAGGAGCATGATATTTATAAATCCATCCTTTTACTTTTAGGGTAGTTGTGTCTTTATATTTAAAACTCATTTCCTGTAGACAGCAAATAGTTGGATCTTGTTTATTTTAAAATCCAATTGGATAATCTCTGCCCTTTAATTGGGTTATTTAGATCATTTGCATTTAATGTGATTATTGATATAATTAGATTTTAAGTCTATCATCTTTCTATTTTTTGTCTGTCCTTTCTGTTCTGTGTTCCTTCTCCCCCCCCGACCCCCATCTTATTTTGGATTAATTGAATATATTTTATGATCCCATTGTATTTCATTTGTTGCCAGCCCATCCACATGTGCCAAAGGCAGGGCCAGTCCCCAGCTGTCCTGTTCCACTCTGGCTACATTTGAGACAGCCTCTCCACCTTCCACAGACGTCCTTCCACGCTCTAGAAGCCAGAAGTGCTGGCTCAGGCTGTCAGTGATTCATCTCCACTAGACAGCCGCCTCTCACAGGAGCTGCCCCAAGGCCTATCTGACCAGCTCAGGCCAACCCACAGAGCTTGTTTCCAGTCTGGCAGAGCGGAAAGTCTTCCCAGCCTGAGTTCCTGGCTCTGAGGAGGGGCAGAGCTCTAGAACTTATTTCTCTAGAAATCCTTAAATTTCGGAGACCTTTCCCGGGTGTTCATCACAGCCCCACCTCCTCCTTCTACGTGTGAAACAGTGGCTGCCTGAGATGGCCTCTGGCTGGGCCAGGTCAGTCCCGAATTTCTGAGGAGGCAGCTTTATATGTGTCACGGTGAGAGAGTTGTTTGTGTCTTACCCTGGAGACCACACTGCCCTGGGTAACTGGTCTTGCCTGCAGAGGGGCAGATGAGGGATGGGGACTGTGGGTCAGAAACATCTTTTGTGATTCTCTAGTCTGACGAGAGGGGGACACTTAGAAAGTAGACTCCCCTGTGGCTGAGTCAGACCTGGGCAGGAGCTGTTTAGGACCCGTGCCTCTTGGTCTGGGCTAATTTCACTGCATTCAGTGTTTTTAAGTGGAAGGGCCCTGTCAAAGCTCTTAGGCTAGCAGCCAAGCAACAGAAGTGCTGTGTGGGTTAGAACCCGCGAGAAAGAATCTCCTGTGAGCCCACCCTAAGAGGTGTGTAGTCACTTACCTTTTATGACAGGAAGTCGTCTGGGGAGAAACTGGGCCCTTGGCTCTGCACAGCTGGTTTAGTGTTGTAAAATGCAGCTCTCGCGATGAAGAGTGGAATTCTTAAGGTTCAACAACCCCCCTCCCCCCAAGAGGACATCTGGGAAAGGTTGCCTCTGACAGGCATGGGGAAGGTGGAGGCTGCCCCGGTGAATATGTGTCAGGAAGAGGGGAGGACCTGGGGCATTTTGACAGGCAGAGAAAACAGCAAAACAAACCACAAGAGGGCAGGGCAGCTGCCAGGAACGTGAAACAAATTTCGGGCAGCTGAAGGAGGGAGGCTGTCTTGTGGCTGGAGGTGGGTGTGAATGGACTGCTGGCTGGGCACGGGTCCGGAAGGGCCTCGAAGGGCCTTGAAGACCTGCTCCGGAGTTTGGGACCTCACTGCAGGCACTGGGGAGTTGTTGGTTGAAGGACAACGATTGTCATGGAAAGCTGTCGGACATAGGCGTTCTGGGTTTGAAATCAGATCCTGCCCTTTACTTGCTTTGTGACATTGGGCAAATGAACCACTCTGAGCCTCAGTTTACTCATCTGCAAAATATCTCCTTGCAAGGTTGTGCTGATCTGGTGAGATGGGAAAATGTATAAGAACTTGGCGATTCGAATATAACTTCTTATTTCCTGCTGTTCTATTAGACTGTGTGTGGTGAGAGGCAGAAACGATGTCTTATTCAGGTGTCCATCCGAACTCCTAGTTTAGTACTTGTCATGTAGAAGGTGCCTGGTAAATATTTCTTAAATGAATGGATGAAAGAATCAGCAACTAGAGATGGGCACAGAGTAAGGAGTATAGTGCAGCAATATTCAGTAACTATTAGTTGAAATTTGAATAGAAGATTTTAGAATAGAATAGCCCTGATCAGATCTTAGTACAAAAGGGTGACTTTGGCAACAAGCGAGCGGGGAGTTTGGAGAAGGCTGAGATGGAAACAAAGGAAACTACTAGAAGGCTTTGCAATAATCTACATTCATGGCATTCATTGAGCAAGGAACTACTCATAGTGAAGGAGCAGGGGGAGGGGAAGCAGGGAATAACGAGCTCAGTTTCGGGCTTGTTGCCCGCAAGGCTTCAAAGGGGAGCCCAGGGAACTCCGTGAGCTGTGGCTGGAGCTAGATGTAGCTCCACCTGGGGCTACCTTCTGAGGTGCGAGTCTGTGAGGTACGATGGATACCACTGGCAGACATCAGACTAAGCTCCCAGACTGGGGGTGCGGGGTGCCAGGACCAGAAGACGGTCAGTGGCTGGACCCTGGAAAACCCCAACAAGCTGACGGGAAGACAGGACATAGGCAGACTGGGAAAGCAGTCTGGGAAAGCAGCAGGGAAACCACTGCGTGGTTTGTGATGGCCTGTGATTTCAGGCAGGATGGTGCTACGGGAGCAATCACGTACTGTTACGGAGTGTTCCAGAACTGGGTTCTGGGGTCAGACCTGCTGGGTTCATTCGGCTCCACCGTGAACTAGCCTGTACGATTATGTGCAGATTGCTTAACCTCCCCAAACCTCCTTCTCCTTTCTATAAGAGAGAGAGAACTGTAGCTTCCTCATCAGTTGGTTGTCGGGATTAAATGAAAGGATACACACAAAGCTAGCCCTACGAGGCCTGCATGGACCGGCTAAGAATAAATTCAAACTCTGTTTCAGGAGTCGAGGGGCACGTCACCCTGGTTTTCCGTTTCTGAATATGTTGATAGGTCACAAGGCCCCCCATCTGACCTCCACCCCGACACCCTGCAGCTGGACAGTAGGGGAATCCTCAGGTGCTAAGGGGCTCCGGATGCCGAATCAAGCCGGAGTTGGAGCTGGGATAGAGTAGCAGCTCCCGGCTCTCGGTCTTGTGATACTGCTTTTCTGGAACACGCGGAACCACGCAGTGGATCAAATGAGGGGATCTGGGCACATGCCAGGATCACATCTGAGAAAGGAAGAAAGCTTAAAATAGTGTTTTTCATCATCTGAAACTTTGAGCCAGGAAAGTCACCCACTTCACCATCTCAGTGGGGCTTCCGGAACCCCAGCACGATGCCTTAGATTTAAGCCTCCCGAGGCTTAGGCTGCAGCCGGAGGTCCGGACGCCTCTTCCCCGGCTCAGGGACAAGAACAGCCAGTCCCTGTTTTTTGTGTGTTCCCCGCCAGCGGCTCCTGCATTCCCTTACCCCTTCTCCCCCTCTCCCAAGTTCTCAGTGCTGATTATTCATAGGGAAGAGGTGCTGATGGGGTCATTAGACACTGAAAAGAATCCAGTCTTCCTCTCTTAAGGCCCCTGGAGCTTCAGTCTAGATTTTTCTTCCTGGAGGCTGGCCAACTTATTGTGTTGTGTTTGATCTTTGCAGATTTCTTCGAATCCCAGGGTCCTCACCAGCACAGTCTCTGTGTTGCTGACTTCTTACTCATGACTCCCTTGCAGGCCTGGAGTCACTGGCCGGTGGAGTGGGGTGGGAGAAAGACACTAACTTGGAGGGAAGAGACTTGGGAAGCAGGAGCTGTGACGGAACCTGTTACTTCCCTCACTTTCCTATCTGTAAAATGGGTATAATAACAACCTGCTTTCAAGGTTCTAGAGCCGCCTACACAGTGAATAGTAAAAAGGCTTCCAGAAGCCCTATTCAGACAGCAGCAAATATGCATAATATTTGGAATGGCATGTAGCAGCACCCAAAAAGAACACAGTGTCACTTAGAACTTCTCCTAACCAGGTCTCGCAGCTGGCGTGTTGCACACAAGAAGAGAGGCATGCCGACTCCTGGGGCACTTTGGCTTGGGGTTCAAAGAGGTTGTCACCTGATGTCTCTTGAATGCATGGCATTGCAATTGCTTTGCAGAGGTCCCTGCGTGACTCCAAGGCACAGTGTGGCCACAAAGAATCTGGGGCCCATTTTTTTCCTTAAGTATTGGATTCCCACAGAGCCAGGAGGTTCCTTTGATAAAGAGAAGGGCATTGCTTTGCTGGCTGGACAAAGCAGGTAGGCCACTGAGGGCCCGAGGCTCATGCAGAGACCCCCTCCCTGCAGCGTTCATCAGTCAGCATTGGGTTTGGAGGTACTGGTGAGGCTAATACAGATTCCTTTGCCTGAACTGCTGTCTCTGGGGACACCTCTCCCTCACCCCCAAAAAACTAGCTCTAAAATACTCATTTGAAGGAAAGATTGTCCCAGAACAAGCCAGAGGTTCTTCAACCCTATAAGTGGTGAGCTCTTCCCCCCAAAACACCCAGTAGCTCACTGCAGCCCACCACCAGCTGCTTACCTGCACTTCCTGCTGGTGTGGACCGTTCTCCTGAGCCCAGGGTGGTGGGCAGCTCTCAGCTGTCTTGTGCTCCTACCTGCCAGGCATTCACAGGCCTCTGGGAGAAAGACTGTGTGGGAGGATGGAGCCAAATCCGGCTGCAGTTTGAAACCCTCCTGAGCACTGACAGATTTGGCTAAGGTGGGGGAGGGAGGGGGTTCCTCATAAAAATAACGAGAGCTTAAAATGGAGCGGGCAGCTTGGTATCTGGGGGCTGAGTCTAGCCCTCTGGCCAGCTTGTGCTTCCCCCAGACTGGAGTGTTCCAGACCTGCAAGGAAGAGCCACGCAAACCCGGAGAGAGTCCTGATAACCCCTCTCAGCCACTCTCTGGGACACACCAGTGTCCGCAGGGCATCAGCCTCTGAGAACGGTGCCCCTGGCCTTGTCTTGCCGGTCATGGGACTCCAGGCCCCACTCTACTGAAAGATGGCAGAGTGCACACCAGGACAGTTCCATTTCTGCGGAGAGACTGTAGATCCAAGGGGCTTAAAGCGTGGGCCCTGGAGTTGCACAGGCCTGGGTCTGAGTCCCAGGACACATATCTTCCTTGTAGGACTCTGAGCCTCATCCATGGATGAGTTTCCTCATCCATAAAATGGGAATAATATTCTCTACCTCGAGGCTGCTGGGCAAGTTAAATGACCAGGCACAGGAGTTATGCAAGCAAGGGTACCTCTAACTGCTATTGCTGTGCAGACCTGGGCCGAAAGGTTATGGGAGTGTCACCCTAACTGCTTGGAGGGCTAAACCCTGGTAGAGGAAGATGTTCCTTCATCCAGTCTGATGGGGACATGTAATGAGCCGTCTTTGATAGGAATGACAGGAACTGGCAAAGACCCCCTCCTGGCCAGACTGTCAGGAAAATGTACGGATAACCTGGGTTATTTGGTGTGTGCAGGCTCCTTCGGTATCTTGAGTCTTCCTGAGGGCCAAGTTCTGCGCGAGGGAGGAAGGGGAGGCTTGCGCTCCAGGTTGCCATAACTTTGCATATGATTTGCATATGTTTGTAGGGCCCCTGCCGTTTCTTCTCGCATTTCCAAGTTAAAATATTGCTGCTTCTCCAGGCAGACCAGATATTGATTTTCTTCTTCTCCGGTTACTTCTCCAACCACTCTAATTGACCGGGCTCCTTGTGAATGGGGGGTGTGAGAGTGGATGAGGAGGAGGATGGGAGGAAGGGAGGAGAGACGCGGAGGACCTTAGAGCCCTTTCTACTCCTTGAACATGAGCCATCATGGGTGACGAGAAGGAGCTGTTTCCAGAGGCATGAAGAAAGGCCATAGGGAATTTTCTCTCGCGCGCGCGTCCGGGTCTGTTCCTTCCGGCATCCCTAACCTGACCTCTGGTGCCCCAGGCCCACCTGGCCCTGGGATCCAGGGCCACCCAGGGAGGCGGGGAGGCGCAGGCCAGGGGCGGGCGGGGGGAGGGGCGCCGCGACAGCCCAGCCGGGCTTTGGGGAACCTTGCGAGAGGAAGTGGCTTCCGACTCCTCTGCGCGCAGGGCGAGGGGCAGGAAAGGCGCGGGCAGGCGGGGGAGGTGTTGAGATGGCGTTCTGCGCGCGGGGCGGAGGGGACGAAACCGCAGATGCCGAGTGAGCCGGGGAGCGCGGCGCGCGAGGCGGGCGCCCACGTCCCACCCGGGAGCTTGCAGCCCGGGCGGCGCGCGGAGAAGGGCGCAGGTTACCCCTCCAGCCGAGCCGCTCAGGGCTCAGCCTGAGAGCCCAGGAGGCGGGTGCCGGCTGCGCCTGACCGGGTGACAGCGGCCCCCCCACCCCAGCCTCCCCCCCAACCCCCCAGCCCGCTGCGGGGCTGGGAGCTCGCACCGGTGGATATTGGGGCGGGGATCCCCTACTCCCTCGGCGAGCCCCGCTGGTGACACGCGCCCTGTGCCTCGCGGGGCCCCGGGCTAGATGACGGTGGACAACAGCATGAGTAGTGGGTACTGCAGCCTGGAGGAGGAACTGGAGGATTGCTTCTTCACTGCCAAGACCACCTTCTTCAGAAATGTGCAGAGCAAACATCCTTCCAAGGTAAACATCATGATCCAATGCAAAAGGCTTTCACTGCGGGCTTAGGGGGTAGGGGCCAGAGAGAATCACTTCCATGGTCCAGGAGGGAAACATCCATCCTGGCCAACAGGCAAGGCAATGTGTTATCAGAATGGGTGGCCAGTTGCCCTGGAACCCTCTTGAACTTGTGGGCTAAGTGGACCAAAGGTTGGATCTGGAGCCCTTCCGGGACCACCAGCAAACCCTCTTCTCTTTTTAATGCCCTTTTCAGTATTTCCTGGCCCCGGACCTTTTCAAAATGGCTCTCTATGACTTGGCGACAGTGCTTGGCTCAGTCTGGTGACACCTGTGCCTGGGAAGGTGACAGGCCAACTGCTCTGTGTCAAACCCCCTCTTCCTCGCCACCCCAAACCTGAGCTTTGAAGCTCTGGGTGGAAAATGGATAGCACCCAGTAGGGTAAACACTCATAGGTCGAAACTTCCGTATTGTGAGTGGCCAGAAACCATCTTAAAACACAGTTGTAGCAACTTTGCAGAAGTGTAGGGTGTTTTTAGAAGCAAACTAAACTTTCTCTAAGTCTCTGTCCTGCTACCATTTTAACTTACTGACTTTGTTGGGGTCACCTGAAGGGGGTCGTATGTGCTTCCTACAGCAACTCTGGGCACCCCGCGTGCCTGAGTCCGCTGGCCACACCCTCCCGGCTGCTCCCGATCACGGATCTTCCACATCCTTGGTGGGAGCACGGAAGAGCTCTGTTTGTTTGTTTGTTGTGCTGTTTAGATGAGAGGGTTCCAAGCCAAGGGGAGAGATTGCCTAACCGGGACTGCTCACAGACAGAAGTGAGCTGCTAAGTTTCTCAGGTGTGTGCACACTCATCAATTTAGCGGTCCTACACGGGTAGATCCACCAGAAACTTCCCCAGGCCTGACTCTGGGGCCTCCTTCCTGACTAATTCATATTGCCCGTAAGCCCTGCACTTCCCGGGTTTTGACATTACACCGATGTACTGGACCTTTCGGTTGTGAGAGGATGCCCTAGAACCAAAGAAAAGTTTTGATATTAGTGTTTGAAGGAATCGACTAAAACGGACCCCTGGAACCAGCCCCTGCTATCTGGGGCACCCTATGATGAGGCTGGGGAGCAGGGCCGGTTCTGAGGAGCTGGGGGGCCCGGAGTAGGTAGGGCATGGCTGCCAAGAGGTGGTGCCTTGCTCTCTGTTGGGGTTCTTGCCTCATGGTGTGGACGGCCCCTCACCCCTCACCCCACAGGCACTCCGGCTGTCTGGGGTCTTTAGACCAGTGATTCTCAGCCTTAGCTGCACCCTGGAATTAGCTGGGGAGCTTTAGAAAATGTGGGTACCTGTTCACTAGTAGAGAGTCTGACTTTGTTGGCTTAGGGTACGGCCTGGGCATCAGGATTTTGAGAAGCTCCCCGGGTCATTCTGGTATGCAGCTGAGGTCAGACCACGGCTCTAGAGAATTTTGCTGCTGCCCGGGGAGGAAAGGTTCCTGTTTTGAAAAGGGAGAGTAGCTGCGGTGCTTACTGCCAGCCAGGCTGGGAGCCCTTGGTCCCAGAAGGTGGGCTTTTGGCAGGATGGGGTGCACGAAAGAGCCCTGCAAAGCTGGGGTTTCTTTTCCTTGGCAAAGGAAAATGGTAGCTGTGTCTGGTACTTCTTGGGAGAGGTAGAAATATCTTCAAGGAAATATGCAGGGGCGGGGTTGGGGATGGTGGGGTTGGGGATGGTGGGCGACTTGTTTCTTGGCCCAGACAGCCTTCTGTCCTGATGGTGGGGTTGGGGATGGTGGGCGACTTGTTTCTTGGCCCAGACAGCCTTCTGTCCTCCTCCTCGCCTCCCAAAGCGTCGCTCCTGAAAATACTCCTTTGCTTTGGCGCCCACGTCAGCAATTTCTTTACTCTGTCTAGTTCTTCAATCCATGCCCCGAGGTGAGGTCTCTGCATACCTCATTTGCCCCAACACAGAAGCCCTCAGCGGGCAGGAATCCCTTCTAAGAAACTCATCTGTTGGACCCTGCACGGGGTGATGAGGCTGAGTGCTCCTGAAGGGACAGGATGGTGGGCGTAGCCCCTCTGAGCTTGGCCTTCGCCGAGCCCCTGGATGAGGCGATCCGGGCAGGACGGCCGTGCTTCTCAGCCCAGGCTTGCTTTCAGCACCGCCCAGTCCGGGGAGTGAGGTCTGGGGGGTGAAGGGCTGTGTGTGCCTGACTTGGGAGCTGGGGAAGCTTCATCCAAATGTTTCTGTCTTTCGTCCTTTGAAGGGTTGCTCTGCCTTTAATCACATTTTCAGTTCCGTCTGCTCCCTTGCAGCCACTACTGGAGGGGGTTTCAGGGAAACCGCCTGTGCTATCACGATCCCTTCCTGATCCCTAAGGAGGATGCTTCCTTCCTCCCCGAAGACAGGTCACGTCTGAGCTCCTAAGGGAATTCCTCTTTCCTGTCTCCAAGGAAAGGCGTCTGTGTGTTTCCCGGTCGCTGAGAGATTAGGGCCCCCATCCCTGCAATGGTGTCAAGACGGTGGCTATAAATAGCCTTGTCAGAACGACCTGTATCTGCCTCAGGCCTGCGCCTGGTGGGGCCCCAAGCTGCTCTTCCTGGTGCCGCCACCTGGGAACTGTCTCTGGCCCGGCCTCCAAGGAGTTCTCCTCTCCAGCCCCTTCGGTGGGAGGTTGGGGGGTGAGAAAGGAGGTGCGGGAAAGTAAGGAGATGGCAGTGGAGAAGGGAGACTGCGCCCTGGGCCCTTACAGAAAGTGCCAGATGCGTGGGGTCCTGGGGCTTGTCTGAGGTGACAGGGACAGCAGGTGGCTTCAGGGGGCTGAGGCAGCGCTGGCAGGTACTTCCCTCTTGTGTGAGGGCACTTAGATCACATCGCCGTGGGGTTCCTGTGTCCAAACGGGGCTCCTGGGGGCTTGGGGGAGAACGGACCTGCATGGCTGGTGGTGTCGTTGGGGCTGCAACCCAGCAGGCTGGGGCAGCCTGCAACCCAGGTGGGGGTCTGTCCCAGGTCACGCAGCAAGTTTGATGGAGCCAGGGTTAGAATCCATACCGCTTGCCTCCTGACCCAGAGATTTTTCTGGGTTAGTCCTATGAAAGGCAGCATGTGGCGTTTTGCAGGGCTGGGGACAGTGAAGCCACGCCCTCTGGCCATCCCCACCATCTGCTTCTTTATTCCTGTCTGGGGTCTGACCCTGGCAGTGAGGCCAACTTCGGCCCCATCGGTCTTCCCAATGCCCTCAGGTGGTGGCATTGGCCTCTGAGCTCTCCTTGCATCTCCAGGATTCCAGGACTCTGGAGTCACCCAGAGCTTCAGGGTGGGTGCCCTGAGAACATAGGACGCCTGCTTCTTGCAGAACGTCAGAGCTGAAAAGGATCTGTTTGGTCTAGTGCCCTCCTCTGCAGATGGAGAAACTGAGGCCCAGAGAGGTGGGAAGGCTGCTCCAGGCCACATGTGTGTCAGGCAGAGCCAGGACTCACCCCCTTCTTGGGCTTCTTGTCACATGCTCTTCTTGGTCCTCTTCACCCAGTGGGTGACCCCAGACCAGCCATGGTCCTTGTCCTCCCAGAGCCTTCTACAGAATGGAAAGACCCAAACAACTTCAGGCTCCGTTCCATAAGGCACGCTAGTCAAGGACACACTGACTCTCCATTTAACTAGCAGGGAGTTCCCTGTCATCAGTTCCAAAATCTTACAACTTTAGTCATTTAAAAAGTTCTTTTGGGTGTCTAGCCCTAAATCCCGCTTGCTGGATATTCCTCCTCGTGGGTGTTTTCTTTGTGGATACGGAAGACAGAAGGTTGACTCTCCCTGTGGTTAAACATCCTTCAGCACACGTGGAACACGCTCCCATCTCCCCTGCCCCCGTGCCCTCAGGTTTTCTCTGTGCTGACACCATTGATTCTTGAAAAACTCGAGACAGATGCAAAGAGGAAGGGGGTCTCAGGGGTCAGAGTAGAAGCCACCTCTGATTCTGTTCCTGCACGTGTCTGGCCATCAGCCCCTCCCTGGGGCAGGGCCTCTGTGGCAAGCCGGGGATGTCCGCCAACCCCGATGGCCCTGGGACCAGTCAGGGAAATACCGTCTCTCCCCTGAAGCAGGCACACCCAGGCCTCAGGCACAGCTCCTGCCCCTGCCCTTCTAGGCCTGAGAAAAAAGCATACTAAAAAGACACGAGTTCCAAATTTGAGCAGTAGAAATAACTTAAGAATCTTCAGAAGTGTTGGGATAGCACACATTTTTAGGTGTTATCTCAGGAGCCTGCACAGACCAAGATTAACGTCCAAAGATGCTTCATGCCGGTCCAGCCCCAGGATGGCCTTCCTTTTAGGCTGCAGGCTGTCTCCCCCTCCTGTGGTGTTCACTGCCCACCGCCGTCTCTGACCCTCCCTGGGGTTGGCTTTTCTCTAGTGCAGACAGTAAACCCGGGAAGACACAACTCGCATCCCCTTCGGGGCCGACGCAGCACCAAGCACTGGGTTCAAAAGCAGACTTGTGAGAGTGGTTGGCTGTAGTGACTCTGTTCTCTCTTGCATCTTGTATCACCAGGATGGACGAGAGGTTATGGCAAACAGCCCCCTTTTTTCAGTCCTGGAACCTAAGAGCAAGTTATTTCCCCCTTTAAGTCAAGTTACATTGGCAGGTGGGGGGCTCCGGTTAACACATGGGAGGTTTTCGTGGGCCAGCCCTGAAATGGAGTCTTTTACAGCCACACGCCATTGGCCAGAACTGGGTCACGTGGTCACACCTAACCACAAGGGAGGTTGGGAGATGAAGTGCAGCTGTGAGCCCAGGTGGCCGAGGAAGCAGGTTGCGGTAAGGGCATTTCCCTGGCGCTGTCATGCAGCCTTCCTGCCCGCTTTTTTGCCTGACACCCACCTTTGGAAGCTCTGCTCATACTTTCTTGGAAATGGGCCGAAACTCTCCTCCATGGGTCACCGAGCATCTGGGGCTCCCGGGATGAGGTCCTGTCTTCCCCAGCCACACTGGCAGCTCCTTGAGCACAGACACTTGCCTCTACTCAGCACTGCTCGGCCTCCAGAGCATCTGAAGCCTCCAGTGATGCGGCAGGTGGTCCAGCCTCCTCCTTCAGACGCACCCTCGGGATCGCTGAAAATGGAGACTCAGGGACCCTGTCTCAGACTTACTGGGTCCTGCACCTTTGGAGGTCGGACTCTCAAATATTTAATTTGGGCTAAAGTCAGGGAACCCCCTGTTTAGAAATACTTAATAATTTCCATTAAAATACGAGATGGCATTTGTCACAGATTCCAGATGGGTTTCTAGGCTGGAAGTTGAAGCCAGAGGCTACAGAGATTTGTCTGTGCTCACGCAGCTAAGTAGAGACGGAACCGAGGCCTCAGGGCCCCTGGGTCCCTGTTACCCTCACCATGACCCGCTGAGTGAGGCTGTCGGAGTGGCGGCCCTTTGCCACGGTGAGCAGCCCGTGGTGTGGAAGCACCAGATCCGCGAGCCGAGTCCTGGCTGGTCACGGCAGCTGCAGCTGTTAACTGAGGGGCTGTGGTCCAGCCACGTCATCTCTCCAGACCGGGGTCCCCATCGTCCTTTCAGCAAGAACACTTGTGAGAGGAGCCTGTCTCGATTTTCTTCCCTGAGGGTCCCTCCTCTGCGGGAGCAGATCCGTCCTCACCACCTTTTCACGGAGCCGGTGGGGAGTTTAGATACAGTCTATGGGTTCTAAGCTGTAAGGTTTCCGCAGGGAGGGGTCAGGAGGAGAACTTGCCTGGCTGGCACGCGTCCCTTCCTCTAGGACTATTTGAGACTTAACTCAAGACATCGTCACCGCTGTGTTCCAGAAGCCTCCCCTCCAACCCACCCCTCCCTGTTCCACCAGGTTAGACCATTTATCCTGACTTAGCTGGCTTTTCCCTTTAAAGCAATTCCAGTTACAGTTTGGGGCACATGCTTCATCCACCCACCCAAGCAGTTTAAGGAGAAAGGAAGGAAGATCCCACAGTAGAAGCAAAGCCTGGATTCCAGCTCTTAGTTCGCAATACCTGGTTGGACTCTGGATCCAGCTCCCAGCCCATGAGCTGGAAAGGGTGGCCCCACTGGCTCAGCCTGGGTGCCCAGGAGCCTGGGTTCCCTTCTCTCTTCCACTCTGACTCTCCAGGTAACCCACATCTGTGCATCTGGCTTTGGGATTCTTCTCTATGGAGGATCCAGATCCGTCTCCCCCACAGCCTCAGTTTCCTCTTCTCGATGGATCAGTCTACCCATAAAAGAACATGGGGACACTGGCCTGACCTAGCCTATTCCCTGGGGACAAGAGGATGAGCTAAATTTGGTACGAAGCTGGAGCACTGGATTTCTAGGGCCAGGAGGAAGAAGGGAGCTGTAGTGGCAAAAACCTTGAATCACAGGGCCTGTGGCTTCTATGCATGGGGCTGTCTTGACGCCTCCTCTCTTCTCTTCTCCCACCCCCACCCCGCTTAGCTTCTGGCCCCCATCCGACCTCACTTCCTGGCTCTAGAATGAAATTCTCTGTAGCCTATTGGTGGTCTCGCATGCCCCTCAGATGGCTAACATTTAGTACGTCCAGACCCAACTCAGAGTTCTGCCTGCAAATGATTTCTTGCTGTGTTTCTGGCCCTCCTAGTCCCCCGTCCTTGAAGCCTCATGGGTCTCCCCTCCTCCCTTCACCCAGCCTGTCACTGTGGGTTCTGTCTCCTGCGCTGCGGATGTCAGGCTCTCCTTTCTGCTCTCCATCCCCCCCCCCGCCCTCTGTTGTGTGTTCATCACCTCTCACCTGTACACTCCAGGAAGTCACCCAACTGGCTTCCGTCCTATTTCTTCCCCTCTTGCACATCCGGCTCACAAATGCCAGGGGCCTATCATTCCAGTATCACAAAGCCCCTAGAGCCTTCCCTCTGCTTCCAGAGCGAAGCCCACCCTTGGTCCCTGTTCCTTATACAGCATCCCCAACGCTGCAGTACAAGCAAGCCATTGGCCTCAAGCAAGCCATTGTGTTTTTAGCTTTCTTGTAGCACTGAGGACCGGCGGGTGGGGAATGACAGACAGATAAAACTACATCTCAGTGCTTACAGACCTGAGGCCCCAGCTGTGTTGGGCCACAGACCATCGTCGCTCCCCTACCCATTCGTGGAGGATTTGGATGCGGGCAGCTGGGCGGAGGGACATCCTGGTGGAAGATGCAGCCTCTGCCCGGCAGCCACATGACTTTCATCAAGACGTGGCGGCAGCTCCCGAGTCAGGGAGCTGGAGGGGCTGGGGTTTGGGCCTGAATAGCCTGTGCGGGTGCTGGGAGCTGGCAGGGAGCAGACTGAGAATGACGGGGCTACAGCCGACCCTGGAGGGGCGCAGGTAGTTAACTCAACCTGGGAGAGGCGTAGACTCCTGGAGCTGGAGGGGACTGTCAGCAGTCCCTGCAGCCGTTTCCCTGTTCCCAAGAGGGTGCACATGGGATCCATCCCAGGCAGGGGAGGGGAGGCTGCATTCATTCTCTCCATCCTCCTCCAACCCGGTGTCCAGTCCTTCCTTGTCTGAGGGGCTGTGGTGCCTTGGATCCCCACCTGGTTGGATCCCTGCTCCGGGGGGTGCCTCGAAGGTCAGGAGGCTGCTGGGAGCCTCTGACAGACCACACAGGCAGAATCGCCCTTGCTATCAAGCCGAAAGATGGGCGCACTCAATGAGGTCGTATGCGAAAGAGGGTTAGCCAAGGGCGAGGCCCCCGCCCCACATTTGTCCAACTCCAAAACACATGTTCTTTCCACTGCACACATGGCACTTTGGGTGAGAGTCAAGTTTGAAAATCTCCAGAGGAGCTCCAGACTCCTGCCTCAAGCTCTGGTGACTGACTCTAGGCAGCGGGGGTTCTCATTCAGCCAGCTCCCTGATGTTGAAATCCAGCTCCCTTTTCCTGCTCTGGTCTGGGGATATCTGGGCCCCCAGCCTCACCGTTGCATCAGCTTCCAGTGGGTGAGCCCCGCCTTGTCCTTCTCATCGCCTGGCTGTCGCTGGTGTGAAGAGTGGCATTGGGTGGTCCCCCGGGGCTGTGATGGGGATGGCGGGCACGACCCAGGTGTGCAGGGCACTGGCCTTGCTGCGGGGCATGAGAGGCAGGTCCTCCGTTGACAGGAACATGTGGGGGAAGCGGTAGGCGTGGCCGATCACCACATTCACACATGGTGGGGAAAGTGTGGGTTCCTGAGCGAGAGTGGCGGCTGGTGGATCTGGGGTGTCTGGAGATCACGTCCACATGCGCTCACTTCTCTGTGCGCCCCAAATGCCAGCGTATCTTTCCCATCCCTCATGCTGATGGGCTGAAATGTTCTGGATGAGGGGCCACATCTTGGTCATCATTGTGTCCTTGGCATGGGACAGGGATATGAGGCAGGTTTGATAAAGGAGGAGTGGGCTTGGAGCTTCCCTGAGAACAGAGTGCCCTGAGAGGCCGCAGGGGTTCCCCAGGGGGCACAGGCACAAGCTCCTCAGAGCACACGGTGTGTGAAAGCTCAACTCCGTACTGTTCCAAAGGGAAGCTGGCTAAGATTCCGGACGTGGAATCAATGGATTTTTCCAGTAACTCCGAAAAGAAAAATCTCACTGAGTGAGCAGAAAATGCAAGGACAACTTTCCAAACATAGAGCAGCTCTCTCCGTCCCATCTGTGATTGCTCAGCTGTTTGCCCTGGAGGATGAGGGCAGGCAGGACTGGGTCACTAAGCAACGGAGCCCTGGCACCTGCTGGCAGGATTTGGCCTGGTCCTTCCTCAAGCGGGGCCTGGTGGCAGGGGGGAGGGGAACTCATGCCCAGGGGCCCATATGAGGAGGCAGGAGAGCCTCCTATGATGGTTTCTCCGGCTGCCTTTCCGCCATGGAGAGGGGCAGGTTCAGGGGGAGGAACAAACACACTTCTTGTTTGTCTTCATTTCCCAGCTAAATTCTGAGCAGGGCCCCGGTTGGACAGTCCCAGTAATCTGAGCATCCTCTGTGGGCCCAGGTGGAGTGGGAAGGGGGCGTGCTGCTCAAGGGACCCAGGCCCTTAAGTGAGCCCATTACGGGGCCTGGGAACCCAGACCACGAGCCTTCGTCATATGTACCTCGGGAAGAATGCTCACTGCTCCAGGACTCACTCTCTCCTCCTGGGATAATAAAGGCCATTTCAAGAAATGCAGATGGGTGATGAATTTTGATGTGGGGAAGTGGGGTTCATGATTAGGGCGTGTGGAAGCATAAAGCTGGGGTCTGCTGGGAAATGGTCAGATTGTATCATAGTGGCAGTGAATTATCGGGCCTTGACATGTGGCAGGCACTGTTCTAAGTGCTTTCCAATAAACAGCGGGGAAACTGAGGATTCAGGATTTGGGCCCAAGTCTGATGCCAGAACTCTTAGCCCCTAAACTGTACTGCTTTTCTGAAAGCCCTTTCCAGAATTTTCCTAGCTGAAGCTCTGGCCATGGGGCTTGGAGGTGCCCACCAACGCAACCCTGCGTCAGCAGCATCCATCCGGGAGGCTCTGAGGAAGGCACCCTTTGCCAGGCCGTTTGGGAGCGGGAGGAAACCAAATGTCCCTGCCCCTGAGCCTTTGTGACACAGCCAGAGGACACACACCGGAGAAGACTCAGAGTTACCTAACAACCCCCAAGACACGTTTCAACGTGCCCTGTTGGTCCCCAGGCAGCAGAATGGGGTGAGGTTCACAGGCAGGCAGCACTGGGACAAGAGGACGTGTGTGGGCTGCTGCAGAAGCCCCAGCATCCCTCCCCCTACCCTGGGCTTGCAAAGCCGAGGGCACAGTTGGGGTTTCCAGGGAGAGGGAGCCTAGGTGACTGCCCTCCTTCCCACAGGGCAATGCAGGTCGGTGTCCTGGCTGCTGGCACAAGTCCCTGTGAGGGTGGGCAGCACGGCCGTGCTGGGCCCTGGCTACCAGCTCCCTGGGTCGCTCTCCACTGCTGAGTCAGATGAGTCCTCCGGGGTGCTCTGCAGGGAGCTCCAGCCCAGCTGAAACCGGCACGTGGTAGGAGAGGGGGCTCCTGCAGCCCGGGCGCCCACGTCCCCCGCAGCCCAGGAGAGGCCCTGTAGTTAGAGCACGCGAGCTGGGCTTCTAAAGCCGCCCCCTCTCACGGCCTTGGGACGCTGCTGGCTTTGACTCTGCGCTCTCAGAGCACATGGGATTGTTCGAGAAGCTGAGGAAGCCTTCTTCAGAGTGTTCTTGTGCAGGGAGGTCCCGTGTGTGAGAGGGAGGACGCGGTTTGGGGGTGGGGATGGGTGCCCTGAAGGCCAGCCTGTTCCCAGCTCCCAGCTGGGTGACTTCGAGAGAGTGTCATGGCTCTGCGGCCTGCAGAAGACAGAAGACACGGAAAGAAAGAAGTGTTTCCCCTAATCTTCCTTTTGCGGATGCATCCGTTTCCCAAAAGGGCTGGGGGTGGGGGGAAGAAGCTGGAAAGCCAGATGTGGCTCCTTGACCATGGCCGGCCATGCTGGATTGGAGGGAGAGTGCCTGGGGCAGGCTGGGGAGTCCCCGTGCGTTGAGTCATCTAACAACTCTGGTTGCTCCAGAATGCTGCTGCCTTCTTCATCTCCAGGCCCCATCTAGATCTCTGAGCTCAGGCTTCCGTGTGCCTGAGCCCCTCTCTGGAGAGGCCCCTGGGAAGCTCTGAGACACTCCCCTTGCTGTAGAACTCCTCTGAGTTGGGCTGGGCTGTTCGGGTCAGCCTGAGGATCCAGCGACTTCTTCCTGCGTGCAGGACAGTGGCCGGGGCCCAGGAAAAGAGCCTACACCTTGCTCTCAAGTAGGCTGGACTGCTCACTTGCCTGGAAGACGGAAATTACGGGACTCCCCCAGCTATACGGGAACCAGATGAAACTAGCTGGCTATGAGGCCTCCTGTTGCCCCGCCCTTGGAATCCTCTTTTTTCTTTAATTCTGATAAAATATACCTTACACAACATTTACTGTTTTAACCCTTTTTAAGTATAGAGATCCATGGCAAAAGTACATTGCCTGTGCTGTGCGGCTAATCCCACCACCATCTCCAGAATGTTTCCATCTTCTCCGCCAAAGATCTGTCCCCATTACCAGCAATTCCCCACCCTCTCTCCCCACAGCCAGCCCCAGTCTTCTTGCTGCCCCTGAGGATTTGATGACTCGAGGGACCTCCTGTAACTAGAATCATACAGTCTGTCCTTTGATGCCTGGCTTATTTCCCTCAGTGTGATGTCTTCAGGGTTCCTCCCTGTAGCAGGTGCCACGGTTTCCTTCTTTTTTAGGGGTGCATAATATTCCATTGCCTGTCTACACCACACTTGGGTCACCTCTCCATCCATCAGGGGCTTGCTTCCATCTTTTGGTTATTGTGAAGAATGCTGCTGTCAGCAGGAATGTGCAAATACCCGTCTGAGTCTTCGTTCTTCTTGTAGGTATCAACCTAGAAGTAGCCTTGCTGGATAATCTGGTGATTCTTTCTGATTAATCTTTCAAGGACTTGGCGGTCCGTTTACGAGGTGGCTTCGCCATTTCACCAGCAATGCCCAGGGCTCCAGTTGTCTCCGTGATCTTGCCAATGCCTGCTGTTTTCTTTGTTTCTGACGACGGCCGTCCCAATAAGTATGAGGCGGTCTCTCACTGTGGTTTTGATTTTCATATCCCTAATGATGAGTGATGTTGAGCCTCTTTCCGTGTGCTTATTGGCCATCTGTTTATCTTTGGAAAAATGTCTGTTCCAGTCTTTTGCCCATTTCTAAAATGGGGTCTCTTTGTTGTTGTTTTTGTTGGGTTGCTGGGGTTCTTTATATATTCTGGCTAGTGATCCTTTGTCAGACATGTGGTTTACAGTGGAATCCTCTTTAAATTGGTTCCGAAAGAGCAGCATTCAGCCTTCGGAGAGACTGGAGCCTGGCACGGGGGTTTGGACCCACTCTGTCACGCTGCCCACCATCATCCCTGACTCACCCTCCAGTGCTCTCTGGTTCTGGGTGCTCTGGGGAAACAGAGATGGGAAGGGTACAATCCCTGGTTTTGGAGTCAAGCTAAGGGGTCAGGGAGATGGAAAGGGGACTGACCTATGTGAGGCTGGGTGAGGGGAGAAGGACTTGGATGGAAATCCCGTGAGGAGAACTGACCTGGAGAAAGACCTTCACATGCCCTAGAAACTCTCAGGGCATGAGAAAATGCCCAAGGGAAAAGTTCTGTGGCTGTTGCAGCAGAGTAGATTGGTGTCACCTGGATTCACAGTTGAGACCTCTGAGCTGGGAGGACGCTTCCACAAGTCTCAGGGAGAGAGAGAGCAGAAAAGGAAGAGGTTTGCATCACCTGTTCTCAGAAACAGGACAGGAGTCTTCCTCTGATTGCCAGCTGTTGTCTCAGAAGTCGATAAGTGCCGTGGACCA
Source organism: Meles meles (assembly GCF_922984935.1). Lineage (NCBI taxonomy): Eukaryota > Metazoa > Chordata > Mammalia > Carnivora > Mustelidae > Meles > Meles meles. The sequence goes on along the minus strand of NC_060082.1, from coordinate 24,768,549 downwards.
GGAACCCTATAGGAGGAGCCTTATATGATTCCAGAACCTCTTGTTCTCCCTGTATTTATTTTGGGCTTTTATGTGCATGTGTCTATATGTATGTATATATGTGTCTATATGTGTCTATATATGCGTATATATGTGTGTATTTGTGTGCATGTGTATATATGTTTGTATATACGTGCGCACGTGCATGGGTCTTATTACTTCTTTATGTTTTATTCAGTTCATTAGGCAAATGGTTGATGAGCCCCTCATGTCTGCCAGGCACTGTTTTGGGCACTGCCACCGTGATTGGGGCAGGCCCTGTCCGCAGGGAGTCTGCATTCAGTGATCAAGCTGGTCAGCAGAGGCCACCAGGGCCATGTGTCCAGTCCACAGCCAGGTTGGGGGGGATGGGGTTCCGGGGGGAGTGTCAGGAAACCCCCTGAGCAGAATGCATGTACAGCTTTCTAGAGGGCAGACGAGCAAGCAGTGTCCTTGGGGCTCACAGTCATGATCTGTGAAAGAGAGCGAAGGCATCCATCTAGGCCTCCGAGGGGGTCTCCAGGACTAGGGTACCAAATCACTGGTTTGCCAAGGATTGTCCTGACTAGCACTGAAGGTCCTGGGTCATAAGAAAACTCTCAGTCCCTGGTCAGCCTGGGACTCAGGAGCTGAGAGGACTGCTTACTTACCCCGAGGCACAGTGGTCTTTGGTGTCCGAGGGGCCCACAGTTTCTCATGCATCCACAAAAATGGTTTAATTTCTTTTCAAATCAGGAGGGAGAAAAATGAACTCTTGGGTTGAAGAAGTTGCTTTCTTTTGTGATATTAATATATATATATATGTTATATCAATGCTATCATAAAGTAATATTTCCCATCTTTTTTTTTTTTAAATGGAAGAAGAGGGGCCCAGGGCCCTGATGACAGAAGTACTTAGGACGCACAGAGTCGTAACGTGGCTCTGGCTGAAGGGCCTGTCAGAGATCAAGGTGAAGGCAGAGGGATTCCATGTTGAGCCAGCCCTACCAACCCGCCATTCCTCAGCCTCCCTGGAGAGCTGACTACTGATGGTGATGGCGGCCATAGCGATGGTTCACTCGCTACTGTTTATTGAGCGCCCGCTGTGTACGTGCACTAGCTGTCGATTGAGTGCCTGCTGTGTATGTGCACTAGTTACTGTTTATTGAGTGCCTGCTGTGTACATGTACTAACATTATTGAGTGCCTACTGTGTATGTTCACTAGCTGTTTATTGAGTGCCTGCTGTGTACGTGCACTGGCTATTATTTATTGAGTGCCTGCTGTGTACGTGCACTAGCTGCTGTTTATTGAGTGCCTGCTGTGTACATGCACTAGCTGTTTATTGAGTGCCTGCTGTCTATGTGCAGTGTGCTAAGCACTTCCAGATGTGTGAACTCATTTCATCTCTGTGACAAACATGTGAAGAAGTCCTGTTGTCCGCACTTTATAGACAAACCCGAGCCTTGGGGAGGCCGACTTGCCTGCATGCACAGACTGAGGGCATGCAGCAGGGGCAGGGCATTGGGGTCTGGGGATGAGGGGCTGAATCATTTCAGGGACTAAATGGGATTGTGACTTGTGAGGTGCTGGTCTGTTGGTGACTTTATCATGATCCTGACGCCCTGTAGGTCTGGAACCTGGGTCACTGCCGCTCCACGGCCACGGGGCTCTCCCGGCCTCCTGCAGATGGCTGGTGTTCTTTGCCCCAACTCACACCGGATGACCCGCCCCTGCTTGTAGACTGAGATGGCCCCCCGTGAGAGGGAGGGGCCACGCGCAGCCTCTGGGCCTGCTGGCCCCCTGGGGAGCCCGCCGGTGCGGCCTTCATCACACCCCTGTATGTGGCGCTGATGTGGCTGCCCGGAGAGCACTGAGGCTCCGTCCGCGCCATGCTGTCTCGTGCTTCTTACAGGCCTGCACCTCTGCCTTCCTTCTGCCGGTGGTCTGTGCTTTCCCAAGGATGGGGACCATGGCCCACTGGCTTCCTGTCCCAAGGTGACTTTCACAGCCTCACCCGTGGGCAACTCAATCAGTTACTGTTGACTGACTGTCTGCATGGACCATCTGCTCTAGGGTTTTGTCTTCAGCCTCTTTCCAGTTTCTCAAATCCCACCCCCTTTTTGTTTCCTGCTCCTCTGTTTCCCACTCCTCCCCCAGAGCAGCTCAAAGCCCGAATCCCACACGGTTATGCTTGTACGCATGGCTCCCTGCTGAAACCCCTTCCTTCCTTGCTCTGCTGGGAATAGCTTCCTGGAGAACACACTTGAGGAGTTTCCAACCCTTATTATTTCTGGGATGTTGGACAGAGCCAGAGAAGAATCCGGAAGAATAAACCCCTTCCCTATCCAGGGTGTGGCTGGGCAGCCATTCCAGAAGACAGGCCCTTCTGCACCTGGGGGAGGGCCCTACGGTGAGGCCCCATGGGGCTTCCTCCTTCCCATCTGCTTGAGGCCATCGTGAAGGGACCAGTGAGCCTTGCCTGTGGTCTGGGCGTTGAGCAGGACATTTGGTACCCAGCCCAGGCAGAGGGGTGTCCACCCCTTTCCTTCAGAAGTTCCCGGGTAGGAGGGGCACGAGCGAGGCATCAGGTGTGTGGCGCCCGTGCCGCTCGAGGTCAGCAGGCTATCCTGGACCGTGTCTGCGGATGGTCCTTCGCTCTCTGCAGAGCCTGAGGCTCTCGACCCTACATAGGCCCGGGGGTGCTTTCTGCCCATGGGGCAAAAGAATGGCTGCTGAGAGATTTGCTAAGAGCTGAGAAAGAGGAAGTGTGGCAAAGGCTCACGGACATTGGCTTCCGGGGTAGTTTTTGTTTTGTTTTCTTGAGTGGTGTGAGTTAGGAAGGTGTAGACCTCCTTGAGCCTTGGGGATGATTGGAGAAACCAAGCGGCTGGTACTGAGACAAGTCACACCACAGACGTGGCTTCCTGATACTGTCTCAGGCCAGTTCTCACCCCTGCGACAAGCCAGCTGTCCTCCGATGGGCCCCAGCCCCCACCCCACCCCCAATTCTCTGAAATAGAAGAGGAAGCAGTGATGAAAGAAACCACCCCCTCCTCGAGGTAAACGCGTCGAGCTGCAAAGGCGTCTCACTTCGTGATTTCACAGAGGAGGAAACTGAGGCCCTCAGATGGGAAGTGACTTGCGGGAGGTCACAGGTCAGGATGGTCTTGCATTCGTTCCGATCAGGAAGCTGCAAAGAGCTGAGAGGGCCGGCCGCCAATCCAGAGCCAGCAGCCTGTGCCTTCACGTCAGCCCCTTGGGGTGCGGGTCCGTGGGAGCGGCTCCTGGACCCGACTGCAGTCGGCGGCGCGGCTCTGGGCTGGGCACCACCCAGGCTGCCCCACCCTGTCCCGGCCACCTCCTTGGAGGTTATGGAGAGATCGACAGAGCCTTGAAGCGGGGACGAAAGAGGCACAACCGTCAGCCATCGTGTCTGTCTCCCTCCAGGGAACATCTAATTGGGAAGATGGGACTAACACATGTGCCATAAGAATGAAACCAGAAAAGGCAGGTCCAGTTAGATCCAGCTGCTGCCGCACAGGCTGCGAGGACACCTCCACGGTCCTTGTGGGGTGGACGTGTGGGTCAGCAGGTGCAGAGGCCCACGGCACGTGGTAATTGGCAGCTTGGCCACGACAGGAGCCTGAGGCACTGGGGCCGCGGGGCCGGGGTTTGGGAGTCGGCCCCTGAGCCGGTGAGTGAGCCTGGCCTCCCCGCTGCGTCCCTTCCTCAGCCAGCTCGTTGCCTCCCACACCGGGAGCCAGGAGGAGAGCAGGCCCAGCTCCGCTGAAGCCATGAAGCCTCTGGCGACTTGTGCAAGGAGTCCATGACATGAGAGCGAAGTACAGAAGGCTGGGCCGGTTGGCTGGGGACATGCAGGGACAACACGGCTGTCAATGGGACTATCCCTTGGGGGCCGGCAGCGCCCAGCACAAACCTCCGTATTGGCCTTTCTCAGCTGGGGAATTGAAATGGCAGGGATCTCCTTTTGAGGAGCGCAGAGAAGGAGGAGATTGTCATGGGCCGGGGAAACCTCACTCACGATGCCGGGGAGATGGCGCTCAGGGAGATGGGGGCTCCGCACCCCGAGCGGGAGGGGGCAGACTACAGGCACCAGGCACCATAGATGAAGTGTTACCAAACCCCGGCCGTGCTCATCCCAGGGCTGCTCGAGCCACGACGGCAGAGAGGTGTAGTTGTAGCCAGGACTGTACGGTCAGCAAAGCCTCGGGTGTTTGCTCCCTGGCCCTGGACGGGAAAAGCATGCCAGCCGCTAGTGTAGAGTGTGCCACGCTCTGCGGCACGGCAGCCAATCCTGATGAAGTTCTCAAGGAGAGTGAGGTGTGGGCTTGGCTTCTAGGCGTCGGGCTTTGTAGGCCTGGGAGGACAGTCACGGTGTGCCTTTGGGTGGCTTTGATGATGTTGGCAGTGTGTTTGCCCCGTGGTCTCATTTGGTCTTATTATCTTCGCATGAATTCTATCAGGCAATGAAGGATTTGTATTTCAAATCGATAGATGGAACTGAGGAGAGAGTCTGAGGCTGAAAGAGGTTATCGGATTTCCTCAAGATCACTTAGTTAGTGTTGGGGGCCAGGTCTCAAACACAGGCTTGTGTTCATCCCGTAGGCGTTTCCTGAGCCTCTTAGGCTCTGGGATGCCATGACAGGTAAGACAGGTGCAGGTGTCTCTCCCACAGAACTCATTCCATGCTGATATCCAAGGCTCACTGCACTGCAATTCCTGGGAAAAAAATAAGATTTTTCACCTCCCACCCCATCCTTGTAGGCAGTGGGGAGCCACTGAAGGTTCCTGAGCAAGTGTCCATTGTTTGGTTCATGCTCGGTGCCACTGGACATAAGAAGAAATAGAAGTATGGTACAAGTTATTAATAAAATTCACTCTAGTTGGGAAGACAACTCAAGATAGATAGTCTACTTGGAGGTTAATATAGATAGATGCGTATTTAAGTGCCAGGCAGTATAGTGCTAGTTTTACATGTGGGTAGCTTTAACCTTGCTGGGGCTCAGTTTCCCCATCCGTGAAATGGGCATTCGCATGGACTTGTGGTGAGGATGACATGGACCGAGACAGATCATCATCATCATCCTTCAGGGCAGGAGAGGCCCGAGAGGCTGGGACAGAGAGCAGGACCTCAGGTGGGCGGATGGGAGCAATATGACGAAAGCATCACAAAGGAAGAAGCAGCTGAGAAGTTTAAGAAGAGGGAGAGTAAAATTTTCAGAAAAAATTAGGTTTGTTTGATTCGGGTCGAAAGACAACGGGACGAAGGTATCTGAGTGTCCGATTCTCCTCAGCCTGCTTCTCCCCCGGGGCCCCCCACTCATCGCTGCCCTGGGTCCACCTGGGGATACTAGAAACTGCAGGACTCATTCGGAGCTTCTTCTTCCACCGTGACCAAAATGAAGACATGTGTCCTTGGTTCGAATGCACAATTTACCAATGTTTGGGTTTCTTCTTTTTTTTTCTTTTCTTTTTTTTTTTTTTAGATTTTATTTATTTATTTGACAGAGAGAGAGAGAGATCACAAGGAGGCAGAGAGGCAGGTAGAGAGACAGGAGGAAGTAGGCTCCCTGCTGAGCAGAGAGCCCCATGCAGGGGCTCGATCCCAGGACCCTGAGATCATGACCTGAGCTGAAGGCAGAGGCTTAACCTGCTGAGCCACCCAGGTGCCCTGGGTTTCTTCTTAAAGTAAAATTCAGCTTGGGGTAAATTGGCTCTGAGGTAGGCCCCAGAGCACATGGCATGGTCCTCTTCATTTTGTTGTTAGGGATATATATGTATATGTTTTAATTAATTAACTAATTAATTAATTGAGAGAGTGGGCATGTGCACATATGACTGGCAAGGGGGGGGGGTGGACAGAGGGAGAGGGAGAAACCCCGTACTGAGCACAGAGCCTGACATGGGGCTCAATTTGGGGCTCGATCCTACAGACCCGGAGATCCTGACCTGAGCCCAAATCAAGAGTTGATGCTTAAGGGACAGAGCTACGCAGGAGCCCCAAAGATATTTTTAATAGAGAAGGTTGGGGCTCACTCTCAGAGGAGCGTCTGCTTGGACTCCTCGCACCCAGGTTCTTCACGTGGTTGTATCCTAATACCCTTGAGCCCCGAGAGGCAACACAGCCCCTTCTGTAGCTCCGGATAGGGGAGCACACACCTGTTTTCCACCAGCGCCCTGATTTGCCAGCCGCCGTGGCTCAGCTAGACCATCTGGCCCCAGTGCCGGGGGCTCAGTCAGAGCAGGTGGGTTCCATGCCAGGTGCCCCGAGAGGCGCAGACCCCCAATGAGAGACACCTCCGTGGCCAAGGCCAGTGTTTGTGAAACCCTAACAGAGTGAGTTCCCCGTTCCTTCTCCATCTTGGCCCACCCCGAGAGATACAACTCTGTGTTTCTGGCTCTGTACCCGTGGACAGAAACAAATCTTTCACTCTGAGGACGTGAAAATCTGACAGGTGAATAAGAATTGAGGTCTTTGCCTTACACTCTGAAGATGACTCTATTGTTGTTGATCTCGTTCAGCCTAAGCCTTGGCGGAACCCTACACTATACATCAGAAGCTCCGAGACGAAGCCCAAGCAGGGTTTCTAGAGATCCCCTAGATGATTCCGTGTGGAGCTGAGTTTCAGAACCACTGGCCTAGATTCTGTACCATCCCTAGGAGGGGAAAGCGTTAGTGGGCTCTCGTGACTGACTGGCTGACTGACTGGCTGACTGACTGGCTGGCCCACTTTGGCGGGTGATTCATGCAATCCACCCGTCAGATCTGGTCTGCCAGAGGTGGTGTGGGCAGCAGCCGTGTCAGCCCTGGGGGCTGACGTTCCAGCCTGGGGGACTTCTCCTGTTGGCCACACAGGGCTCCTGGCCCTCCCAGATGGGGTGGTGGAATCAGGACAGCCATCTTCTGCGTCAGTCCTGGAGGGGGTAGCCTCAGATGTTCGCGTCACTTCCCCAGGTTTGTGGTGGGCAAGAGGGAGGAACAGATGAGTTATCTGCTGAAGAGAAGGGGAACAGGAAGAAGAAACCTCTAGTTACAGCCGCTGTGACTCTTGCTGTGTACAAACCCAGGTCTGGAATAACTGACTTTGAAAGCTGTGAACCAGCTGCCTTTTCTTATAGGGAAATGGCTGTAGCTCACTTGGAAACTATGAGAGGAGAACTTCCCAGAACTTCTAGAGTTTCCTGTCCATCATTTATTTTATCTTATTTATTAATTAATGTAGTAGATGATTATGAGAAAGCTATCAGCCCCTGAGGAGGGGACAGCCTGTGTGTCTCAGAGATGGATAGGATGGAGCACAGATAACTAGTCTGTCTGACTGGCAGCTCCCACGGTTGGGCCACGGCCAGGCACACCTGGTCCCACAGAGATGGTCCAGGTGTGGGAAAGGGCAGGGTTGGGAGGGCTTCCGGGTAGGTATGTGTCTCTGGGAATGGACTGTGGGAACGGACGGAGCTCCCTTTGGGGCTCCCTGGATTCATGCTTTTCCAGTGAATGAAGACACTGCCTGAGGCTCACATCTGTTGTTGCTTACCTCAGGCAAGCAGGAGAACCCCTGGGCTGAGTGCTGCCCCTTGGGGCGCTTGGATGGAATCAAGGTCCAGTTCTAGAGCCCGAAGGGCATGCAGGGAAAGGGTGGCTCCTTCATGCTACTGGAGAGAGTAGAAGGCCCTCCTTGATGGCTTTGTTGGTGACATGGTACCCCTGGGTCCTGAGTTCTTTGGGGCGTGATCCACTGATCTGATAAACCATGGACGAATGTTTCACAGGTTCCGTAATTTATGGGCCTTGGTTTGGCAGCTGCAACCCTGGCCCTCATGGACTGGCATGGAATTTCAGTGATCGTTATGGGAGTGGCAGAAGCGCCGTCCTAGAGTGCCCTGTGTTGGATTGAGAAGAACATGGGCTCCACACTTGGATGGACTCTGTTCCAGGCTCTACTCAGATGCTTACTAGCAGTGGGACCACAAGTGTGTTCCGTAATCTCTCTAGGCCTCAGCTTTGTAATCTGTGAAATGGGAGTGCCGGAGGTGGTACTGGAGACAGGGTATGTGGAAGGACGGAGCGCAGCGCTGGTGCCGTCAGATCTCTGAGGAAGAGGACTGGAGCAGACAGGCCAAGGGAAGAGGCTGGGATGGAAAAGGGGTGTTGGCTCATCTCCATGCAGAGGGGTGGGGGGTGGGCGTTGGGAGGCCACACCAGCTCCCTGTGGCAGCCACAGAGTCGACACGTTATCTGCTGTGTGAGGTTGAAAAGTGAGAGGAGGAAGCACAGGCATCGTGCTGAGCGTGCCCTCTCCTCCCAGGGCTTGCTGACTGCTGACGGGGGGTGGGGGGGGGGGCGACGACACTGCGGGGACAGGCTCGGGGGGGGGGGGGCTCTGTGTTCCACCGGGTGCTGGTGTCCTGACAGGACGACCTTGAAATCCTCCAGCTGAGCCACACCCCTCCAGGAAGCTGCTGGGTGGTGGCAGGGAGGCAGCCAGGAGAACACAGGGGCCCCGCCTCCCTGGGCTTCAGTTTCCTCATTTGCCAAAGGAGAATCCTGACTGGAGTCTTGAGTCTGCTCGATTTCTAAAATCAGATGAATTCTGGGTGGGTTTTTACCAACTTACTTGTTTCCCCAAACCATGGCTCCCGCACCCCCGGCCACACACGGCCAGCCTGAAGACATCATCAGGAAGGGGGGCGATGGTGAAGTGGAGGGAAATGCAAGGAACTGATCAGGGAACAGAGTCGCTTAGACCCCAGAACTCACCCTGCAGCGCAAAGAATGATGACCCTCATCCCCTTCCTCAGCCTTCTTCTTCCCTCACGCTTCCCTGGGGGCGGCCGGCGGGCACAGGGGACCCGCCGGGAAGAACACAGCAGAATAGCCTGGAATTTCCTTGTAGGTCTGCATTTGCAGACTCAGGGCTTTAGGCAAGTTACTGAGCTCCTCTGAGCCCGGTCATCTCACCTGAAAATGTAGGTAATAATCTCCACCTCACAGCCTCTTGGTTCATGAGGATTAAAAGAGACGGTGCATGCCATATTCTGGCACAGAGAGGGTGCTAAGTGGATGCTGGTTGTCCCCATGCCCCGGGAGAGGAGGCCAAATCTCATTTATTGTAGAAGGACGACCCCTGGCTCCTTCCGGTTCACTCATGCATTTGACAAATACATAAAGTTGACCCCTTGAGCAACTTGGGGTTGGGGGCTCTGACCCCCTGCACAGTCAAAAATCTGAGGCTAGCTTTTGACAACTCCCAGACTTAACTGCTAATAACAGTCTGCTGTTGCCCAGAAGACTTACGAATAACATGAACAGTCGATGAACACAACTTTGCGTGTCATATGCATTATACGCTGCATTCTTACACTAAAGCAAGGTAGAGAAAAGAAAATGTTATTAAGAAAATCATAAGGAGGGGTGGCTCCTGGGTGGCTCAGTTGGTTGAGCGTCCGACTCTTGATTTCAGCTCAGGTCATGATCTCGAGGTGGCAGGATTGAGCCCTGAGCCTGGCATTTCTCTCTTCCCACAGCATCTAAATGCAGTCTTTTCCCTAGTAACCCTAAGTAAGCAAATGCTGTTCTACTGATGCACCGAATTCATCATCTGTGCCTGCGTGCTGGGCACGTTCATATTATTCTGTCAGTGAGCCCGAGGGGTAGGCCTTGTTCCCATTTCACAGGTGAGGAGACTTGGAGATTTAAGTCACTGACCCAGAGCCGCTGGGATTCCCAGGGGCACCACTGGGATTTGATCTCTGATTGTTCTCACCCTGCGCCCGGGAGATTAGTTTTCACTGTGGGACTGGTGCTCCCTTCTTCTTGGTCGGGGGGGTCTTTGGGAGGGTGCGGTCCTCCCCTTTCTCATACTGAGCACTACTGCGTACCCACTCTCACTTCTGTGTCTGTTCCAGAACGTCTGTAAACCAGTCGAGGAGGCCACGCAGCGGCCGCCCACGCTGCAGGAGATCAAGCAGAAGATTGACAGCTACAACACCCGGGAGAAGAACTGCCTGGGCATGAAGCTGGTGCGTGCGGGGGGCCTGCCCGGCCCCGGCCGCCTCTTCCACTGGGGCTCCTCTCTTCTCCCTCTGGATTCTGGGGTGGCCCCTCCCCTTTCGTCAGTCCTCGGGAGGCCTCAGGGCTTGTGGGAGGCTGTCAGGGGACCCCCCCCCCCCACGTGTGCTGCAGGGAAACAGAATGGGCTTTAGAATAAGATCCAGGTCCATCTCTGGCTCTTCCCCCTTTTTCCCTTTGGGAAACCCTTTTAACCTCCCTGGGCTTCGGCGTCAAATAGAGATATTAGGGCCCATTGGTCAGAGCTGTTGTGGGAATTAAGTAAGGTACAAAGACCTCAATAACTGGTATCGCTTGGCCCCCAGGAAGGCTTCATAAGAGGGAGTTCCCAGCTCCTGTCCTCTCTCCTTACCTGTCTGTGTCCCCGGGAAGCTTCGGGAGACGGCAGAGCTCTTAGAGGGGAGGCACCAACTTTGCTGGGCTCCCAAAGGCCATTGACCTCGGGAAAGGGAGAATGTAGAAGATCCCTGCCCCCTGCTGGTCGCTGCTAGCAACTGGATCTCTGGGGCTTCAGCCCAATGGGGCACTAGAAAACCCAGTCTCCCCTGGTCCTGGGCTTAAGCCTTGCAGGCTGCTGGGTTTTGGAAAGAGATGCAGAAGGAAATGCAGTGGGCTGATTTTCCGAGGACCTCATTACGGAGCTTTCCTGCTCCTTCCTGGTTTGGAGGGACAAACTAGAGAGGCCACTCCAGACCCTGCCTCCTAGGAACCGGGACTCAGCAAAGGTAGGGGACTGAGGCAGGGAGCCTGAGCCCTGGGAGGGCAAGCCAGAGTAGCTCCTCCTGTCCTCTCCGGTTGCTGGATACTGCAAGCCTTTCCTGGCCCTATGCAGGGTGGGCAGGGGGACAGTGTCTCTGCCCTCCAGCACCCCCAGGTTGGCAGAGACAGGAACAACTTGGGGAGACAGGTCGGGGGCTGACTGGGGTGGCACAGCTATTAGGAAAGGCCTCTCTGCACACCGCGCCTCCCCCACCCCCACCCCGACCCCACCTGCGGCGGTGGCTCAAAGTGGCAGATACGATCATGCAAGATAGACCCGAGCCGACCCATAGCACATCCCTTGCTCCGCAGAGTGAAGATGGCACCTACACGGGTTTCATCAAAGTGCATTTGAAACTCCGGCGGCCGGTGACGGTGCCCGCTGGCATCCGGCCCCAGTCCATCTATGACGCCATCAAGGAAGTGGACCTGGCGGCCACCACAGACAAGCGGACGTCCTTTTACCTGCCGCTCGATGCCATCAAGCAGCTACACATCAGCAGCACCACCACGGTCAGCGAGGTCATCCAGGGGCTGCTCAAGAAGTTCATGGTTGTGGACAATCCCCAGAAGTTTGCACTTTTTAAGCGGATACACAAGGACGGGCAAGGTATGCAAGGGTGAGCTCCCCGTCGGAAACCACCTCCCCTGCTAAAGCCCTGGCAGACCTGGTGCGGAGGAGGACTGGGCTTCCCTGGGGTGCCACTGTCCAGCCACGTGGCAGAGAGCTGGCCAGGAAGCTCATGCCTGCTCCCCGTGCCCCTCACTTTATATGTGACTACAGGAAAACCACACCCTGGGCTCCCACTTCCTTATCTGTGGAAGGGGAGAGAAACCGCCCACTGTTCCTAATCTTTTGGGGAGGTGATGCGAATGGAAACATGCTTCAAAGTCTGGGCAGACACCAAAGATAAAAGGTCATTCCTTATTCCTGTCAGGTTCATTTCATTAGGTTGAAAGGATGGTTACTCCCCGTCCTGACCTTCCCATGTCTGCATTTCCCGGTCTGTCCCACCCACACTGGGTCCCTGACCCTCTTTTCCGAGACGCGCCTCCAGGTCCCTCTCTTGCTTTGCAGTGCTCTTCCAGAAACTCTCTATTGCCGATTGCCCTCTCTACCTGCGCTTGCTCGCCGGGCCTGACAATGACATCCTCAGCTTCGTGCTCAAGGAGAATGAAACTGGAGAGGTGGAGGTGGGTCTGGGCCCCTTTGGGTGGTGCAAAAGCCCAGCCCTCAGGGCACCTGGCTGGGTGCTGGCGGGCATCGTCCTCACCACCGGCATGGGTGGGGGCCATGCGGCAGCCGTGGAGGCAGCTGGGAAAATGTCCTGGGAAGTTGAGCCTGGGGCAGTGCTGGGCTGCCGAGTTCAGCGTCTAAAGCTGGGATTGTAAGCCTCCTGGGGGAGCAAGTCAGGGCGTGTGTCTGGCAAGGCCTGTGGAAAGAAAGGATTTCATGTGCTTTTTTTTTTTTTCTTTTTTTTTCCGAAAAGCCAGGGTGGAGGGACACTGAGAAATGGCCATGTCCCGGCCCGGGTTGTTTTGCTTCCGGATGGTCTGAGGTCCAGCCAGCTCCATCTCTGGCCTCCACTGGATACAGAGATTTGGAGCTATTTGTCTTTTCCTGGTTCGTAAAAACTGGCCCTCTTCCTCAAAGCGCCACTCATCAGAGTCCAGTCTGGCGGCACGGAGTCGGGCGAAATTAGGCTGGTGCTCCCCGTGGCCTGGGATCCTGGGGCTCAGGAGTCACGGAGGAGTGACCGAGGCCAGTTGTTTGCCACTCTGTGGTCAGTGGAGGCCTAGGGTTTGGGGGAGCAGTCTCGCAGGTCACCCGGCGGTCTGGGGGATCCAGGCAGGTCGGGTCCCTTCTCCCTGCTTCAGTCAGGCAGCTCTGTCTCATCTGATTTACATGTTAGAGTGCGTAAGAGTTTGTTCGGGAAAAAGTACTCTGCTGACTGTGTTTGGACACTGCTGGCCCACTGCAGACCTCTGGGGCCTGGGAGTTTAGAGACCAGGCCCTAATTCCCCTTCTGCTGCTGCCAGCTCTGTACCCACAGCTCTCTCTTCTCCTGTCTGTGGACTTCAGTCTTCTCCATTATGCAATGTGGGGATTAAACTAGATCAACCTTTTGTGCTCAAAATCCCTGGCTCCACGGGTTGAAGGGGGGAGGTGGTGAGGGGTAGGGGCTCTGCTCCTGGGTCAGTCGGAGAGTGGTCAGGTCCCACTGGGGCAGGCCAGGGCTAACAGGACTGTCCGGAGTTTTCTGGGTTCTGGGATCCCATTATCTGCTCTGCCAGTCAAGGGAGGCAGGGACCCTCATTCCGTGGCAGATGAGCTAACCAGACAGAAGGGCGCAGTGATGTGCCCAAGGTCACGTGGTGCAGTTGGGCTGCAACCCCATCTCTGGAGGCCAAGCCGAGCTCTCCTTCACCTGCCTCTTGAGGGCCTGCATGCTGAGAGCCTTTCGCTCAGCACCCCCAAAACGGACATACAGACAGGCCAGCAGGGGCCTGGGCGGCCCCAGTATCACTGTTCAGACCTTAGCTGCCACACAGAAAATATCAGATGGTTGATTCTCCAAATAAAACACCACTCATGGAGGGTACCTCTGAGTCATGAGATGTCAGGATTTGAAATCTGGTGGCTGGTAACACGGGACACCCAAGCTTTCTCCACGGCAGTGGTCTACTCAGTAGTAAGCCCTGTGTAAGCTGTGTGCAGATGGAGGCAGCGGGGGTCAGGGAGCCCCTCAGGTCGTGCGGCTTCTGACCTGTCTCCTGTTCCTTTCTCCCCCATCATCCTCGTGGCTCACAGTGGGACGCCTTCTCCATCCCTGAGCTCCAGAACTTCCTAACGATCCTGGAAAAGGAGGAGCAGGACAAAATTCAACAAGTGCAAAAGAAGTATGACAAGTTTAGGCAGAAACTGGAGGAGGCCTTAAGAGAATCCCAAGGCAAACCTGGCTAACCGGTCCTGCTTCCTCTTCTGGTGCCCATGGATTTCTTTTTATTATTAATTATTATTTTGCAACAGACACTTTTTCTCAGGACACCTGTGGCGGGTGCATCTGTGCCCCCCTCCTCCCGGGCAGTTCCAGATGTGGCACGAAATCTCTGAGGGACACGCGTGCTCGCCGGCTGGGCCCCACCTGCCACACGCTGCCGAGGAGCGGGACCCCGGGGGTGGGAGAGAAGAGCCTCGGACCTCGGTGCCGTCTGCGAGCTCCTTGTAAGCCAAGCAGCTGCCTCTCTCATCACCAGATTGGAACTGTTTGCACCAGCCGGCAAAGGAAAGAAGAAAGGTTTTAGAGCTGTATGTTCTTTCTCTGGCTTTCATTTTTCCTCAATCTCTTATTTGCCACTCATAGACCTTTATTTATGAGTCAAAAATTATAGTATATTCCTTGAGCAGGTCTGGGCTAAGCCCCCAAAAGTAAGATAATGCTTGTAAGAGGATTGCCCCTCACTGTCCCAAGGTGCCCGTTGTTCATGCTCAAGGGAAGGTCCTAAAGCCACTGGCCCCAGATGCTCAGGTAGGGAGCCCCAGAGCTGAGGCTGTCTCAGAGATTTCCAGAGAAGCTGCAGCCTGCCTCAGGCCTCATCGCTCAAGAGTCTGCACCCATGGAAACCCAAAGGCACATCTATCCGCGCGTGTGTGATGCCTTGTCACGTCTTTGTCAACGAGTGTTTGTTTTTGAGTTACAACTTGGAGTTTCATATTGCCTTCATCCTCATGTGTTTCCACAAAGGGAAACCAGTCATTTACCAATTTTAATGTCTCCTGCTGAGTACGGAAATCAGGCAGTCGGAGAAAGCCAAAAAGCGTTGCAGAGAAATGTGTCCAACTCGTCCTCAGCCTTCCCCCAGCTCGAGAGCCGGGGAGGGCCTAGCTGCCCTGCTTTTCCCGCTCAGCCTTCCGCCCTGGCTCTTCCCTCCCCCCCGGGCATGCTGGGGTCTCCAGGTGCTGCTGGAGGTGCTGCCTTGAGGGACAGATCGGGGAACCTCCCAACTCAGCCAAGTGGAGTCCTTCGTGCTCTGAAGCCCAGGCCAGTCCATGGCGCTGTGCTCTGTGAGCTTGCGGGCTGGCCTCTGGCTTATCTCAGTGCCTTTTTGTTTTCAGAGAGAGACAGGAGCAGGGTGCACTTGCTTTGAGGCCGGCTTGCTCCTGCCAGGAAGGGGACGGCAGTGGTGTGGGAGGCGAGGCCAGGAGAGCCCTCCCACCGAGAATAGGGCAAGAGTCACAGACCTCCTTCCCCTCTAAGGTCTTGGGCTTTGACTCCCAGGAAGTGATGTTAAACCACATGGATGGGGTGGATGAGGTCCCCAGCCTACATCTATACTGGCTGTTGTTCGGGCGCAAAATGAAAAACTAGCCAAGCAACTGAAGCAAGTGGCCAGGCTGCAGACAGTCCCATGAGACGGAGGAGGTCAAAGCAGGGCGGGCTTTTTCAGTCCAGCCTTGGAGAGATCCCTTCTTCACTCTCCTCTGCCTTCCCAGGTCCTTCTTGGGTTGGGTTGAGCCCCAGCTTCTTCGTGTAGCCTCAGAAGTCCCTTCCCTGACCCTTGCTGTGTCCACACTGCCCCTGATCCCAGAAGGAATGCTGACCCCAAGTCATACAAACGGTGTGTAGTCTTCACAGCTACAAAAGGAAGACAAGCTAGCCGCTCAAAAAGAGTGTTTAGGTTCCCTAGAACCCTGGTTCTCTGCCATCTCATGCTCAGCCTTATTGCTTCCCTCCCTGAAAAAAAAAAACTCTCTCCCTGCTGTGTATTAAAGGGAGCGGGTAGAGAGTCCTTTTCCTTCATGCTGCATGTCTTTAACATTAAAGGAAGGCCCGGCTCCTGCTGCAGCCACCGTGAATGCTGCTGAGAACCTCCCTCTGATGGGGGCGGCTATTTTATTTTTGAGAAGGAAAATAAAGTCATGTATATATATACATAAAGGCATATAGCTATATATAAAGAGATAGGGGTGTTTATGAAATAAGAAAATTCTGGGAAAATTCTGACTTTATCTAAAGCACAGTTAGACCCAGGACCCACGCTGAGGTCCGAGCCTCGGCAAACAGCCTGTATAAAGTATCCCTTCCCCCAGAGGTGGGTATGACTGCTGGTAGTGCCTTCTATCCTTGTGTTGCCCTGTGTGTACGTGTTTGTTTTGAGGATATTTTCCTTTTAAATGTCTTTCTTATATGGATTTTAAAAAAAGTAATAAAAGCTTGTTGCAAAAATGACCCAGTCTGGAGACCTCTTCTTTGTCCTTTACCATCTCCTGGAAATTGGGAGCCAAGGGAGAGGATGGGAACGGAGAAGAGCACGTACTCTGGGGAAAGTCAGATTTTCTTCAGCCAGCGAACAGAGGAATGAAGGCTGCTCTTCAAAGAGTCTTGAGAAAACGGTCCAAGTGCACGGGCTGGAGGGTGCTGCCCAGGTGCCTGGCTGCTGTGCTGCCCCACAGAGCAGGAGAGGAAAGGGGATGTATTCTAGAAGGGGATCCTGAGTGAGAAAAGAGGAGGGGCTTTCTGGAGTTAAGGATGACTAAGCGTCGGGACAGACTACTGAGGTCGATGATGATTCTTCTACTTCTGGAATTATTTAAAGACAGACAGGATGCATCTGTGAGAGTTTAAGGTCATCTCACCTAGAGGAGGAAGGCTAGATGAGGCGAGTAAAACAGTCCTTTCACATTAGCATTATTTAACTTCCATGAGGGGAAGGGCTCTGTCATCACAGAAATAACCACGCAGGGTTATTAAGAAGAAACTGCTGCCCACCTTCCGGTAGGGGCCACACATAATGCACTGGGCCACAGAGGCTGGTCAGAGGGAGACAGCTCACTCCCTACCTCCCTGGCAGAGAGAACATTCCATCTAATAGACATTCCTAAAATTATCTGAGAACGGGGCATCTCTCTAACATCTGTTTGCCTAGACCTCCAAGAAGTAGGTCTTTCAATAACTTCGCTAAAACCTGCACATGAACCGGTTTCTGCTTTTCACTGCAACCCATTTGGTAACATTATGGGAGTAAGTTCAGAGTTATGAATTTGACTTTGAAAGAGAATGTAGGGCCTAGCAGAGAAAAAAAAAATCCATTCAACAGCCTAACCTTCGCCAGCCTTCTTACACATGCCTATGGTGCTCTGAGGAGGAGAGGGAAGGTGAGTCAGCGCAAATGGTAATTGTTACTGGAAAAACCATTCAAAACACAGGTCCTGACAGCAGGACTCTGAGTTAAACCACAGTCAGGAGTGAAAGTGCATTTTAGACCCACCCTTGCCATTTACTGGCTTTGTGTCTTTAACAGAGGTCGGCAGGGCGGGACACAAGCTCTGAGCCTCCAATCCCACCAAGTCTGTGCAAGGTAAATAATGTTTGTGAAAGAACCTTACGAAATACTACACGTTATCTGTGTTCATACAAGGACCGTGTTCCATTATACTATACATACCACACTCCCTCAGATCAAACTGTCTGTCCAAAGGTTCTGTTGTCATAGAATCTTGTTTGGGGTCAATTTTCAAAAATTCCTTCCTGGGTTTCATAAGTTCATGCTGGCAGAGAGAGGATTAGTAAAATTAAGGCATTTCCTTACGGTGAGTCACAAGTGATAGGGACTTTTCTTTTGGGTCTAATAAGGACAGGTAGGAAGCATCACACACATACTCCCCTTCGTACGCATCCCTTTCTTCCTTTCTAGCTCCAGAGGGGTAATTTGTGAATATTGTGGATATTTTCAAGTCTTTCTTACCCTGATTTAAAAAAAAGGAGGGGGGGATAAGAAAGGAAAAAAAAAATTAAACTCTGTTTTTTGAGGGTAAAACCAAAGACCTCTGGAATTCAGGTCAGCTCTCACCCCTTCCTTTTGTACAAGGAGTGCTTTGTGGTCACAGAAGTGACTCCCAGGAACTAACCAGGGACCAAAGCAGTGGTTCTGAACCTTTCTGGCAGCCAGTGACTCCGCTGGACATGTGACAAAGACACGGGAACCCGAGGAAAATGAGCGCACAAAATTCTGCGTACCATTTCAGGGAGGTCATCGACTCTCAGATGACCCACTGAAGATCTCTTCTGTGAGCCCCCAGTGCTGTGCTCGAGTTTTCACGTCCGAGACCACCGAGGAGCCAACACCGATGCAATCACACGAGGGTTTATTCGACAAGCTTACGCTTGGGCCCAAGTATACCCAACACAGCGGAGTAGGGACTTGGACCCCGAGCTTAGTTAAGGCAGGGGTATTTATGGGTTCCTGTTACTAAAGCAGGGTGGGGCTTCCTGTTACTAAAGCGGGGGGGGGGGGTCTCTGGAACCAAAGCAGGGTGGGGGTTCTTGTTACTAAAGCGGGGGGGGGGGGGTCTTTAGAACTAAAGGAAAGTAGGGGAGAGTTCAGCCCTTGGGCACAGGGGTCTGAGATGGCTGTACTTATGCTAAGGCTAAACCTGAGGTGGGATGGCCTTAATTTTTCTCGGCCTCCACACCCAGCAGTATCCGCTGGATAAGACTTTCCTATGACAAAGCCACGTCTGGAAACCACACCATGACTGACCACAGCCAGCGGCAGCGTGCCGGTGCTGGGACGGTATCGCTGTTGCAGGCGATCCAGATGCTTTTAGGACTTCTGATTTCTGTCTGGCCGGGACGGTGCTGCCATTTAGAGCCAAGCCTCTCTTCTTTGGCCTGGCATGATGGCAGAGAGCGGCTGAGGGCCGCTTCTGTGTGACTAACCCTTTCGAGATGTGAGGGGACTCTTCTGGGGCTAGGAGGTTAATTAGGTAGTAGGAACAGATGGGCCAGAGGCTGTGGACCACTTGCTCGAGGGGCTTTAAAACAGAAGGCCCTACCTGCCTCAGCTGTGGATGAGCCACCCAGTGCTGCTGGCAGGAAAGCGACTAAAACCACTGACATCACAGGAACAGAAAGGTACTCCACCGCCACCTTTCCTGTCCACATAAACCGACGTATGACTTGGAAATTTAGTACGACATTCTAGCTAAGGGGAGGAAACGAGAGCAAAATCCGATTTAGATTAGAATAAAAATTTATTTTGGTAAAGAATTATATTTTTTCCTTTGCAAAAGCTGAAAATGCTCATATAAATGACCAGCCCAGAGCTCGGATCTCCACCGGATAGACCACGTGAAACAGGAGTCTGTTACTTCTTCTTGCTGGGTTTGGGGGCCTTTTCCAGGCCTTGGATGTATTTTCGAGGAAGCTGATAGTCTTCTACAATCCAAAAAGCAGAAACTCCTTAGTGGGGCATGCCCTCTCCGCCACCGCCTGCGCTTTGTGTCACAACGTCCCTCCTTGGCCCCGACCCCCGGGAGCCCTGACCCGCACCACCACCTCCCCCTCCCTGGCCCCCCGCCCCACTGTGTGCTTATCCCCGGAGTCAACTTCTCCCCAGTCAACCTGCACCACGTGACCTGCTCTTCCACACACGGTTCGAACCCAGCTGCTCTGGGTAGTGGACGGGCCATTTATCCTTACATCTCACGGCTAATGTGTATATTTTAGCGATTTTTACACTGAGAGCCACTTTCTAGGTATACTTGAGGTATTCAGAATCTCCTCAGGAGAGAGAACATGTGCATCCGTGTTCAGTCATGTGCTTGTCTATTTCCCTCTACATTCCTTCTCAGCACCTCCTACCGGTTCTTCACTTACAGGGCTCAACTCCCAAAGTTTACTACTGAGGCCCTAAAATATTTTTGCTTATTGAGCATTTACTATGTGCCAGGCCCTGAGCGTGAAAAACGGATGAAGGCAAGGTCTCTGAATTAAGTTGTTCAGTCTAACAGGGGGGTTCAGACATTAGAAAAAACTGGCTAAGTGGCAGACACTAACCAGAAAAATTAATATAAGAAGAAAGTGCCACATTGGCAATTTCTGAAATGCTAATTTAAGGACAGAAAAAAATGGGACATGCTTTGAGACAGGCTTCCCATGACCCCTGAGCTGGGCCGATGAGGCCCTCCAGTCGGGCAGATGTGGGCTGTGGGAGGGCGCACTGGGTGAGGGAACAGGGATGCAAGCACCAAATATGTGTGGGGAGGAGCGAGGACAGCAACGCGGCTGACGCCTGGGGTTGGGGGGTGGTGAGAGCTGCCAGAGAGAGCCCGAGGGGAGTGGGAGTTGGATGGGGAGGGTCTTAGTTATTGAGCGAAGGGGCTTATTCTGAAGGCACTGATGCGGCACAAGGAGTATTTCGAGGAGCGTGACGGAAAGCTGACTCAGGCAGAGGTGGCGTGAATCAAGGTGACCCAGAGTTGGGAGAAAGAACTTAGGCTCCGGGGTCTGATAAAGCCAAGTCGGGGGCCCAGTTGTAGCACCGAGCAGCTGATTATCCGAGGGCGAGGGACTGAGCCTTGCTGAACCTTGGCTTCCCCAGCTGCCGAACACAAACACTTCTGCTGATCGTTAGATGAAGAGAGATGGGACCTGCGAGAAGCCCAGCAAAGTACCCAGCACGGCCAGGGTGGTCCACTGATGTCTTAGAAAAGGGAAAAACCAGGAAGAAAAGTACTCCAGTAGTCTGATGGAAAGAGCCCTGAACCTGGGGCCACAGCATCTGCTTCAAGTACTAGCTCTGTCCCTTGCTGGCCACTACACACTGTGTGGCCACACACACACACACACACACACACACACATGCACACGGCTGTGGTGACTAGAGGGGCTTGAATCGGTGGGAAGATTCTGGTCAAGTCAGACCCACGCTCCTGCATCTTTAGAGGGGACGCTCACCAAGCAACAGCCGGCTGAGGTGATGAATCTGGTTTCCCTGGACCTGGACCTGCAGGCTGTCCTTGGCCCCAGGGGCGGGAGTGACCGTCGTGCTAGCCTGGCACCTCTGCTGGAGGACGGCAGCCACTGAGCATGGGTCCAGACCATAGGCCTCCAAGTTCCGGACCACCGTCACCTGTGAGGACAGAAGACTGGTGGCAGGGGGAGCCACAAGCCCTCCCGCCCACAGGGCCTGGAGCCTCTGCGGCCTCTTCACCCGCCGTGTTCACCATCCCTACGACCACGGTCCCTTTCCATCCACATCGCTTGTTTTTATACTTACTGATTCTTTCTGTCCCATCTAGTAAATGTGTTATATCCTTAGTGGAATACTCTCTAGCCCACATGTAACATATACTTTTTACAAAGGCTTTTTATTATGGAGAATTAAAAACATAAATAAAAGTAGAATTGAATACTGTGCACTTAAGTTCCCATCACCAGTTTCAACAACTATCGACTCACGACCAACCTCAATTCACCTATATCCCTGTCCATATTGCTTTAAAGCAAATCTTCCTAAACATTAGATCATTTTATCTACAAATGCTTTAGTATGTATCTCTAAAAGGTAAGAGTTCTTTTAAACATAAAGACAAAGCCATCACCATACCTAAAAATAAATGGACAATTCCTTAATATCAAGCATCTCATCAAGAACATATATATTTTTCTATTATTTATCAAATGCACAAATGACATATATGTGATTTTGAGACTAAAAAAAAAAAACTGGCACTTAAAAAAAACCCCACAATTTTCCCGTTTTTGAAACGAGTTCTCTTGCATTCATGACTAGAGATGGTAGAGCGTGTTACCATCAGAAGTGGGTGGGTAAGGGCTGCTTTCAATAAAGTCCTTGGTTCCAAATAACCCAGGCTTGTGCGGGGACTCCAGTCCCTGAGAACCTTGGAACTGAGAAGGCATTAGAGGTCACACCTCTTCCAGCCCCCACCTGATGCACACACCCTTGACAACATCTTCCCCCAACAAGGGGTCACCCAAGCGTTGCCTGGAGACCTTTAGACAGTAACTCCCTTTTTTGGAAAGCACCAGTTTTAATTTTGGACAATTCTAATTGTTACCATTAATATTAATAGTGTTTTAATAAGCTAATACAAATGTCCCCTGCTTTTTCAAAGTTCATGGCATGCTGCTTCGCTCTTATGGAAAGACCTACATCAGTCCTTTTTGTTTTGCTAACTGAAAGAAATCCAGAGGTTTTCACTTTTGTAAAAAAGGTGAAAAGTGAACGTAGCGCTCAGCACTGGTTTTGCAGGGAGCCCTCAGAGAGGCAGTGTGTACTCTAAGAGCAGCACCGAGGAGGGGGATCGCCTCGCTGCTGCCCCCGGAACTATGCTCAGCACCTCAGCGTCCAGCTGCCGGAGCTCTGAACTGGGTCCGTGAACATTTGTGCCTTATCTCCGTTTATTCTGTGTATCCATTAGCAAGATGTGGCCCGAGGTATCAAAAAAGCCTAAAAGAGTTCTTTTTGGGGTCTGGGAATGCTCAAAATTTTTTCCATATAAATTCACTACGTAATTGCTTCTTTGTTTTACCCCATCTCAGCTTACTGAAGGTTTCATAGGAATGCTCCACTTTCAGCTAGCGGGGGAAACCTGTACATACAGAAATTGCTTAGTACAGTGTCTGGCACATAATTACATGCCCAAGAAATAGTGGCTATTGCTGGTTATTACTGAGGTTATCATTACTGATTCTCATTTACTGAATGCTTAAATGCCAAGTACTAGTCTAAGTGCTTCACCCATACATTTCCTTCATTTGGCCCTCATGTGCCTTATATGGTAGGTATATTATTCCCATTTTTCACATAAGAAAACTCAGGCAGAAAAAACACCGATTTTCTCAAGGACAAGCAGCAAAGCAAAGGTCACATTTGAATGCATATCTCTAATGCCAAAGCCCACTCACATAACTCATACACTAGAAAGCTCTTTATCTGGAACCTAAGTCTGTCTTCTTCGGATTTCCATCCAATAATCCTATTTTTGTCTTCTCAAAGCATCTCGGCATTAAGTGTGCTCCTTCTCCCAAGGACAGATTTTCACGCACTTGAGGCTAGACAGAATTCGTTCCCTAGGATTCTGTGTCGCCAGGCTACACACACTCACTTCCTTCAGCAATTCTTTCTAAGCTGTTTTTCCCTGAACAAGAAGGCCCAAGAGGTGACAGAATGAGTAAGAGCTGAAAGCCCTTAACAGGTCTAAGAAAAAAATAAAAATAAAATCTTGTTTACCTTTGGAACTAGGCTCTAGCAAGTATCCTAGCACAAAATCCTAGAGAATAGGGGGTAAGAGGGTCAGCTTTGCCTGTTTTATACCAGCCCACTCGCGCAAACATGGCTCTTTCATAAATAATCTTTGTGGTATTTGAGGCCAAACTCTAAAAACCTCCAATCATAGGGCACCTGGGTGGCTCATTTGGTTAAGTGTCTGCCTTCGGCTCAGGTCATGATTCTAGGGTACTGGGATCAAGCCCTGTGTGGGGCTTCACGTTTAGCAGAAAGTCAACTTCTCCCTCTCCCTCTCTAGCTCTCCTGCTTGTGTACTCCTTCTTGTTTACTCTCTAATAAATAAAATCTTTAAAAGTAAATAAATACATACATACATATACCTCCAATCACATTAGAGAGACCAAAACTTAGCAGGGACATTAAATAATCACCATCTTTCAACACTGTGTTTTTTTGGTTTGTTTTAAAGATTTTATTTATGTGAGAGTGCGTGTGCAAGAGGGAGGGAAAGAAAGAGAGCGAGCGAGCAAGCGTGCATGAGCAGGGGGAGGGGCTTATGGAGAGGGAGAAGCAGATTCCCTGCTGAACAGAGAACCCAGCATGGGGCTCAATCCTAGGACTCTAGGACCATGACCTGGGCAGAAGGCAGACGCTTAAGCAACTGAACCACCCAGGTGCCTCCCAACACTGTGTCTTTTTAAAATTACCTTTTTGTTAGATGCTCTCTGCGCTAGGGTGATGTCAATTGGGCAGATTTTGCCTTTCTTCACAATGGGCTCTTGTCCTGGAAAGGTCACTTGATAGGCAGGCTGCAATCTTTCCAAACACCTGCAACAGGAGTTCATGAGCTATAGACTGATAAAACCAGCAGAAATCATCTCCTCATTCCCCACTGCTATCGGGCAGCTCGGGGGGAGCCAGTGTCGCAGGCACTGGTTTGCTTCAGGCTACACTGAGAATCACTGATGTCATCTAGGGGCTGCCCCCAAGTCCAATTAAATCAGAAACTCCAATTAGGCACATATGGTTTTTAAAGATCCCCGAAGTATGGCCGAAGTCAAGGCCCATGGATTCAGGGAAGGGATTCCCCAGTGACTGGAGTCCCTGGAAACCATCCAGTGGCCTGGTCTTCTGACAGTCTGCCCAGGCTGCCTTGTGGAATTTACTTCCTGTCTCAAGCTGCTCACGTACACGTCTCCAGCTTGGTAAAGTGCTGCTTCACATCTGTGACATGTTCCAGTCCATCTTCTAGAGAAAGCCTAACCACAAAGAATGTCTACCTTTCATCTAACCAGATTTTCTCTTCGTACCATATATACTGGGATTGTACAAACTTTCTATAAAGGGCCACAAAGCAATATTCTAGGCTTTAAGGGCCGCTGGGTCTGTGCAACCACCCAACTCAGCCACTGTAGCCCGAAAGCTACCCACAGACAATGAACAAGTGGGTGTGGCTTATTGACGTCAACAGGCAGCAGGCAGGATGGGCTGTAGTTTGCAAACTCCTGATATGAATTATTTTCAGTTTTGTTCTGTGGAAAAGAAAGGGCATAGAATCTTCCCTTTGATGATTTTAAGACAATTCCTCCCAGCCTCTTTTTTGTTTCTAAATCTTTTTAAAGTTCTTATTTTTAATTAATTTTCTTTTTCTTTCTCCCTTTTAAGTTCTCCTATATTGTGCTGGCTCAAATCATTCCAAGGTTCGTCCACATCAAAATTACTGAGCCTGTATTTATGTAGACTACTTTCAGTTGAATTATGGAGAGAAGGCCAAAGCCTGAGACAGTGATGATTCTAAAGTCCAAAGGACAGACATTACGGGGAGGGGATAGAAATGTCGGAGAGGGGACTGCCAATCCCCACTACCTGGTCAGGAGACTGTCCCATGGAAGCTTCGTGACTGTGTGTTCGTTCTTCTCTAAGATGCAGTCACACAGAATGGGATCTAATCTCACGAGGCTAAAGGGAAAGAAGAGGCAATAGAGAAATGTCAGCCCCACCCCTTCTGACCCAAGGGTGAGCTCAGATTCATCTCTTATATGTCCTTTGTAGTCATTCAGGACCATGAGAACCAATTCAGAGAGCAGAGTGCAGGAAGAAGCGTGCCCCGTGGATGGGAGGTACGGCAAGCTTCCCAGGAGCCGGTGGCAGAGGGGAGAGTGGGATAAATCTGAAGATCAGGATTCTCGGGCCAGTTCTGCTAACTAACCGTGACTACACTGTTAGTTCCCAATTTTTTGTTCATGGAGATGTCTTTTGAAAGTAAAAAAGAAAAATGGTAATGGAATGCTCTTCGTTTTTTTTGTACTACCTTACTAAGAAAACACGCTATCAAAAAGCCACAATGACAGCAGTAAAATTTTTCTAAGCTGCATTTTCTTCCTCACAAGGGCATGTGGACTTGAAAACCAGTCCTGGATGTCTATGAGCTATCACCTACTCAGGCTATAGCCGGTGCTGACCCCCCATGTGGAGCCGAGCACCCTGGACGAGTCTAGGTGTCCATGGGCAACGGTTTAGAAACCACTGGTCTTGATTCTTTCTAAAAGGCTGTGAGCTGCTCTGTTCCTCTCTAGCCTGGACATGCTCCACAGTGTGTCCCAAGTCTGCGCTGTGGGGGGCTGATCTTCAGCAGGGCTCCCCGGCCACTCACTTTTTGTTGTCCGCATCGACCAGGTCGTTCTTCTTGGCATAGTTGACGATGATCGTCCGGACCTCCCCACCCTCGAGAACGCTCCCCTTCCTAGGTCAGAAGTGATGGGGGTGGGGGGTGAGGTTGGGAAGGGGGGGTTAGCTCCTGCTGTGCCAGGGGACAAACTGCAGACACCAAGACTCACTCTCTGCTTGGCAGGCTGCTTTCCTTGGCTTTTTGAGCTCGATTCTTCCCTTTCCTGACTGAGGTGAGGAGGACCTCGTGAAGCATAATTACAGGGAGAAAGGGAGACGCCTACTCTGGTTCATTTAGGCAGAGACACTTCCCAGGGGAAAGAGGCTTGAAGCTGGATGTGGAAGAAGGGGGGAACTGGGGCGCAGCAGGTTCTGCCCGTCACAGAGGAAGGCTACTCAGCTCGAGAGGAAACAGGCCAGAACACCAAGCAGGCAGAGGAGGGCTGCTCTCCAAAAACTCACTTGTGGCCAGACTCCTGGAAGAGCAGGGTCATGCTGGCTGGGACACAGTAGAGGGGTTTTATATCTGGAGGGTGATAGGGCTGTTCCCTGCTACCCTCCTGGATAGTCTGGGAGGTCGGGGAGGGCTCGGGTATGACGAAAGATGTGATCCTAAAACCCAGCAGAAGGAAAGAAAAAACACATTTTATACTACCACCTGGGCAGTTCCCGGCCCGGGGCCCAGGTGCCCTGGCGCCAGCTGAGCTACGGCGAGCAGGCCCCCGGCTCGCACTCACCTCGGGTGCCTCCAGTCCACAGCCACGATGCTCTCCACCCCGCTGCGCAGCTCCTCCACCTGTATCACCTGCTCCCGCTGCATGTGCTGCAGGAACCTAGAGAGCTACGGGAGAGAGGGCCAGGGCTAGGGGCTCCGTGGACTCCACGCCCGTCCTGAGCTCTCGATGTGCCTCACATCGAGCGAGGCTGCTCCTGGGGACGGACGCTTGACAGTCCCTGCTCCCATCAAACCGGGAACGGGGAGGCTCCCACCCTGAGGCTCAGGGAGTGAGAAGCTGCTACAGGCTGACTGGTGAAGGCTCTCAGAACTCTGGTCAGATATGAACGGGTGGAAGGGAGAGAGGGCAGTTGGTGCTCGCCCAGCTGCCTTGACCCAGAAGAGTTTTCCAACCCCTACCCCCCCTACCGAGAACCAAAAAGCTCAACTCTAGCCTAAGCCCTACAGATGGGGCTTCCCCAGTGTGCGTCCAGCTCACGGCACAGGAAACCGCACACAACTCTCTGTGTGGGAGTTCAGGGAAGGTACCTCTTACCTTTTTGTAGCTTGATTTCTTTATGTCCAGCTGTCGTCCTTCAGGGCTGGTGGCAGACGGAAAAAGCAAGTTAAGCTAACATAGCAGTAGTGGTGGGACCTGCCTGCCGCTGAGAGGAGGGCATTTTTTCCTCAGCCTTCCTCTTCCATGTTCAGAAAGAAGCTGACATTCCAGAACCCTCTGCCAAAGGTGGCATCAGAGAGGGATACCAACCTTAGGATAGTCTGGAGCACCGCTGTACAATAGCCCTTTCTATAAATACGGACTGTTCTCTATCTGTTCTCCAATATGGTAACCACTATTCACATGCGGCTACTAAGCACTTGACACACAACTAATGTGACTGAGGAACTAAATTCTATTTAATTTTAATTGGTTTAAATTTAAATAGCCACATGTGGCTAGTGGCTACTGTACTAGATATAGCTCTAGAGTCTTCTCAAGCTGGACCACCTTCTGTGGCCTCTGAAGTTCTGCCTCAAGGCAAATCTTTCCAACACCAAGCTCACTGAGGCCGCTGGGTCAAGGGCAGGACTGGCAAACCATATCTCTTAGGCCATAGCTGATCACAGCCGTTCATGTACTGTCTGCTGACACAGCAGAGCTGAGGGGCTGTGACAGAAACTCACTGTCTGGCTCTTGAGAGGAAGAGTTTGCGGACCCCTATCCTACCACTGTTAGTTTATTTTTTATTTTCTTTTTTTGCAGCTGTTAATTTTTTGGGGGAGGTTCCTATGAAAGCCGTATTCAGTCCCTCTACTCAGAACGTACGTTTTTTCTCAAAATGGGACAAGCAATAGTCTTGGGATTCATAGAAAGTCCTTTTAGAACCTGCTGCAGGTTAAGAACCTCTAGCCTAGAGAAAATTCTAGGATCTTTCCCAGTTACTTATATCCCAGCAGGGTCAAGACAAATTATCAAGCATCCCGCCACAAGCTCCAGATCCCACACTTATACAGGATGCCTTAAAGGAGTCTACATGTAAACAGGAAGAGAATTCATCAAAATCACTTTCTAAAAAATGGAACAAAATTCTCAAAAAGAGAAAAGTTGAGTTGCGGTGTACAAATCAAGAAGGAAAGCTTCTGACAGCGTATTTCCTGGGTGCTTAGTAAATGTGAGGTTAGTGAATCTTGACAACAATCCTACAGGTGCTGGAAATTCGGGTTCAGAGAAGCCTAGTAACAAGTTCAAATTCAGCCTGCTCCAAAACCCTAGGGAACTGCAGCCAGATGACTGCTTCCAAAGCCCAGGTTCTACATACATGCAATACTGTCTCTCCTGGTGGCCTGTTTTTGGGGTATGGGGTTCACACTGGCTGTTCCTCCTGACACAACTTCATGTGGCCCACCTACTTTGCAGGGAAAGTGTGAAGGGGTTGAACATTCCACAAGAAGCATCTTGACAAAGAGGCTTTGTCAAGGATGCTTCCTGGATGGGACGTGCTGCCTAATTCATGAGCCAGCCCAGAATCACCACAGCAGAGACCGTGCTCAGAGAATCTTGGGAATTTTAACCTTCATTTTTTCAACAACCCTTCACTGGCTAAAATTTAAGTTTTTGAAACTCAGGACCTGATTTAGTTGCCAGATCAACCCTCCACTCCACTCTTTCCATAGTATGTCTCTCACCTAATTCCCCCATCACACACCTGTCCTGACACACCACCAAGGTACCAGAGAAAGCCCTGTGGCCCACACCTGCCTCCCGTACCAGCAGGAGAACATGTGGCTGCCAAGGAATGTGCTGGTGAGTAGAGGGAGGTCAGCTTTTTTGACTTGGCACTTTAAGGCGTGTAAGAAGCATCGCTGTAAGAGTTCATCCATTTGCTCTGCAAAGGAAACATAAGAACCGTATTTTTCTGAAAGATACAGAATGGCTGGTGCAGTACAAGTAAACTCCCCACCTAGCTCCACCCCTACGTCACCCCCTTCACTCTGGAAGGAACCCATTCCCGGGTCCCAAAGCTCCCAGACTCTCTTGAGCACTGAGCCTTTAAAGAGGGCTGACTCCAGAGAAGGGGTCCGGCCCACCGAGGCCCACCCAGCCAGGATCACATGCTGCTGGGACAGAGAAGTTGGAGCCGGAGGAAACCACAGAGGCCTCTGTAGCTGGAAGCACTCCAAACTCTAGGGCAGACCGGCATCCAGGGCAACAGGATGTGTGGGGCAAAGACCCCCCGTGAGATGGCAAAGGGCTGCTGGTCGCACCACCCTCACCAAAAATAAGGACTTTCCCATTCTCCTAGAGCTTCGGCAGCACTCTGGTCAGAAGCAGAGTAGAGCACGTTTCCTCCATTGAGAGGAGATGGGTCCTTCTACTCCCAGACCTATACCTTGAAGGGTCTTGCTGTCTGTGGGGTCTGGGTTCAGGCCCCTGACACCGGGGTCTTCTGCGGCTTCTGACAGGGACTTCTCCCCACACATCTGCTGCCGAACCTCCCCATTCTCCTTGTCCTCTCCCTCCAGGGTCAGGCGCCTCATGTCTCCCTGCAGGGCGGGGTCTGCCTGGACAGACCCCTTCTCTTCATTGACATCTGGGGCATCCGGGGCCGGTGGAGCCAAAGAAGGCGGAGAAGACTTGTCTCCAGATCGCCTGGAAAAACCGCATGTCAGAAATGCCAAGCAGCAGCCACAACATTCTCCAATCCTGGTCGAGGTCAGCTGGGAGTCCAGAAAGAGTGAGAGCCACAGGCAGGGCTGTCCAGGAGAGGGCAGAGAGCTCGGGCTGTCACCTAAACCCCGTTTCCAATTCGGGGCCCAGAAAAATCCCAAGCCTCAGCATCCTCATCTCTGAAATGGGGAGAGTAATTCTTGCCTCCTCCCTACCCTATCCAAAGGAATAATATCACTCATCCACATCTGGGGACAAAAAATGATAAAAGAAAAAGCAGTTAAAGAAGGCCCCAGAAGGATTCCCTTCACATGAAATAAAAATAAAACCATTTTGAATTAAATAACAAAAGTCAGGGGGCAAGTGCATCCGTTGTACCAGTTTGGTGAGACCCAAGTCTGAGGCTCAGAGTATGTGACAAGTACAAGCACCTGGGTGGCTCCGGACCGCAAGCCAGTTGCTTCTATGTTCTAGCAGGAGGCAAGCGAACCTGCAGCCCAGTGATGACATGCTTTAATGCCACTAAGCCTTAGGAAGACAGGGGACAAGAAAGCGACGCTGCATACAGGGCATGTGGTGTGACATGGCAGAAATCTAACCAAGTCTTCACTAACGGTTGCAGCAATGAGGCCAGACTATGTGTTTAAACAATTCTGATAAGTACACAAACATTTTTAAAAGCTGGGGACAGGGAGAACGGAAGCAGCCACTGGTGGAACAATTTAGGCAACAGGACCTTGCCAGCCATTGTGCAGACTGACAGAAAGCGAGGTGCCTGGAGAACATCGGGAAGCAGCCCTCAAGTGTCTGCCGAGATACAGGCTGCGGCTGGACCTCCAGCAAAGCGGGGTTTGGCCAGTCCTCATTTAAAAAACTCCAAGGTTGGGCGCCTGGGTGGCTCAGTGGGTTAAGCCACTGCCTTCGGCTCAGGTCATGATCTCGGGGTCCTGGGATCGAGTCCCGCATCGGGCTCTCTGCTCAGCGGGGAGCCTGCTTCCCTCTCTCTCTCTCTGCCTGCCTCTCTATCTACTTGTGATCTCTGTCAAATAAATAAATAAAATCTTTAAAAAAAACAAAACAAAACTCCAAGGCTGGGCTAGAAATTTTAGAGTGAGCCTATACCGACAGGCCACGACACTTGGCCGAAAGACCAGCTATACCACTTTCAAGGAAACCCTATTTACAGTTTTGGTAGAACGACAAGAAAATAATCAGAGAATAAACTAGTATATGGTTTTAGAAAGCAACTGTCACAGTGAGAAGACATGGCTTCTGTAATGGGGAGGAGATCTGATGGCGTCTGAAGATCTCCTCTGCTTTGATTTGGGTTCAGAGTGAGAATTCCCGAGCTCTCACCACAGGGCAAGAAGATGCCTAAATGTGGGTGGCAGGTAAGGTGGCATCGCCTGGAGCTGTAAGACTAGACTATCACAGTGCAGAGAGGCAGAGAAGTCCCCCAGGTCTTCTTCTAGGCCTAGGATGCTACAGTTCATCTAGAAGAGTCAAGGTTCTCTGTAATTTCTTCCCCAAACAAGAAAGAAAAAATATTCGACCAACCAATCCATCCATCCATCTTTTCCTCCACAATTAGTGAAGAAACGAATGTCTGGAATCAGCAACTTGCCTATGGACATGGCAGGGACACTTAACTCTCACTTGTGAGTCCAGGCCCCATGCTCTCTCCACCCACCCAGCTCTCTGTAAAACAGGAGAGACAGAGGACTCACCACAAGTGGTCCTGGTAGGTGTGCAGCATGGAGAAGCCCCTTCCCTTCAGGCCCGAGGTCAGCATCTCAGCTGTGGACATGGCAGCGACTCCGATGGCAACAGGGGCTCTGAGGAGAAGGAAGCCAGAGACGTGGGTTGGGGAAAGCCTTCTAGGAGGACACACATCAAGGGCACGTTTCCACTCATGTGCTAAAAGCACCACGTTTGTCAATCTGAAGCAACCGCCTGTAGCACAAAACGAAACTCAGTCCCGCCTCAAGTTTTCTTCAGATTACCTGTAAATATGACTTTCAAAAATCCCTTGACCAAACATTCCTCTTCGGTATAAGTAACCCCTGTGCTGACTTTATCACTGCTTTTATTCCTATTATGAGTCAAACCCAGGCAGGTCTTGCAAGGATATTTAAAGTTCCCTTTATTTAATTTCAAAATTATAAATGACCTCCCCTACCATAAAGACCTAGCCGTGCTATACAGAGGGTTCAAAAGGTAGGTCATTCGTAGGCCACAAATGAGGCTGAGGGATACTACAAGGGAAGAGGGAAGAGATAAACAGTGGCACTGATTCGAGATGGCTCTTTGTAACTCTCTGTGTTATAGGCCTCACTCTGTGTGATGATCAGGCGAAGAACTGGGTGTGTCCAGAAGATGGAAAACAGTCCCACTTACAGTAACTACAAAACCTTCCAAAGCCCAAATGAAAAACCTCCTCCCGCCCAGTGTTACTCAAGCATTGCCCACACGCTGCCCATAAGGACGGGTGACCAACTGGGTAATAGCGGGGGGATGTACAAGCCTGGCAGGGTCACCTGGGCACAAGGGAGAAGACTCAAGGGCAGAGTTCCCAATACCTGAACTTGAGAAAGATGTTTGCTAACCTGGTGTCTCCACTGACTGCGCCCAGAGGTCAACTCCTGCCACGGA
The DNA here is from genome assembly GCF_922984935.1 of Meles meles. Lineage (NCBI taxonomy): Eukaryota > Metazoa > Chordata > Mammalia > Carnivora > Mustelidae > Meles > Meles meles. The sequence goes on along the minus strand of NC_060082.1, from coordinate 24,736,462 downwards.
AACTTTCAATCTGGTGTCTTTCTCAGTTCCTAAAAGAGGGTCTTTTCCTTCCACCTCTGGAAGGGTCAGTGGCTCAGAAACCAGTCTCGAACATAGTTCGGATTATTAAAAAACCACCTTGTACCCTGATTCTGGGCCACAAACCACTCTCAAGCTTGATCCCCTGATATGGTCTTAGAGCCAAACCAAGCAGGCCAAATATACATTTCTATAGTTTTCTCCTGTTCTGGACAGAATACCAGGAAAACACAGTGACACCACCAACCTTTTCAACTGCTGGTTGTGCCACAGTTCAACAAGGAAGGACACATTTCTAGGTGCTTAGTTGCAAAAGGTTCAAGGAAAACAGAAGAGTATGAGTAGCAACGTTAAGATCTTTGAACACTGACCCCTCCCGGTACCTACAGTCTCTCTCTCTCTCTTTCAAAGCAGCAATGAGCAAAATAATGAAGTATCATTTCTCAGTCAGGATGACACAAATGAAAACCACCCCCTGTATCCAGTGTTGGCAGAAAGTGTAGGGAAACAGGCTCCATATACCCTGGAGGAGGGAGTGAAAATGGATATGGCTTTCCTTTGGGGCAGCAGAAAGATACACCCGGTCTTCAGCCTGACAGTTCTGCTTCTTAGTATCCACTCTGGAAAAATACTGGCCCAAGTGTCCCTAAAGGCATCAGTAAGAGACTGTTCATGACGAAAACAAACTAGAGGCAACCACGAGGTCCATTAAGAGAGGACCTCTTTCATCACCACGGAGCAGGTAAGAAGACTCAGCATAACTGAGTCCTCTTGATCTTAAGTGAAAGAACAATTATCGATAAAGTATAATTCTGTTTATTTGCACTTTTAAACATACACACCCAAACGTACATTTTCATACACATACGTATACATGCATTTAAGAAGGCTGGCAAGATGATAATGGTCACTTCTAGCAGCAAAGGGCTGTGGGGTGAGGGGGCTTTGATTTTTCAGAACTGTTTATACTATTACTTCCTAATTAATTTTTTATAGATTTTATTTATTTTACAGACAAAGATCACAAGTAGATAGAGAGAGGAGGAAGCAGACTCCCTGCTGAGCAAAGAGCCCGATGCGGGCCTCGACCCCAGGACCCTGGGATCATGACCTGAGCCAAAGGCAGAGGCTTTAACCCACTGAACTACCCAGGTGCCCCCCTAATTAATTTTTAAAAAGAAGCTGTGCATTGATGGTCGAACAGCTCTGTAAATACACTAAAAATCACTGAACTATACAAGTGAAATAGGTGAATTTTAAAGTATGTAAACCACATTTGAATAACTCTTAAAATAATTTTAAAAGAAGGATGATGGGGGTGCCCAGGTGGTTCAGTCGGTTAAGCATCTGCCTTCAGCTCAGGTCACGATCCCAGATTCCTGGGATTGAGCCCCACATCAGGCTCTCTGCTCAGCACGGAGTCTGCTTCTCCCTCTGCCCCTCACTCCAATTGTGCTCTGACTCTCTCAAATTAAAAAAAAAAAAACTTAAAAAAAAAGGATGATGATATGGATGATGGAGAAAAAAGTGTTAAGTCCATGAAAAACAAGGGAAGACCAAAAAAATGTCATAGACGAGAGACTAAGAAGACACAGCAACTAAATGCAATGTACTGTCCTACATCGGATGCTTGAGTAGAAACCAAGACATTTTGTGGAAAAGCTGGGGGGATATGAATAAAGTATACAAATCTACTAATACGACTGTACCAATGTTAATTCCACGGTCTGGACTACAGTTTGGATAACCGTGCTATGGTTATATAAAACATTATCATTACAGGAAGCTGGGTAAGAACTCTATACTATCTTTGCAACTCTCCTATAAATATAAAATTATTAAGAAAGAAAGAAAAGAAAAGAAAAGAAAAAAAAAAAAGGAAGAGCAAGCAATATCGGCAGCATCAGCAAAAACACTTGTCTGAGATATGCATATGCCCACACAGGCTCACTGCCATTCTCCCATGGCCCACTCTCTGCTTCTGGAAGAAAAATCTGTTTTCTTCTTTTAATCCTTTACCCATAAGCTTTGGAAGTTGTTCTTTCCCACTCCCCTCCCCAGTTTTACCTAAGTTTTTCCCCCAAAGGCACAGGGCTCTGGCACAGTACCTGTTCCCCACCAAGGCAATGGCACAGAGGTCACCCTGCTGTACTTGAGGCAGACCAGCAGGGGGCACCACGAGCCCAGGCAGCATCAAATCTGTGGGAAGCAAGACAAGGGCATCAAAACCCATATTCTGCCTCTAAGCAATTCCAAGTTTTACTTCAACATAATTCATTCACTCAACCAACAAACACTTATTAAGTATCAACTAGGTTATTCATAATGAAAATTAAGAAATGCAACCTGAGTATCAGATCTTTGACCTTTGGGGGCTCGTGGTCAAACTGAAGCACCATACTGAGGGTCAGTTTCTATGATCTCTTATTCTGCTTTTCCTAACTTTAGCTTATTGATGTAAAGCAGAGCATATGGTCGTTCACAGAGTACTTTCTGGTGTAAGTACAAAGTACGAAGCTTACTGAAGCCTTTCAGCGGGGTCGTAGAGGCCCAGGGACCTTATGGAAGCAGCCAGGTGAGGGAGGAAACACACATGTGTGAAAAATTTCATTTTTCAATGGTATCAACACAGGAAATGGGTGCATTTATTCAAGTAGTTGGCCCTTTCAAGTTGGTTTCGGCCAATAGCCAGAATACAGGAAAATCCTCTTACCTGCTCCCCCCACCAGTTTTTCAAGCACCAGAGGCCACGTTGTGAACGTTGGGAGAAGGTCAGGATAGGACCACAAGGTGTACACTGCTCAAAAAGAGACACAGGAAGACTTATTGCCAAAAGGTCAATCTCTGAGGGAACTGGACAAGCCAAACACTAAGGTCACTTTAATTAAAAAACAGAAAGAACGTCAACTTGAATCTAGAGAGGAGGCTGTGAGGCCCTAAGAGGTTTCCTTCTAAAAGCAGGCAGATACTTAAAAAATGGGATGTCACTTGAGACTGGGAGGCCCCTGTGATTCCACCTGGATGCAGCAGCAGCCGCGGGCACGGAGATAGAAGCGGGACAGAGACCCAACAAGGATTCCATCTGGGACCTCAGAAGCAAGTAAGTGAAGAACAGGGCGCCAGCCTGTAGGACATGTTGAGACTTCCCCATGTTTACTCCTTTTATTCCCCCTGTGTTCCTAGTGACTAGCAGTAAAACCTTAGATTGAAAAGGGCCTGTGTCCACATAGGCGCAAAGTGGGCTGGGGGCACAGGTAACCTAAGGAGACCCCACTGCACTGCTGCAGCCAAGCTGGGGGAAGAAGAGCCCCAAGTGACAAAGACAGAAAGCAAAGGAGCCCGAGAGCCAGGTAGAGCCCAAGAAAGAATCCCTGTGAGATATCTGAAGGACATCACTGCACAGCTGTGTATGTAGTTCAATTAACCCAGCTTCCTTCCCATTCAGTTTCTTAAGAAAATCCTGCTACTGGTAATTTTAAGACTATCTTTTACATGCCCTGAAATTCCACCCTTTTTAAGACCTCTCCTCCATCCCTACTTAACCCACTATGGACTATTATTCCTTCATCTCAGAACATCCCTACCCAACTACCTGTGTTAGCCCTTTTATTCTCCCTCCTACATCAGTTTTTTGATCTTTAAAGACCCAATTCTAGGGACACTGGGGCCAAAAATATTCTTGGGGATGATATTGGGAGATTCTGTACTTCATGTTTTAAGTAAGGCAGGTTAATGAAAGAAGGAAGGAGAAACAGAGGTTAGGCAAGGATTACAGTAATGGCCCTCTCCATCCTATCGGCATACCTGTCGGATATAGATTTTTCTCCAGTTCAAACAGGATGGGGTTACCACCACACACATACACAGTCACTGCATCCCCCCTGTGAGCATATAACTTCACAATGTTGAGCTCTTCCTTTCCAGGTACTAAGGCAGAGACCTGATCTGTTCCAAGAGTGGGGAAAGCAGCCGCCACATCAGCCCGAAGCTTTCTCCTGCAGAAAGCAAACCAATACTTGGCATGAATCCTGCCTGGATGGATTTTAATAAATCCGAAGGACTCTGGAGACCTACTATAAAATCACAGGGTCCAAGGAAAACTGGTTTATGATGCCCTATTCTCATACACTCTTCCAAAACATCCTATCCTCTTTTTCATTCAATGTCTCATGTAGTTTCACATATTCCCGGGGGCAAGTCTTTCCATTTCAGAAAGAAGGTGGAAAACTGGGATCCAGTGAGTAACCAAGTTAGCCTGACTAGAAACTCAGCCTTACCTTCCAGACTCCATGCCTCGCCTCCGACCCACTCCTTTCTCTTATCTGCCTGGCAAATCTGTCAGTTTATGGTCAAAAAGCTATAGGTAGGTACCCAGAGTGACAACTAGGGAACACTGGTCCCAAACTTCACAAGGTGGTATCAGCATTAGCAACACTGTGTAACAGTCACAGCAACACTGTGTAACAGTCACAGTTCTTAAAACATGTCCCTTGGTTCTCTCCCACCTCACCCTCCATCTGTCTCTCCTGCGAGAAGTAGATCCCTTTTCTCCTATTGTCGTAGTTTTCGGTGTCCCATCTGATTTTTCCTAAGGGACTCGAAGCGCTGTGGAGGGCGGGGCCCTGTAATTGTTCATGTTTGCACCCCCCACACCTTATCTAGCCGCAGTCAGTAAGCGCTGACTGAATTACGTTTTCCTCTAACAGCCTGGGAGACACCCCAGGCCTGTGCTCCATCTTCGCCCTCAAAATGTGTCTAACCCACCCTTGCTCTGCGGGGTCCCTTCCTGGCTGGACTTTCCCTTGGCCTCCACCCCAGGGCGGCGGACCTAGCTCAGAGAGGGCTGTGGGGCATCCTGCACTGAGAAATGTCTGGGTGCACTGGTGGACGGAGCAGGCCCCTTCTCTCCCTCACCTGTCCGACCCCTTGATGGCCGTGTTCGACTTGACCCGAAAGGCCTTGGCAAACATGTCTGCTGGAGTGACCTGGGGAAGGCAAGGCGCGCACAGAAGCCGGGGGCTGTCAGGAAAACGAGAACGCGGCGACTTCCTGACTCGCACCCCTGTGCGCAGCCATGTTGCGGCTCAGCTGGAAAATAGGCCCGGCTGGAAACCCGGACCACTCAGCTTCGCAGCTACAGGCGCTGCGGGGACCACGGCCTCCCCCAGTGGCAATGCCGGGAACTGAACCTGGGTGGGCGTGGCCTGGGGAAGGCGGGGCGGATTCCCGCTCCATCACCGGCCCTCGGCAGAGCTCTGCGCCTGCGCGAGTTGCAGGTGCCCCCTGGTCTCAGTGACCTGGCAGTGGCGACAATGATGACTTAGTTTCCACTCCGTCGGTGTTACATTCTGTCAGGCCTCGCCAGCTCCTGTTCCATTCAGTTTCTGCTCCACAAAATTAATTGAACTCTTGTGTTTTATTAGGTTTTCAGGCCTCTCGAATAGTTTTCTTAAGGGCTTTTGTTTATTAAAGTCTTATTTTATTATTTAATAAATAATTCTATTAAATAAATATTTAATAAAATATTTTATTGCACGCTAGAGGTCTCAGGATTTTCTCATTGTTTTAATTTATGTGGAATGGCAGTAACGATGGTTTGCCCCGCATGTTATGAGGAGAAAACTACAAATGATCTCAAATCTATTTTAAAAATATTTTTGGCCACTTTTAGATAAAATTTTCAAAGCTTTATTGCTTTTTGAGTTCAGGCGTTATTTGGAGAGGGGGGTTTCCAAAACTAATGAAATAACGTTGCTTATTTAAAAAAAATCTGGGAAGCAGATTAGTTTCAAATTATGCTTTGGCTTCTCCCCAAATCGATGTCATGTGCCAAAGGCTTTTCTTACTGAAACTCTTGCATTCTCTGGAAGATGTGGAGTTAATACCTACCTCATAGGGTTTCCATTAGAAACGAATGAGGTAATGTATGTGATAGGTTACACAGTCCTTTGCAAATTTCTAGTAATATATTTAAAAAGTCTCCAACAGCCTTGGGAAAGAGTGATGGTTTCCGGGTAGGGGGCTGCTGTTCACACCTGGGGTCCTGGCCCCTACTAAATCAAATTTTCCGTATGAAAAGTTAAGGGCAGAGCATCCATTCACCAAGAAAAAAAAAATCCTAATTATTTCTTTGGATGACACAGTTACACAAAGAAAAATTTCACATTGGCTATGCAAAGATGAGGCCTTCCACAGTATCTGCCCACCACCACCATTCTTGGAGGGACCCCAAATCCCACCTAGGGCCCCCTGCAACTTGGGCTCCTCCTACACTTCGGACCCACTAGACCTTTATTCTGAAGCATCCCAGCCACAAGGCCAAAGTCGGAGGAGCCCAGAGGAGGACCATGCCCCAGAATCTTCTCCCTTTGGGTCTGACCCCAGCAACACTTGGGTGGGGGATGAAACAGACTGTGTTTTTGACTACGTCAATTGCAGCACAGCTACTGAGGCAGTCTCTGCCCAGGCAGATGACGAAGGTTATTCAAGGGAATATTAGAAATAGATACTAAAAATAAATAAACCATAAGTAAATACGAAAATGCCAGCGTACAAAGGTGTAACATAATCTCCCTTCTCTATAAAAAATGGAGATTAATGAACACTGGAAAGATGTCAGAAACCAATAAAAATATAACTTTATGAAATGAGGGAACAGATATGATGAAAGTAAGACTACTCTGCATACTTCTCATATTACTATGACTTTTGAAGTATGCAGGTGTTTGGGCGCCTGGTGCCTCAGTTGCTTAAGCGTGTGAATATTGGTTTTCAGCTCAGATCATACTCTCTGGCTGGTGAGTTCGGGTCCCACATCAGGATGGTGCTTGGCTTGGAGTCTGCTTGAGTTTCTCTTTCTCTCTCTCTGCCCCTCCCTCCTTTCTCTCTCTCTGAAATAAATAAATAAAATATTTTTAAAAATGTAAATGTTTTTTATGTTTTTTTTTAAAAGTTTAGCTTAAAAGAAAAAGAAGTGAAATCTAAAATAAAAAAATACTAATGCAAATAAGTATAAAATTCTATTAATTTGGTAAATGAACCAATCAGAGGTAAGGATTATTTCAAGTCATTTTTTAAAGAGATTTTATATATTTATTTGACACAGAGAGAGAGATCGCAAGTAGGCAGAGAGGCAGGCAGAGAGAGAGGGAAGCAGCGCCTCCGCTGAGCAGAGAGCCCGATGCAGGACTCAATCCCAGGACCCTGAGATCATGACCTGAGCCTAAGGCAGAGGCTTGACCCACTGAGCCATCCAGGTGCCCCTATTTCAAGTCATTTTTTAGGAGAATACTTAAACTCAAGAGTCAAACCTCCTGGGACAAAATAAACGCAAAGACATTTTAACCTTCATTCAGTAGTTTAACTGCTAATAGTAATGTTTGCATTACATTTTTAATATTATTTTTAAAAATATTGAAATATAAGAATATGTGAATAAAGAGAAAAGACAGAAACTGTTATTTAAAAGTTTCTTATCCCTGTATAATTTATAACACTGAATTGTAAGATCCAATAGGAGCCAATGAATTTTAAATTTCATTTCTACTTCAGATGTCTCACAAGCAAAAAGACATTTAAAGACATTTCAACAGCATTGAACATTCCCATGTAGTACCAATAACATAATTCTTGTATTTTAAACACTATTTCCCGATAAAAAGAATCAGACCTTTTTGGAAAGCTGTATGATTATAGGTATTGGTCAGGGAGTATACACTGAGCCTAGAGCAATGTGTTGTGCTAAAAAGAAATGAAACACTCAAAGACTAGAGGGTATAACAAAGCAATCAGGACAAGGTTCAGGAGGCACTCACTAGCAACATTTGGGATAATTTGAGCTTCAAAGAAGGGTGACTATAATTATTTGTGACAAACTGAATAAATAAAAATTCCATGCTGATAGATGTTGAAAAAAAAAAAAGAAAAAATCTTTAAAGCCATCACTGGTCACTATCATCAAGTTCTTACTCTAAATATTGGGAAATTAAAGAGCATAAATTAACAACCATCTTCACACAAGAATGACAATTAGTAAGTACAGAAAAAGAATAGAATTCATTTTAAAAATCACTGTTTTGTAGCCAACAATGAAAACCATTAATTATATGCTATATTGGTTACAGGTTAAGTGTCATAAATAGATTCCATAAGCATTAGGTGAAAAGTTTTGGAGACATAGTATATATATACCAATATTAACAGCAAAGATAACTTACAAATTGTAACAATGTTCCTTTCAAAGTGAGAAAACTCATTGTCCCTTATGCTTCAGATTTAGATAATTGACTTCATTAGAGACAGCCAGTTTCTCATTCTAAGAATGCCACTGGATTTGATGCAAAATGAAGTAATAAGATATCACCTTAAAGTATTTTTACCTCCATTATATCTTTATTCTTATCTTAAAGTTTTCATGGTTTTGAAGAAGTTAAAAATTTTCACAGTCAACTGATTTCAACTAATTACGTTGTTTGAAATGTATGAACATAAAAATCATATTTCAGACTCTTGTGGTTGAAGGATTCCAAAACCCTCTTGAGCAGCAAATCATGAGTATGTCATTAGATTTGAAGATCATTACCAAAGAGGTCCTCATAATTCTCCACATATACCATCTTACTTTTAATATATTCTTATTTTATTTTAATTTTAAAATGATTCATTTACATATTTAAGTAACCTCTACAGCCAACGTGGGGCTCAAACTCATGACCCTGAGATTGAGGGCACCCTCCACTGGTTGAGCCAGCCAGGCACCCCCATAAAATAACCACATTTTTTGTAGTTCAAAGGTGATGATACAAAGTTAGAAAACATGGAAAATACAGGTGAGCATTAAGGACTTTAACACCAACTCTTTTTAAAAAACTTTTTAAAATTATTTTTAAAATTTTGTTTCAGTGTTTATGCACCATACCCAGTGCTCCATGCAATAGGTGCCTTCCTTAATACCCACCACCAGGCTCACCCAACCCCACCACACCTCTCCCCTCCCAAACCCTGTTTGTTTCTCAGAGTCCATAGTCTCTCATGGTTCATCTCCCCCTCCTTGTTCCCCCAACTCCCTTCTCTTCTCTATCTCCCAATGTCCTCCATGTTATTACTTATGCTCCACAAATAAGTGAAACCACATGATAATTCTCTCTCTGCTTGACTTCTTTCACTCAGCATAATCTCCTCCAGTCCCACCCAAATTGATACAAAAGCTGGGTATTCATTCTTTCTGTTGGAGGTTGGAGGCATAATACTCCATAGTATATATGGACCATATATCTTCTCTATCCATTCATCTGTTGTAGGGTATCTTGGCTCTTTCCGTAGTTTGGCGACTGTGGACATTGCTGTTATGAACATTCAGGTACATATGTCCTTTCTTTTCACTACATCAGTATCTTCAGGGTAAATACCCAGTAGTGCAATTGCAGGGTCACAGGGAAGTTTTATTTTTAATTTCGTAAGGAATCTCCACACTGTTTTCCAAAGTGGCTGCACCAACTTGCATTTTCACCAACAGTGGAAGAGGGTTCCCCTTTCTCCACATCCTCTCCAACACATGTTTACTGTCTTGTTAATTCTGGCCATTCTAACTGTGTAAGGTGGTATCTCAGTGTGGCTTTGATTTGAATCTCCCTGATGGCTAGTGATGATGAACATTTTTTCATGTGTCTGTTAGCCATCTGTATGTCTTCTTTGGAGAAGTGTCTGTTCATGCCTTCTGCCCATTTTTTGACATGATTATCTGTTTTATATGTGTTGAGTTTGAGGAGTTCTTTATAGATCTTGGATATCAGCCCTTTGTATGTCTTCATTGAAGAAGTGTCCATGTCTTCTGCCCATGTTTTGACATGATTATCTATTTTGTGTGTGTTGAATTTGAGGAGTTCCTTATAGATCTTGGACATCAGCCCTTTGTACTGTCACTTGCGAATATTTTCTCCCATTCCGTGGTTAACCACCAACTCTTACCCCTAACATTTCTGAATTCAATGATAGTTATTATAAATATTTTATTGTACTTCCTGACAATGTTTGTTCTATAAACATTTATGCGGGATCAAATTATACTCTGTGTGTGTGTTTATACTTGATATAGGATATTTTGGTCACTTTTCATGTTATAGTATGCCAGTTATGTACCCAATTAGATTCTAATTTCTCTTTATGATTTGTTCAAATTTTTATGTGTGCTAGATAACCATCTTGTAGAAGATCTTGCATTTCATCATTTCGTAGATAAGCAAAAGTAGACAATAACTACTTACATCTTATTACTATTGTAGTTGTGACATAGTTAGGCTTTTATGTGTTTTTGAAGTGAAACTACCTTAAAGATGGAGAAAGGCATTTTCTCCCATTTCTTCTGAACAGAGAGTCTCAGACAGTCCCAGAAGTTATGGAAGAATCTTTGAGTAAGTTAGAGGGAAAGATGGATAGAAATAGGCGCTGGAGTGATTGAATCTAGTTTCTTGCCATAAGTATTTTATGAGTAGGACACAGAGCATTTTGGTTGGCCAATTTTTAATGAGGTGCTTTTAAGAAGTGATTTATTCATCCCTCTGATTATCATCACATCATGCATATAATATTCAATACAAATTCTGATTTATGAATATAAGTGAGTTACACAATACTTGAAAAAATAAAGTGAGAATTGGATTGATAATGAAAAATTCTGAGTAAATGTACATATTTTAATTTTAGGACTGCTTCTTAATCATTGGTTTATCCACATTCAGGATATAACAGTTTCCCATCCCGACACATGGCTCGGAATGTATGCTTTGGTGTCTTTCTACGATATCCAAAAAGACATTCAAATTCAATCTCATCCCCTGCTGTAGAATATAATTTTTTCTCATGAGACCATCGAAATTTTATATTATGTCTTCTCATGATTTCTTCTGATACTGTACAGGGCTCTAATATAAAAAAAAAGAACATAAAACATTGAAAACAGAATTTCAGACTTTCAAGTAGAATCTTCTACATTGGCCCAGGGCTTCATTTTCAAAACCTTTTTCAAACCAATTCATTAAAAGTCCACCGTGTCCATTTTAATCACTTTAAATGATTAATGATGTAAAATGAGGTACTATGTTTAAGCTGTGATAATTAAATGGTATAATCAAAGATTCATAGTATCAATGAAATCAAGTTCTTTCATGAAAGGATCTTTTGCTTGAACAAGAGTTTTTTTCCCAATTTTATTTCATTACACATTAGTACTTGGTAGTCAGCATTCAACGAATGTTTGTTAACCCATGACAAGTCTATTAATAACAGCAAAGCATCTATTATACTGATTTTCCCAGGATCCATGAGAATATTGAAATATTTACCTAAGCATTTTGGTGGTGGTGACCACTTTCCATTTCTGCATCTTATGGTCCTGGGTCCTTGAAGTACATAGAAGGCCTGACACTTGTACTCTACTGATGATCCTGGAGCATATGCTGCTAGTGGGAATGAGGTAATGTCTCCATTGTCAATAGATGGAGGAGACATACATTTTCCACTAGGTTCTAAAAAAAAATTTGATTTATTGAAAGACCAAAGAAAAACAGGTTAAAATAAAGCAAATAAAAAAGCAATATCAAGACTTGTGATTTCTGCTGACAGAAATGATTCATTTAAGAAATTTTATTTTATTTTTAAAATAAATTTTATTTATTTATTGAGACAGAGAGTGAGAGAGAGAGTGAGAGTCAGGGAGACAGAGAGAGCACAAGCCAAGTAGGGGGAGGCAGAGGGAGAATCAGCCTCCCTGCTGAGCAGGGAGCCTGATGTGGGGCTCCATCCCAGGATCCCAAGATCATGACCTGAGTAGAAGGCATACATTTAAACAACAAACAATGGTTAAGATGCAGTCCTAACTGAACCATCCTGAACGTTAAGATATGTCACATTACATATGTTACAAAAATATGTAACATTGAAATAACTAACTGAGCCATCCAGGCACCCCTACTGAAGAAATTTTAATCACTTAAACTGAGAATCACACTTTTAAACCTTTCCTTTTATGCCACATAAAAGCATACATAAAGCATTAACAAATATTTCTGCTTTACCATATTCTGGTGTTAAAAAGTGTTTTTCCTACTGAATCAATACTGGGCAGATGGATAGGTAACAGGAACAAAGAAACTTTCTTGTTACATACAACATACTGCAGTTTCTATTGGATCTCTAGTCACTGTTTATTGATTGTCATTTCTATTACAAAAGGAACATCAACTTCGTTAATTAAAGTGAAAGAATTACACATTTGTATAATGGGAAAGGGAAGTGCTGGCTTGCTGCTCTGGACAGGATGAGGTAGGAAACTTTGTGCTTTTTCCTTCTGCTCAGTATCACTAAAAATCCTGAACATATTATAAAGACCAACAAAAGAGATTGTGAAGGACGCAGAGAAGATGTCGATCTGATCAGAGGCCTTGGTATTCAAGGAATTATACTGCAGTGAGTTGTTTGGGTGTTCATGTTGCTGCCTATGGATCCTGGACTGGGCACTGAAGAAGATTGGAACCAGAAATGAGATCAAGTTCAGGGGAAAAAAAGTCCAAAGAATTGCCTGCTGTCTTTAGCCAAAGGCTCAGGAAAGGAGTATTCTAGCAAGACAGATTTTTTTTTTAAACAATACTTGAATTACTCCTGAAGAAACTCCTAGAAGAAACCTCGACCAGCCCTCTCCCCATGTTGATCAGAGGTCAAAGGTGGAGCCTTGACTTCCAGCCACAGTCAGGGAACAAGACACCTCATTACTTTCCCTGGTGTCGGTGGAGGCCAAGTGGGAACCCTGGAGTTGCATTCTGCAGTAATGGAGGCCTGATAAATAAGAGATCTCGATAAAATCCAGAGTCTTAAAATACAACACCCAAAATTCTAAAATACAATTGAAAACCATTCATCATAGCAAGGACCTGGAAAAATTTCAAAAGAGAAAAGATAATCAACAGATCACAACACTGAGATGACACAGATATTGGAATCATTTGATGATGGTTTTTAAAAATCTAGTGGGAATTATAGAACTGAAAAATATAATAGTGGAATTAAAAAAAACCTCACTGGATGGACTCAATTATGGATTACAGATGACAGAAGGCTAAATAAACTTGAATATAGAATATAAATGACTCACTTTGAAAATAGATTAAAAACAAAACAAAAAAAAAACTTTCAAAAATGTGGACTGAAAATTTCCCAAATTTTTACAAGGCATAAACATTCATATTGAAAAAGCCAAACAGGACAAACCCCCCCAAAATCATGCCAACATACACCATAATTAAACTGAGGGAAAGTAAAGGAAAAGAAAAAAATCTCAAAAGCAGCTACATAGAAACTATGCAAACTAATAAAGGAGAAAGGATTCAAATGTCAGTGGGGTCCTCATCTGTGACCTTCAAAGCAGAAAGAAGTGACAACATTTTTCAAGTGCTAGAAGACAAGAACTGTCAGCCCTGAATGCTATATCCCATCATTGTATCCTTTGGGATTTAAGGGAGAGAGGAAGATATTCTGAGACAAAGGGAAACAGAGCATTTATCTCCAGCAGATCTGTCTTTAAAGAATTGCTAAAGGAACTCTTCAGATATCAGGAAAAAGATAACAGAGCAAGGATTGAGACTTCACTAAGGAAGAAAAAACAACCGACTGAAAAAAATAAGGGTAAATATGATGGACTTTCTTTTTCCTAAGGAGTTTCTTAGGTTTGATGTTTGTGCGACATTATATCATTTGATACGGTGCTCAATATATGTAGAAGAAATACTTCAGACACTTATGTTTCAAGGGGAATGTATGGGTGCCTGGGAGGCTCAGTCAGTTGGTTAAGTGTCCACTCTTGACTTTAGCTCAGGTCATGATGTCAGGGTTGTGAAACTGAGCCCTGTGTAAGTCTCCAAGCTGGGCATGGAGTCTGCTGAAGATTTTCTCTCTCCTCCCTCTACCTCTCCAATCCCTCTCTCTCTCTCTTTCTCTCCCAATAAATTAAAAATAAAATAAAATAAAATGTGGGGAGGGTGAATGGACTTAAGTGGACATATGGCTTCCTCATTTCACCTGAAGTGATAAAATGTCAAAACCAGGCGGAGAAGTGAAAAGCTATTTATGTGCATCTTAATACCTTGAGCAACCATGGATAAAACTATACAAAGAGATAGCCGCAAAATAACAAAAGCAAATCAAAATAAAATTATTTGAAAATGTTCCAAAAATCCACAGGGATGGAAAAAAAAAAAAAAAAAAAAGAAATGGGAGTGAGAAACAGAGAAAAGAAACGCAAGGCAAATAACAAAATGGCTGACATAGCCCCTAATCTATCAATAATTACTTTAAGTGTAAATGGCTTAAATTCTTCAGTTAGAAGACTTAAAGTGGCAGAGTGGACACACAAACAAGAGCTGACTATACGACAACTAAAAAAAACTAACTTCAACGTGAAAACATAAGTGGGCTCAAAGTAGAAGACTCGAAACTATATATGCCAGGCAAAATTTGATTTGAAAAACAAGCAGCTATAATATCTCCTCCTATAGTATTTCCTAAACTCTAAATACTTGAGTGCCCTATGACCAAGTTCTCAGAGTTTTTTTCTATATATACAAATTCTCTGATTGAGCTCAGTTAGAAACCTACCTTTTTATAGTCCACATGATGAAGAAGCCCAAATTCATATCACATTCCATGATCATGCCCCAGCTGCTGATTGGTTGTGTGTCTCAAAGTGAAATAGCCCCCACCTCCCCAACATATGTTTAGTACGTTTATTCCTCAGGAAATAACTGAGCTTCTTAACACTTAAGATAGAGAATTTTCTGGGCGCTGAGTGGTTCAGTCGATTAAAATTCTGACTCTTGATTTCTGCTCTGGTCATGCTCTCAGGGTCGTATGATCCAGTGTTGGGCTCCACACTCAGTGTGGCGTCTGCTAAAGATTCTCTCTCTCCCTCCCCTCTGCTCTTCCCCTCACTGCTTACATTCATGTGCTCTCTCTCTAAAAAAAAAGAGAGAGATAAATTTTTCCATGATTCCAACGGTCCTAATGTGGCCAAATATTTCATAAAATAAATATATATTTTCACTGTGCAGTCCACAAAAAGAAAAAAATCGGATTTTAAGCACCACCATTTTATTTGAAATTAAAAAAAGAGTCCATAAGAACTATGTCACTATATTTATTATATTGACATATTTAGTCCCTAATATGTTTTCTAAAACCCAAGGCAAAATAAGATACTTTACCTGCACACTGAGGTGGTTGTGACCAGTTCCCGTTGAAACATGTCACTTCTGCTTCCCCAAACAATTCAAAACGATTGATGCATTCATAACGTGCCGTCTGACCAGGTAGATAAATAGGCTTTTCATTTAGTATAATAGCATTTTGCACTTTGGGTGGATTCTTACAGGAAATATCTGAATAGAAAGAAAAAAAGTAGCATCTCTAATGTAATGATCATTTTGAGTAGCAAATCAATGAACAGGATAAGAGAGATTTAAAATAAATAATTAATCTGTCATGAAAGAGTGCCAATTTAAGAAATTTACATATAAGATTGAAGAAAAAGAGATAAAGCAGTATCTTTTAATAAGATTTAAGTTTGTGTGAAAATGAGAGTTTTTCTGGACATTTTCCATTTTTAGTAAAATCAATATTACAAATTATATAAATTCAATAAGAATTTATAAACCACAAGAAAATAATAATAAGATTATTTGATGTCAAATATTGGCTTGCAATCATCCTGTTTATGAATGTGATTTTAGGCCCTTAGAAAACACAGTAGGCACTTCCTTAGACAATAAATGAAGAATTAACACACTCTTAAGAATACTAGAGTTGAAGGGAGAAGATGATTAACTGAGGATCCAAACAGGAGATGAGGAAAAAGAACAGAAAAATAAATGTATAATTTCTAAAAAACATTCTTTGATAATAATTATTTTTAAAGATTTTATTTATTTATTTGACAGACAGAGATCACAAGCAGGCAGAGAGGGAGGCAGAGAGACAGAGAGGAGGAAGTAGGCTCCCTGTCAAGAAGAGAGCCCGATTCGGGCCTTGATCCCAAGACCCTGAGATCATGACCTGAGCTTAAGGCTTAATCCACTGAGCCACCCAGGTGTCCCAATAATAACAATTTTTTTTGCAAATGCTTAAGGACATTTCAATGAGAATTCAAAGTGTAATTCACCAGTGAGATTCAGGTGGGTATAAAGAATAATGGGTCACAGCTATGGTTCCTAAACTGGAGCACACATTGAATCCCTTGGGAATTGTTGAGACACTTACAGGGTTGCAGCCCCAGAGTTTTTGCCTCGACAGGTCTGAGTGAGCCAGTGAATTACATCTGCATTTCTAACAATTGTCCAGAAGATGCTGATGGGGCTATTCCAGAGACCATAGTTTGAGAACCACTGGGCTCAGACCAACCACTGAGTACACAGTTTCATTCCTTTATGTTAAAGCATAAACCTTCTTTGACCTGGCCTAAAACAATCATCTACGGCCATTGTTTAAATGACGTTAGAGGGAATTGTATCTTATATTACTTAAGACATTTTAATAAATAGATTCTAAAATTTTATCGAAGTACCTTTGCATATTGGCTTTCCTATCCATTGGCTCTTAATACACTGTATAAAATTGGGTCCATCCAATTGGTAATTATTTGGACATGTATAAGTTACTTTTTCTTCTGACCTATATGAATCCTTCTTCGGGCCTATGGGTATGGCAATACCAAAGTCAGGTAGGCCAAAACAATCCGTTTCTGAAAGAAAAGAACATGTACTTCTTTGGTAAATCTTTTAAAACACATAATGTCCAATAACTAGAATGTAGATTAATAACTGCACATCAAACCAATGGGCACTGTACACAATTTTTATAAGTTGAAAAATTGTGTTAGAAGTCTTTTGACTTAATTATATTGAATTGCTCTATGTTTATCAAAAGTAAAATATGGGGACGATGATATGGGAAGTCTGAAAAGGTAGAGATACATGTAATGCTTGATATCACATTTCTTCCACTGAAATTCTTTTTTGCTCATACAAGCCACCTACATTATGTATGTATTTGTATTTTTTGCTTCTGTCAAAATCTGTTACTTTTAATTATGTCAAATATCTTAGAAAAGTATTTACTTATAAGGAGATAACTGAAAAACTAAGAGTAAATTGAGTAATGATGAGCTTGCTGAGCAGGGACCAGCTGTGATCCAGGCACAGAGAGGAGGAGTCTGTGGATGTGTATCAGAGGACGTCAAATGTGCACACGAAGTGACGTGAAAGTGAAATAATTTGGGCTCATGCTGTCACACTTTTATTATTAGTAGGGTTATTAATTCTCTACCAGACTCCACAACTTTCCAGAGATACCTTGTTAAATTCTAGAATTATTGCCTGGTTTCATATTTGTACCGTTTATGCTCTGAATTAAGAATATTGATCAACTTTAGAGTAAAATTAAATACACTGTACTTATGCATTCTGGTGGATGAGACCATTTTCCTCCTAAACACTTTATAGATGCAGATCCATTAGTCCCAAAACCTTCGTCACATTCGTATACTATTTCTTCTCCATACTGGTAAGTGTCTGATTTGCGAAGAGGAATACTATGTAGAACCACATATTCTGGTGGTGCACAAGGAAGCCCTAAAAAAAAGTGAAAGAATGACTCCATATTTCATTAACTCTGAAATTTCATTTTAGGTACTGGTTGCCATATTTGGCAGTCTCATTTGAAAAGAAGTGGTAACACAGGAGCTATGATCATAACACAGAGAAGGTGCACAAATGCTTCCTAAAACCACCACTTTGATGAGTGTCCAGCTGGCAACCTGAGCAAGAGCTTGAAACTGAAAAATTCAGTATATTATCAGCTGTAGCAGCTTCTTTCTAGATATGTCTCCTGAGGCAAGGGAAACTAAGGCAAAAATAAACTGTTGGGACTACATCAAAATAAAAAGCTTCTGCACAGTGAAGGAAATAATAAAACTAATAGGTAGCCTACAGAACAAGAAAAGATATTTTCAAATGACATATCTGATAAAGGGTTAGTATCCAAATATGGAAAGAACTTATAAAACTCAGCATCAAAAAAGTGAATGATCCAATTAAAAATGGGCAGAAGTCATGAACAGAAATTCTTCCAAAGAAGAGTACAGATGGCCAACATACATGAAAAGATGCCAATATCACTCATCATTAGGGAAATACAATCAAAACCACAATGAGATACCACCTCACACCTGTCAGAATGGCTAAAATTAAAAAAAAAAACACAAGAAAAAACAGGTGCTGGTAAGTATGTGGAGAGAGGGAAACCCTCTTGCTCCGTTGGTGGGAATGCAAACTGGTGCAGCCACTCTGGAGAACAGTATGGAGATTCCTCAAAAAGTTAAAAATAGAGTTACCCTGTGAACCAGCATTTGCACCACTAGGTATTTACCCAAAACAAACAAAAAGTCTAATTCAAAGGGATACATGTACCCTGATATTTATAGCAGAATTATTTACAATAGCCAAGATATGGAAATGGCCCAAATGTTCATTGATAAATGAATGGATAAAGAAGAGATAGTGAAGAAAAGGTAGTATTAAGCCTCCATCAGAGAGGATGAATACCCAACTTTTGTATCAACATGGATGGGACTGGAAGAGACTATGCTGAGTGAAATAAGTCAAACACAGAGAGTCAATTATCACATGGTTTCACTTACTTGTGGAGCATAAGGAATAACACGGAGGACATTGGGAGATGGAGAGGAGAAGGGATATGGGGGAACTAGGAGGGGGAGACAAACCATGAGAGACTGTGGACTCTGAGAAACAAACTGAGGGTTTTGGAGAAGAGGGGAGTGGGGGGATGGATGAGCCT
This sequence comes from Meles meles, assembly GCF_922984935.1. Taxonomy (NCBI): domain Eukaryota; kingdom Metazoa; phylum Chordata; class Mammalia; order Carnivora; family Mustelidae; genus Meles; species Meles meles. The sequence continues at coordinate 24,717,550 of NC_060082.1, read as the reverse complement.
GGTGGTGGGTATTAAGGAAGGCACATATTGCATGGAGCACTGGGTGTGCTGCATAAACAATGAATTTTGGAACACTGAAAAAAATTAAATTAAATTACAAAAAAAAAGGAAAAGAAAAGGTGGTATGTCTATTACTCAGTCATAAAAAAAGAATGAAATCTTGCCAATGGCAATAACATAGATGGAGCTAGAGACTATAATGCTAAGCAAAATAAACCAGAGAAAGACAAATAGCATATTCCAGTTAGGCAACATACAGTGTAATATTAGTTTCAGGGTTATAATGATTAAGTGATTAATCAATTCCATACAACAATCAGTACTCATCAATGGGCCCTTCTCAATCCCCTTGACTAACTGGAATTTTAGTGAAAACTTTAAAAAATAATAAAATAAAAAATAAAAATGTCAACATATTTATGAAAGAGACTATTAGTGCTTCTTAAACCAATATAGTGAATAACAAAAAGAAGGCATTGAGAATTAATCATCTTACAATTAGTACCATATATTGTAAGAAATCAGAAAGAAAGTGATAGGAAAAACAACAACAACTAAAAACTGATGGCAAAGCAAACAGTACAACTTATATAAATAGGTAGGGATATGAACAGGCATACCTATATGAATAGGAAGGTTTAATTGAACTAACTTCTAGTTTTAATTAAGCAATTGCCATCATTGAAAGTGATTCTATAGCGAATCAATAAAATTAACAAAAATGGGATAGATTTGATTATGCAAAAATTGGTAAAGTACATGATTATATAAATGATTTTAGATATTTAGATACAAATGATTTTAGACACTTAGAAACCTAAAGGACTCTTTGTCATGACTTTGATGACAATTATGTTTAATGGATTGTATTGAAAATTGAAACTAGAATTTTAGTTTGCATACTGTCCTCACCTATACACCAGGGTAGAGAACTCCATTTTCCCATCTTGCATGTTATCTCTTTTTCAGATATCCTGAAACCATCCTTACAAGTGTAATTTAATTTGCTGCCATGTGGGTAAAGCTTAGGTTTCAATCTTTCTTTTATTTCTTCTGAAGATTCAGATGATTTAATGGGTCCATGTTCTGTATGAAGTGGTTGAGGACACCCCAGTTTTTCTGTATGAAGAACAGAGATCAAAGGGTCAAGTATAGATATGATGTATAAATTGAAAAATGCAATCAAATACCATTTGGGGTTTTAAAATAAGGATAACTTGAACAAATTAAATTACTGAAAAACTGAAAACATTTGAAACTTGCAAGCATATGTATCTCCATAAAATCTGTGCTATTATCTCCTTGTTTGCTATGCCCTTGCATTCTTGTCCTGTTCATTATGAGGTATAAAATAGGTGTAAACAGAAATTTTCTATGGTATTTGCACAATAACCCAAAGTTGTCTAATCATTTCACACAAGTGAAAGAATTCTGATTGAATTGTATACCTAGTTTGTAATTTACTGCTTCCAGGTAAAGTGAAACAGATCTAGAGAAAGGCCTTCATGTTGTTCCTTTACACAAAGCGCAGAGGAGCGTTAACCTCATTTGGAAGAATGTTATAAAGCAAGTTATGCGCTACTGACCAACACAGCGTGGTAATGACTGCCATCTTCCATCCTGGCACACAATTTCTTCTGCATCCTGAATTATATAATTGTCTTGACAGACAACAGATACTTTTTCTCCATCCTGATAATTCACCGTCGTTGCCATATTTTGAGCATTGGGAATCTGAGGTGGAGGGGGGCATGACTGCGTTCTAACTTCTAAAAATATTAAAATTAGATTTCTTGATTAAAAATAATAAGTTAAACATATTAATAAGATAATTAAACAGAAAACTCAATAACAATATATCATTAATGATCAAATAATGACATTATGGTCTATATTTAAAAATACTCTTCAGCTTGTAGAGCACTTTAATATATCACATGTGGCTTATATTCTCACCGTCTTACTTGTAGTATCTTCGTTTTATTCTTTCTGTGATAAATCTTGCATAATTTATGTTAAAACTTCTTTTAAAGATTTCTTTTTTTTTAAAGATTCTATTTCTTTATTTGACATAGAAAGAGAGAAAGTGAGAGAGAGAGAGAACACAAGCAGAGGAGTGGGAGAGGGAGAAGCAGGTTTCCCGCCCAGCAGGGAGCCTGATGAGGACCCTGGGATCATGACTGAGCCGAAGGCAGACACTTAATGACTGAGCCACCCAGGTGCCTCTCTTTCAACAATTTCTTCCTTCCTTTCTTTCTCTCCCTCTTTCCTTCCTTCTTTCTTTCTTTTTAAAAAGATTTTATTTATTTGTTTGGCAGACAGATATCACAAGTAGGCAGAAAGGCAGGCAGAGAGAGAGGAGGAAGCGGGCTTCCTGCTGAGCAGAGAGCCCGAAATGGGGCTCAATCCCAGGACCCTGGGATCATGACCTGAGCCAAAGGCAGAGGCCTTTACCCCACTGAGCCATCCAGGCGCCCCTCTGTTAATGTTTCTAACCATTTGGAGATTCTAACTGAATTGTCCATTCAGTAAGAGGCACTACATAAATACTGAGTGGACAATTCAGTTAGAACTTGAGCTTAATGAGTGAGTCACACAGGCACCCCAAAAGAGAGATATTTCTTCAAAAATACAGCTTCCTTGCATTGAGAAAAGATAGTAAGAAAATCTGAATATTTCACTACTTATTAAAGAAACTGAATTCTTCATCAAGAAAAACTTCCAAAAAAAAAGCAAATTATATATCATATGACTTTATAGGTGAAGTCTATCAATCATGCAAGGTAGAAATAATAAAATGATAATATGCATAATAATAATATCATATAAATACTTTCAAGAAGCAGAGAACAGTCCTCAATTTGTTTTATAAAGCCACGATAATCCTAATAACAAAACTTGGGAGATGCATTTAAAGGAGAAGTAACTATAGATTTATATTCTCCATGAATATAGATGCAAAACTCCTTAAAAATATATCAGCAAATTGAGTACATGAAAATATAGAAAGAATAACATCTCACCACCTAGTAGAATTAACTCTAGGAAGGAGAGATTTGTTCAACATTCCAAAATTTATGTATATAACTCACTGTATTAACAGCATGAAGGGAGTCATATTATCATATCAAGAGATACATAAAAAGCACTTAAAAACATTCAGCATTGGTTGATCATAATTTCTCACTCAGTTAAGTGAGAATAGAAGGTAATTTCCTTAAACTGATACAGGGCATTTACAGAAATCCTAAACTGACATTATACTTGTGGTGAAATGTTGAATACCCTCTCCCAGTGATCAGGAATGGGACAAAGATGTATGTTCTTATCTCTTCCTTTCAACAGTTTAGCAGAGGTCCTAGTCAGTGAATAAAAATGAACGGGCAAAAATAAAATCTTGTATTTTCAGTGATATAATTGCTTACAAAAATTGCAACAGATCTACAAGACAGTACCTAAAATGAATAATGCAACTGGCATAGTGTCAGAGTATAAAATCAATGAGCACAATTCAAGTGGGAGGATCGATGTATAGGAAGAAACTGACCTCACCTCCTCCCAGTGAATCACAGGTATATATGGAACAATTTCCTCTGAAAACTAGCTGGATAGCTCCTTCACAACAATCAGTGAAAGGGCCACTTCCAGGTGGGTAGGAGAGTCAGAGACCCAGTAGGGACAGAAACCCCACTCCTGGCAGGGCCACACACAGTCAGTTGTTCTCCCACACAAGCTTCTCCCTGAGCAGAGAGAGGTTTGTGTCCCACATCAGCACCCCAAACTCTGCGACCTGCAAAAGCAAGATGAGTCCCCAAGACACCTGGCTTTGAAAACCAAAGGGTCTCACATCCAGGAGACCCAGTGGGCTGCAGAGAACAGAGATTTTTTTTTGAAATAAAGATTTTATTTATTTAAATAAAGATTTAATTTATTATTTGACAGAGAGAGAGAGAGAGAGAGAGAGGGAGCAAAAGCAAGGGGAGCAGTAGGCAGAAGGAGAGGGAGAAGCAGACTTCCTGTTCAGCAGAAAGCCTGATGTGGGGCTCGATCCCAAGACTTTGAGATCATGACCCAATTGGAAGGTAGTCACTTAACCCACTGAGCCACCCAGGAGCCATGGTCCCTCAGGGGACCATGTGAGAAGGAGATTCATTTGCAATCTTAAAGCATTTACCTGAGAGGCAGGGATCTGTTGGGACTCTTTCCCCCATGGAGATGCTGGCACTTTTTCTCCTTGTTGGTAACACCCGCAGGTGCACTCCAGCCCAAGGCTCTCCTGGGGCCCCAGCCCTGCCTTCTCCCACTGCCTTGCTAAAGCTGGCAAGCATGCTCAGCCCACAGAGGGGACGCTCCTTGATCTCCTGGCTCTCCTGGCCAGAGGGGCTTGCCTTTCTGGGTCCCACAGGACTGTAACACTGGAGAGGTCTTTTGTGGCAGGCTACCACCTCCAGGGCACTCCACAGACAGCGGACTGAAACACACCCCCAGGCTTGCTGTGACAAAGGCCTATTTACGTGTCCTGGAACGTTAGTTCCGGGGGCACTTCAGATTTGCGACACATCTGGAGGCTTCCCCGGGAACGGGAACTTTAGGGGGACGAGGGGGACGCCAACTTTGTGCTCTCTTCAGCCTCAAAGAAAACCCAAACGCTAATTCTTAAAGCTACCTGATGGGATGTTAATTTAAGGCCACCACGTTTCTGGGTTTTGTTTTATAGCAGACTAAGGCACTGATGCAATTAATACTTAGGAATAGTGTTTGGGCTAGTTTCTGAATTTCCTTCCAGCTGAAAAATTATGTGTAGTGATACATAAGCAAAAAATTTTAAAAGATGCAAAAATACTAAAGCTGTAAGTTAGGAAGAAATAGAGTAAATTTTTGAAAACAAGAGCTTACCCGTGCAGTTTAGTTCGGGGTTCCATCGCCCATTTATGCATGTTGAGTGTTTCCACTTTGTTGCTGAAATGTCTCTGCATTTATAACTTATTTTCTCATTATGATCATATACACTCTTAGGTAATGGTTGTGCCTCTTGTCTAGTCAAGGTGTATTTACATTTTTCAAGTTCATCAGTTGCTATAAAATGAAAATATTCCCTTGAAAAGACTAATAAGAATCAAAGCAACTACTACAAAAAAATAACTTAGAGTCAATGGTATAATGAAATTAGCATCTGAGCCCATAAATCCCACCAACCAATCTACTCCTGACCACATGGCATGAGATGGGCTCTTACGTATGAACATAAGTCTTATGTCCAGTCCTGGAGATTTCTGGGAAAATGTCCATCATAAATACCTTCTGCACTTTGGGGATTAGAAAAGTGTAAGAGGCTGACTTTTTAGGATGATCTGCATACTGAACAGTCATCACCTTGACTACATTTGGTCCCACATATATCTGTGGAAGTAGAATGTGTGAAATTGCTAGCTTAAACGTATTTTTTCAATAAGGGAAATGTAGTACAATAAGAAAAGTACAGCTAAGATGTCTCTCACAGAATGTGAGTATTTAAGTAGATCTTCTGCATGATCACTAAAAAATAAGAACAGATTCTTGAAATTAGAAGCCTATTTTAGTTTTACCGATTCTGAGTTAAATATACCACCTGTTTATATAGCTACATATTTCCAAAATTCAATACAGATTGAAGTAAGTACGATTGATATAGAGGTCTTTATTAATGATTTGTTAATGGTTAGCCAACGAAGTAATGATTTTGTAATAAAAAATAAAACAAAGAAGACTAACTCAAAACACACTAGAGACTGAGAATTAGTCCTGTTTTTAAGGCTTGTCCACAATGTTGAGGGAGACAAAACAAGGTGTTCAGGTGATGGTAACTGAGGGACGAAAGGAGTGGTGGTAGTTGTTGTCGTTGCCCTACGACTGATTGGTTTCTGAAGGAATTTCTTTGTTTATTAGGAGAAAATAAACATTCGGAGAAGAGTGAACAGCTAGACTAGCTGGATGTACGATATTAATACTGAATGAAGAAAATTGGAGTAAGGTCTATGATAGGTGTAAGGGGATTATGTTAAGCTGAATATAGGTAGAAGTTTAACCTTTGGAAGGCAAACCCTGAGATCAGAAAAGAATAATAATTGAAGCAGATAATTTAGAATAAGAATGAAAAGTTGAATGTTTTCATGCCTGTTATAACTTTGGGGTTTTCCCCTATATGAAATAAAGGGTGATCATTTGTGGAGATAGAAGAGGACAAAGATGAGGTTTGGTCTTGAAGGACTGACAATACTTCCAGTGGGAATGTGTTTAGCGAAAACGTAAGGATTAATAAACAACAAAAGTTATGATTCATTCAACAAACTCCTGTTTAATGTGTGCTGTATGTCTGCCAGTCTTTTGGGTATTGGGAATACATCATGAACAAAAGAGGAGTAAATCTCTTTCATGGAGTGTGCCCAAGCCCTGCCTTCTCCTTGGAACAATTAATGCCTAGAAATCTGATGAATAAGTAAGACGGGACACCCAGGGCTCTCTTTGAATGTAGGACTCAGGAAAACTCTAGGAAAGAACTCCTTGCAAGAGAAAAATGAAAAGGGTCCCCAATATTTTCCATGTTAGTCATAAAAGACTTCGTCATCCAAAGGTCAGAATGATTTACATACATCAACCTGAGTGAAGTCATCCATCAGATTTGTTTCCTGGCCTAACTTCGACTGCCTCTTTTGACGGAGTTCTACTGATTGAGAGGGCCTGCAGCCCACCCACCCTCACCACATTAACTTGTTGCATTTGAAACAGATTGGAAAATTGTTAGAGACTTCGAGAGATGCAAGATTCCTATAGGAATGTAGCAAGTGGGTATTAACTTCCTTTTTCCAGGGTTTGAAATTAAGAGTACCACCTAAAAACAAAAATGTTCTATTTTCCTGGCAATTAGTACTCCTATTTAAATCATATGAATAACCATAAGTAAAATTTAGCTTCGTACTTATAAACAGTGTTAATACCAGGACAGAAATACTGATAAAATTCTATTGCTAATTTGTAGACATATAATGAACTATAAGTGATGTCTGCCTTCATCATTATTTAAGAACTGACTTTTTAAAATAAGATTTTATTTACATATTTGAGAGAGAGAGAGCATGAGTAGGAGGGTCAGAGGGAGAGGGAGAAGCAGACTCCCTGCTGAGCGGGAAGCCTGAGGTGGGGGTTCAATCCCAGGATCCTGAGATCATGAGGCGAGTGGAAGGCAGATGTTTAACTGACTGAGCCACCCAATCCCCCTGTGAGGGGACATTTTCAAGAATATACTTAAATTTCAAAAATATGTTCACAAATATAGTTTTTACAATAAAATGTTAAATTTCATTGACTGTTTATTTGAGAAGTGTCTTCTCACCGATGCATTGAGGAAGTGGGGTCCACATTCCATTAATACATGTAATTGACTTGTGTCCAATCATTGTAAAGTCTTCTTTGCAGTTGAACTCTACTGAATCTCCATGGTGATAGGGAGGGGCAGAAGACTCAACAACAGAGCCGTAATGAAGTTCAGGTATCTCTCTACATGTACTCTCCACCTCTGTCAAAATTTCATAAAAATATGTTTACTTATAAAATGCAATTTATGTGTTTATATGAATACAGAGAGTGTTGATTTCTGTTTAAATATGATTTTTTATACATTACCAATACACATAGGCAAGTCTGTCCATTGTCCGTCAACGCACTGAATTTTATTAAAACCTTTCATCAGAAATCTTGTATTGCAAACATATTCCACCAAATCATTGTGTTCATAGATTTCTTTTTGTGTTTCTTTAACTTCCCCATTGAGGAGTTGAGGAGGTGGAGCACACTGTTTTGTTTGCTCTAGAAGAGAAATACTGTGTAAATAATGGTTAAATTATCTATTCTACAACTTAAAAATCCATAAAATAAAGAGTTTTTAAAATTAATTTATATAATTTATAATATAATTTATTATAGCATTCTTAAACAACGGTGTTACACCAGAAACATGTCTCCCAGTTCTATTACTTACACTGAATGAGAGTATTGGAAGTATATTTAAGTCCAGAAAATATGTTTAATAATCTAGATATTCTAAAGATGTATGCAAACCAATTAATAAATGTGGTTGTGTAATTACAGCAATATTCATATTCCATGGAAACATTTTATCAAAAGTGAGAAAATGCCATGATTTGAAGCAAGCATTTTATCAAGATGTTTTAACTTTGATTAAGCATACATATGATTGAATTGACAATAAGTTGCTTGAATATCATTTAGACACAATGAAACTTGAGGAAAGGCCCATGCTATACAAAGTGTCCAATATTATTGGTGGAACTGTACGCAAAAGGAAAAATAACAAAAGGAATGTGAGACATCATATGTGTATCAATGCATACTTCCACTACATATTTCAAGAAACAATTGGAGATTAATTGCTTAAATAAGGAAGTCTGAGGTATCTACCTACCCAGTACATGTCCTGGCTTAATGCACTAGATTATAGACACACTCAAAGCCAACAGAAAATTGAGATGTAAAAAAAGGCTGATATCCAAATCCTAATTCTTGTTTTAGCAATTGTAAGATAGATATTCACCTTTACATGTTGGAAGATTAGGGGACCATCCAAAGTGATAACATTGAACTGAATCTGGTCCAACTCTTTTAAGTCTTGACCTGCAGGAGAATTTCAACACGTCTCCAACTCTATATTTGTACTTTCTGGGGTGAGGAATTAAGTTTTCTTCTACTTCTGGAACCTTGCATTCTATTTCTATAAAAAAATAGGTCAAATAAGTCAAATAATTTGGTGAGAATATTTAATCAATCATCACCAAAGTAAATTTTATGTGTCTTATAAAAATGAGGATTTGAATACTGCATATACAGAGTGGCATCAGATAAATCCTCCTCCTTGAAAAATTTTCCATATTGGATTTTACACACCTTCTAAATTCATAGGGGACTAAGGAATATTAAGGCATTGAGTAGCAATATATGTATCCTGAAAATTTATTTGTAATGTGAACTTGCTTATATTGGATCTGGTTTTATAACTGCCATTTATTTATAAAATATAATGTGATATTGTTTTGTACTCTCAAAACATGAAAGTATTCTTACATTAAAAAAAGTGATGCTATAATTTTAAAATTACACTCAAATAAGAATTGGTATTTTAATTTAATGTAAATATAATTGGAGAACCAGAACACACTTAAGGCATTTCTAATGTGGCTTAAAGACATATTAAATTTGCTTAATTTATATTATATTATATCATGTTAATTATATTAGTAAAGAAATAAAACTGAACCATAAACTGAAACATAAAACAAAATAAACATGTTCAAGGCCACATAGCTAGGCATATTCTATGTGTCCTGAGTATTTAATAATATACAATTATCTATTCTTATTGCACCTATAATTTATATCATCTGTTAATAAACTGTTGATTATTCTGATTCAATTTAAGAATATGAAAATTATCCCTTTAAATTTATCAGGTTTGTGACATTTGTGACATTTATGACATTCCTAAATATTATAAAAAATGCATTTTTCAAATTTGGAACCTTCCTATCTTGCCAATTAATTTGCAAAATTACATACTGGAATTTATATATTAGAATCATACTAAAATGAAAAACAATCCTTTGACATAGTAGAGCATTTGTAATTAGTAAGACATTTTACAGATGAAGAAGAGTGAACAAAACTCCAAATAAGCCTGGTTGTTGCCCTAGCATACATGTTTAGTCAATGATGGAATTACAATTTAGTCAATGATGGAATTGGAATTATGTTGGCTGACTCCACAGGATTCACTTACACTTCCTTATTCTTTAATCTCTTCCTTCTCTCCACATCTATGAGAACAGTCATTCCAAAATGTTTTCTTCTCCCTGTTCTCTGGGTCCTCCTTTTTCTAGCTACTTTGCCACCAATTTCTCTTCTGCCTGACACCTAAATGTTGGAATGCTTCAGGGCTCAGTCTTGAGCTCTCTTCCCTTTTTATTCTGTATTCTTTTCCAGTTTGCTATCATCATTTATTGGGTGACAATTCCAAATATATCTCTCTTAGTTAGACCCATATATTCAGCTCTGCAGTTTACATATCCAATTTTGACTGTCCATGGGCAGCTCAACCATAACGTGCTCAAAAGTTGTCATGTCAAGTCAAAAGTTGTGATGTTCCTCCCAAAGTGCTCTTTCTTCTGCCAGCACCACCTCATAGAAAGGCGTTGCCATTTTCCCGCTTGCTTATGAAAAAAAATTAAAACCAGCATGTGAATCCCTTGACTATTACTCTGTCTTGCATCCAATATTTAGTAAAAATCAGCTGTGTTTTCTACCAAGAAAGTAGATCTCACATGTGTTCTGCTTTACAGTTGGTCAGCCATCACCTTATCCCAATCCCCACACTTACACTCATCCTGCAAAAATTCCTGAATCTTCTCTTGCCCACAAGTACAACATATAGGAAAAAAAACCTTAAAAAAACTAAATAAATTTATATTCTTTTTTCCTTAAGACTTCTTTATGCATCCTTATCAATCAAAAAATTAATCTAAAGGCTGACATGCCTTGAAAATAACCTGAATAATCCTTATTTGCTTCCTATCCCTCCTCAGTTCATAAGTCTCCCAAATCTTGAGTAGAATCTACTGACCCCGATTTTTCCCAAATATTGTTTTGTTGTCAAGGTTTTGTAAATACTGTTCCTTTGACTTGGAACACTACAAATCCACTCTAGTTTCCCAGATTCAAGTCCTACTCCTACTCTTAGAAAATAGTGGCTTCGCAAACACAAAAGAGAATAATGTAATAATTGTCCACGGAACTTGTCAAATTCAGAAAAGAAAGAGCTTTGGGACCTAAAGAAATTAACGCTTGAGGTAGAAGGTGTAAAAGCTGAAACTCAAGAGCAAAATAGCCGAGGAAATTGTTAGAAACTATAATTTTGGTTTTCTTATGCCATACGCTAAAAGAACCCCATTTAAAATAATATGAAAGACTGCATTTGGATTAAGAAATATGATTATACTTTATTTACAAATCTATTATTCATATGGCCCATAGGAAACATTAATGTACTGTGTTCAAGATAAATTATTGTCTTGGGGCGTTAAAACACTCTGTTCTCCCAGTTTACATTAAATCAGGAGACATCTGATTTTAGTCATTACCTCTTAAAAATGACTTTAAATAATGCAAATTTGTTCAAAATGGAACACTTTAAACACATTTTATTGATTTTGTTAATCCTGAAAAAAGGAATACCTGAAAAAACAGCACTTACCATAACATGCTGGTTTATGAGACCAACCATTGTTATCACACACTATGGAACCTGTGCGCCCATCTCTGCTTTCAAATCCATCGAGGCATTCATAGTCCAACGTGTCATTGACTTTAAACCACTCGCTATTGTTTCTGATTCTGGCGTTCTCCAATACTGGCATGTCACAAGATTCTAATGCATAATAGAATCCAAGGTTTCATTTCTAATATTGTTTAATGGACAATGTAATTAAGTCTCATCCCAAGGAGGTCAAAAAAGCTTTATCAATTAGTATGTGCCAATAAATTAAGTATCCATGTTAAAAGAATACCAGTGATAAATCATTGTCCTGAAAAAGTTACTCAAAATGAAAAATTATGTTTCTACACAGATTTTTTCTTATCATTGTGAAAAATTAATTCTAAGAATAATTTTCTCATTTATACTTATGTGTTTATCCCATGTTTATAATAAAATAGGCCGTTACAGGTGTATCAATACTTTATCTAGCAAAGTGGAAGAGCATTTTGTGAATTAAGATGCCAAACTAATTAGGAGTGTGACAAATAGGCCAGATTGGTTGATTTAAGATTAATTTTCAACAGTGCAAGTAATAAACATTCTATAAAACTGTACTTTACAACATAATAATTTCTAAAGCTCATAAGCTTATTTTCTTTCCCCAATATATTCCTAATGGCTGTGTATTTTTTTAAACTTACCAAGATTGAATAGAGAGATAATTCACCTTTTAAAAATTCGTTATAAGGAAGTAAAATGTTAAAAGTTTCAATTTTTGCTAACACAATAGTAGAATGATGTTAATAAAAGTTTTAAATTATTCATCTCAAATGTTATACTGTGTTATGTAGGCAGCTACCTTAAAGCTTTAAAAAAGAAAGCAAAGCTATACTAGTGAAAAATGAGAGAAAGAGATTTTCTCTTCCACGAAAAGAGTGTTTTAATGGATAACTGATTACAATTTAGTATAAAATGAGTGCGATTTGGGAACAACTTTATCATTTTTTTCCTGTGGCTAGTGCCCATAGTAAACATGGAAATGGAAAGAAATATGGAAATGAAAACAGTAGAAATGGATATCCAAATATCCACTTAACTCTGAATATGCTAAATATAGTTCAAACTATCATCGTGTAGCTTTGGAGGATAAGATAAACTGTGCAAATTGTTCTTAGAAAATCTTCATAAATATCTAGGGACAGGGAAATCTTTCAACACAGCTGCACTTGGTACTATCTAGAAACACTTCTGTCTCTAATAAATAGATGTTTATGCAGATTTCCTAAGGGAGAGGATAAATTAAAATTATGCACTATGGACCCAGGTCTTCACTTAAAAATGTAACTTTTAGGGCGCCTGGGTGGCTCAGTGGGTTAAGCCGCTGCCTTCGGCTCGGGTCATGATCTCAGGGTCCTGGGATCGAGTCCCGCGTCGGGCTCTCTGCTCAGCGGACAGCCTGCTTCCCTTCCTCTCTCTCTCTGCCTGCCTCTCTTGTGATTTCTTTCTATCAAATAAATAAATAAAATCTTTAGAAAAAAAATGTAACTTTTATGTCTAGGAACAAAGAATGACATAAAAGTTTAATCACCTTAAAATAGGTACAGTAGTCACAAGGATGTCAGCTAAAAATTAATGAGTTTATAAGAGAATACACATAAGGCTCGCTATCTAGTTTCCAAATCACAGGATGTTTTATGTTAAATAATTAATTAATTAAAGAGAGGAAGTTTTAAAGTGGAAGAAAACTTGAACTGAAAGATGGACTGATATTCCACCCTCCAAGTGATTAATTTTAATAGTAAAAAATATATTTTTTCATTTATCTTTTTAAATGGGAACCACGTCAGTCCTTGCCTGCAGAGAAGAATTAAGTAAGAGTAAACTTTTGCACAGTGATCATCAGGATAATGAATATGAACATAAAATGACTCACTAATACATGTGGGTTGAGGAGACCATCCACTTTCCAGACATGTAATTGATCCTGAAGTTTTACCCTCTGGTGTTACATATCCTGATTTACACTGATATTTTGTTTTTTTATTCAAGGGATATGCAAATTCATATTCAGAAAAAAATCCATTTTCAATTTTTATATCTGATTTTGAGCATCTTTCTGAAAGGGAGAAAGTATAAGGAAAAGATAAGCATATAAATAAACATTTTTATGAAGAATCAAATAATGTAACAATATAAAAAATAATGAGTCATTTATAAATGAAAACCCAGAAAATCTGAATCACCCAAATTCTTGAGACAGAGAAAATAAGCTATGTGCTTCCAAAGACATTAAATCAGGATAGTTCATTAAAAATAAATTTTTTTTTGGAATAAAGAAGCAAAATTCAGAATACTGAGAATCCCTTCTAGGATAATATTAGAAATTTGTCTAATGGATCTGGAATCCTACAGCGTGCCAGAATTATACTGGCAACGGATCCTCTCCGGGTACTTGTTTTAAATATTGTGTACTTAGCATTTCTTTAGCAACCCAGCATTCAGTTAACTAATTGAAATATCTCAGATCAGGTGGTGATCTCAGAGAATCTGCCATCATAGCTACTACAGTTCTGAGAATTTGAAGTGTTTGTCATCATAATTTGGTGCTTGAAACCACATGAGTTTGATGAATATGACACAGATTAACACATTACATTCATTTATCTTCTAATACCAAAATGATGATCCTCAAATTATGTATAGCTTCACTTGAAACAATAAAGAAGACTTCTGTCAGTTACCAGGTCTCTTCACAAAATTCAGCTTTATTTATCAACTAGCCCATGGATAAAGAAGAAATCAAAGGAGAAGACATGGAGTATATATTTTTTCATAATTGGTAATTTTATTCCTTCACATGGGACACCTAACACTCAGGATATGGAATTAAAGTATATAATTTTTTTTTTTTTTTTTAAGACAAGCAATGCCTATGTGGCTCAGTTGGTTGAGCATCTGATTCTTGTTCTCAGCTCAGGTCTTGATCTCAGGACTGTGAGTTCAAGCCCAGTGTTGGACTCCAAGCTGGGCACAGAGCTTACTTAAAAAAATAAATTAAAAAAGATATTAAGTCTTTTCAATTGAATGATAAGAAAAACTTTTAAATAAAATTTTGTGAGATGATACTAAAGTAGTGCTGAGAGGGAAATTTTACCATTATATAACTATGATAGAAAAGAGTAGACAGCATATTGATTCATTGTTTCTGTTTTAAGAAATTAGAAAAAAAAACAGCAAAGAGAACCTAACATACACATAAATTTGAAAATACAGACTGTTTTTAGGGAGATGGTGGAATAGGGTGCTTTATTATTTCTATTTGATTTATTCCTGCTCTAATTTTTATTATTTCCTCCCTCTAATTTTGGGCTTGTTTTGTTTTTCTTTGTTTCTTGAGGTATAAAGTTGGGTTGTTTATATAAGATCTATTTTAATGTAGGAATTTGTCATTAAAAACTTCCCTCTTCCCGTCACTTTTGCAGCATTTCTAAATTTTGTTACATTGTGTTTTTATTTTTATTTGTCTCAAGATTAAAAAAAACACAAAGATTTTATTTATGTATTTGACAGAGAGAGGAGACATAGCCAGAGAGGGAACACAAGCAAGGGAGTGAGAGAGGGTGAAGCAAGCTCCCCACTGAGCAAGGAGCCCAATGTGGGACTCGATCCCAGACCTTGGGTTCATGACCGGAGCCAAAGGTGGATGCTTAACAACTGAGCCACCCGGGCATCCCTTGTCCAAGATATTTAAAAAAATTCTCTTGCACTTTCTTCTTTGACCCCATTGCTGTTTGAGAGTGTGCTGTTTTCTTTCCATTTGTGAATTTTCCCATTCTTTTTGCTGTTACTGATTTCTAGTTTTACTCCACTGTGGTTGAAAAAGATACTGTATGGAATCTTTCATGTGCAGTTGAGGAGAATGTACTCTTCCACTGTTGGGTGGAAAATTCCATATATATCTATTAGATCCATTTTTTATATTGTTTTTCAAATCTAGAACTTCTTTCTTGAATTTCTGTCTGGGTGTGCTATCTATTAATCAAAGTGGGGTAGTGAAGTCTAATATTATTGTGTTGCTATCAATCTCCTCTTTAGATCTGCCAATATTTGCTTTACATATTTAGGAGTTCCAGTGGTGCATCCACAATGTTGAAAATTGCCATGTTGAAAATAGCTACATCTTCCAGTTTAGACATAAAGTCAATTTTTAATTTTTTAAAAAGATTTATTTATTTATTTATTTGGCAGACAGAAATCACAAGTAGGCAGAGAGTCAGACAGAGAGAGAGAGGAGGAAACAGGCTCTCCGCTGAGCAGAAAGTCTGATGTGGGGCTCGATCCCAGGACCCCGGGACCATGACCCGAACTGAAGGCAGAGGCTCTAACCCACTGAGCCACCCATGCACCCCAATTTTTAATTTTTCTGATAGAATTATAGCCACTCCAACTTTCTTTGGTTGCCATTTACATGAAATACCTTCTTTCATTACTTTACTTTTAACCTATTGTGTCTTTAAATCTAAAGTGAGTTCTTGTTTTTTTACTTATTCAGGTACTGTATTCCTTTTAATAGGTAAGTGTAGGGGCGCCTGGGTGGCTCAGTGGGTTAAAGCCTCTGCCTTCAGCTCAGGTCATGACCCCAGGGTCCTGGGATCGAGCCCCGCATCGGGCTCTCTGCTCAGCGGGGAGTCTGCTTCCTCCTCTCTCTCTCTCTGCCTGCCTCTCTCCCTACTTGTGATCTCTGTCTGTCAAATAAATAAAATCTTTAAAAAAAAATAGGTAAGTTTAATCCATTTACATTTAAAGGAATTATTGATAGGTGAACGCTCACTAATCACCTTTGGCTAACTGTCTTCTGTTTTGCAATTGTTTTTTTCAATCTCTTCCACTTTTGATGACTTCCTTTGCCTTATAGTTATTTACTTTTTAATCTCCTTATCTTTTGTGTGTCTATTATAGATTTTCTTTCCTGCTTTATTGAAATATAATTGACAAAATTTTATATATAAAGTGTACAATAAAATGATTTGATACACATATACATTTGAAAATGATTTTAAAAATCGCATTAATCACCTCACATACTTTTTTTTTGTAGCTGGAATACTTAAGATCTACTCTTTTAGGAAATTTCAGCTATACAATACATTATTACTAACTACAGTCATCATACTGTACCTTAGATCTTCAGGATTATTCATCTTATAACTGAAGGCTTACAGCCTTGGATAAGCATCTCATTTCCCCCATCTGCAAGTCCCTGATAATTACCATTCTATGATTTTGACCTTTTCTTTCTTCTTTTTTGATTTTATCTACAAGTTTAATCGTGAAGTATTTGTCTATCTCTGGCTTATTATGTTTAACATAATGTCCTCTACATTCAACCATGTTGTTGTCAATAGAAAGATTCTCTTTTATCTCATGGTTGAATAATATTCCTATATATATCTATCTATCTCACATCTTCCTTATCCATTCAACAGTCAATGGACACTTAGGTTGTTTCTATATGTTGGCTATTGTGAATAAAGCTATAATGAACACAAGGGCACAGATATTTCTTCAAGACACTGATTTCATTTCCTTTAGATATAAACCCAGAGATGAGAGAATGCTGTATTATATGGCAGTTCTATTAACTTCTTGGGGAATTCCATACTGTTTTCCATATGCCTATAACATATTACATTCCCACACAAAGTATACAAGTATTCCCTTTACTGCACATTCTTACCAACGTTTGTTATCTCTTGTCTTTTTGGTAAAACCCATTTTAACAACTATGAGGTGATAGTTCATTGTGGTTTTGATCTCCATATGTGGTTTTGATATTCACACACACACACACAGACACACACACACAGACACACAGACACACACACACACACACACACACACACATATATATATATACGCAGATCTATGGTTTGCAAATATTTTCTCCCATTCCATGGGTTGCCTTTTCATTTTGTTGATTTGCTGAGTAGAAGCTTTTTCATTTGATATAGCTTTATTTATTTCAGCTTTGCTGTCTGTGCTTTGATGCCATGTCCAAAAAATATTGCCAAGACCAATGTCAAGAAGATATGTATCTTCTAGGACTTCTATAGTTTCAAGTCATGTTTAAGTCTTTAATTAATCTAGTTAATTTTCATTAGTGCTTTAATATTGTGTTTTCTTTCTTTCTTTCTTTCTTTGGCTTGTGGATATCCAGCTTTTCCAACACTATTTACTGAAGATATACTTTCTGCATGTGTATTCTTGGCTCTCTTATCAAATTTTAATTAAAGATATATGTGTGAGTTTATTTCTGGCTTCTATTTTTATTCTGTTGGTCAGCCAATAAGATATCATTTTCATTTTAATCACTTTATAATATAGTTTGAAATTAGGAAGCATAATGCTTTCAGCTTTGCTCTTCATTTCCTTCAGCTTAGCTCTTCTTTCTCAAGATTGTTTTGGCTCTTTGGGAGTCTTTGTGGTTCCATGTAAATTTTAGGATTATTTATTCTACTTCTGTGAAAAATGCCAGTGCTATCTTGACAAGAATTGTATCTATTCATAGCTTTGGGTAGTATGCATATTTTAAAAATATTAATTCATCCAATCCATGAACATAGACTATCTTTCCATTTATTTATATCTTCTTCAACTTATTTTATCATTGTCTTATTGTTTCAGGATACAAGTCTTTAATCTCTTTAGACAGATTTATTCCTAGGTATCTTATTATCTTCATGCTATTGTAAATGGTACTTAAAAAAAAGATTTTTTTTTTAAAGATTTTATTTATTTATTTGACAGAGAGAGAGATCACAAGTAGGCAGAGAGGCAGGCAGAGAGAGAGGAGGAAGCAGGCTCCCTGCGGAGCAGAGAGCCCGATGCGGGGCTCGATCCCAGGACCCTGAGATCATGACCTGAGCCGAAGGCAGCGGCTTAATCCACTGAGCCACCCAGGCGCCCCTAAAAAAAAAGATTTTATTTATTTATTTGACAGAGAGAAAGAGATCACAAGTAGGCAGAGAGGCAGGTGGAGAGATAGGAGGAAGCAGGCTCCCCGCTGAGCAGAGAGCCTGATTTGGGGCTCGATCCCAGGACCCTGGGATCATGACCTGAGCCAAAGGCAGAGGCTTTAACCCACTGAACCACCCAGGTGCCCCGTAAATGGTACTGTTTATAAAATTTCTTCCTGATAGCTCATTATTCATTACACAACAGATTTTTGTGTATTGATTTTGTATCCTGTGAATTTATTGACTTCATTTATTAATTCTAACTTTTTCTTTTTTTGGTGGAATCTTAGGGTTTTCTCTATATGTCATCTACAAACAGATAATTTTACTTCTTTATTTTTTATTTGGGTACCTTTCATTTCTCTTTGTTCTACAGTGGTGAAAGTGTGTATCCTTGTTTTTTCCCTTATCCTCAAGGAAAAGGTTTCAGCTTTTCACCATTAAATATGATGTTAGTTATAGGCTTCTTATTTATGGCCTTTATTATGTTGAGGTACATTTCTTCAATACCTAATTGTTGAGAGTTTTTATCATAAATGGATTGTGAATTGTGTCAAATGCTTTTTCTTCATCTATTGGGATGACTATATGATTTTAATCCTTTGTATTGTTAATAGGGTTTGTGATACTGATTTTCATCTGTTGAACTATCCTTAAGGTCCATGGATAAACCCAACTTCATTATGGTGTATGAATCTTTTAATATGCTGTTGAATTCAGTTTGCTAATATTTTGTTGAACATTTCTGTATCTGTGTTTATCAGTGATACTGCCTATAATTTTTTTCTTTTAGCGTACTCATCTAACTTTGGTATTAAAGTAATGCTGATCTTGTAAAGTAGTTTTGGAAGTGCCGACTGCCCTTAAATTTTTGGAATTGTTTGAGAAGAATTGGTATTAATTCTTTAAATTACAATGAAAACTTTGATTCCAGAACTTTTCTTTGCAGAGATATTTCAAATTAATGATTCAGGCTTGTTCCTTGTTATTGGTTTGTTCAGATTTTCTATTTCTTTTTTTTTTAATATTTTATTTATTTATTTGACAGAGATCACAAGTAGGCAGAGAGGCAGGCAGAGAGAGAGGGAGAAACAGGCTCCCCACTGAGCAGAGAGCCCGATGCGGGGCTTGATCCCAGGACCCCGAGATCATGACCTGAGCCGAAGGCAGAGGCTTAAACCACTGAGCCACCCAGGCGCCCTGAGATTTTCTATTTCTTAATGATTTTGTTTTGGCAAGTTTTGAATTTCTAGGAATTTATACATTTCTTCTGTGTTATCCAATTTATTCGTAAGTAATTGTTTATTGTTGTCTCTTATGAACATTTGCATTTCTGTGGCATCAGTCAACTATCTTAATGTATGATCAAGTACTGTCTTTCCATTGCATTATAACATCTTCAATTTCTTTCATCAGTATTTTATAGTTGTCAGAGTGCAGATCCTTTACCTTTTTGGTTGGTTTACTCTTAGGTATTTCATTATCTTTGGTGCAATTGGAAATGGGACAATTTTCTTAATTTTTCTTTCTGCTACTTTATTATAGCTGTACAGAAAGACAATAGATTTCTGTACTATGATTTTGTAACCTACAAATTGACTGAATTCGCGGATCAGTTCTACCAGGTTTTTTTTTTTTTTTTTTAGTTCTACCAGGTTTTGATGGAGTCTTTTGGATTTTCTATATAGAATACCATGTCATCTGCAAATAGTGACAATTTTACTTTTTTCTTACTGAT
Source organism: Meles meles (assembly GCF_922984935.1). NCBI lineage: Eukaryota > Metazoa > Chordata > Mammalia > Carnivora > Mustelidae > Meles > Meles meles. Next base: position 24,697,497 of record NC_060082.1, on the reverse strand, counting down.
TTGGATATATTTTATTTCCTTTTGTTTTCTGATTGCTGTGAGTAGGCCTTCCAGTACTATGTTGAATAAAAGTGGTGGGATATCCTTGTTTTGTTCCTGACCTTAGGGGAAAAGCAGTTTTAGGGGAAACTCAGTTTTACCCCATTATGGGTGATATTAGCTGTGGGTTTTTCATATGTGGCCTTTATTATGTTGAGGTATGTTCCCTCTAAACCTACTTCGTTGAGGGCTTTTATCATGAATGGATGTTGTACTTTGTCAAATGCTTTTTGTCAAAAAAGCAATTTCTGTTGAGATGATCTTATAGTTCTTATCCTTTCTTTTACTGATGTGATGTATCATGTTGATTGATCTGTGAATCTTGAACCGCCCTTGAAACCCAGGGATAAATTCCACTTGATTGTGGTGAATATTTTTAAAAAATGCGTGTTTTTACATACATACAAAAATGTATGCTTGTTAGTATCTTGTTATGGATTTTTGTGTCCATGTGACATTTTGGTGTCTTTTGTGTCATCAAAAATATTGACTCCTAGTTCTCTTTTTTGTGGTGTCTTTATTTGGTTTTGGTATCAGGGTAGTGCTGACCTCATAAAATGGATTTGGAAGCTGTCCTTCCTTTTTTATTTTTTTGAAATAGTTTGAGAATAATAGGTATTAATTTTTTCCTAAATGTTTGGTAGAGGGATGCCTGGGTGACTCAGTCAGTTAAGCATCCGACTCTTGTTTTCAGCTCAGGTCATGAACTCAGTGTCATGAGATCCAGCTCTGTATCAGGCTCTGAGCTCAGCAGGGAGTCTGCTTGGATTCTCTCTGAGTTCCCCTATGCCCTTCCATCCCCACCCTCTCTCAAAACATAAAAGTAAATCTTAAAAGAAAATGTTTCATTAGTTCATCTCTGAAGCCATCTGATCTTGGACTTATTTATTGGGTTTTTTGATTACTGATTCAATTTTTTTTTCTGCTGCTAATTGGTTGGCTCAAATGTTCTGTTTCTTCCTGTTTCAATCTTGGTAGGTTTATATTTCTGAGAATTTAGTCGTTTCTTCTAGGTTGTCCAATTTGTTAGCATGTAGTTTTTCAGAATATTCTCTTATAATTGTTTGTGTTTTTGTGGTGTTGGTTGTTGTTTCTCACCTCTCATTTGTGATTTTATTTATTTGGTTCCTTTTTCTTTTTGGTAACTTTGACTAGGCGTTTATCAAATTTATTAATTTTTTCAAAGAATGAGTTCCTGGTTTCACTTATCTGTTCCATTGTTTTTCTAGTTTCTGCATCATTTATTTCTGCTCTAATCTTTATTATTTCCTTCCTTCTGCTGGCTTTAGGTTTTGTTTCTTTTGTTTTTCCAGCTCCTTTAGGTGTAAGTTTAGGTTGTTTAGTTGACAGTTTTCTTGCTTCTTGAACTAGGCCTGTATTGGTATAAATTTTCCCCTTGGAACCAGTTTTGCTGAATCCCAAAGGTTTTGAACTGTTATGTTTTCATTTTCCTTTGTTTCTATGTACTTTTTAATTTCTTCTTTTATTTCCTTGGGCCCATTCAATGTTTAGTAGCATGTTACTTAACCTCCATGTATTTGTGGTCTTTTGGATTTTTTTCTTGTGGTTGATACCTACTTTCATACTATTGTGGTCAGAAAAGATGCATGGTATGACTTTGATCTTTTTGAATCTGTTGAGGTTTCTTTTGTGGTCTAATATGTGTTCTATTCTATGTGCACTTGAAAAGAGTGTGTATTTTGATGTTTTATGATAGAATGTTCTGAATGTATAAATCCATCCGATTCAGTGTGTCAAAGTCATTGTTTCCTTTTTGATTTTCTATTTATATGATCCGTCCATTGATGTAATTGGGGTGTTAAAGTCCCCTACTATTATTGTATTATTATTGATTAATTTCTTTATGTTTGTTATTAACAGTTTTATTTGGGAGCTCCCATATTGGTTGCATAAAGATACCATTGTTGGATCTTCTTGTTGTATTATCCCCTCTATCATTATATGTTGTCCTTCTTTGTCTTTTGTTACAGTCTTTGTTTCAACGTCTATTTTGTCCAATATAAGCATTGATAACCCAGCTTTCTTTTGACACTCATTTGCCATGATAAATATTCTCCATCTCCTCAGATTCGATCTTCAGGTGACTTTTGTTCCAAAATGAGTTTTGTAGGCAGCATATAGATGGGTCTTGTTTTATCTATTCAGTCAACTTATGTCTTGATTGGAGAATTTAGCCCATTTATGTTCGAAGTAACTTTTCCCATTCAAACTATTTATTACCATTTTATTACCTGTTTTGTGGTTATTTCTGAAGATTTTCTAGAATCCTTTCTTGTCTTTCTCTCTTTTTTGGTTTACTGGTTTTCTTTAGTGACATATTAGATTTCTTTCCCTTTATTCTCTGTATATTTATTAGTGGTTTTTGGTTTGTGGTTACCATTAGGTTTGCATGTAACATATTCTGCACATAGCAATCTATATTAAGTTAATGGTCATTTAAGTTTGAACACATTCTTACTCCTCTCTTTCCCTGGTATATGGTGTCATATTTTATATCCTTTTATTTTTTGAATTTGTTGACTGATTTTTTTTTACAGAAATATTCATTTTTATTGCTTTGTATTACTTATGTTCATACTGTCACTTTTGCTGTCTTCTCACTCGGAGTCCCCTTTAATATTTCTAGCATGGCTGGTTTAGTGGTCATGAACTGCATTAATTTTTGATTGTCTGGGAAACTCTATTTTTCTTTCTATTCTGAATAATGGGATTTCTGGTTAGAATATTCCTGGCTGCAGATTTTTTGCATTCAGGACTTTGAATTTATCATGCCACTCTCTTCTGACTTGGAAAATTTCTGCTGAAAATCCCATGGTAGCCTTTTGGGTTTTCCCTTATATGTTACTGTCTTTTTGTTTGTTTTGTTTTGTTTTTGTCTTGCTGCTTTAAAAATTTTTTCTATATAACTATGCTTTGCCAATTTAATTATAATATTATAATTGGTATGGGTCTGCTTTTATTGATTTTGGGGGTTCTCAATACCTCCTGTATCTGGATATCATTTTCTTCCCCAAGACAATAGATGTTTTCTGCTATTATTTCTTCAAATAAATTTTCTGCCCCCCTTTTCCTCTATTTTTCTTCTAGGTATCCTATAATATGAGTGTTGTTTTGTTTGATACAGTCACTGAGTTCCCTATGTCTATTTTTATTTTGCATAATTCTTTTTTTTTTCTTTTGTTAAGTGTGATTACTTTCTGTTACTGTCTTCTAGGTCATTAATTCATTCCTCTGTTTCTTCCAGTGTGCTGTTCATTCCATCAAGTGTGTTTCTCATTTTGTTTATTGAGCCCTTGATCTCTATTATGTTATTCTTTATCTCTGTGTTAAAGGTCTCACTCAGGTCTTTGACTTTTTTCACAAGTCCAGTGAGTATCTTTATAATCATTACTTTAAATGATCTATCAAGCATATTGCTAATATATATTTTACTTACATTTCTGGCTGTGGTCTTGTATTATCCTTTCATTTGGGACAAATTGTTCTTTTTAAATTATTTTTCTAAATTTCTGTGCATACTTCTTTGTTCAGAAAGTCAGCTACTTCTCCTGTTCTTGAGGGTAATGGCCTTATGAAGAAGAAGTTCTATAGTGCCTTGCAGTGTTGTGACCCCTGTGTCCCAGGGCCTGACACTTCAGGGTGCTCTCCAATGTGTGCTGTATGCACACTGCTGTTGTGTCCTGACTGCTTTATCCTTTAGGCCAGTCATCTGCAGAGGCCCTCTTTCCATATTGTGGTCAGTATTTGGTCCCTGATCTGACTGTGGCGAGTTTTAACTAGGTGTTTGTGGTCTGCTTGTGAAATGAGACCTCTTATCACCATTCCTGGAATCAGGGGTCTCCAAACTCCCAGGCTGGGAGATGTGGTGAGGGTAGGGATTTGGGTCAGTCTCCTGCAGGAGGAGTCTGGCTCCTCAGGGACTGAGGCACACATGACTGGAAGTGTGTTTCCATTAGAGCACAGGGAGTTGGGACTTGGTGCAAACAAGTTAGGTAGTGAGTGCTGGCCCTGTGCTAGTTCCCACAGGTGGCTCTGTGTTATGTTGAAGAGTCAGGGGTGGGTGAAAGGCACCTTCTAGCTCCTTTGTTCCCAAAGGGGTCTCTCTGGGGGAACTGACTTTCTGCAACACACTCCTCACTGTGTGCCCCCGGTGCTTTTCAGATTGCTCTTTCCAGCTGTATGTTCTCAGGCTGTTTGTTACCTTTTCTTCAAGTCCCAATGCCCATTGAGCTGTCCCAGAGCCAAACACACTGACCTTTAAGACCCCAGCATTTAAATTCCACGAGTTATAAGAATTATGAAATTTGGGCTCTCTCACTTTCTAAGACAATTGCCATGGTGATTCATTTCCCCATGTGCTGCCTTGTGTGTTAATCTGTCCCTTGCCTTCCTCTGTAACCATGGCTTTCTCCCCACCTCAGTGGCCATAATCCATTCCTTTCCAACTGTGTCTCTGTACTTCTTCATTGTGGTCCCTCCATGACCTTAAGTTGTCGAATTTGTTCTGCCACTCTTCAGGTTGATTTCTGGGGTATTTAGGATGATTTAATGGTTATCTAAGTGTATTTATGGGATGAGGCAAGCCTAGATTCCTCCTACTCCACTGCCATCTCCTTCCTTCCACTGCTGGTGTCACTTTATTATTACCGGCATCTTTGTGTTTCTTTTACTGTTTTCTTGACTAATACCTACCACTAAACATTTATTTTGCTATATATGTATTAAGAAATTTGTATATCCATTCATACATAATTGGAAAAAATAAGGATAAGTATATGTATTGGCAGAAATTAGAAAGTTGATATAAACATTTTGCTATAGTTAATGAAAATGTGGGTTAGAAAACCATAAATATACTGGGATCTCAGCCCATGTACTTACTTAGAGGAAAGCATTCGGGAGGAGGGGACCAATCATTCTCTGTACATGTCATTATAGTCTGCTCATTTGGAAGACTGTAACCAGAATTACATTTAACTCTCACAGATTCACCTTGGGAATATTTTTCTTCATACCGTGGATAAACTCCATTTTTCAAATAATTGAAAATACATTGTCCTAAAAATTATAAAACCCATAAAAACATTTAAAATAATAAGTTAAAAATTATTTGTACAATATTTAAGCTATAATTCCTACGTATCCAAAAATAACATGCAACTCAAGAAAAATTAAATCTACTACCAAATGTGTAAAAAGATAAAATCAATATTTGATATTATTTATCTTCAGTTTTTATAATTAAAATGCATATGAATGATATGGGTGTTTTTGAAAACTTCTATCTTTATCTGTAAAGTGATTTTTATGAAGAGCTCCTTATAAAAAGAAAAATGTATATGGGTCTTTTTGCTCATAAAACTCATCCTTTGGCCTTATTTTGTCATACAAGGCTTAATGGTACTCACTTATGCATTTTTCCCCCTCTACTATTTGAAATATTTACAGATACACAATTGGAAAAACGTTTACTTACTCTGGCATGGTTCTGCTGGGTCCCATCCTTTCTGTGTGCAAGTAATGTATCCCCCACTTTGTTTTAAAGGAGTCACAAAATTGGCATCACAGTAATAGTAAAAATATGCTCTTAACCCTGCTGGAAAGTATAAACTATGCAAATATCCACTGTGTAAGCGTCCATGCTTTATTTCTGGAACATCACAGGTCTTTGCTTGCAATACAAAGGAAAGAAACAAAAACAGTATAAATAATGTTTTACCTTAATAAAAAAAATCAAATTAGAAATGAATTGTTTCATTTCTTAAGGAATCTCCATGCTGTTTTCCAAAGTGGTTGCACCAACTTGCATTCCCATCAACAGTGTAAGATGGTTCCCATTTCCCTACATCCTCTCTAACACTTGTGGTCTACTGGGTATTTACCCCAAAGATAGAGATGTAGTGAAAAGAAGGACTATCTGTACCCCAATGTTCATAGCAGCAATGGCCACAGTCGCCAAACTGTGGAAAGAGCCAAGATGTCCTTCAACAGATGAAGGGATAAAGAAGATATGGTCCATACATGCAATGGAATATCATGCCTCCATCAGAAAAGATGAATACCCAGCTTTTGTATCAAGATGGTTGGGAATAGAGGAGATTATGCTGATGAAGTAAGTCAAGCAGAGAGAGTCAATTATCATATGGTCTCACTTACTTGTGGAGCATAAGGAATAACATGGAAGACATTGGGAGAAGGAGAGGAGAAGGGGGTTGGGAGAAATCAGAGGGGGAGATGAACCATGGGAGACTGTGGACTCTGAGAAACAAACTGAGGGTTTTGGAGGGGTGGGGGTTGGTGGGTTGGGTGAGCCAGGTGGTGGGTATTATGGAAGGCATGTATTGCATGGAACACTGGGTGTGGTGCATAAACAATGAATCTTGGAACATTGAAAAAATAAAGTTTAAATAAAAAAAAACTTAATCTCTTGAAACAAACTGAGAGTTGCTGGGAGGTGGGGGGTTGGGATACAGTAGCTGGGTTAGAGACACTGGGGAGGGTTTGTGCTATGGTGAGAGCTGTGAAATGTGTAAGCCTGATAATTCACAGACCTGTACCCCTGGGGCAAATGATACATTATATGTTAATAAAAAAACTTATGATGTACTAAAAAAAATATATATATATATGAATTTCATGTAAATATAAAAATAAATTAAAAATTAAAAAGAATTGTTTCATTGGTGAATTATATCCTCTTAGTATAATTTCACTCATGGCAACAGGATTTCTAGGACAAGAGAAGTTGCAAAATTCAGATGACAGGGATATGTGATGAAGTTATTGTTAATGAAGTTAAAATTATATCTTGTGGGTGATATGATATATAAACTTGTAGGAAGACTCTTTTTTAAAATTATTTTTTAAGATTTTATTTATTTATTTGAAAGACAGAGATCACAAGCAGGCAGAGAGAGAGGAGGAAGCAGGCTTCCCACTGAGCAGAGAGCCCAATGTGGGGCTAGATCCCAGGACCCTCGGATCACAACCTGAGCTGAAGGCAGAGAGGCTTTAAGCCACTGAGCCACCCAGGCACCCCTGTAGGAAGACTCTTGAGGAATAAGACAGTACAGACCTATTTAATGAATTCTCCTTTAATATATATATATCCTAGCCCTGATTGATTAAATGAGCATCTTGGTTGAGAGATGAAGATACTGATATTATTGTCCAGATCATCTATCTTCTTTTCCATTCTTTTCTGTTCTCAATGGAAATCAGAGCCCTGCCTTTCTTCTCAAACCAACTCAATGTAGGGAGATAGTGGTATTTTTTTTTGGTAAGTTAACATTCATTAACTTATTTTTCTATTTATTGTAAATGGTGTAAGAAATACAGAGAAACACAAAAATTTTCCATTTGCCACATTATACAGAAAAATAATGTCTGAAACCAGTCATTGAGGCAAGTTTTCCTCTTTTTATTTAATCAGAGAAGTGGACTAAAATATTTCTTTTTTTTAAAAAAAGGTATTATTGGGGCGCCTGGGTGGCTCAGTGGGTTAAAGCCTCTGCCTTCAGCTCAGGTCATGGTCCCAGGGTCCTGGGATCGAGCCCCGCATCGGGCTCTCTGCTTGGCGGGGAGCCTGCTTCCTCCTCTCTCTCTGCCTGCCTCTCTGCCTAGTTGTGATTTCTCTCTGTCAAAGAAATTAAAAAAAAAATTAAAAAAAAAAGGTATTATTTATTTGACAGAGACTGAGAGATTACAAGTAGGCAGAGAGTGGGGGAGCAGGCTCCATGCTAAGCAGAGAGCCCAATGCGGGGCTTGATCCCAGGACCCTGAGACCATGACCTAAGCTGAAGGCAGAGGCTTAACCCACTGAGCCACCCAGCTGCCCCTAAAAATATTTCTTAACATCTAAATAGTTAATTAAGATTATAGTAAAAATTTGATTGTTATTACTAATCTTTTTTTCACTTCTTAATTTTTATTTTATTTTTTCTTTGCATTTTAAAAATTTATTTATTTATTTTCAGTGTAACAGTACTCATTGTTTTTGCACCACACCCAGTGCTCCATGCAATATGTGCCCTCTCTGTTATTACTAATCTTAATTGGTGAATGAGATATTTTAAAATATGTCATACATATGTCATAATATATATGACATACTTAAAAAGTCATACAGAATATTTCATATTATATGTGGTATATTAGACATATATATTACATATATATCATATATAATGTGACACACATGTCATAGTATGTATATATAGTGTATGTGAGGTGTTTAAAATGTCCTAATTACATAATATGTCATATACACCATATATAGGAGATGTTTTCAAACATGTCATATGTCATAATATGTATATTTTAGGAGAAAAGTGAATATTTGATGCCATGATAGTTTGATTCTTTTAAAACACAATAAAAAGTCCTATTTTTATTGAGGTATAATATAGTTGTATTTTATTGAGTTATTCTTATTTATTGAATATTTCTTACATATATGTTTAAGTGTTCTGTTGTTTATAAGACATTTATGTATAATATTTTCTAGAAAATTTTTCCCTTTTTGTTGGATGATTTAGAGATAATCTAGCACTTTTAATAACAGAGTAAGATTAATTTTTTTTCCATAAAATGATTTGATTGCAAGGAATCTTGAGCATCACATGAACAAAATTTCCAACACACACACACACACACACACACACACACACACACACACACACAGTATTCATTATCATCTTTATATACTTAAGTTTACTGATCCATTTTCTTGTTTGACTAGAGAAACTTTCCAGTAGTTTCTGCAGACTTGTTATTTGGATTATACACTTTGAATCCTTGCATATACTAATGTTTTTCTTTAATAAAGATTTAAAAAAAGATTTTATTATTTATTTGAGAGACAGAGAGAGAGAGATCATAATGGGGGTGGATGGTTACAGAGAAAAGCAGACTTCCCACTGAGCAGGAACTAGGGTTCATGACCTGAGCCAGAGGCAGAGGGTTAACCAACTGAGTCATCCAGGTGCCCCTTTAATAAGGATTTGTAAATTATGCCTTCTCTAGGTATAGATTCTTGGCCTACAGTCCATAGCTCTCATTGATAAAATTTTCCTCCCACTCTTTTTAAGCTTCCAGTGTTGAGATTAAGATGCTCATTTACTCTTAATTCCTTTTAAGTAAAGTTTTAGGGGTTTTTCCCTACTAATTTTAGAAGATTTAGATTATTTTCTCTCTACCCTTGAATGAATTGCATTGTGATAAATCAAGATGTGTTTCATTTAACAATAATTCTACCTTGTGCAAGCTTCAGTCTTTGGATTTGCAAGAACTGAGTCTTAAAGAATTCAACTAAATTAGCTGTGAAATTGTAAAGGAGAGATTTGAATCCTGGTGGTCTGATTTCAGAACAACTATGGTTATCTACCTATTATGGTGTTTCAAAGGATATCAATTAAAGAAAACAGCCTGATGAGATTTCTTCTCAAAAGGTATACAAGGGGGATAAAATTAAAAGTAAGTATTATTATTATGACAGACTTGAACCTCTTTACTATATTCCTCTTTCATCTGGGCACACTTAAATATGTTTTTATACTCTAACACGATCATCTCTGAAGCAAAAATAATACTTCACATACAGTCTGATCAGCACTGAGATTGGCAAGACTTAGAACAGCCTCATTCTACCTTAGATTTCTATCAGTGCAGGTTGTGGTCTCATAGTACTGGTGATTCTCTCATAGTTTTGACTGAAGCTAGTCTCAAAATAGATTAAAATATTCACTATTTTTTTTTAAACTAGGCTCCACACCCAGCATGAGGCCCGTGTGGGGTCTGAACTCATGACACTGGGATCAAGCCCTGAGCTGAAATAATGAGTCAGACACTTAACCAACTGAGCCCTTCAGACACCCCAAATATTCACTAATTTTAAAAGTATTTCTCATCTGTCTGTACTTGTACTTTGACCTAAGTCCAGGATCTTATAGAAGAATACATACAACTGATATCAGAGAAATATAAAGGGTCATAAAATACTACTATGAATGATTATACACCAATAAATTGGACAACATAGAAGAGATGGGTAAATTCCTAGAGCTATACAACCTACCAAGACTGAATCATGAAGAAATAGAAAATCTGAAAGACCAATTACTAACAAAGAGATTAAATCAGTAATCAAAAACTTCCCAAAAAACAAAAGTCCAAGACCAGATGGCTTTACCGGTGAATTCTACCAACATTTAAAAAAGATTAATGCCAATCCTTTTCTAAACTCTTCAGAAATATAGAAAATGAGGGAACACTTCCAAAGTCATTTTATGAGGCCAATGTTTACCCTGACACCAAAACAAGAGAAAGACACCAGAAGAAAAGAAAATTACAGGCCAAAACCTGAAAAACATAGGTGTAAAAATCTTCAACAAAGTATTAGCAAACTGAATTCAACAATACATTAAATGGATAATACACTTGGATCAAGTAGGATTCATTTCAGGGGTACGAGGATGGTTCAATATCCACAAATCAATGTGATATACCACATTAACAAAATGAAGGATAAAAATCCTATGATCATCTCAATAGCCGCACAAAAAGCATTTGATAAAATTCAATAACTTTTATGATGAAACTCTTAACAAAGTGTACACAGTAGAGAGGGAACATACCTCTCAATGTATAAAATTTATATATGACCAACTCACACCAACCTTATATTCAGTAGCAAAAACTTTTCCTCTAAGATCGGGATAAAGATAAGAATGCTCACTCTCACAACTTTTTTTTGAACATAGTGTTAGAAGTCTTAGCTAGAGTAATTAGGCAAGAAAAAGAAATAAAAGACATCCACTCAGAAAAGAAGATGTCACTATTTTCAGATGATGTGATATTATAGACGAAAAACCCTAAAAACACCACCAAAATTTGTTTGAATTAATAAATGAACTCAGTGAAGTTGCAGGATACAAGATCAATGTACAAAAATGTGGTGTGTTTCTATACACTAATGATAAACTATCAGGGAAATTACTAAAACAATCCCATTTACAATACCATCAAAAGGATAAAATATCTAGGAATAAATATATCCAAGGAGGTGAAAGATCTGTGCCCTGAAACTAGAAGACAATGATGAAATAAATCGAAGACACAAATAAATGAAACGTAGTCCATGTTCATGGTTTGGAAGGGTTAATATTATTATAATGTCCATACCACTCAAAGCAATCTATAGATTCAATGCAATTCCTATCAAGATTCCAATAACGTTTTTCACAGAAATAGAATAACCATCCCTAAAATTTGTTTGGAAACACAAAAGAATCCAAAAAGTGAAAGTAATCTTGAGAAAGAAGAACAAAGCTGGAGGCATCATACTTCTTGGTTTCAAACTATATTACAAAGTTACCAACTATGGTGTTGGCATAATAGCAAACAAATAGCTCAACAGAACAGAATAGAGAGTCTAGAAATAAACTCATGCAGATAAGGTCAGATAGTGTATGACAAAGAAGCCAAGAATATACAGTGGGGAGAGGACAGTCTCTTCAATAAATGGTGTTGAGAATACTGGACAGCCACATGCAGAAGAATGAATCTAGACCACCATCTACACCACATACCAAAACTAACACAGAATGGATTAAAGAGTTGAATGTAAGACCTGAAACTGAAAAGATAGGGGATAAACTCTTTGACATTGGTCTTAGCAATTATTTTTTAGATTTGACACCAAAAGCAAAGGCAACACAGGCAAAACTAAACAAGTGGGACTGCATTAAACTGAAAACTTCTGCATAACAAAGGAAACTGTCAACAAACTGAAAAGGCAACCTATTGAATAGGAGAAAATATTTGCAAATCATTTATCTGATAAGGGGTAAATACCTTAAAAACTCATACAAGTCAACAACAACAACAAAATCACAATAAGATATTAATTCACACTTGTTAAAACAGCTGTCAACAAAATGAAAAAAAAAAAGAAGTGTTGGTGAGGATGTAGAGAAGGGGAACATTTCTGCACTGTTAGTGGGAATGTAGAATGGTGCAGCCACTATGGGAACAGTATGATTTCTCAAGTAATTAATAGAACTACCATATAATCCAGCAATTTCTACTTCTGGGTATTTATCTGAAAGAAAGGAAAACACTAACTCGAAAAGATATATGTACCCCATGTTCTTTGCTACATTATTTATAAGAGACAAGATATGGAAGCAATCTTAAGTGTCCATTGCTGGATGAGTGCAGAAGGAAAATGTAACACACACACACACACACACACACACACGCACATGAACTATTCAGCCAAAAGAAGAAGGAAATATTGCCATTTGTGATGACATGAGTGGACTTTGAGGGTATTATGCTAAGTGAAATAAAATGGACAAAGAAAAATACCATATGAGCTATATTTGTAATCTGAATATACTGAATTTTTAGATAAAGAGAATAGGATGGTGGTTGCTAGAGGCAAGGCACAGGGGTAGCAGAAATGCGCAAAGGGAATAAAAATGTACAATCTTCCCAGAATAAAATAGTTAAATTATGGGGATGTAATGTGCAGCATGGTCACTCTAGTTGTTAATACTGTATTGTATATTTGAAAGTTGTTAAGAGAGTGGATCTTAAAAGTTTTTCTCAAAAGGAAAAAAATATTTGTAACTATGTGTGGTGATGGATTTAACTAGAAATGTGTTTGTAATTATTTCACAATATATACAAATATCAAATCATGTTGCATACTTAAAACTAAGATAAAATTATATGTCAAGTATATTTCAATCTATCAATCAATATTTTCATGATAATTGTTTTACACATTGAAGTCTGTTTCATAGTGATGATGGGATCTTCTTTAAGGGTTTTGAAAATTCATTCAGGACTTATGCCTAGAATTAATATTGAGACTTATTTGTATCATGACATTTTTTATTCATGTGTTGTCCAGTTTAAGTATCATATACCTTTACAACCAACTGCAGATATGTAAAGAAAATGGCAGAGGAAACATCTCCAGAAATAAAATACAGTACCTTGTTGAATTGAATGTCATTTTGGTACATGGGATGGCTTTAGAAAATTCCACAGTGTCTTTTCTTCCCTCCAAAATGTTGAGTCTAATTCTTTTCCCCTTGAGTATGCTAGACTTAGACACTCCCTCCTAGAGACCAGATATGGTTAAAGGGACAATGTGTGACTAGTTCATAAATGGTATGAGGGTTCCATCTCTCAGATCATGAGCTCTGGAGAAAGTTAGCTGCTGTTCAAGTAGACTATGAAGATGACCATGTGGTAAGGTATTGAGGCTTCCTGCCAAAAACCTGATGAGTGGGCCATCTTGAAGGCAGATCCTCTAGCCCAGCCAAGCCATCAGGTGACTGTAGCCGAGGTCAACATTCTGACTACAACACAAAAAGTGTCTGGCTCAGAAGTAGCTATCTAAGCACTCCCAAATTCCTGACCCATAGAAACTTGGAGATGATAAAAGTTTGTTGTTTTAAGAAAATGTATTTTGAGGGAATTTGTTCCACCGAAATAAATAATACATTCTGGTTTTACCAAATGTTTTAGTTCAGATAAAAATTACATTAGAGAAATTTATGTTCATACACATGCATATTTAACATTAAATAGCAAAAAGTAAAGAATTTTTAATATTCAAAACCATGTTTTTGATCCTGCTTAGAATTGTCTACTTTGAAGAGAAAAGAGTATCTCTGAAGCCTCTGCTTTACATACAGGGTAAGGCAAATATTTGAATTATTGTGTCCCCATTTTTGTTGTTGTTTAAGAGACAGTAATTTCAGAATTAAAAAGTAGGTCAAGGTATGAATGAAACTTACAAGAACATTTTGGAGGAGGTTCCCAGTGTTTACCGGAACATCTTGCTTTATTTCCAGCAGTTGGATAAAGGCCCTTTTTACAGTAATATGTGATTTCATTTCCAGTTCTGTATTGGATGGCTTTTGGTGTGTAGTCACCATTTGGAATATGAGGAGGACCACATACTACTTCTGAAAAAAAAATAAGGACATGTGGATAATGTTTAAATCACCACCCATTAAAATAATCATGTACATAAAAATAAAGGAAGCTGGATGTTATTTTTTTTATCCATGTAACAGCACAAAAGGGATTAAAATAGTCTCATATTCTTCCCACCATATCACTCATGTCCCACCACTATATCTCTCATCTGATATATCTGTGCCCCTTGGACTTCTCTCTCTCTCTCTCTTTTATGATTTTATTTATTTGAGAATGACAGAGTAAGAGAGAGAAAGCATGAGAGAGGGGAGGGTCAGAGGGAGAAGCAGATTCCCTGCTGCATGGGGAGCTCGACTTAGGACTCCATCATGGGACTCCAGGATCATGACCTGAGCCAAAGGAGATGGTTAACCAACTGAGCCATGCAGACTCTTGAAACCTCTTTCTCCAAGTCCTCACATACATCATGATATTTCATATGTGGCAATAAATTCATGACATATCACTTCGACTATTCTTTCCAACTGTTCTTCAACTACCTTGACATCTGTGGTTCTCATTCAGACTCTTTAAAAATATTCCAGGACTCTCCTTTCCAGACACTTAGTAGGACTTAGTAGGACTGCATATCTCTACCCATTTGAAATAGACATGGCCCTATGATTTGCATAGGACAATGAAATAAATGTAAAGTATCGTGTTTTCCTTCAGGGAGGAAGTTTAAAAAGCCATTCTGTGATTTTTTTTTAAAATGTTCTCTTCTCCATAGCTGCAGTGATTAGGGAAAGCCATTGAAAGTTGATGTCTTTATCCCTTGGTTCTTACAGTGAATATAATGAACAGAATCCCTTCAGACCTACATTGGAAGTGAGCATAAATAGGAAATTAACTTATGTCAAAATAAAGTTGGATTCAGATTCTGAGGTCTTACTTTAAAGTAGGTAACTTCATTGAAACCTGGAATGATGATTTAGTCTAATGTTCATTGACACCTGGAATGATGATTTATTCTAATATTTAAACAGGACAAGGGGACTCATCCAAAATAAGTGGTTTATAAATTATATTTGATGACTGGATAGGTAACTTAAGTATTTAATATTTTGGTGGGGCTCTGGAAGTAAAACATGTGACAAAAGTTAATGCCAGAGGACTTGTGCACCCATGTTCTTTGTGTAGGAACCATGAATGCCATGAAGACAAACAGCTGGACCTACACACCAACAGCTGAACATGGATCTAATGTGAATGATTATTGTTCTGTGTTCATTAACCTCTTCATAAAATATTTTCTAAATAATGCCTGAAAATGGAGGTCGCTCAATTGTAGGAGGGTATATTTTCCAAGGAGCTGTTTGTGAATTCAATCATTTTTTTTTTCTTGCGGGGGAAGGGGTTCCTGGCTGGTTCAGTCAGCAGAGCATGTGATACTTGATCTCAGGGTTGTGAGTTCAAGCCCCATATTGGGTGTAGAACTTACTTAAAATTAGAAAAAGTCAACTAAAAATTTTTTTAAAGAATAAAATCAACTCAAAAGCCAACTCTAGTTTTTGCAGAAGAGGATCATTGAACAAGGTGTACATATAATTATGAATCATATGATTAAAAGTTCAGAGGGCTCTTAAGAGTTCAACTCTTCTTACCATCTCCCCACCCACCCTGGCCCACAGTATGACCATATATGTAAAACTCACCCTTTTAGAAAGGCACTCGACCTCTGAATTTATGTTACTTGTTTCAGTCACTGCTGCAGCTCTCAACAGAAGTTGACTCACTCTTTTCCATAAATGTGTGCAAATATCTCAACACAGTTGTTACCGTGCTATAGCTGTATCTTCTTGCTATTCTTCTCATGATATGATTTCTTTTTTTAAAAATATTTTATTTATTTGACAGAGAGAAATCACAACTAGGCAGAGAGGCAGGCAGAGAGAGAGGAGGAAGCAGGCTCCATGCGGAGCAGAGAGCCTGATGCGGGGCTTGATCCCAGGACCCTGGGATCATGACCTGAGCCGAAGGCAAAGGCTTTAACCCACTGAGCCACCCAGGCGCCCCATTATATGATTTCTTAAACTCAACTATCTACATTCTCTCGTTGAGGTCATAGTTTTGAAACCACCTCTTTTAAAATGAGGTAGGCTAAGCAGAACACAATATTCCAGACATAACTTTTGGTGGGCACTAAACACAGTTGAGAAGGATTCTAGCTCTGTAAAACATTCTTCCATTCTGAAGCCTAAAAGAGTTTTTGTTTTTGTTTTTTTTCCCCCCAGTATCATCACTGTTGATTCATATTAGGTCTATGGATAATGAAATCTCCAGTTACTCCCACTTAATGCCATTTTGTCAATGGAGGTTTTCCTCATCTGGTATTAATAAAATTTACTTTTTAAAGCAAAATTCTGGGGTTTACAAGAACAATCTGGGAGGTGTATATAGCCGGGAATTAGGAAGCCCATTACAACACTGGCTGTGCTCTAGACTTGCTTTTTGACCACAGACCAACTACTTAATGAGCTATTGAATGTCTCTCATCGTTTTCTCTCTGTCTTGAGAATGAGAGAATTATACTAATTGATCTCAAAATGGGCACTGCACACAAAATGTTAAGTATATTGTCTTTATAATAGTTGATTTCTGTAAACATTAATACTCCACTGTAAGAAAAAAAAAACTGCTTAACTATAAGGAGTATATGCATGAAAACAACTTACAAACTCTACGGCAAAATGTATAGAAAAAATATAACATCACCTTTACATGAAGGACTTGGAGTCCACCCCAATTTAGTACATACAGCATCTCCTCTATCACTGTATTCATAACCACTGTTACATTTATATAGAAGTCGTTCATTTTCCTTGTAAACTTGCTTTGGAGAAGAAGAATATCCATCTGCAATTTCTGGCTTTTGGCAGGAAATTTCTAAATAGAAGGGATTAAGTTCCAAAATGTTTGTTATATATTAAATGATCTTGTCAAAGACATAGTTATATTTAGACACAAATTCTGTTTCCATTAGGCAAATCAGGCAACCAATCAAAATTTCTAACATCATTGAAAAGTAACAGACTTGTTTTTTGTGGCATCACTATCCATTCAAATTTTCTGTCTAAAAAACCCCCCAAAAACCAAAAACCAAAAACCAAAAACTGGCCATCATCTTTGACCCCATCTTCTCTCAAATATTTTCCTCTGGGATTATAGCAACAATAACTCATTTCCCAAATCCAATTTTCCCATCTTTCTAATCTGTTTTCCTGTTTGTAACTTAATGGCCTTTTTCTTGTCCCTTCATTGTTCCATTTAAAATCCTCCATTGGTTCCTTGTGGGAGGTTGGGGGAACAGGTGGTGGGTAATAGGGAGGACACGTTTTGCATGGAGCACTGGGTGTTGTGCAAAAACAATGAATACTGTTACGCTGAAAAAATAAATAAATTAAAAAAAATTAAAAAAAAAATCCTCCATTGGTTCCCAATTCAGTCTGAGTAAAAGCCAAACTTTTCAGCATGACATGGAGCACTCTAGAACCGTCTACTGGCCTATCTTCAGTTCCATCACTGACTTATCCCTACTTGCATCCTACATGTCCCCCAAGCACGTGAGTACAGTGGAGACTCATATTCACAAAAGGGTCCTTGTATTTGTACTTTCCTCTCTGTGTGTTCCCATGACTGGTATGCTTTCCCCTTCCTCAACTTCATTTGAATAATATACCTCAGTTATTCCAGGAAAGTTTCACTAACCACAGAAGTTAAGTTTTAAGAAGGAAACCCTATCTGCGAACCTCTAGAACATATAGTCCTTGCTGTGCTGAATATAAATAGGTTTACCACTGATTTGAGGAACTAGTTTTGTTAGAAAGAGTTTTGAAGAAGAGGATGCTTTTCTCTGCATCTCACGGTTGGAAGCTAGACTAAGACAGTGAAAATACTCAAGAGATTTTAGATAATGTTAAAAAATAAATATGGCAGAAATTTCTTTTGCACAAATACTGGTAAAATGAAATATGGCACTTTTGAATAAATTGACCATAATGTTTCATTACAAAAGCCCCAGTCATCAAACTGATCATGATGTAACTGTTAGCAGTATCATAACTAAAGAAATCGTGACTTACAGTTTACTTTTTTTAAAACTTTTTTTAAAAGGCAAAGATTTATTTAGTGGATGCAATTCAGTTCCACATACTTATCTAAACCCGCAGTGTATATATAAACCAGGACCTTTTTCTAGAAGTATTATTCAAGCACGGAAAGTCATTGAGATTCCTCAGTGGAAATAAATAATGATTTTTTCACTTTTCAGATTAAAAGAAAGTCTATTCTATAAGCCAATATAAAAAATTGCTGACCAGTAGGACCATATTAAATTCTATTAATATTATTAATTAATATTAAAAATTGCCCTCCCGTACTTGTGCAGATCACTCTTCTATTTGAGACATGAAAACCAATCATAATTTAATTATGGTTAAGACCACGGACTTTGGTTTCAGATGATCAAGGTTTGACTCTTAACTCTGCCATTTATGCCATGATAACCTTGGTCATGGATTTAACTTTTTTGCACCACAGTTTCCTTGATTATAAAACAGAGTATAGTGCATAAATCACAGACATTTTGAAAATAACATGGAATGATATATGTAAAGAACTTGGATCAATTACTGGCAAATAGTAAGTGCTCAATAAATATTAGGTATTAGTGTTATTCATATTCTTAAGGATGCACAATATTTGAGAATGCATATTTTCATGACAAAAACTAAAATCAATCCCATGAACAGTAAATGTATCTTACCCACACATTTTGGTGTTTCTCCACTCCAAACACCATTTGCTGAGCAATGGATTTCTGCAGGCCCATCAAGCTTGAAGCCCGAGTTACAGTGAAAATGTACTACTTGTCCAAAAGTATAGTCTTGGTCTTGTTCTAACGCAGTACTGGTAAGTCTCCCATTCTCTGGTTCTGTCACTGGTAAACACTTAACAACTGAAAAAATAAATACAATTTTTCCTAATAGAATTTAACAACTTTACTATGAAATGTATGCATATATTCACATAGATGGATAAAATCATCAGCAAAGTAAGATTGGGGAAATTACTTAATATTTTTTAAAGAAGCATTTGATAAAACTGTTGGATATAAAGGCTAGTAAATTAAAAAAAACAATAAGCTTCTCTCTCATTCTTTTCTGTGAGAATGGACAAAGAAAATTACTTCTTGGAATGACAGTTCACATTGTTATAGTTAACAAACAAGTGTTTCTTAATAATTGAAAAATATAAAGCTTGGGATAATTAAACAAAAATTTTCATTTAATCTCCAGAATAATATAATGCTGTATTCCTAAAAGGTATAGAAGCAAATTTTCTGGTTCTATTTACTTCAATAGACAAATAGTACTTAATTTTACTTCCTTTTCCATGTCAGTGCTCAAAGTAATTTGAGTAATCCTTTTGATTTTATGTAATATTTTCCAATATCTTTTAGGTTATGCCATTTTAACTTGATTTTATAGTGGGATCATCCAGGGTAGAAATTGGTTGAATTTGGAAATAGAAATTCTGTGGTTATCTCCCTGTCTCCCTGCCCAATTATCCAAGAGATACTGATTTAGTAGATTTTTAGTAACCAAAATTTTCAGCTTTAAATAAACACCTCAGGTGATTCCAGCTTAGAAATTTTTTAAAGCATTTAGATCTTCATTCCACATTTCCATAGATGAAAGATCTTTCATTCTCTTCATTAGATAGCAGGATTTTTGAGTGACCCCATTTCTTCTTCTTCCTCCTTTCCCTCCTCCTCTCCCTCCCCCTCTCCACTTCTTCCTCCCTTCTTATCTCCTTTCCTCTGTTACTCCTCCTTTCCTTTCCCTCTTGACTTATTCCTCAGCATGGAACTAAGAAAGACTATTCTGACTCATTCTCTTATTTCCATGATGACTGGAGACTGGGATTACTAGCTCAAAATTTGGAAACAGGATCTACATTTTCTCATTCTCACTCTTTGATTTATGAGTCACTAAGAAAAAGCAGAGCTCTCCCTTACTTCCGGTCTCTTTTCAATAAGACTAAGACCACAGGAAAGTCTTCCTTGTCACACAAGAGGGGAGAAATGTCTAAATCATGTTCTTCACTTCAGCTGTTACCAGAGATCCTTGCATTTGTGTGGTTATTGGGTGAGAAAGTCTTCATTAATAAAGCTGAAATTCTGATACTTGTGTTTTTTTCTAGTGGTTAGAATCCAAAAGGAAAAGAAAATAGGTTTTAGATTCCCTAACTCAAATACTTAGACTATTAGATCAGATGAGTCTGTATTCTTATTTGGTTAATGAAACACAAAATAATGCCTAGGTATCCATTCTATACTATATTAGAAGCAACAAAAATACTTTAAGTAAAAAATATTTAATTACAAATTTTAAGGACATTTTAATGTAAGACATCTCAAAAAACCTTTGCTATTTGAATATATTGATAAATCAATTTTACGTATACCTTCACAAAGAGGAATATCATTGGACCATCCATCTGGTTCACACTCACGGAAATTAATCCTACCTAGCAACTGATACCTGAAAATCAAAATAACAGAGTGGTGAGCTAATGTGTACTTATATGCAATTTTGATACCATTCTGAATGTCCAGAAACTCCATTTCAGAGAAAATTAACAGCATATGCATTTCCTTCTTTCCTTCTTTCCTTCCTTCCTTTTTCCTTCCTTCCTTCCTCCCTTCCATCTTCCCTCTCTCCCTCCCCTCCTCTTTCTTTTCCTTTTCTTTCTTTTTTTCTCTTTCTTGTTCTTAAATTTCTTTCTCTCTTTCTTAAGCTTCTTTTTTCACTTAAGAAAGGCCCTCAAGTCCTCAGGCACATGGACTTGGAATAATCATAATCCTTGGTTCATAACACAAACTCATTATGATTCTGTGCACAATATCCTTTTTTCTTTTCACTGAGTCAGTTAATTAGTTACCCTGAACAATGTTATAACCTCCTTGAACCCAAACCAAAAACCAGAAACATGGTAGTAATCAAGAGCTAACAGTATGTTACCCTTCCTCCGGTTTTGTTCTATACTTCTACCCTCCACAATTATGATATTTGTGAAATATTTTGGACTTTTAACATAACCAAGAATAGCACTAGCCCAAATTTCTTAGCATGTGGTTTCTTTTTTATTTTAAAATTTTTATTATTTTTAATTAATTAACTTTTTCCCGAGTGTAAGTCATCGAGACAAGTCTGTATATATAACCCATTCAATGTCAAATTTATCTAGCTGTGGTAACACATTAAGCCCATCCTTAAAAATCTAAAGTGCTTTACTTGAATGAGATATCCTTGGGACAGATGCAAAACGTACAATCATTACCAGATGCTTTAGATCAAGGTAAAACATCCTTCTTAATATTACAGTGAACAGCCAGAGGTAAAAAGCTTTATCTCAAAAACAAAATAATGGACAGCATTTTGATAAACCCAAGAGAGATAATTTTGAGAACAGAATTTTCATAAACTTCTAGATAATTATACCTAGACAATTATTTCCTGCATATTTATCTGCATATAAGGATTGTTTCACCCATTACACAAGAAAAGGAAAACTTTCTCCCTCAAAAAATAAGCTTTATTTGAATGTTATTGATTTGTTCCTAACTTTCTAAAGGAAGAAAACATTTCAGTAGATTCAATGAGATTCATAGAACTTGAAATCAAACATTTACTCTACAACTTTGATATATAAAGGAAAAACAATTGGCTATTAAAATTCTTTCTCTGTCTCCTCTCCTTGTAACCCCTTCCAACATGGAAAGTATATTTCCTACTTAACATTTTCCATCTACACCGGAAACCCACCCATTTCCCCAAAGCTCTTTCAGGAATTCTGCAAAATGCTACACAAAACTGCCCACAGCCCATATATATATATATATATATAGATATATAGATATATAGATATAGATATAGATATAGATATAGATATATCTATATACATAGGGAAAGAGGGAAGAAAAAGAGATTGTCCAAATGTGGTTGGGGAAAAGTAATAGCTCACGTTTCTGCAACCCCAGCCAGACAAAATACCAGAAAAACTTTTTGTAGAATGCTTCCTTAAAACTACCCACTTCTAGGATACTGAAACTGGATATCCATGTTGAATATCCTGAAAAGTGGCTAGTATTCAGCTAAATTGGTATTCAGAAGAGAAAACTGGATGAGGAAAGGGATCAAAAGAGGGTCAGTTGACTGGCAGAACAATAGGCACAGTAAAGTCATTCTACACTGATTGCACAGCTGGGTCAAAGGAGTTACAGTCCTTCAGACAGGTAAAATCATCCCTCAGAAATATAAAAATAGCAGGGGCGCCTGGGTGGCTCAGTGGGCTAAAGCCTCTGCTTTCGGCCATGATCCCAGCGTTCTGGGATCGAGCCCCGCATCGGGCTCTCTGCTCCGCGGAGAGCCTGCTTCCTCCTCTCTCTCTGACTGTCTCCCTGCCTACTTGTGATTTCTGTCTGTCACATAAATAAATAAAATCTTAAAAAAAAAGAAATATAAAAATAGCATAAAATAATGATGCCTGCTTATTTGTAAGGTCCAAGAACTTTTAATTCACTGATGAATATCTAGTCCTTTTTGAAGGCCCAAGGTGAATGGTGGAGATTGTTACTCTTAGAGAGTCTTTAGCAGAGTTTACCCATAATTTACACAAGCAGAAGGAAGCAAAGATGAATTAAGCAGAGCCAGAGTCAGAGGTTAATATGTGGAAAATTTCTTTTATCAAATTATAAATATTTTTTATTACTGAGATTTAGGGAATCTAGTAGAAGGAGTCTATGAGTTTTGATCCTTTTTTTTTGAAGATTTTATTTATTTACCAGAAAGAGAGGGAGGAAGAGAGAAATAGAGAGTGTGAGAACACAAGCAGGGTCTATGGTAGGCAGAGGGGGAAGCTGGCTCCTTGCTGAACAGGGAGTCCCACTTGGGGCTCGATCCCAGGACCATGGGATCATGACCTAAGCGGGTAGGTAGACGCTTAACCAACTGAACCACCCAGGTGTCCCGAGTTTTGATCCCTTTTGCCAGGTCAAATGTGGAACCTAAAGGGGTATTTCAGAGATGAAGAGTGAGGCAATTGGAAATCTATTTCGTCATGTGTAATTAAAGCCAGCAGTAATAATTGAAAGTTGGGCTAAAAAAATCTTGGAAATATTTCCCTCAGGTAGTGGCCAAGGAGAGCCTAATTCACAAGAACTAAGACTTATTGGGTAACAATATCTTAGGCACTCTTCAAAGGGCTTCAGTGTGTGTCATATTTATTTCTTCCACCAGTCCTATGATGCCCCTGCTGTGTTTCTATTTCTAGAATTGAGGAAATGGGAGTTAAGGGTCATTAAAATGATAATACAGTCAGTGAGTTGTGGAGTTTTTGGAATGCAGGCTTACTCCAAAGCCTAAGGTTTAAAATATTTTATTGCTTCAAATCAAGAAATAAATGAAAATAATTAGAATGAATTTGTAATTTCCTTCTTAGAAAATGTATTTATTTATTTGAGAGCGAGATCAAGTGAGCAAAAAGAAGGAGCAGAGAGGGAATGAGAAGCAGACTTCCTGCTGAGCAGGGAGCCCCACACTGGGCTCAATCCCAGGAACCTGGGAGCATGACCTGAACTGAAGGCAGACCCTCACGTAATTGAATAAGCCACACAGGAGGCCTCAATTTGTAATTTCTTGATCCTTTTTATATTTATGTATCATAAAATTGTAATGATATTGTTTTTCTCATGTATGAAACTTTCTTCAAAACAATTTTTTACCTGCCTGGGAATAACAGAAATAAAGAACACTGAAGAGGTATCATAGTGTTGAGATTAGTCATGAACATCCAGTATGTGGTTAGAGAACAGAGAGTCGATGACTATGAATGTAGTAGCATTTTTGTTCCATGTGACAAGAATAATTTGCAGACCATGGAGACTTAAAGGATGGTAGTTACTATTATATCAGTGTAAAATATTTGCTTCTTCTAAATTTTATAAGTTTTTATCAAAGGAGGTGCTGTGTAATCTGATTTTGTTATCATTCCCTCTGTCCAGGACATATTGAACTCCCATATACTCTGCACATAATAGAATGTAGTCAGGACTTGTTGGAATAAACTCTTATCTATATGCATATTATTTTCTAGCCCTCTTATAACTACACTCAACCTGAGTAATTATAATTCATTTAAATTTTTCAATGTTGAGCAGGTAACTTGGTATCCAAATATAATCATTTCCATTATAGTTTAATTTTTCAGACTACTTGTATGGTACTTATAAAAATGTTCACAGAAAAATAAAGTAACCTTAAAAGTACAGTAGTACAGTTTCTATTTGCTACCTAAATTATAATTGTTTCAATTATAAACCTTTTTAAATATTGACTACATACCCCTCATCACATGTGTAAACAACCTTTGCACCATATACAAACTCTTCTCCTCTTTCGAGTTGGAAAGAACCAAAAGGAGTATCTCCAGGATGTCCACAGGGCCTTTCTAAAATGAAAAAAATAATGATATTATTACATAACATGGGAAAACACATTTTATTAGGAGTTCAAGAAAAATGACATTTGATATTATAACAGTGGACATAATTGAAGACGTGCAAAAGTGAAAAATGTCAATTACCATTTTAAAATTAAACTTACCTGTATGGTTGCTTTTTTTAATTTTAGAAGATTATAACACCTTATTAAGAATAATGATGGTATATGATTTTGTATTTAAATGACAGTTGTGATATAATTCAGCTAATACTGCTACAATATCAAACACTCAGGATTTTCATAACTAAAGTTTTTTCAAATTTCACAAATGTATGAATTATTTACCCCGACATATCCTCAATGGATTAAGAGACTCCCATTCTCCATTCTTGCATTCCATTATAATAGCTCCAAGAGTTCTAAATCCAGGTTGGCATTTATACATAGCCCGAGTGCCCTCTGGATATGTTTGTGCAGTCCAGACACCTGACAACACTTCAGTTTGTTTTCTTGGAGGGGGTTCTTTGCAATCTATAAACCATAAAAACAAAGTAAGTGCTTAAAGTGTTTATTTAAACTTACAATATGTTTAAGTTATTTTTCCTTTTAAAAATACCTATGGTGTTACAGGTCCATCCAAAATTATGTCTTAAAATATATAACATATATTTTTTTACCTTACAGAAATTGAATCAATGTAAGTTTGTAAAAATAGCTTTCCATAGAAATTGTTTTCCTTCTCTACATTTTTAATCAAAATATTCTATTTAATATTTTATCACTACATTAGACATAAAAATAAATTGAGAAGCTGCAAGTGCATGCCACTTCATGAAGATTATGCAATAATAGAGACATCCACTGTAGAAAGCTAAAAGTGACTTATCCTTTGGGAATGCAAGTCCAACACATACAAAAGTCATCAAAGGTGAGATTATTGGCAATATCTGCCTGCTGAAATTTATGTACACAAATGGAAAGTTTTAAAATGAACATAAGGAAACATTTGCTACCTCTGACCTCATAGCCAGGGAGTTTGGGGGAGATCGTGTATATATTATTCTTATTGCTGCAGTGCATTCTACTATTCATTCATTGATTTGGAAAATATGTACTAGGCACTATTCTAAATTCTGAAGATAAAACAATAAATTTTAAAAGAGACAAAGTACCTGTTTTCAAGTTCTTCCATTCTACTAGGGAAGTTAGTTATTAAATAAGTAAATAAATAAATGTATAATATACATTGCAAGTAGATAAATTCTATTTAGAAAAATAAAGCATGGCAAGATGATACAAACTTGAATGGGAACATTCCAAGTACGATGGAATACGATGGAACAGAACAACATTCCTACTGCAAATTGGAAAAACAACAAACTCGTGTGTGTGTGTGTGTGTGTGTGTGTGTGTGTGTTGAAAGGAACTGGAAATTGTGAGGAGAAAAGGGATTAAATGAACTAAACCAAAGTGGGAAGAGCCTGTTTTATGCAAACATATAGTTTTTGGCCATTTCTTAACTGGTCATGTTTGCCAGGCTTTGCCTGAACAGAGGAATGTGATAGGAAAAGAAAAGTGAGACAAACTTTTGGAAGCATGTCTAGCATGAAAAATTCTGAATCCCTGCAGAATGAGGGTGCTCTGCTGGAGCATAAGTTGTTTCTTAAGAGTGGAATGGAAGTTTCTATAGTCTCATAGAAAAAGTCCTGGTAAGAAAATGATCTTACTTCAAATACACAACTGAATCCTCATCAAAACAGTTGACATATTTCAGAGTCACTCAGAGTGAGATTTAAGAGCAGAGATCAAAACATCAGAAAAGCAGAATGAATCTCTCAGAGTGTTCTGGATGGTGGAAGAGGAAACCAACCAGGTACTTGATAAAAACCCAAGAAGGTCTCTACCTTGAGACTTTTGAAACCAGAAGTGGACTAACTCAAAAAAGAAGTGCAACCCAGACCCATCTGAGTTCACTTCTTGATTAGATCAAGAAAGAGTAAACACTTGTCAATGGGAGATAAATAATATAAACATTATCATTACATTTATTTTATATAAAATGTATAGCTTTGTATAAAAATTAAAAGACACCTAAAGAAGAAAAAAAAATATGATCAAGAAATGAAGCAAAAATAAATGGCTCAGGAGCGCCTGGGTGGCGCAGTGGGTTAAAGCCTCTGCCTTGGGCTCCGGTCGTGATCCCAGGGTCCTGGGATCGAGCCTCGCATCGGGCTCTCTGCTTAGCAGGGATCCTGCTTTCTCTTCTCTCTCTGCCTGCCTGCTTGTGATCTCTGTCTGTCAAATAAATAAATAAAATATTAAAAAACATAAATGGCTCATAGGAGCAGACATTCAGATCCAGATGTTGGAATTAGTGTCAAGTTTCTTTAAAATAGCTGTTTTAGGTATGTTAAAGGAAATACAGGAAAATAATAGATGAAAGGAGTAAAAAGATAAAGATATCCAAAAGAAAATTGATGCTCTAAAAATAATCATGTGTTATACTAAAATTACAAAATAAATATCCAAAATAAGGATACATTGGATGGTCTTAAGAATGAAATGGAGATAGCAGAACAAAAACATATTAAATCTGAAGAATATTCATGTAGAACTATCCAAAATGAATCCAGAAAGATAAAAGTGTAGAAAACACCAATAACAAATAAAGAAGAGTTCAAGAAATGTGTGGAGCAGAGTCCAGTGATAGGTGTACGTCTAAATAAAATTCCAAAACTAGAGAAAAAACAGAAATATTTGAAGAAAGAATTGCTCAAAGATTTCTAAAATTGATGGAAAAAAATCAAATCTCAGATTCAAAAGCTCAAAAACAGAACAAAACAAGAAAAACAAACAAACAAAACAAATAACCCACAACAAATCAAAAGGCAAATACGAAGAAAAACTATACAGAGGCTTTGCAGAAAACCAAAGATAAAGGCAAAATCTTTTTTTTTAAAGATTTTATTTATTTATTTGACAGACAGAGATCACAAGTAGGCTGAGAGGCAGGCAGAGAGAGAGAGAGGAAGAAGCAGGCTCCCTGCTGAGCAGAAAGCCTGATGTGGGGCTCAATCCCAGGACCCTGGGATCATGACCTGAGCCGAAGGCAGAGGTTTTAACCCACTGAGCCACCCAGGTGCCCCAAGATAAAGGCAAAATCTTAAAAACAGACAGAAAAGAACACATATTTCTTTTAGGAGAACAATACAAATAACAGTATATTTGTAACAGTAACAACTGAGGCATGAAGACAATGTTCTGGCATTTCAAAACTGCTGAAAAATAAATGGAACAGAGAACTGAACCCAGGGAAAACATACTGCAAAATGAAGGAGAATAGAAACACATTCTCAAACAAACCAAGAAGAGAGAATTCAACAATAGCAGACTGACACCACAATAAGCCCCACTAAAACTTTCTAGACTGAAGGAGAATGATCCCATAAGTAAACAAAAAAGGGTAATATTAAATGAAGAGAACTGAAGAAAATAAACATATGGATTAATAAAAAGACTACTGATAAATAATAAATATGTTATGTATATTTTAACAAAATTTTTAAAAGACTTCATTTAAAATCAAAAACAATGTCTTAGAGTGTTTGCAAAAAGTTTCAGGAGTATAATACATAAAAATAATAACAAAAATGCCAAGAGATAACAAATGAAATTAAATGGTTTTAATGTTTACATAGTTCAGAATGTAGTGAAAGTATCGATTAAGGGTGAACTGTAGTAATTTGAGTATGCTTATTGTAAAACATTAATATTAAGAGTTATATAGCTAATGGAAATGATATAGTGAGGTAGTAAAGAATATTTGATTAATATTTTTAAAAGGCAGGAAAGGTGGAATAGAAGAACAAAGAAGAGATGATGTAAAAAATAAATAGCAGTGTGTTAGACTTGAGCTTAACTGTATCAGTAATTACAATAAATGTAAATGGATTCACCACTCTAATTAAGGTATAAACACTGACAGGAGAAAAACAGAAAATAAAACTGAAGTATATGCTGATTACTTTTAATAAAATGGAACCTGGGCTCGTGGGTGGCTCTGTTGGTTAAGCATCTGACTTGGATTCAGCCCAGGACCTGATCTCATAGTCCTGGAGACCAGGTCCCTGCTGGGCTTCCTGCTCAGCAGGAGTCTGCCTGGATATTCTCTCCCTTTGTCCCTACCCCTGCTAGGGTTCTCTTTTTCATATAAATAAATAAATCCTTAAAAAATGGGACAGATAATTTAAAAGTAAATGATGAAAACTAATACTCTATGAAAATGTTAACCAAAAAAGAGAGGGTTAATATATAATATCAGGCAAATAGTAATTTAAGGCAGAAAGTATTGCTAGATATAAGAAGGGTATTTCACAATAATAAAAGAACTACTTGAACAGAACAATGAAATAATTCTAAATGTGTATGAACATTTAGAATGATTGCTGGTGTTGGCTCATACCAACTCACAGGAGATAATTATAAACATCTCTTCCCAGTGCAGAATTCAGTGATGTCACATTGATAACTTGAAATTGACCATATCGTGTGTATTAACACATTGAGTGTTGGAAAATTCTACAAATCAAGACTCTTTTTTAAATAGTTGATTGCTATACACTTGCCAGCATACCACTGTACATAAGCTTAGTAATATGTCTTCAAGATATAACAGAAGTAAGAAAAGTAACAAATCCATCTTCATCGCTTGAGATTTAAACACACTTCTCCAAGTATTTGATAGACAAGCAGATGGACAAATAAAGATATTGAATATATGAATATTATTATTTTTTATTTACGAGAAGAAAGAGAGCGAGAGTGAGTGGAAGGGGGAGGGGAGAGAGAAAAAGAATTCTAAGCAAGAATCCTAAGCAAGCTACACGCTCAGCATGGTATCCTATGTGGGGCTCAATCTTATGACCCTGAGATCATGACCTGAGCTGAAATCAAGAGTCAGACACTTAACCAACAGAGCCACCCAGGCACCCCAAATGTATGAACATTATCAACCAAATCAACCTTTTATATACTGATGGAATGCAACCTTCAGCAGCTGCAGCTACAGATTCATTCCAAGTGCCCGGGGAATGTTCACCAAAATAGACTATAAGCAAGACTCATCAAATTTCAAAAGATTGAAATCACTCTAAGAGCACCCCGTACACAGAAAATAACTGGAAAAATCTCATAAGTTTTGAAGTGAAGG
Source organism: Meles meles (assembly GCF_922984935.1). Classification (NCBI taxonomy): domain Eukaryota; kingdom Metazoa; phylum Chordata; class Mammalia; order Carnivora; family Mustelidae; genus Meles; species Meles meles. Next base: position 24,667,725 of record NC_060082.1, on the reverse strand, counting down.
AACTCTTCTAACTCACTTTGGGTTAAGAAGAAATCACAATACGTATTAGACTACCACTTGCACTAAACAATATTGAAAATATGATATATATCAAAATCTGTGGGATGAAACTGAAGCAGAATTCCTGAACTTTCCATCCAGGAGCACTGTCCACAAAAGCCTTGCACTGTGACCTCAGGTAGTGCAGGAAGGTGTCTAGCTCTGGACAGATTTTCCGTCCTTCCTCTTAGTGGGTAGAGGAGGCAATCATTCAGGAGGTAGGATATTGCTATTGCCAGGAGATTTCAAAAACCTTGAGTCTTGGTTCGGTTTGTACAGCATGCGACTCTTGATCTCAGAGTCGTAGGTTCGAGCCCTACATTGTGTGGAGAGATTACTTAAAAATAAAATCTTTAGAACAAAACAAAACAAACCTCAACAGTCCCATAACAAAAATGTGTCAAAACCCCCCTCTAGCCTCAGTTTATAGAACTTGTTGGCTTCCCCAGCCATTTCCACAAAACATGCAAGGAGAAGCAACATTGTTATTAATACCTGAAAAAGCTAGGGGGATAAAGGATAATGGTGAAGGATCTAAACAAGTATTTCTCCAATGAGAAAATGCAAGTGATCAGTAAACTGGTGAAAATTGCTCAAACTGAAAATGAAAATGAAAACCATAATAAACCATGAATAAAACAACATGACATTGGTTTAGAAAGTCTAAAAATCCTGGAAATAATGTGGAGCGTTAGGAACTACTGGTCTAAAGGAAAATGGGAACCATCACAAAAGGAAAGAGTTCAGCAACTTGCAGTGAAGTTGAAAATATGCATTGGTTAGTACTTGGTGGTTTTACTCCTACGAATATGTCACTGAGAAACTAACACACATGTCAACCAAGTTTCATGTGTGGTGGTATTTATAGAATATGATTTTTAATAGCTGAAAATGAAAACAACTTTACAGTATCTATCAATAGTTGAGTGGATAAAAACTTATGATGTATTGGTGCAATGGAATAGCACACCAATGCTACAAAATGACATGAAGAGATAAAATAATGATCATGTGCACTGAAAAGGCACATAGGTACATTGATATTATAGGATGATTTCATCTATATAAAATTCAAGAACAAACATATATATTAGGGATGTGTCCATGGGCTGTGAAGCTATTGAAGAAGAACAAAAGTGTAATTACCAAAAATATTAAGAAAAGATTTTCTTCTAGAGGAAAGTTAGGGTTACTGACATAATAGAAAGTCACTGGGATTTTCTGGGATACTGGGAATGTTCTATTTGTTGACATGGGTGAATTGTTATATTTGTAACACAGTATCTTCATATTTTATTCACTCTTACATCTTATATCTCACAGTAAATGTATTAAACTAACAGAATCTACATATAGAATATGATTATTTTGCAAAAATTAACTTACATATAAAGAGATCACAGGATGTTAATAGGAAGCTCATGCCTACTGAGTATAATTGCTAATATTTTTAATACTGCCTGCTGTTTAATTTGGGTATAAGTACCCTTGCTACTACAATGACGACAGGAAGAGCTAAGACGGCAGGGTGGTAGGAGGACCCTAGGCTTGCCTCAACCCTTACACACAGCTACAGAAATATCAAAACATTCTGAACACCAACAAAATCGATCTGCATATTGATAAACTGCACAACTAGGGAGAGAAGGGGCCACATCATGGAAGGTAGGAGTTGCAGAGACTGGATTTAGGGGAGAAATGGATCACAGGTGCTGTGGAGGGGAGCCCTGGTCATGGAGAGAGGCAGGAGAAAGAAAGAGGGAATGAGAGAGAGAGAGGCACAGAGGGGATTGCACAAGGAAAACACATCCCCAAAGACACTGACTGGGAAAATGAGAGGGGCTGATTTTTGTGAGTTTTTACAACCAGTGGGCTCAAAGACTAGAGTTTTAGAAGTCTGCAGCAGGGCCAGTGTTGAGCCCTGAGGGCCCTGCAGTGTTACTGTGGAGAAGGAGGGCAGATAACCTGGGGGCTGAAGATGCAGTCTGAGGATCCCCTGGGAAGTCCTGGGAGAGACTGTTCCCTCCTCTTGAAGCACATCTGGGAGAGGTGCCATTCATTGTCTCTCTGGGAGAAAAAAGAGCTGGCAGGCACCATTTCCCAAGACACCTGCTGAGGGCAGCTAACCCAAACTCTGGTTCTTTGACACACTTGGCTCCAAACTACCATGCCCTTGTGCTTTGGTGTGACTGCCCTTCTGGGATAAACGTGCATCAGTCCCAACATGGTGAGACCTTCCTGCAGAGGACCAGCATGGGTCTGCACCATGTCAGGTCCCTAAAGTTTTGAGTTCTAAAACTCAGCTGCCCTGCCTTGGTTAGAACACAGGTGCACTGTGCCGCTGGGTAGGCAGACAGCCCAGATATAGTCAGGGTGAAGGCAGGATCTGAGGGACATCTGGAACACATAAGGGGAGACTGTTCCCTCTTTTGCTAGGGCTTCCCAGGCAGAAGTGGGCACGAACTCCCCTTTCTAGGGACAAGGGAGAGGGCTGGCAGCATTTCCCGCCCCTGTGACTTTTCTTGTTATTTCTTTTGGGGAGAATTCCTCGGTCCTGGCATTTTTGTCTAAGAATAAGCATTTGACAAAGTAGAGTAACCATTCTTGATAACAATGCTCAACAAAGTAGGGATACAGGGAAAGTATTGCAACATCATAAAGACTGAATATGAAAACCCACAGGTAATATAATTCTCAATGGGGAAAACTGAGAGCATTTCCTCTACCACCAGGCACAATACAGGGATATCCATTTTCACCATTGTTATTCAACATAGTACTAGAAGTCATAGCTTTCAGCAATCAGAGAACAACAACCACAAAAAAGGCATTCACATGGGGAAGGAAGAAGTCAAACTTTCATCATTTGCAGATGACATGATACTCCATGTAGAAAACCTTTAAGACTCCACTAAGAGATTGCTAGAAATGATACATGATTCACAGAAGTTGTAGGAGATAAAGTCAACATACAGAAATCTCTTGCATTTTAATACACCCATAATGAAGTAGCAGAAAGAGAAATCAAAGAATTGATCCCATTTATAATTGCACCAAAACCCATCTGATACCTAGGAATAAATCTTACCAAAGAGGTAAAAGATCTGTACTCTGAAAACTATAGAACACTGATGAAAGAACGTGAAGATGACACAAAAATTTGGAAAAACATTTCATGCTCATGGATTGGAAAAACAAATACTGTTAAGATGTCTCTACTACCCAAAGCAGTCTACACATTTAAAGCAATCCCTACCAAAATACTACCAGCATTTTTCACAGAGCTAGGACAACCTATCCTAAAGTTTGCGTGGAAGCACAAAAGACCCCCAAAAGCCAAAGGAATGTTGGAAAAGAAAAGCAAAGCTGGACACATCATGATTCTGGACTTCAAGCTGTATCACGAACCTGTAGCCATCCATACAGATTAGTACTGGTACAAAAACAGATACATAGATCAATCAATGGAACAAAATAAAACCCACAAGTGGGCCCACAACTATAAGGTCAACTAATCTCTGACAAAGCAGAAAAGAATATCCAGTGGAAAAATGACAGTCTCTTCAACAAATGGTGTTGGGAATGTTGGACAGCCAATGCAAAAGAGTAAAACTGGACCATTTCCTTACACCACACACAGAAATAAATTCAAAATAGATGAAAGACCTAAATGTGAGTAAGGAAAACACCAAAATCCTAGAGGAGAACACAGGCAGCAACCTCTTTGACCTAGCAACCTCTTACTAGACAGATCTCCAGAGGAAAAGGAAACAATAGAAAAAATGAAATATTGGGACTTCATCAGATAAAAAAACTTCTGCACAGTGAAGGAACCAATCAACAGAATTAAAAGGCAACCTTCAGAATGTGAAAAGTTATTTGCAAATAACACCTCTGATAAAGGGTTAGCATCCAAAATATTAAAGAACTTATCAAACTCAACACTCAAGGAACAAGTAATCCATCGAGAAATGAGCAGGAGACATAAATAAGCATTTTTCCGAAGAAGACATACAGATGGCTACCAGACACTTAAAAAGATGCTCAACATCACTCGTCACCAGGGAAATATAAATCAAAACCACAATGAGATATCACCTCACACCTTTCAGATGGCTAAAATTAACAACACAGGAAACAACGGTGTTGGGTGTTGGTGAGGATGTGGAGAAAGGTAACCCTTATGCACTGTTGGTGGGAATGCAAGTTGATGCAGCCACTGTGGAAAACGTATGTAGGGTCCTCAAAAAGTTGAAGATAGAGCTACTTTATGACCCAGCAGTTGCACTACAGGTTATTTACCCCCAAAATACAGATGTAGTGAAAAGAAGGGACACCTGTACCCCAGTGTTCATAGCAGCAATGTCCACAATGGCCGATCTGTGGAAGGAGCCAAGATGTCCTTCAACAGATGAATGGATAAAGAAGATGTGGTTTATATATGCATGGGATATTCTCAGTCACCAGAAAGGATGAATACCTCCCACTTGTACTGACATGGATGCAACTGGAGGGTTGCATAACCCTAAGTGAAATAAGTCAATCAGTGAAAGACAATTATCATATAGTTTCATTCATATATGGAACATAAGGAACAGTGCAGAGGACCATCTGGGAAGGGAGGGAAAACTGAATGGGAAAGAGTCAGGGAGGGAAAATAAAACCATGAGAGGCTCTTGACCTCTTGACTCTGGGAAACAAATTTGGGGTTACAGAAGGTAGGTTGGTGGGGAATGGGCATTAAGGAGGGCATGTGATTGATGATCATTGGCTAGTGTATGCAACTGATGAATCATTGAACACTAATGATGTACTATATGTTGGCTGATTGAATTTAAATAAAAAAATAAAAATGGGGAATTCAATGATACTGATCACCATACATATTTATTAGCATTACTTTAATTTGCTGAAGTCCTTTCTTTACTTGGTTTTATGACAATGGCTTAACAGTCCATTCTAGAATTTCTTTTTAAAGGCAAGGGGCAAATACCCAACTGAGCTGAATCCCATCATGGAACATATTCATTGTGAAAATGTTTAACGTTTCATAGAAGCTCCATATAAAACTGTATTTTGTGTCATAACACCTGTGTAGGATTTCATATACATTCATTTTACTTTGATGTTTTAGCAAATTTTTAGCATATTTATGTTAGGGAACTTTTAATAAATGATTCCACAGAATAGTTTTGATTTTTAGAATTTAAGTAAACATACCTTTTCTCCACTAGATGGTGCTGAAGCCCAATTATAAAACAATACAAACCCCATCTTCAGCATTTCTGCCCCCCCCACAGAAGCCAGATTTTTGTTGTTGTTGTTTGTTTTAAGTTTAGTGTTCATGTTTTGATATGAAAACTTTACGCTTAGTTACAGGCTAATATGTGTGTTTTTCAGTTTAGAAATTCAGATCCACTTCATGGCATTCAGATTACTGGAAAAATAAGTTAGTTAAATTTCAAACAAAGTTGCTATATTGTGAGTACAGAACTATATTTCACTAGTGTATTAACATTTTGATAGAATTAGTTCCTATCTTATTAAGTTAATGCAAGGGAAGAGTAATAAAGTTTTTTTTAATCAATTAATTTACTCAATTTAAATTATTATTATTTTTTAAAGGATTTATTTATTTGAGAGAGAGCACAGGAACACAGGCTTGCATGGGGTGGGGAGGGGAGAGATGGGGAAGAGGGAAGGGCCTAGGAAGCGAAAGACAGAGTTTTAAGCTGACTCTGCGCTGAGCTCTGAACCCCACAGAGGACTTGATCTCAGGACCCTGAGATCATGACCTGAGATCAAACCAAGAGCATGGCGTTTAACCAGCTGTGTCACCCAGGTTCTTCTAAATTGTTTTTTAAAAAGTAACAATTCTACCAAAGGAGTAATCCATCCACCAAACACTAACGAGTACACAAACACATACACACAGGATCAGGCCATTAGCTAGCCTGAGCCAAATGCATTTCCTCTTGGTTATATTTCAAGGAAATTCTTGATTTTTTAAACTTTATTAACCGCTTTTAGCAACCAGATGTCAAAGACAAGGATATATCTCTCTTTGACGTCATCTTCCTACCACCTTCTCCTGGTATTTACTGTTATGTATGTTTACTACAGAGGAAGAGTTCTCCTATCGATTACCCTTTTTACTTCAAGTAATTCTTAAGAATTTCCATGAATTTTAAATGGCAGCTCTTGACTGTAAGAAAATGGTATCACAATCCCTTACTCCCTCCTTTTGTCCATCTTTCTACTGCCATCTCCAGAATCTTAGTTCTGAGTATTACCATTTGCCACCTTGACTGTGAAACGGCCTGTGAACCAGTCTCTAAGCCTCCATCCTCCCATTCTCCACAGGGCTACACAGGAGTTATTGCAAAATTGGTCACGCTGCTCCTGTGTTTAAAATTCTTTGGTGACTTTAACGTCTGAGACATTCCAAACTCCTTACTCTGCCCTTGGAACCCCCTATCTGGCTCTTGTCATTCTTTCTGACATCATCTTGTCTCCTCTACCACGTACTCATTGCGCCAAAGCCTCCCTGGTTTGTTCATATTTTGTCCAGCATCTCAAATGTATTTTTTTCCTGTAGGTCTTTTAGTTGTTTTCTCTCCTGCAACACGTACACCGGAGACTTTTGATGGTTGACTTTGTGTCATCTTTCAGGTTCTGCTCAAATATTATTTCCTCAAAGTGACCCACTTCAGACCAGCCCAGCTAAAGGCTCTTACCCCACCACCCCATCTCTGTTGTTTCCCTCAGTCCCTACTTTACTTCCTTCACAACACAGTTCACGATTCATAATTATTATTCATAATCTTTTTACAAGGATTTCAACTATCCTGCCATTGAAATGTAAGCTCCCTGAGAAGAATGACCGTCTCCATCCTGTTTTACAGAAGGATCGATTCTCAATAATACTCAGATCCTCTAACCTCAAATTCACCCCCTGTCTACTTCGGTTCTAATCTTCAATACACTGAGCACTGTCAGCTCATATCATAACAAAATATTTAAATGATTTACTATCTTGTGTTCTAACAAGAATTAAGCAAGGGGGGCCTGGGTGGCTCAGTGGGTTAAGCCTCTGCCTTGGGCTCACAGGTCATGATCCCAGCATCCTGGGATCCAGCCCCACATCGGGCTCTCGGCTCAGTGGGGAGCCTGCTTCCCCCTCTCTCTCTGCCTGCCTCTCTGCTTACTTGTGATCTCTCAGTCTCTGTCAAATAAATAAATAAAATCTTAAAAAAGAAGAATTAGGCGAATCTTACAACATGACTTTTGTTTGAATCGACAAAAAGCATTCAAGTTCAGTTAAACCGCATTCTCAAAAAAATTTTTTTAACGAGACAAAAAGAGTAATTTCAGCCCGTGTAGTCAAAGTGTTGGCATGAATGTACAGTAACCACATTTGCTTGAATTAAATTGGCAGTTTTTGAAGAAAAGGGCAGGAGGCTTATTAAATAAGTAACATACATTTTAAGGAAGACTTAAAAAGCATACAAACATTTTAAGGAAGACTTAGCTGATAATTCTTTTTTTTCTGAATAGCATCTCTCTTCTCAAGTTCTAAGTTAATGAGTGAACTAAGTTTTCTAATGTCTTAGGTTTAAACAACAAATATTTCAACTCATGTGTTTATGTAGTCACTTAAATGCCAGTTAAATTAAAAAAAATTATAAAACACTACCTGGATGAACTTTTTATTCTTTTGGTCTGATTTTGTAATTTAAAAAATTATTCTGTCCATAAATAAGAGTGTGAATGGTTTTGGCATTGGATAGGAATAGGATTCACTTTGCTTTTATTTGAGGGACATAGTTATAAAAAATTTCTTAAAGTTAAAAACAAATATCCTTGATAATTTAATAATTATCATTTATTTAATATTTCCAATTTCAAATTTTAAAGGGACATTATTAACATATAACAAGAGCTAATTACTTGTTTTTAAATCGGTGTATCTATAAGCTGTTATTTGATAAGTATTCTTAATCAAGTGAAATAAATCATGATAAAATTATATATTTAAAAAAACCTTAATCAAATGTGTACAAGATTGCTTTGGTAGACTAAAGTTGTTCTTTTCATACAATTATTCTGTATTTCTAAAATAATTTTGGGAAAAAAAGAACAGGAGATACTATATTTCAGCTAGCCTAATTTTAAATTTAGTAAATATTAGAATACATTATGGAACAAAACCAAAAATCAATTTAGAAAATATAAATCAAATGGATAACATGGAAATAGCAAAAGTAGATATTTTATGTTAAATTTCTTTCCCAACTTCTTATTGGTTTATATGCATATTAATTATATTTGTATATATATGATTAGCTTTTCAGAGTATTTATAAATATCATGAAAATAATTAAAGGTATTTGGCAAATACATATACTTGTATAAAGAAAATGTCAATTGCAATGAAGTTTTTATTTTTTCTTTTAATTTTAATTTTAATTTTTAATTTTTTTTTTTAAAGATTTTATTTATTTGACAGAGAGAGAGGTCACAAGTAGGCAGAGAGGCAGGCAGAGAGAGAGGAGGAAGCAGGCTCCCTGCAGAGCAGAGAGCCCGATGTGGGGCTCGATCCCAGGACCCTGAGATCATGACCTGAGCCGAAGGCAGCGGCTTAATCCACTGAGCCACCCAGGCGCCCCTTATTTTAATTTTTAAAAAGATTTTATTTATTTATTTTGAGAGAGAGAGAGAGAGGGAGCACACATGTGTGCATATGTGAGCTGGGGTGGGGGGTTGTCGGGAAAGGGCAGAGGGAGGAGAACATCTCAGGAGGACCTCTGTACTGACTGCAGAGCACTGTTCAGGGTTGATCCCATGACCCTGAGATCATGACCTGAGCTGAAATCAAGAGGTGGTTGCTTAACCGACTGAGCCACTCAGGTTCCCACAAATGAAGTTTTAAAAAATAACTCTAGAGAAAACAGAAATTATTTTGCATTACTAAGGCATTTGAAGAAATAAAGTGATATGTTTAAAATATAGAAGAATGATTATGCAATTTCTTCTTGACATTTTAACAGTGCAAATACCATGAAGATAATTCCAGGGTTATGAAAAGCAAATGGGAGAACAGATAATAGCTAAAAGAAATCAGGCAGAAAACAAGTATGTAATAATGACGGTTGAAACAAGCTACTCTCAGGATACAACTTGAATACATCACTGAAATCAAGTTTCTTGGAATGTGTAGTGTTTGGAGCATTAAAACAATGCCAATTATTGTTCAAGTCAAAATGGTAGCTTCTTAAAATAGTCTATACCGATTGGTTGCTGTAAAATGGAGCTGGGTCAGAGGGTGACGTAATTGAAAAAACTCTGTAGCAGAAATGATTTGCATCTGAATAATACTCATGACAATCTTGAAGGATAAGTATTGAAAAAGAAAAAGAAGAAAAACCACACACACTATAATTACACCTGCAGCACTTGTGGAAATGCCATTGATGGAGGATTTAGAAATGTGGGGGCTGATCTCAAGCCTCCATTTTTGCAGATCTGCTGTTAGTCTTTTGTACACCAGTTGATGTTTCTTCAGTCTTAAATGTCCTCCTTCCTATCACCTTATCTGGTTAACTCCTATTCAACCTGCAAAGCCTACCCAAGATGCCATCGTGGCCCCGACCTATTTCCCTCTCTCCATTTGGGCTCTTACAAATCAACTCCTCAACCCTATCCCACTCCATCCTCTCATTCCTATTTGGGATTCTTGCCTCCTCTAAATGGTCCTATAGTCTCTCTCTCTTTCTCTCTTTTTTTTCTTGCTTATCTCCATCACAATACCTTATGTGATAAAATGCAGTATGCTAATAAAATACAACAGCCATTCCTTTTGTTTTCCCGACTAAAAATGGTCTTTTGGAAAGTGCTGGTCATAGGGCCTGGCACTTAACAGTCACTCAAAAAATAATCATTGGATGAACAAAGAAATGAAACAAAAAAATGAGTGGAAGACTAGTGAATTCTCACGGAGCCTTTCCATTATATCTGCAGATTGTAGACAACCTCAGGAAAGAGCATAGTGGATGGTAGCAAATGTAATAGATAAGACTTGGGAACAAATGTTTAGTGATCTTAAAGCTCTATTGCAGGAATTCAAGAAACTCTGACATCTGTAATTTCATTGTATGTCTTGTCCACATGTCCTAAATTTTAACTTCTAATTCTGAAGTCAGGAATGTTTTTAGGTTAGTTCAAAAAATAAAAACTTTTGAGAGTCTATGAAGTGAACATTTCAGTAACCACTTTTCTGTCTATTACATTTTTCGTCAACAAGGTTTGAGAAATTTGGTGCACTGAGTTAAAATGCCAAAACAAATAGAAGTGTTCTAACAAATCTTTTTACCCCTTTCCTTCTGTTATTTTTGTGATTTTTTTTCCTGTTCTATTACAATAATTTCTTTGAGCCATTTTTATAACATTTTCTTATAATTTTAAGCTGAAATGTTAACACTTTTTCCTGCCCAATTACTTCATGACTTTTCTATGCACAGTATCAGAAACCAATTAAATTGTTAACTGGGTAAAGTGAGTACAGGAGAGATCAGTTGGCTAGAATCTCACAGGCCTGGGCAGGTGGGGGATGGTGTGTGGGGTGAGGAGGGGGAGGCATTGCTGGGAAGAAGGAGAAGTGCAAAGACTGTCCTACAATCAGGGATTGAGCAAAGAAATATGAATCGATTTAGACTTTGACTCAAGCCCTAGCAATCAAAGGCCAAAAATGAAGACTTTTACTAATTCATGTGTCATTTGGGAACTTACTTCTGGCTAAGAAGAATTTCAGTGATACTCAATAATTCAGTTCTAGTTGAACCTTACGTGCAGGCAGAAGGGTAGCACGTTCTCCGGACATGCCTACCCTTAAAATAAACAAGGCTTGCTTGGGCTGACCTCTCCCTCTCATGACATTCTGGGGCATCTGCTCTGACCCTTCTCATGGGGCCCTTCTCCTCAGATCTCCCCTCCTCAGGAATACCCCACGTGCCAGACTTGCTTAATCCTGTTCTTCTAATCATCCCTTTCTACCTTTCTTCACTCAAATGAGAGAGAAGTTATCAACTGTGATAATTCCAGTGAACTGCAGTGAGTAACACTCGCTTTCACTCTTCTAAAGTATTTGTTCAGAGTATTTGTCATTCCACATAAACTGCAGGTTTGTTGAATCCAGTGATAACAAATTTTTGAAGAAGAGAAGATACTGAAGGCAGTTCGGTCAATGCACAACTTTAAATCACACTCTGGGTAAACACCACACAACTATCTCTGAAAATGGGAGGTTTTGGTGAAGAAAGAAGGAGATATTTATGATATTGGAATTGAAACAGAATTTTGGACTAAAAACCTCTACCTTAAGTTTTCTGGATTAGTTAACTGTGTATTACATTCACATATATTCTCATAAAAGAAGATATTATAGTATTAATTCTTATGATTTATAATGTTAATTATTTTTTCCTTTTTAGGGTTAACTCAAATTTGAAACCCTCTTGTACTTGAAACAATACATAATTTTTTTTCTTCTCTTTCTAATAGAAGAGAATCTCTCTAGCTTTGACCTATAATATATTTTAAGTCCTGAAAGAACTTTTTTGACCTTTAAACATTCAGAATTAGATAACACATATATCTCCACACAAAATAGCCAGTGTGTACTTGGACATGTTTCAGTGGATTTTAATTTGTCCACAGGAATTTCTGGGCTTTCTCTGTTTGTCAAATAAATAAATTTAAGTCAGGAATTTCTGGGCTGTGGCTAATTTCAAAGACTATGTTTAAGGGAACGTTATTCTCAACTTTGTCCTGTAAATCTAACCAGATTCTTAGCAGCCTGTGGGGACTCCTGCAAACACAATGTTTTATAAGGAAGCAACTCATATTTCTACACAAATGGAATGGGAATGCAGAGAGCATATTGTATTAAAGAAGTACTAGTTGGTCTCTGAGAAACTTGGGCCAATAAATTCTTTCTATCAGCTGTTATTCCTCTTTAATGGTGACTAATATTTTTTGAAGAATGTTCACTTTAAACAGAGCAGAGGCCATTTATGAAATGCTAAAATGTCAAGCCTGGTTGAGTAAAGCAGATTGTGAAAATATTCAAACCTGTATTCAACCAGCAGAAACCGATACCACATTTAAAAACATTTTGATGAGTGCTCGCTTCGGCAGCACATATACTAAAAACATTTTGATGAAATATAAATTACAGATGAAATGAATCAGCTGGAATCAATTACATAAGGAGTTTAAATCACTATGATTTAATTTTATTACATACTTTGTAGCACCCAATTTTAATATTTTCAATTCCATTTTGTAATCACTTAAAAAGTTTAATTAAACTTGCCCTCTATTCTTGAGTTTTGAACATGAACTAGAAATAAAACAAATCTTCTTTACATGACAAATGGTATCTGCCTAAAGCCTCAGGAAACGGTATATAAATATTGAGACACTGAAATTATTCCTGTTAAAGGAAAGACAAAAAACACTTATGTAAAGAAAAAGATGTTTGTGGGATGCCTGGGTGATTCAGTTGGTTATGCATTTGTCTTCTGCTCAAGTCATGATCCCAGAGTCCTGGAATACAGTCCCATACTGGGCTCCCTGTTTAGCCTGGAGCCTGCTTCTCCCTCTCCCCCTGCCACTCCCCCTGCTTGTGCTCTTTGTCTCTGTTTGTCAAATAAATAAATAAAACCTTGGGAAAAAAAAAGGAAAGATGTTTGCTATGATTGGTAGCATTAACAGGGTTCTGAAACTCTTTGGCAATACAATAATATTTCACTAATTGTAATATGTATATGTGCAGGGGAATAATGGAAGATCTAGGTTTGGATATAAGATTTCCAAGCTAAAAATCAAGCAGTAGCATATTAGAATGAAAAACTGAAAAAAAAATCTCTATCCTAGAAAAAAATTAAACACATTTAAATGAACCTTACAAAAATGACTAAAGGATATAATTAAAGAGATTTCTTTACTTTCACTTTCTAGATTGAAAGATGCTCAAGGAGAGAGATTTTATGTTATTTGCTAACATTTCTCAATGCTTAGAGGCTGACATGAAGTAAGCATTTAATCAAAATTTGTTTGATTTTGACTAAACCTAGTGAAAAGTTTTGGAAATTTATGAATGATAGGTAACTGATTTGCTTTAAAAATGGTAGTCAAATATTATCACATAATTTAGTTGCCTATCATGAATTAGAAACAAAATTTCCTCCAAAGAAACTTCTTAATTTATTGAGAAGCAGTGTTATAATTAAATTTAATATAAATCTAGTAATTTTCTTACTGATACCAGAAAGAAAACTTCTACATTCATAGTCACTACTCTAAAGACTGGTCTTCTAGAATGTATCTCAAATACACTATAGGAAAAAACCCTTTGGAATAACTTAGATGTTACAAACACTGCATGTTCAAGTTTTTCAAACTTATGTGATATTTTCATTCAAATGAAAATCAAGTAATGCTTGCTTGTCTACAAGACTTCTAATTTCTGTTCTGGTTCTACATATGTTCATATGCTTCTTAACACTTTCATACAAAATATTTTGGTGAAAATTTTAAACAAACAGAATAAGTTTTGATGATTTGAAGGGAAATTATTATGATATATTACAGTTTTCAAAATGTTTATTAAAACATTTTTTGAGGGCACCTAAGAGGTTCAGATGGTTAAGCGTCTGACTTTGGCTTAGGTCATGATCTCCAGGTACTGGGATGGAGCCCCAGAGGGTGGGGGTGGGGTTGGGGTTGGGGTGGGGTGGGGGTGGGAGGGTTCCTGCTCAGCAGAGTCTGCTTCTCCCTCTCCCTCTGCCTCTCCCCCTGCTTGTCCTCTATTTCTCTCTCTCTCTCAAATGAATGAATAAAATCTTTAAAAAACCCATTTTTTGAGTTTGTACATTAAATAAAACCATGATAAATAATAACATCATTTAAATAAACTACTTACATTTTTTAAACTTAACAATGTCAAAAGCTACTCACACACAAATCTATAGAACAGTAATTAAATCACATTTTCTAGACAAAATTCCTGTTACCACTGTGAAAAGCATGTTAGCAAATGTTTTATAATATAGAAAAAAGCCTTTTTTTGCACTTACCTTGTGCAACACAAACAGTCCACAATATAAGCCAAACGATCTCCCCTGGAAATCTCATTCTGAGGATATTTTAGGGGTACATTTAATAGCTGACAGTGCTCCCACTATGTCAAGTTCTCTTCCTTTTAGAAATGTGATTAGTGCAGGAAAGCACTTGCTCAAAAGGAAATTGAAACACAGCTGGGGAATTAAAGGGAGTACCAGATGCTCCGCCCCTCAGAAATTTTGCAAGGTAGAAGAGAAAATTCAACCCCAAACCCTAGCAGTATCAGAGTTTGAATCTTTCTTCCTGCATTCCCACTGAATGTTAATGCTGTGACTGCTTTTCATTTGTTTTCATAAACCCAGGCGTGTTCTCTGCTGGAACACGTTCAAGTTCTTGGAATGTGCAAAGCAGTAACTGCTGATATCCTCAGGATTTCATAAACCCTCAAAAGATAAAAGAATAGAAGCTCTTTTAAAAATCATTTATGATTCACAAACCAGTACCCCTGCGCCAAAAAAATACATTATATGTTAATAAAAATAATTAATAAAAAATGAAAAAAATCATTTACAGAACTTGGAGTGAGTCAATGCTTTCACAAACAAGACCCATAAAATGTGGTAAACTTTGCCAAGAGTGCTGGCCTGCTTTTCCCACAATCCAGGAAATTACTCCTTTAAAGCCTTCTTATATATGTGTGTGAAGCAACAGGATCACTTTCCTTGGTCATAACTGCATTTAATAATTCAAAAATCAAGAAATTGGAACACTGAGTTTTTAAACCTTTATTGAAACATAATATGCATAAAGAGCATACAAACAAGTGGGTTAATGAATAGTGAGATGGTGAAGACATGTATGAACCCAGTGCCACGCTTAGTTCACTAAAGAGCACTAGTTCTCCAGGAAGCCCCAGCTATCCCTTTCGGTCAACCCCTCTCAACCTCTCCCTCACCGCACACAGGGGGACCAGTGACCTGATCTCCAAGAACATGAAATCCATTCGTCTATTTTGTATTTTACATAAATTGAAAGATATTTATTTTTTTAGTGTGTAGAGCCTTTCATGAAAAATTATGTCTGTTATTCAACCGCACTGCTGGGTTTAATTACAGATTACTAATTCTTATTGCTGCGTAATATTCAATTCTGTGAATGTACCACATTTTATTTGTGTGTCTGTTCGTGGGCATCTGAGTAGATTCTAATTTGGAGCTGATAGAAAAAGGGCTGTTGTTGTGAGGATTTTGACAAAGACATGTCCTCGTTTCTGATGAGTGCACATCTAGGGATGGAATGGTAGGACAGAACGATGAACATGTGTAGGTTTAACAGGTCGCATCAGAGAGTCTTCTGAAAGGATTATGTGAATTGGTATTCCCACCAGTAGTGAATGAACTGCTCCAAATCCTCAACACACTTGATGGTTTCAAGCTGTGTACTTTTAGCCATTCTGGTGAACACAGAGCTGTAATTCTCTGGGACTTTAGTATGCATTTTCCTGAGGACAAATGAAGTTGAGCAACTTTCATGTAGCAGCTGGTCATTTAGAGATCCTCTTTGGTGAACTGTCCATGCAAGTCTTCTGCGTATATATACATATATTTTCTATTGAGTTATCTGTCTTCTACTTATCTCATTGTAGGAATTCTTTTTATATTCCTAGACATTCTTGGACATATTTATTATGACTTTCTTCTTCAGTCAGTGGGTTGTCATTTTGCTCAGTGTTTTTTACTTTTATTTATTTATTTATTTACTTATTTTTCAAAAGATTTTATTTATTTATTTGACAGAGAGAAAGAGAGATCACGAGTAGGCAGACAGGCAGGCGGGGGGCGGGGGGGAAGCAGGCTCCCTCCTGAGCAGAGAGCCTGATTCGGGGCTTGATCCCAGGGTCCTGGGATCATGACCTGAGCCAAGACAGAGGCCCAACCCACAGCGCCACCCAGGTGCCCCGCTCAGTGTTTCTTAATGGGTAGAATTTCTGCATTCTAGTTGGACAATTAAATATTTTGTTTACATAATTATGCTTGACTCCCATTTTTTTCCCCCATTTTTTCAAACATATTCTTGAAGAGTCCAACTGACAAAGGTAGCCTGATTTTGAAGCTGGAAGGTTTTTCAGAGGGTTCAAATTGCAAAGTCATTCTGAATTCACTGGCATGTTTAAGCAGAAAAAAAATTGTGGGTCACTAAGGTCCCTTGCATGTTTATTGTTCTAGCTACAGGAGAGCATTTCCTTGTAAATATCACAGAATATAACAATTACAATGGAAAAAAGAATGTTTGGGACTTAAGAAGAAAAGACATTTTTTAAATTTTAAAATAGAACAAATTTCATTTATTTTTCTACTGAGGTTAGTGCATTTTGTGTCCTTTTTAAGGATTCCTTGCCTACTCCTAGGATAAAATGATGCTTTCCTCTAAAATCATTGTTTTCTCTTCCATATTTAAGACCACATTTGACTTCGTGTATGGTATAATGAGGGGCAACAGATATATTTTTAAAATACGGTGATCCAACTCTTCCGGCACTATTTACTGAAAATATCATCTCTTCCCTATGACACTGCTTTACTCTGACTTTCATCATAAATCAGACAACTGGATATGTGTGAGTCTATTTCCTAATCGCTTCTCTAGGCTTAGTGAATTCATACAGCAATATCTACAAGTCCCACTTTAATTCTTATGAAAAATTCTGATGAGGTGTCAGTTTCTGGAAACTTGGGGATTTTCTAGTTATCTCTTAAGTTGATTTCTTATAAAGACAAATACTGTATGATTTCACTTATATGAAGAATTTGAGAAACATAACAGATGAACATGGGGGAGAAAAGAGAGAGGAAAACCATAAAAAAGACTCATAACTATAGAGAGTAAACTGAGGGTGGCTGAAGGGGTGGTGGGTAGGAGGATGGGCTAAATGGGTGATGAGTATGAAGATGGGCACCTGTGATGAGTACTGGGTATTATCTGTAAGTGATGAACACCAAATCCTACACCTGAAACTAATATTACACTGTATGTTAACTAACTGGTATTTAAATAAGAACTTGGAAGAAAAAAATTTCAAAAAAGTTGTTTTCTTGTTTAATTTTGTTGTGATCTAAAGATGTACTCTCAATAATTCTATTCTTTCAAAATTTGACTAGATTAATATCCAAAATATATAAAGAACTTATCAAACTCCTCATCCCAAAAATGGATAATTCAATTAAAAATGTGCAAAAGTCTTGAAGAGATACTTCTCCAAGGAGACATGTTGAAGGCCAACAGGCAAATGAAAAGATGGTCAACATCACTTATCATCAGGGAAATACACATCAAAACCACAACGAGATGTCACCTCAGGATGTCAGAATGGTTAAAGTCAACAACACAAGAAAAAACTGGTGTTGACAAGAATCAGAGAAAGGGGAACTCTCTTGCCCTGTTGGTGGGGATGCAAAGTGGTACAGCCACTCTCGAAAACAGTTTTCCTCAAAAAAGTTAAAAATAGAACTACCCAGTGATTCAGCAACTGTACTACTAGATATTTATCTGAGGAAAGCAAAAATACTAATTCAAAGGTTACATATGCCCAATACTTATAGCCATATTATCAACAATAGCCAAATTATGCATACAGCCCAAATGTCCATTTATTGATGAATGGACAAATAAAAGGTGGTATGTATATACAATGGAATATTACTCAGCTATTGCTGAGTTGGCTGAGAATGAAATCTTACCAAATGCAATGACATGGATGGAGCTAGAATATAAGGCCAAGGGAAATAAGTCTTTCAGAGAAAGACAAAAACCATATAATTGAACTCAAATGTGGAATTTAAGAAACAAAACAAACAAGCAAAGGGGAAAAAAAGAGGGAGAGAAGCAAACCAAGAAACAGATTCTTAACTATAGAGAAAAAACTAATGGTTTCCAAGGGGGAGGGAGTGGGGGGATGAATTAATAGGGGATTAAGAAGTGCACTTGTGATGAGCACTGGGAGGTGTATGGAAGTGTTGAATCATTATGTTCTACTCTTGAAACTATTATTACACTGTATGTTAATTGATATTTAAATAATGAAGAAAATGTGATGAGATTTTATTTATGGCCATTATATGGTCAATATTCTACCTGTGTTAGTAGGTGAAGTTTAAGATTCCATTGTTCAAATCTTTTATATTTTTACTATGTCTTAATCTGTTTATTCTATTAGGTATTAGAAGGATGTGTTAAATATTCTATTGTGAGTGTGGATTTGTCTATTTTTCAGTTTGCATCAATCTTTTTAATATATTTTAAAGCTATGATGATCTCTGCATATTTATATAAAATCATGATAGCCTTCTTTTGCCTTGATCATTTTATCATCAGATGTCCCTACTTACCTTTAATTTTGCTTACAGTATGATTTTCTGGTTTATTTCTTTTCTTTTTGTTTGTGTATTCAAAAATTTGGTACACGGAACCAAACTTGTCTTTTATTTTGAGAAAAATAAGAAATTAAATAGTATATGTGGAATAGTATATGTGGAAAATCAAGCAAATATGAATTTTCAGCTGTGAAAGTTGAATTTCATTTAACTGGTGGTACACAAATTAACAGCATAGATTTAAACATCCTCTTTATTTTTTTCCTAGATTTTATCTCTCTGAGTATGAACCCAAATATCTTGCATTATTTAGATTTCTGGTAGTAGTTCTTGTCTAATAACAATACTAACTTAACACTTAAAGAATACTCTAGAATGTTATCATGATTAACACTAGTGAATTCTGTACAGCAAACACTGATCTAAGCACACTTAGCAACACTGTACTTATAACAATATAATTAAATAGGAGACTATTCCTATCTTCAATGTATAGATGAGTGAACTGAGCTGTAGCACATTAAAACAATTTTGTCAAAGTCACGAGATATAGATAGGACCAGGTATCAAACCCAGAGATGATCTCCTGAATCTTACTTTTTTTTTTTTTTTTTTTTAAGATTTTATTTATTTATTTGACAGAGAGAGAGAGCGCAAGAGAGGGAACACAAGCAGGGGGAGTGGGAGAGGGAGAAGCAGGCTTCCCAATAAGCAGGGAGACCGATGTGGGACTCTATCCCATGATCCTGGGATCATGACCTGAGCCCAAGGCAGATGCTTAAAGACTGAGCCACCCATTCTCTGCCTGCCTCTCTGCCTACTTGTATTCTCTATCTGTCAAATAAATAAATCTTTTTTTTTTTTTTTCTCATTTTATTTATTTTTTCAGCGTAACAGTATTCATTCTTTTTGCACAACACCCAGTGCTCCATGCAAAACGTGCCCTCTCCATTACCCACCACCTGTTCCCCCAACCTCCCACCCCTGACCCATCAAAACCCTCAGGTTGCCCCAACCTCCCACCCCTGACCCTTGAAAACCCTCAGGTTGTTTTTCAGAGTCCATAGTCTCTTATGGTTCGCTTCCCCTCCCCAATGTCCATAGCCCGCTCCCCCTCCCCCAATCCCACCTCCCTGCAGCAACCCCCAGTTTGTTTTGTGAGATTAAGAGTCATTTATGGTTTGTCTCCCTCCCAATCCCATCTTGTTTCATTTATTCTTCTCCTATCTCCTACCCCCCCATGTTGCTTCTCCATGTCCTCATATCAGGGAGATCATATGATAGTTGTCTTTCTCCGATTGACTTATTTCACTAAGCATGATACGCTCTAGTTCCATCCACGTCGTCGCAAATGGCAAGATTTCATTTCTTTTGATGGCTGCATAGTATTCCATTGTGTATATATACCACATCTTCTTTATCCATTCATCTGTTGATGGACATCTAGGTTCTTTCCATAGTCTGGCTATTGTAGACATTGCTGCTATAAACATTCGGGTACACGTGCCCCTTCGGATCACTATGTTTGTATCTTTAGGGTAAATACCCAGTAGTGCAATTGCTGGGTCATAGGGTAGTTCTATTTTCAACATTTTGAGGAACCTCCATGCTGTTTTCCAGAGTGGTTGCACCAGCTTGCATTCCCACCAACAGTGGAGGAGGGTTCCCCTTTCTCCACATCCTCTCCAGCATCTGTCATTTCCTGACTTGTTCATTTTAGCCATTCTGACTGGTGTGAGGTGATATCTCATTGTGGTTTTGATTTGTATTTCCCTGATGCCGAGTGACGTGGAGCACTTTTTCATGTGTCTGTTGGCCATCTGGATGTCTTCTTTGCAGAAATGTCTGTTCATGTCCTCTGCCCATTTCTTGATTGGATTGTTTGTTCTTTGGGTGTTGAGTTTGCTAAGTTCCTTATAGATTTTGGATACTAGCCCTTTATCTGATATGTCGTTTGCAAATATCTTCTCCCATTCTGTCAGTTGTCTTTTGGTTTTGTTAACTGTTTCCTTTGCTGTGCAAAAGCTTTTGATCTTGATGAAATCCCAACAGTTCATTTTTGCCCTTGCTTCCCTTGCCTTTGCCGTTGTTCCTAGGAAGATGTTGCTACGGCTGAGGTCGAAGAGGTTGCTGCCTGCATTCTCCTCAAGGATTTTGATGGATTCCTTTCTCACATTGAGGTCCTTCATCCATTTGGAGTCTATTTTTGTGTGTGGTGTAAGGAAGTGGTCCAATTTCATTTTTCTGCATGTGGCTGTCCAATTTTCCCAGCACCATTTATTGAAGAGGCTGTCTTTTTTCCATTGGACATTCTTTCCTGCTTTGTCGAAGATTAGTTGACCATAGAGTTGAGGGTCGATTTCTGGGCTCTCTATTCTGTTCCACTGATCTATGTGTCTGTTTTTGTGCCAGTACCATGCTGTCTTGATGATGACAGCTTTGTAATAGAGCTTGAAGTCCGGAATTGTGATGCCACCAACTTTGGCTTTGTTCTTCAATATTCCTTTGGCTATTCGAGGTCTTTTCTGGTTCCATATAAATTTTAGGATTATTTGTTCCATTTCTTTGAAAAAAATGGATGGTATTTTGATAGGGATTGCATTAAATGTGTAGATTGCTTTAGGTAGCATAGACATTTTCACAATATTTATTCTTCCAATCCAGGAGCATGGAACATTTTTCCATTTTTTTGTGTCTTCCTCAATTTCTTTCATGAGTACTTTATAATTTTCTGTGTATAGATTCTTAGTCTCTTTGGTTAGGTTTATTCCTAGGTATCTTATAGTTTTGGGTACAATTGTAAATGGGATTGACTCCTTAATTTCTCTTTCTTCAGTCTTGTTGTTGGTGTACAGAAATGCAACTGATTTCTGTGCATTGATTTTATATCCTGACACTTTACTGAATTCCTGAACAAGTTCTAGCAGTTTTGGAGTGGAGTCTTTTGGGTTTTCCACATATAGTATCATATCATCTGCGAAGAGTGATAGTTTGACTTCTTCTTTACCAATTTGGATGCCTTTAATTTCTTTTTGTTGTCTGATTGCTGAGGCTAGGACTTCTAGTACTATGTTGAATAGCAGTGGTGATAATGGACATCCCTGCCGTGTTCCTGACCTTAACGGAAAAGCTTTCAGTTTTTCTCCATTGAGAATGATATTTGCGGTGGGTTTTTCATAGATGGCTTTGATAATATTGAGGTATGTGCCCTCTATCCCTACACTTTGAAGAGTTTTGATCAGGAAGGGATGCTGTACTTTGTGAAATGCTTTTTCAGCATCTATTGAGAGTATCATATGGTTCTTGTTCTTTCTTTTATTAATGTGTTCTATCACATTGATTGATTTGCGGATGTTGAACCAACCCTGCAGCCCTGGAATAAATCCCACTTGATCGTGGTGAATAATCCTTTTAATGTACTGTTGAATCCTATTGGCTAGTATTTTGGCGAGAATTTTTGCGTCTGTGTTCATCAAGGATATTGGTCTGTAGTTCTCTTTTTTGGTGGGATCCTTGTCTGGTTTTGGGATCAAGGTGATGCTGGCCTCATAAAATGAGTTTGGAAGTTTTCCTTCCATTTCTATTTTTTGGAACAGTTTCAGGAGAATAGGAATGAGTTCTTCTTTAAATGTTTGGTAGAATTCCCCTGGGAAGCCGTCTGGCCCTGGGCTTTTGTTTGTTTGGAGATTTTTGATGACTGTTTCAATCTCCTTACTGGTTATGGGCCTGTTCAGGTTTTCTATTTCTTCCTGGTTCAGTTGTGGTAGTTTATATGTCTCTAGGAATGCATCCATTTCTTCCAGATTGTCCAATTTGTTGGCGTAAAGTTGCTCATAGTATGTTCTTATAATTGTCTGTATTTCTTTGGTGTTAGTTGTGATCTCTCCTCTTTCATTCATGATTTTATTTATTTGGGTCCTTTCTCTTTTCTTTTGGATGAGTCTGGCCAGGGGTTTATCAATCTTATTGATTCTTTCAAAGAACCAGCTCCTAGTTTCATTGATTTTTTCTATTGTTTTTTTGGTTTCTATTTCATTGATTTCTGCTCTGATCTTTATGATTTCTCTTCTCCTGCTGGGTTTAGGGTTTCTTTCTTGTTCTTTCTCCAGCTCCTTTACGTGTAGGGTTAGGTTGTGTACTTGAGACCTTTCTTGTTTCTTGAGAAAGGCTTGTACCGCTATATATTTTCCTCTCAGGACTGCCTTTGCTGTGTCCCACAGATTTTGAACTGTTGTGTTTTCATTATCATTTGTTTCCATGAATTTTTTCAATTCTTCTTTAATTTCCTGGTTAACCCATTCATTCTTTAGAAGGATGCTGTTTAGTCTCCATGCATTGGGTTCTTTCCAGCTTTCCTCTTGTGATTGAGTTCTAGCTTCAGAGCATTGTGGTCTGAAAATATGCAGGGAATAATCCTAATCTTTTGATACCGGTTGAGACCTGATTTGTGACCCAGGATGTGATCTATTCTGGAGAAGGTTCCATGTGCACTAGAGAAGAATGTGTATTCTGTTGCTTTGGGATGAAATGTTCTGAATATATCTGTGATGTCCATCTGGTCCAGTGTGTCATTTAAGGCCTTTATTTCCTTGTTGATCTTTTGCTTGGATGATCTGTCCATTTCAGTGAGGGGAGTGTTCAAATCCCCTACTATTATTGTATTATTATTGATGTGTTTCTTTAATTTTGTTATTAATTGGTTTATATAGTTGGCTGCTCCCACGTTAGGGGCATAGATATTTAAAATGGTTAGATCTTCTTGTTGGACAGACCCTTTGAGTAGGATATAGTGTCCTTCCTCATCTCTTATTATAGTCTTTGGCTTAAAATCTAATTGATCTGATATAAGGATTGCCACCCCAGCTTTCTTCTGATGCCCATTAGCATGGTAAATTGTTTTCCACCCCCTCACTTTAAATCTGGAGGTGTCTTCGCGTCTAAAATGAGTTTCTTGTAGGCAACATACTGATGGGTTTTGTTTTTTTATCCATTCTGATACCCTGTGTCTTTTGATTGGGGCATTTAGCCCATTAACATTCAGGGTAACTATTGAGAGATATGAATTTAGTGCCATTAGTAGCCTGTAAGGTGACTGTTACTGTATATTGTCTCTGTACCTTTCTGATCTACTACTTTTAGGCTCTCTCTTGGCTTAGAGGACCCCTTTCAATATTTCCTGTAGAGCTGGTTTGGTGTTTGCAAATTCTTTCAGTTTTTGTTTGTCCTGGAAGCTTTTGATCTCTCCTTCTATTTTCAATGATAGCCTAGCTGGATAGAGTATTCTTGGCTGCATGTTTTTCTCGTTTAGTGCTCTGAATATATCATGCCAGCTCTTCCTGGCCTGCCAGGTCTCTGTGGATAAGTCTGCTGCCAATCTAATATTTTTACCATTGTATGTTACAGACTTCTTTTCTCGGGCTGCTTTCAGGATTTTCTCTTTGTCACTAAGACTTGTAAATTTTACTATTAGGTGACGGGGTGTGGACCTATTCTTGTTGACTTTGAGGGGGGTTCTCTGCATCTCTTGGATTTTGATGCTTGTTCCCTTTTCCATATTAGGGAAATTCTCTCCAATGATTCTCTCCAATAGACCTTCTGCTCCCCTCTCTGTTTCTTCTTCTTCTGGAATCCCAATTATTCTAATGTTGTTTCGTCTTATGGTGTCACTTATCTCTCGAATTCTCCCCTCATGGTCCAGTAGCTGTTTGTCCCTCTTTTGCTCGGCTTCCTTATTCTCTGTCATTTGGTCTTCTATATCACTAATTCTTTCTTCTGCCTCATTTATCCTAGCAGTGAGAGCCTCCATTTTTGATTGCACCTCATTAATAGCTTTTTTGATTTCAACTTGGTTAGATTTTAGTTCTTTAATTTCTCCAGAAAGGGCTTTAATATCTCCAGAGAGGGTTTCTCTAATATCTTCCATGCCTTTTTTGAGCCCGGCTAGAATGTTCAGAATCGTCATTCTGAACTCTTGGTCTGACATATTACCCATGTCTGTGTTGATTAGGTCCCTAGCCTTCGGTACTGTCTCTTGTTCTTTTGTTTGTGGTGATTTTTTCCGCCTTGTCATTTTGTCCAGATAAGAGGATATGAAGGAGCAAATAAACTACTAAAAGGGTGGCAAAGACCCCGGAAAAATGCGCTGTAACCAAATGAGAAGAGACCCCAAATTGTGGGGGGGAGAAAGGGGATAAAACAGCTTCTGAAAAAAAAAAGAAAAAAAAAAAAAAAGAAAGAAAGAAAAAAATTTAAAAAATAAAACAAATAAAAAAAATACAAAAAAGAAAGAAAAAATATATATATTTAGATGAACTAGTCAAAAAATGTTAAAAAAGAAAAGGGTAAAAGTTTTAAAAAATTTAGCAGAAGAAGAAAGAAGAAAAAAGAAAAAAAAATTGAAAAAAGAAAAAAAAATTGAAAAAAGAAAAAAAAATTGAAGTAGCCGCAAGACTAAAGAATCATGGGGAGAAAGCCATGAGTTCCGTGCTTTGCTTTCTCCTCCTCTGGAATTGCTCTGCTGTCTTAGGAATTGAATCTGCTTTCTCCTTGATAGATGAACTTCGTTCTGGCTGGATATTTTGTTGATCTTCTGGGGGAGGGGCCTGTTGTAGTGACTCTCAAGTGTCTTTGCCCGAGGCGGGATTGCACCGCCTTACCGGCGGCCGGACTAAGTAATCGGCTCGGGTTCGCTTTTGGGAGCTTCTGTTCCCTGAACGCTTTCCGTAGAGTTCCGGAGGTCGGGAATGAAAATGGCGGCCTCCCAGTCTCCAGCCCGGAGGAGCCGAGAGCCTGGGGCCCCACTCCTCAGTGCGCCCCCAGAGGACAGCACCCAATCACTCCCATATCCCCAGCCTCTAGCCGCGCTCCGAGCTCACCCAGCCCGCGACCAGTTCAAGGTAACCCCGAGCTGAGAGTTCAGTCCTCGGCTCTGTCTTGGCAGCCGGCTTCTCCGTTCTAATAGCTGCGAGCTCTCCGACACTCCGACACCCCCGATCCTTCTGTGACCCTGCGGGGCCTGGGGCCACGCTGGCCCCGCGTGGGCTTCACCCCGGTTTAGCCCCTGGAGCAATGTCCCTCAGTGGAACAGACTTTTAAAAGTCCTGATTTTGTGCTCCGTTCCTCCGCCGCTTGCCGGGAGCCGGCCCCTCCCCCCGCGGTCTATCTTCCCGTCGTTTTAGATTCACTTCTCCGCCAGTCCTACCTTTCAGAAAGTGGTTGATTTTCTGTTTCTAGAGTTGCTGTTCTTCTTCTCTTCGCTCTCCCGTTGGATTTGTAGGTGTTTGCAATGTTTAGATAAGCTATCGAGCTGATCTCCTGCTACCTGATGTAGTCTCAGGCTGCTACTTCTCCGCCATCTTGACTCCTGAATCTTACTTTTTAACTTATGCAGATATACCTCTCAAATAATTTAGTTCTGTTGTTACTAAGTTTACATAAATTTAGCTGTCGATAAATAACTCCTTTATATAATTAAAGTACTATAAAATATTTACATATATATTCTAGTGTATGCATCATAGTTACCTATGTATTTTGTATTTATACACGCATATTACTGTAAAGATTTTTAATATATACACACATTTATGACAAATTTAAAGTATGCTTAGGGGTGAATTTACTATACAATTTTCCTTTTACTTGAAACTGTTGAATGTCAGATGCCACTACATTACTGAAGTGCAAATAATTGAATTAATTTTGATAATATCTTTTAACAGCATTACTTTTGCTGTTTTTTTCTCTTTCATGTGATTTCAAAGATCAATAGATAAGGTATTAATTGGGGTGCATGGTAGTGCAGTTGGTTCAGTCTCTGACTTGGTTTCGGTTCAGGTTGTGATCTCAGGGCTGTGGGATGGAGCCCAGCATCAGGCTGTGAGCTCAGCATGGAGTCTGCTTAAGATTCTCTACTTCTCCTTCCACCCCTTGTCCCCCACACTCTTTCTCTAAACTAAATAAGTAAATCTTTTTTAAAAAGATAAGGCATTATTTGAATGCTATTGTTGCCTTTTTATTCTTCATTAATTCTTTAAAAAACCAAATGTTTATTTAAAAGAGATTTAGAAGAACATAAGAAAAGTACCAACATGTTATTATTTAATAACATAAAGTTGTTATGCAGTATGAGATTATCATTAGCAATTATAGACAACAAATAGTTAACTTAATACTAAGAGAGTTATAAATTTGTGTTAGAGAAAAATCTCATAGTGTTCAAACTAGAAGTATGTAACATCTATGCTTAGTGAAAAATGACTGGTGTGGTCAATATGTATCATAGGAGTTAGGAAAAAAGAGAAATTACTTTCCCAAAAGGCTTTATATGGGACGGTCTCAAGAATATTGGGTTATTAAATTGTAGTTTAAGGGACAAGTACACCTGAGCAAGGGTTCTTAGGTAAAGGAAAGTGAAGAGAGTGTTCTAGACTTAATGAGAAGACTAACACCAGAGCTGTGGTTTTACACAAGGAAGATGTGGAAGAAAGAAGAGGAGCTTTGAAGGAGAAGTTTGAATTTCACAAAAAAGATTTCCATATTATTTTATAGGCAATATGTAATCTTTAACAGATCTAATCAAGGAAAAGAATGTAGGATATGCAGTATTTTCATGTTGCTTTGGCAGTTGCATTACAATGGATGGAGGGAAAAAGACTTAGAAGAATGGATACAAATTAAGCAGATGATTGAATGAATTCATCATGAAACAATTATATGGAAGCCAAATGGGAAGAATAGGGCAAAAAAACTGAAGAATACAGTCAGAGCTTGATTTCCTTTGAGGTCAATGAAGTTTAAGCTTCAGGCCTTTTCATTTGAACAAACACCATTGAGGACATGGGAGGGATTTCTTTCTTTCTTTCCTTCTTTCTTTTTTTCTTAAAAAATTTAAAATTGTACCTTAATTGCAAGAAATAAAGTATTGTCTTTTTCTATTCTGATTTCCCCTTCATCATACTTCCACTGAGTTAGTTGACATTAGAGAATCACAGGCTTTGGAGGACTCAATCAAGAAGTCAAGGAGAGAGTATGTTCAGTTTGATATCAGAGAGATATATTCTACAATCACAATTGAATATAATTTGGTTACTGATGGCCATCTAAGTTTATGAATGGCTTCTAGAAATACTCTTTGTGCCCAATTGATTGGCATCAGGATGCAAAGATGCAGGATGAAAGACACAGCACATATGGATGGGTATGTGGCATAATGCCTGGCACCAGAAGGATATGGGAATTGAGGGAAAAATGTTTATAAAAGTACGGAGACAATCATCGGATGTGTAAAATTTTAAGTAGATGATTCAATTCTCATTGCTGCCTAATGAAAATGAAAGTTTGCTTCTGCCACACATGATATATTAATATCAATAGAGATACCATAACTCTTACGTCTCTACAATGAGGACATTGAGAGCAAACTAATTTATAATACCTCACTCAATCCAAGTAGTATTTAATATTAAGAATAACACAGAACTCTACATGCCCTGAAATCTTATAGTTCCTTATATCAGGGAAACTTGACAGATGTTTTCCAAAACTTGACAACAATCCTAAAAATTTATAGAACATTACAAAGCATGAGTTATGAACCTTAAAGAACTTTTCTAATATTTTAGTAAAAATATATTTAAATCAAACATGCTAAAGGAAAGACTGAATTACTTTTCTACTTTTTTTAATTGGAAAATATTAGAAAATTGTGTCACGTGAAGATGTATTATCTCTAAGAGTATTCAGTCACATGTGTAAGAATTTAAGGTATCATAGAATTGTATAAGACAATATACATACTATGTTAACTTTCTGGTTGTTATGATGTCTGTGGTATTTGTCAACTTCTTTAAGTTTTAATTTGTAATAATTCATTTTTAATTTTAATTTGTTTTTTTTTTTAAATTTCTAATTTTAAAAAATCTTTACTTTTAAGCCCAATTTTTGTTCTCGCTTTGTGGTCTTTTCCTTAGGGACATCCATCCAAATTGCATGTTACATTAAAAAAACTGGGTCTTTCCATGTATAAAAACAGAGAACAAACTGGTGGTTGCCAGAGGGGATGGGGAATGGGGTGATGAGCAAAATGGTGAAGAGGAGGGGCAGATACAGGGTTCCAGTTATGCAGTGATAAGTCATGTGAATCAAAGTCACAGCATAGAGGATATACTTAATGATATTGTAAATAGCACTGTGTGGTGACAGATGGTAGCTACACTTGTGGTGAACATAGCTTAACATATAAAGCTGAATCACTATGCTATATATCTGAAACTAATGTAGCATTGTGCATCAACGTAACTAAAATTTTTTTTTTTAAGCTAGGTTTTTTCTCATTATAGTATGTATTAAAAGTTACCGATAACATCTAAGGTCAGTCTGTACTAAGAAATCTCCAACATTTTAAGGACTCTTTCTAGCCCTAAAGACATATTTTTATTTATCTACTTATTTATTTGAAGTATTTATTTATTTATTTATTTGAGAGAGAGCGAGAGAGAGAGAGAGAGAGAGAGCTCAAGCTCGAGCAGGAGTGGGGAGGGAGAGGGTGAAAGGGAAGCAGACTCCCTTTCAGTCTGCTGAGCAGGGAGTCCCATGCAGAGCTCAATCCCAGGAGTCCATAATTGTGACCTGAGTTGAATCAGATGCTTAACAGGCTGAGCCACCCAGGCATCCCCAAAAGATGTACTTCAAAAGGATGATGCTTTGTGCCTTTGATATCTACTGAAACTAATTACTGCATAACAAGTTTTTTTTTTTAAAGATTTATTTATTTGACAGAGAGAGATCACGAGTAAGCAGAGAGGCAGGCAGAGAGCGAGGAGGAAGCAGGCTCCCCGCTGAGCAGAGAGCCCGATGCGGGGCTCTTTCCCAGGACCCTGAGATCATGACCCGAGCTGAAGGCAGAGGCTTAACCCACTGAGCCACCCAGGTGCCCCTGCATAACAAGTTTTGTTATTGGTTTGGGATGGCATTTGGTAGCTATAGCTTCTGAACCATTGTCCATAAGGGCAACTATGAACAACTTATTACTATTTAAACTTAAATTTAGGGGCACCTGGGTGGCTCAGTGGTTTAAGCCTCTGCCTTCAGCTGAGGTCGTGATCTCAGGGTCCTGGGATCGAGCCCCACATTGGGCTCTCTGCTCAGCAGAGAGCCTGCTTCCCCCTCTATCTCTGCCTACTTGTTACCTCTTCTCTCTGTCAAATAAATAAAATGTAAAAAATTTAAATTTAAACAAAATTAAACTTAAGTAAAAATATTAATTTAAATTAAATTTAAAGAAAAATTAAATTAGAAATCCAATTCTTGACTTCCATTTCTGATCAAGATAGAACTTAGGGACTCGATTTACCCTTCCACCTGAGCTACCAAACACAACCAAAAAAACTGAAAAAAACCTATGAAAAACAGCTGTCAAGATAACAGACACCAAGCCATAAAAACACATGGATCTCTGAGATGGAGGTGAGCCCCGTAACTGCTCCAGTTTATTTCCTTGAGAGAATTTCTAGTGTTGAGGAGCCCACATAGAGTCAGACAGACTCCTTCAGTTGAGGAGATGCAGCTGGAGATAGCCAGGTGGCTCAATTTTGCAGGACAGTACTGGAGAAGAGGCAACTGCACAGAGACAGAAATCCAGAGACATGCAGATTATTCCTCCAAGTATTCCTGCTCAGCTAGTACTGATTAATTATTGCATGCATTTGAGAAAACTACTGAAATCAGCCCCGCCTCCCCTGTTCCCACCTAAAAAATCAAATGGTAACACTCCCTGATTCTGGCACAGAGCTATGTTCCTTGACCCCACAAGCAGCCTGAGCACTTAGAGCGTACAGAAGGGTTTTGTTTCAGTAGCTGGGGATAATCAGCTCAAAGCTGAGCACTCTTCCACTCTTACCTAGTAAACATTAAAACCAGAACCAAAGGATCAGACTGCTTACCAGTAACTTAACTGCATACCAGAAGGAAGCTCAATAATATTTATAGGAATTTTCTAAACCAAAAAGCCTACAACTTAAAATTCAAAATGTCCAGTAATGGATTAAAAATCACTGGGCATGCAAACAGAAAACATTAAGAAATTGAAACTGAGTCAGAACAAACATCAATGTGAGAATTAAAAGATGAGAAGATTATACCAATTATTGTAACTGCATTCTCTATGTTTAAAAAGTTAAATGGACATACAGAAGATATAAAAAATTAATGAGCAAATGAAACATACTAGATAGGATTAAAGATTGATTAGACATTGCATAAGAAAATATTAGTGGTACTTCTTAAAGAAGTAGCAACAGAAACTATCCAAAAGGTAATTCAGAAATAAAAGAGAATTAAAAAAAAAAAAAGAAACAGAGTTAAAAAAACAGAATTAAAAAAAAAGAAACAGAATATCAGTGAAATGTAGCTCATGTTCAAACTTGAAAGGAGGGAGAGAAAAATTTTCAAAATTTTTATATTGTTCAAAAATAAAATGGCTAAACATTTTCCAAATTTGGTAAACTTCCAGATCCATGAAGCTTGATGAACCCTAAGCACAGGTAACCTGAAGAAAACTAGACCAATGTGCATCATAATCAAATGGCTCGATATCAGTGATAAACAGAAATGTTACATTACATACAGAGGATAAGGATGATGGGGAAAAAATGAGGTAGATTTCTTCTTGGAAATAATGCAAATGAGAAGACAGTGGAGCATTTTTTAAAGCATATTTTTAAGTCCTGAAAAGAAGACACTGTCAACCTAGAGTTCAATATTCAGTAAAAACAAAACAAATGTATAAAAAAATGAAGCTAAGAGGAAAATTTTTCAAATACACAAAACCTGAAAGAATTCATTACCAGCAGGTCCACGCTACAAGAAATGTTACAGGAAAAATTCAAGCAGAAAAACATGACATTATGTGAAAATATGAATTACATAAAGGAATAGAATACAGGAAATGGAAATTGTGGCTACATTGTTTATTGTATGTAAATGATTCCACAGTAAAGCTATTTTTAAAAATTCAATTTCGGTCTCACAGTTTATACAAACAAAGTTGCAAAAAGTAGGAGAAAACTTGTGAAGCATCCTTATTATTTCTCTAATTAAGTCAAACCAGAAGCAGGTTGCCATTTTTGGTCACTGTTCCTGATTTGATGTCCAATTTTCCTCCCTTATTGACTCAGAGAATTTCCCTCTGAGGTCAAAATTTCCTCACTTTCCTTATCTGATAAAAAGAGCTTAAAACATCCTCCCAAATTTTCTTGTTATCTCTCCTCACAGATGGCATGAAAAATGATATATAAATTATCATATGTAAGCATGGCCTCAGGTAAAAGTCATTCTTAGATTTATTTCAGAATGTCTCCTCACTTGCACAGAGAAGATCAGAGCTTCTAGAATTCCCTTTTCTATTCCTGAGGAGGGTTGTAACTTAACTTCTTTCCAAGGGGACACTTCAAGCATAATCCAGTTTAACAATTTACATAGAGGTGAAAAACACTGACTCCGGATTTTCTTTAGTTCTAGTTGTGGGGAAGTGAAAACACACAGCTGTCTCCATTCCTATTTATTGCACTTATTTTATCAGGTGCATTTCCAAAACTAGATTGCAAGCTCTTCAAATAATCAACCCTTTCAAGGAAAAAGAAAAAGTGAAAAAACACAACAAAACAACTTACTATCTCCTTGGCAACTTGCTCAGTCATACAGGAGCATGTGCAGAAACCATTAAAAGCATTAAAAGAAAAGTGGTTTTCCTTTCCCTATACCAGCTGCGACTTCTAAAGTCCACTTTCCTAGGTTCCCAGCCATTCACCTAAGGTAGAACTTACAACATAATGTTCTTTTCTTTCTTTCTTTCTTTCTTTCTTTCTTTCTTTCTTTCTTTCTTTCTTTTAAAAAGATTTATTTATCTATTTTAGAGAGAAAGAGAGAGCGAGAGAGTGAGAGTGCACAGGGAGGACAGGCAGAGGGGGAGACAGAGAGAAACCAAAGTAGACTCCATGCTGAGTGAAGAGCCCAACTTGGGGCTTGATCTCACAACCCTGAGATCAAGACCTGAGCCAAAACCAAGAGTTGGATGCTTAACTAACTGTGTCACGCAGGTGTCCATTCCCACACATTTTGGGTCTCTTCCAGGCTATATTAAAAATCTGGGGGCGCCTGGGTGGCTCAGTGGGTTAAAGCCTCTGCTTTCGGCTCAGGTCATGATCCCAGGATCCTGGGATCGAGCCCCGCATCGGGCTTTCTGCTCTGCAGGGAGCCTGCTTCCTCCTCTCTCTCTGCCTGCCTCTCTGCCTAGTTGTGATTTCTCTCTATCAAATAAATAAAATATTTTAAAAAATTAAAAAAAATCTGTGAGCTTATTAGTTAAAAGTTGCATTCTAGAAGATGGCAGCAGAGTTGGGGACCTTGTTTCATCTGGTCCCTTGAAGTTAACTGGATATCTATGAAACCACACACATGAATTCAGCCTTAAGATGTAATAAAATAGATCTGGCACTGTACAAGTAGTAAAATGACTGCTTTTTCAAGATAGGAGGTACAGAATCATGAATCTCTGGGAAATATCAAAAGATAAACAGAGGGGGGAGGGAGCCTCCATAAGCTGGCTAACTGAGAAGTGATATAACACCAAAACCTTAGGAATCTGTTCCAGTGAGAGACAGTGAGAGACATCTCTTTCTGAAAGCGGCACAGATAATTCTAGGTGGGTCATTATGGACTCATGATCCTAAGAGACACAGAAAAAATGGGGGTGCTTGATCCAATAGAGTGCCGAAGCAGTGGAGCAGGGACCCTGGTTATGATCAGAGAGCCCAGAGGGGACTCTCAGCCCAGGTCATCATAACCCTCGAGCTGGGTCAGTAGGAAGACTGCTTTTTTCCTGAGCACCCTCAGAAGGACTGGAAATTGTGGGTCATTTAATATCCCCTGGGAAAGATGAAATAGTTATGTTCATGACTGATCAACAGTCCTCAGGTTGGTGAAGGCCCCAGAAAGTACAGTAGGATGCCACCCAGCCATGACCCGGGAGCAGCAGAGCAAGGACACAAAATGCAGGGATGTTCATGGGTCCTGGGACTTCCCTCAGGAGGATTGAAGAGGGGCCAAACCTTGGTATTCTGAGGACTGGCTCACACAGAGGCTGCACCCATGACTGGGTAATAGCTCTCAGGGCAGTGGTCACTCTAGAAAGAACAGTAAGACGGCTCCCAGCTGTGACCTAAGTGGAGTGGAGGATGGTGCTCATGTGAACCCACAGTACACCCAGTCACAAAGACATGAAGTGAAGTGTTTCTCACAACTGTGGGGACTCCCCTGGGAATACTGTGGGGGTCAATCATGGGTGTCTACAGTTTTGGTGCACACAGAAGTGGAGAAGTTTTGACCTAGGGAGTTTATGAAGGAGAGGGACAGATATCTTGTGGCCCAGGCATTTTTGCTCTGACAGTCTGAAAAGGTGCAGGAAGCAATCAGGTAACAAAAGCCACAGAGACAATCAGCTCACCTTGAGCCCATCCCCCTAACAAGGGGTGGGTCAACTTCATCCAGGCAGAGACACCTGAGAAGCAAAACAGCAGGCTCCTCCCCCAGAAGACAGACTGGAAGAATAGGGGAATGACAAGGTTACAGATCCCACAGGACTGGAAAACTCCAATCCCACAGGAGAATAATATATTGAGTTCCAGATTTTCCCACAAGACTCATTTAATCTTCAGTTTAAAAATTAACATTTCTTCCCCCCCCCATTTTTCCTGTTTCAACTAGATTCATATTTTACCAGCTTATGTTTTTAAGTTAGTTTTTAACTTTTTCTCATTTTACATTATATATATCTTTATAGATTTTCTCATCTACATTTTATAGATTTATGCCTCATTTTAGTCCTTTCTCATCATATATATATGATATATATATATATCTCAAAGCTTTGCTTTACTTGCAATTTTGGGGTGTAGTGTCCTCTAACACAGAGACCAAATTTCAATCAGGAACAAGAAGATCACCATGCTTTGTCCACCCTGTAAGATTACAGTGTCTCTCCACCTCCACACCCCTTTTTATTGTTTGGACTCATCCTGGCTTTGTTTGCTTTTTTGTGGTGAATTCTGACCACTTTCTGACCACTTTGGATTTTTCTAGGGCACAATTTGCTTAGGCAATGGTTGATATTTTGGACTCTGTTCATTTGCTTACCCATCCTTCCTTGGGCAGAATGAATAGAGGGAGGATCTCACAACAAAGGAAATAACCAGAGGCAATATTCTCCACCACAGAACTAATCAATATGGATATAAGCAAGAAGTCAGAGATAGAATTCAGGATAGCAATTACAAAGATAATAGCTAGGCTTGGAAAAAGCATAAATGCCTATACAGAATCTTTAAGCATGGAAATGAGATCTAATCTGGCTGAATTTAAAAATGCTATGAAGGAGATCCAATCTAAATTGGATGTTCTAACAGCTAAGGTCAATGAGGCAGAAGAAAGTATAAGTGGTCTAGAGGACAGGCTAATGGAAAGGAAGGAAGTTGAGGAAAAGAGAGAAAAAAACTAATAGCCCATGAAGAAAGTCTTCAAGAATTTAATAATGCATTGAAAAGACCACTGTAAAAATCATCAGGATCTAAGAGGGGGTGGAAAGAGAGAGAGAGCTAGAAGGTATATTTGAGCAAACTGAGAACTTCCCTAATCTGGGGAAGGAAATGAACATTTATGTCCAAGAGGCAGAGAGGACCCTTCCCAAAATCAATAAAAACAGATCAACACCCTGACATATAATAGTGAAACTTGAAAATCTTAGAGCCAAAGAAGTTATCCTGAGAGCAGTTAGGAAGAGGAGATTGCTTACTTCAGAGGAAGGAACTTCAGAATAACATCAGACCTATGCATAGAAACCTGGCAGGCCAGAAAGGGCTGGCAGGTTATATTCAGGATACTAAATGAGAAGAACATGCAGCCAAGAATACTTTATCCAGCAAGGCTGTCATTCAGAATGGAAGGAGAGAGAGAGTTTCCAAGACAGACAGAAACTGAGAGGATATGTGACCAAGCCAGCCCTGCCAGAAATATTAAGGAGGATATGGTAAGCAAAGAGAGATCCCAAGAGTCACATAGACCATAAAGTAGCAGTGACAATCTACAGAAACAGGGACTTTGCAGGAAATAAACTGTCACTAAATTCATATCTTTTTTTTTAAAGATTTTATTTATTTATTTGACAGAGAGATCACAAGTAGGCAGAGAGGCAGGCAGAGAGGGGGAAGCAGGCTCCCTGCTGAGAACCCAATGTGGGGCTCCATCCCAGGACCCTGAAATCATGACCTGAGCCGAAGGCATTGTCTCAACCCACTGAGCCACCCAGGTACCCCTAAATCCATATCTTTAAATAGTTAGTCTGAATGTAGATGAGCTGAATGCTCCCCACAAGACACAGAGGATCAGATTGGATAAAAAAGTAGGACACATACATATGCTGTCTACAAAAGACTCATTTGAACTTAAGCCACCTCCATATTGAAGGTGGGATGATGGAGAACCATTTATCATCCTAGTGGACATCAAAAGAAAGCTGAGGTAGCAATCTCATATCAGACAAATTAGATTTTAAACCAAAGACTGTAGTAAGAGATGTAGAGGGACACTATATCATATCCAAGGGGCCTATCCAACAAGAATATCTAACAATTATAAATATCTATGCCTCTAATATAGGAGCAGCCAATTATACAAACCAATTAATATCCAAAGTAAAGAAACATATTGATAATAACACATTAATAGTAGGAGGCTTCAACACCCCACTCAAAACAATGGACAGAACATTTAAGCAGAAGATCGACAAAGAAATGAGGGCTTTGAATGACACATTCGACCAGATGGATTTCAAAGATATAGACAGAGCATTCCCTCTAAAACAACAGAATACTCATTTTTCTTGAGTACACATGGAGCTTTCTCCAGACTAGATCATATACTGGGTCATAAATCAGGTCTCAACAGATACCAATACATTAAGATCCTTCCTTGCATATTTTCAGACCACGATGCTTTCAAACTGAAACTCAATCACAAGAAGAAATGTGGGAGATCTCAAACCTTTGAGGGTTAAAGAACATCCTGCTAAAGAATGAATGGGCTAACCAGGAAATTAAAGAAGAACTTACACAATTCATGCAAACTAATGAAAATGAAAGCACATCGATTCAAAACTTATGGCATACTGCAAAGGCAGTTCTAAGAGGGAAGTACAAAGCAGTGCAAGCCACTCTCAAAAAATTAGAAAAGTCTCAAATACACAAGCTAAGTTTATCCCTAAAGGAGTTGGAGAAAGAATATCAAATAAAGCCCAATCCAAGCAAGAGACGAGAGATAATAAAGATTAGAACAGAAATCAATAAAATAGAAATCAGAACAACCATAGAACAGATCAGTGAAACTAGAAGCTTGTTCTTTGATAGAATTAATAAGATCAATAAACCTCTAGTCAGACTTACCAAAAGAAAAGAGAAAGGACCCAAATAAAGTCATGAATTAAATGGGAGAGATCACAACCAACACCAAGGAAATATAGGTAATTGTTAGAACATATTATGAGCAACTATATGCCAACAAATTTGGCAATATGGAAGAAATGGATACATCCCAGAAATTTACACATTACCAAGACTGACACAGGAAAAAGTAGAACATCTGAACAAACCAATAACAAGCAAGGAATTCAAACGGTAGTCAAAAACCTCCCAAAAAACAAGATTCCAGGGCCAGGGGCACCTGGGTGGCTCAGTGGGTTAAAGCCTCTGCCTTCGGCCCAGGTCATGGTCCCAGGGTCCTGGGATCGAGCCCCACATCGGGCTCTCTGCTCAGCAGGGAGCCTGCTTCCCCTCCTCTCTCTCTCTGGCTGCCTCTCTGTCTACCTGTGATCTCTGTCTGTCAAATAAATAAAATCTTAAAAAAAAAAGATTCCAGGGCCAGATGGCTTCCCAAGGGAATTCTACCAAACATCTAAGAAGAAATAATACCTATTCTACAGAAGTTCATTCAAAAAATAGAAATAGAAGGAAAACTTCCAACTCAGCTATGAGGCCAACCTTATCTGGATGCCAAAAACCACACAAAGACCTCATCAAAAAGGAGAATTACAGACTAATATTCCTGATGAACATGGATGCCAAAATACTCACCAAGATCCCAGCCAATAGGATCCAACAGTACATTAAAAGGTTTATTCACCATGACCAGGTGCAATTTATTCCTGGGATGTAAGGGTGGTTCAACATTTGCAAATCAATCAGTGTAATAGAGCACATCAATAAAAGAAAAGACAAGAACCATATGATCCTCTCAGTTGATGCAGAAAAAGCATTTGACAAAATATGACATCTTTTCTTGATGAAAACTCTTCAAAGTATAGGGATATATAGACCGTACCTAAATATCATTAAATCCATCTATGAAAAGCCTACAGCAAATATCATTCTCAATGGGAAAAGCTGAGGGATTTTCCCTTAAAGTCAGGAGCAGGACACTGATGCCCACTCTCAACACTTTTGTTCAACATAGTACTAAAAGTCCTACCCTCACGAATCAGACCGCAGCAAGAAGTCATGTAAACTGGAAAGGAAGTACTTAAACTCTCTTTGCAGATGATGTGACACTTCATGTGGAAAACCCAAAAGACTCCACCCCAAAATTTCTAGAACTCTAAAAGCAATTAAGTAACATGGCAGGATACAAAATCAATGTACAGAAATCAGTTGCATTTCTATTCATTAATAGAAATGTGTCTGAAGAATGAGGTATTAAGGAATTGATCCCATTTACAATTACACCAAAATCCATAAGATACCTAGAAATAAACCCAAACAAAGAGGTAAAGGATCTGTACTCTAGAAACTGCAGAACACTTATGAAAGAAATTGAGGAAGACACAGAGACAGAAAAACATTTCATGCCCATGGACTGGACGAACAGACATTTCAAAATGTCTATGCTGTCCAGAATAATCTACACCATCAATGCAATTCCTATCAAATACCACTGACATTCTTCACAGAGCTGGAACAAACAATCCTAAAAAAAATTTTTTTTTAAAGATTATATTTATTTATTTGACAGACAAAGATCACAAGTAGGCAAAGAGGCAGGCAGAGAGAGAGGAGGAGGAAGCAGACTCCCTGATAAGCAGAAAACCCGATGTGGGGCTCAATCCCAGGACCCTGAGATCATGACCTGAGCTGAAGGCAGAGGCTTTTTAACCCACTGAGCCACCCAGGTGCCCCAACAATCCTAAAATTTGTATGGAAATGGAAAAGTTCCAGAATTGCCAGGAGAATGTTGAAAAGGAAAACCAAAGCTAGGGGCATCACAATGCCTGACTTCAAGCTATATTACAAAGTGGTGATCATCTAGACAGCAAGGTACTGGCACAAAAACAGACACATAGGTTAATAGAACAGAATAGAAAGCCCAGAACTGGATGCTCAACTCTATGGTCAACTAATCTTCAACAAAGCAGGGAAGAATATCCAATTGAAAAAAGACAGGCTCTTCAATAAATGGTATTGGGAAAATTGGACAGCCACATGCAGAAGAATGAAACTGGATGATTCTCCTACACCATACACAAAGATAAACTCAAAGTGGATGAATGACCTCAATGTGAGACAGGAATCTATCAAAAACCTTGAGTAGAACATGGGCAGTAACCTCTTTGACCTTGGCCACAGCAACTTCCTCCAAGACACATCACTAAAGACAAGGGAAAGAAGAACAAAAATTAACTATTGGTACTTCATCAAGATAAAAAGCTTCTGTGTAGCAAAGGAAACAATCAACAAAACAAAAAGACAACCCATGGAATGGGAGAAGGTATTTACAAATAACATTACAGATAAAGGGCTGGTATCTAATATCTATAAAGAACTTCTCAAACTCAACACCCAAACAACTAATAATCCAGTTAATAAATAGGCAGAAGACATGAACAGACACTTCACCAAAGAAGATATACAAATGGCCAACAGACATGAAAATATGCTTCATATCACTTGCCAGCAGGGAAGTGCAGATCAAAACCACAATGAGATACCACCTTACACCAGTTAGAATGGCCAAAATTAACAAGACAGGGAACAACACATGTTGGCAAGGATGCAGAGAAAGGGGAACTCTCTTCCACTGTTGGTGGGAATTCAAGTTGGTATAGCCGCTCTGGAAAACAGTATGGAGGTTCCTTAAGACGTTAAAAATAGAGCTACCCTACCACCCAGCAATTGCACTACTGGCCCAAAGATATAGGTGAAGTGAAAAGAAGGAGTACCTGCACCCCAATATTCATAGCAGCTATGTCCACAAATGACCAAACTGTGAAAGCAGCTGAGATGTCCTTCAACAGATGAATGGATAAGGAAGATATGGTTTAGACATAAAATGGAATATTACTATATCATCAGAAAGGGTGACTACCTACCATTTACATCAACATGGATTGAACTGGAGGGTATCATGCTAAGTGAAATAAGTCAATCAGAGAAAGACAATTGTCATATGGTTTTACTCATATATGGAACATAAGGAATAGTGCAGACTATTGGAGAAAGGAGGGAAAACTGAATGGGAAGAAATCAGAGAGGAAGACAAACCTAGAGAGATTCTGGACTCTGGGAAGCAAATTGAGGGTTGCTGAAGTGGGGGGATGGGATAACTGGGTGATAGGCATTAAGGAAGGCATGTAATCTATTGAGCACTGGGTTAATATGCAACTAATGAGTTACTGAATACTACATCAAAACCTTTTGATATACTATATGGTGGCTAACTGAACATAATAAAAAAAAGATCTGTGAGCAAAGTCTCTTGTTAGGCCCTGCAGTGACACTGTTTCAACTTTCCAAACTCTACTGATCTAATGATAATTGCTGGTTAATGATTAATTTTTATGTGTCAGGTGCTGTATTAAATGTACTATTTGCTTTTATTCCCTTATAAACCTTGTAGGATAGTTCTATCATTCCCTTTTGCACATAAGGGAAAATGAATTTCAGATAGAATTAAGTAGATTCCTCAAGTATACTAGAAGCCAGGCTGTCTGATATCGTATTTGAAGATTTACCACTAGAGTAACCATTTTTCTGACTTCTAGTATATACAGAGTAGTCCCCGCTTAGCCATAGTTTCAGCTACCCATGGTCACCCCCAGTCTGGAAGCAGGAGATCCTCCTTCTGACATGTCATCAGAGGGTCTGTAGTAGCCTAATGTTAAATCACAATGCCTGCATCATTCACCTCACTTCATCTCACCATGTAGGCATTTTATCATCTCACATCATCACAAGAAGAAAGGTGAGTACAGTGCTGTAAGATTTTTGAGAGAGAGAGAGGAGACCACATTCACATAATTTTTTATCACAGAATGTGTTATAATTATTCTATTTCATGGTTTGTTATTGTTGTTAGTCTCTTATTATACTTTTTTGTTTTAAATTAAACTTTATCATATTTTTATCATTTTTTTTGGTAAACTAAACTTTATCATAGTGATATATGTTTGTATGTGTAGGAAAAACATCAAATATATATAGGGCCCAATACTGTTGGGGAACTAACTGCCAGCTGACACAGTCCTTCAGTCAAGGGAGTCTTGCCGAGGGCTAGCTCCTGCAATCACTACTTGATTTGGCTCACAGGATCAGTCTGGATCATGCTGACACTGCCCTTAAGCTCCTCTGTAAATATGCTTAAGAAAACTCTCTTGTTTTGAAGCAAGGCAATCATGTGGGACTTGTGGTCCTCTGACCTCAAGCTCTTTGATAAACATTCTTGTTATTGAATTATAAAATAAAGTCTCTTATGCATGTTTTGGCTTCACTGGGTCAACTGCCCACAGAGACCTCCTGATCCCAGCTTTCAGTCTCTTGTTTTTCTTAATTCCCCATTGTTCTCTCTCAGTCTTTCCTGGGACTTCTTGCACTGGTCTGTGACACAATACTATCTGCAATTTCAGGCATCCACAGGGAATCTTGGAATGTATCCCCTATAGATAAATGGGGACTACCCTATTCCCAAACTCTGTTACCAGTTTTTGCTCTGGACTGGTGAAACTCTTAGAATTAATCTTTTTCTTGATTCTAATGAAGACTTATAGGAATACAATGTAAGATTTTGTGTAATGATACTAAGCTGTATTTGGTAGAATATGGTTTCTTTTTGTAAGTTATCTTTCTAGAAATATCCATTAAATTACGTACTGCAAGAGGGAAGTGAATATTTCTTGGGAAAATAAAATAAGTCTTGCCTATGATGTGTAGTTATTTGAAAGTAAATGGTTAATAGCCCAGTTAATATAGCCAGTTAAGTCAGCTTATAGTCAGCTTATGACTTAAGTCAGCTTATAAGTCATCATTTAAATGAAATTTAAACATAAAATGATACCTGAGAACTTCTGTTTGGTTCAGTTTTGACATGTATTTAAAAATCAAAGGGAATAAAACATATGTAAAAGTCAGGCTGGGTACATGACCAAATTTTAGTAGATTAGATATAAGGTTCTATTTATATCCTAAAAATGTGGTTGCTGCCAGTTCCACTGTTAAAGTTTATATTCTGTTAAGAAATCCTGTTAATTAGTAATTAAGCATCATGCTATAATATTTCTAATGTCACTTGTAAATCAACAAAAAATACAATTGATTATAAAGTAGAGATTTTTTTCTTTTAGGTATTATGGGAGAAAAAATTCCATTCACAAAGTATTTCTCAAGAGTTAATTTATAGTAATCATCTCCAAAATTTAATTTGTAGAAATACCATAATTTAAAAAC
The DNA here is from genome assembly GCF_922984935.1 of Meles meles. Taxonomy (NCBI): domain Eukaryota; kingdom Metazoa; phylum Chordata; class Mammalia; order Carnivora; family Mustelidae; genus Meles; species Meles meles. The sequence goes on along the minus strand of NC_060082.1, from coordinate 24,625,376 downwards.
CAGCTCATAGCACAGTTTCAATAAACAAAAAGAAGGAGCATACTTTCAATTCCTTGGACTCCTCCTAAATGGTATTCCAGCTTTTATTTTTCTCTGTAACAAAATGATTAGAAATAAATTGAAATGATCAAAAATAAATCTGAAGGCCAAGGTTACAAAGAACCCTTTAGATGGTATATAAAAATCAATTTTTAAATTATTCACAGATTAAAATGGTCATTTCCTGAAGGGTGTAACTCTGGGGACATATATACGAAAAATAGTTAAACTGTTAAAAAAAAGTCAACCATCTTTGTCTCATTTGTTATCTTTAGTCCTGTTATCTTCAGTCTGGTATAAACTGAGGCTTACTGCAATGTTCTGTTTCATGTGCCATCAAAGTAAGAATGACTGTTCTGATACTGACATCTTGAAATGGGTACAGCATTTAATTTTAAAAAAGCATTAAAAGTGGAGGAAAACTGGCTATACCCAGACAACTTTATGATAAGATTTGCTGGAGGGGAGGTAGGCAGGGTGATGGGTTAATTGGGTGATGGGCATTAAGGAAGGCACTTGCTGTGATGAGCACTTTATGTTTTAAGTAAGTGATGAATCACTAAGTTTTATTCCTGAAACCAATACTACAGTATTAGTTAGCTAACTTGAATTTAAATAAAAATTAAAAAAAAATGTTATGTAATCAGTAACCTTCTTTTGTTCCTAAAAACAATGGTCAAAATTAGTTGAAGTCTATCCTTAATGAAAAAAATGGTTGCTGCTAGTTTGGATATAATCTCTCTAACAGCAGTACCTATCTGATGGCAAACACATTACAGGATTCAGGGTTAGTGGAGCTAAAAAGAAGTATTCTTTTATTCTTTATAGTATTTTAAGATTGAATTACATATTGACCTTAGTAACAAGAAATGAAATAGTATCCTGATCTTTCCTCATAGAACTGGTTACGAATAAAAGTTGAATCAGATTACACAGCAGGGAAAGAAAAGAAAGAGAGAAAAAGAAAGATACATCTTACTTCATTATGAATTTAACTGTGAACATTGATTATGTATTATTTGCTAAAATAAATTTAGGATGGACATTTCTAAAATCAGAATAAATTTGAAGTTACAGATGCTATGAATTTTTATGTTAAAACCATTTCATATTGTTGTTCAAGAATGTCATCTTATTTCCCAATCCCCTAACAGCACATTAAAACATGTTGTTAAGGATTTTGATAACCTTGCAAAATTGTTTAATATAAAAATTTTAAATAATTATTGTAAATGAAAAAGCATAATTTAATTTTGTTTTGATGACTTCAAAAATTTTGAAGTGATCGTTTTTGATTTTGAAATTAATTTCTTTACCACTCATGAGCTTCCCAGCTACTTGTAAATTTGGTTTCTGTCTCTCATCTAAAACAGTTCTCTTGGAGTTCTCCCAGTGAGCTTCCTAATCATTTATTTAGTCCTTTTCAGTTTATTGTTATTTTTTTAAGGCTACTACAATAGATTACCACAAACTGGGTGGTTTAGAACAGAGATTTGTTTCCTCATAGTTCTAGAGGTCAGAAGTTGGATGTGAAGGTGTTGGCAGGGTCTCACTATTTCCAGAGATGCTAGAGAATATCTTCTCTGATCTTCCTAACTTCTAATGGTTGTTGTCATTCTTGTAGTTCCTTGCTTTTCAGTGGCATCACTCCAATCTCTGCCTCCATTGTCAGGTGGTCTTCCTCTTCATATGCTCTCTCCATATTTCTGTGTCTAAATCTCCCTCTTTCTTTTATAAGAACACCAATCACTGATTATGGACCCTAATCTACTATGACCTAATCTTACCTCGATTATATCTGCAAGGTACTATTTCTAAATAAAGTCACATTCAAAGGTATGGGAGGTAGGACTTGAACATACTATTTGGGGGGACATAATTCAACCAACAATACTCAATCTTATTAAAATTCCTGATAACCTCTTTGATGCCTTTGATATTTTGATTTTTTTTTTCTTTGACACTCCCTCTTCTTGTCTTTCATGATACTCAATTTTTCTTGTTCTTAGTCTTCTCTAACTTTGTTCAGTTATGTTTTCTTCATTGTTTCATTTTCTGGTTGTTGTTTCCATATGGCATTCCTTTATTGTTGTTATTAGTTCTTTCTTTTCCATAGTCTCAATGTCCATGCATTAATAAGGACATACTCGTAACTACATGTACTTATGTTAGCTGGACGATGACCATGAACAGAAAAATAATGATAGTCCTACTTGGGAACTTATGGTAAAACAGAGGGACACAGGTAAACATACTGATAAGTGTAACACTGAGTAGAAAAGGAACATAAATCATGCAATAGGGAAGCCTTCAAAATAGAGAACATTAGGGAGGAAGCAAGATGGCAAGGAGTAGCAAACTGAAATATCATTAGGTCCCAGGAGTTGAACTAGATCATTAACAAACCATTCAGGACACCTACAAACTCAACAGGAGATAGAAGAGAAGAAGAGCAGCAACTCTAGGAACAGAAACTCAACCACTTTCTGGAAGGTAGGACATGCAGAAAAGTGAATCTGAAGAGAAAGGAATATTGACTGCGGCCAGCTCCCAGCAAGTGGTGGAGCAGGGGAGCACAAAATTAGAACTTTTAGAAGTTAGCTCCACTGAGGGACATCACTCCAGAAGTTAAGTGGTGGTGGAGCCCTCATGGGGACAGGTGGTCTCAGGACCCACAGGGTCACAGAAAGACCTGGGCTGTCTGAGTGTGGCGGATCTCCCAGGTATTGGAGTGGGGAAATCGGCTACAGAGACAGAGCTGAGAAGTGAGATCTCAGCTCAGGGCTACCTTAAACTGTGATCCAAGGCATAGTAGGGCCTCTGCTCTTTGAGCTGGGACCCTAAAAGGAGAAGATCCAGAGAAACCCCCTCTTTCCTCCTCCAGGAGGAGTGGTGCAGTAACATGTTGCAGGAATCTGTTGGGTTTGTAGACTCCAATCAGGGCCCATGAGCCAGAGATAGAAATGCTGAGGTACAGGCTGGTTTGCACGGAGCGTGGCCAAAGACCAGGGAGATGGGAGGGATTAACTGCTTTTCTCTGAGGTCTTGACTGCTTTTCTCTGAAGGTGCACTGAAGAGTGTGGCCCTGAGCTCTAAGCTCCACCCGGTCAGAGATTGGGAGGCCACCGTTTTCATTCCATCCTCCAGACCTCTACAGAAAGCTTTCAGGGTACAAAAGCTCCCAACAGTGAACCAGAGCAGATTACTTGGCCTGGGCCCCTGGCAAGGGTGGTGCAATTTCGCCTCAGGTAAAGACATTTGATACTTACTGCAACAGGCCCTTCCCCAAGAAGATCAGCAAGAACATCCTGCCAAGACCAAGTTCTCCAATCAGTGAGAACAGTAGAGCTAGGGGAAAGCAACGCATAGAATTCATGGCTTTTTTCCCCCATGATTAGTCTTACAAAGTTAAATTTTTTAAATTTTATTTTATTCTTATTCTATTTTTAAACTTTTCCCTCTTTTAACATTTTAAATTATTTTATCTTAACAAAACATTAAAAAAAATCTTTTCCAATGTTAATTGTTATAGTCATATTTTATCCCTTCATTGTATTTAACCTTATTTTTTGGCAAACATATAGGTTTTTTATTTTCTTTAAAATTTTGGGATAAAATTTCTTCTGATAAATAGAAATATACCCTAAATCTAGACATGGCTTTGTTCTAGTTTCCAGCCTGATCACATTCTCTCCTTTTTTTTTTTTTCCAACCAACTTATCAATTCATTTTTTAGAATCTTTTTAAAATTTTCATCCTTACAATCATATTCCATCCCTTCATCGTGTTACCCTTATTTTTGTATATATATAAGCATTTCTTTCTTTAAAATTGTGGGAGGTAATTTCTTCTAGGAGACCATAATACACCCCAAATCAATTCCCCCTACTTTTCTCTCCCCCTGGTTTCATGTCTCTTTTGATTTGGTGAGTGTATATTTTTCTGGACTCTTTGCACATTTTAGTATTTTATTCTCTTGTTTATATATTCCTAACTGGATAAAATGGCAAGGTGAAAAAAATGGGACCTAATCAATATGGACATTGGTAATATGTCAGACCTAGAGTTCAGAAAAATGATTATCAAGGTGCTAGCTTGGATTGAAAAAGGCATGGAAGATATGAGAGGATCCTCTTCTGGAGAAATAAAATCCCTTTCTAGGGAAATAAAGAACTAAAATCTAACCAAGTTGAAATAAATAAAGCTATTAATGAGGTGCAATAAAAAAATGAAGGCTCTTACTGCTAGGATAAATGAGGCAGAAGAGAGAATAAGTGACATAGAAGACCAAAGAACAGAGAATAAAGAAGTTGAGCAAAAGAGAGACAAACAACTACTGGACCATGAGGGGAGAATTTGAGAGATAAGTGATACCATAAGATGAAACAATATTAGAATAATTGGGATTCCAGAAGAAAAAATAGGAAGGGGGCAGAATGTATACTGGAGCAAATTATAGTAGAGAATTTCCTTAATATGGCAAAAGGAACAAGCATCAAAATCCAGAAGGCACAGAGAACCCCCTTCAAAATCAATAAAAATAGGTCATCTAATAGTAACTTACAAGCCCTAGTGACAAAGAGAAAATCCTGAAAGCAGCTTGGGACATGAAGTCTGTAACATACAATGGTAAGAATATTGGATTGGCAGCATACTTATCCACAGAGACCTGGAAGGCCAGAAAGAACTGGCATGATATACTCAGAGCACTGAATGAGAAAAACATGCAGCCAAGAATACTATATCCAACTAGGCTGTCAGTGAAAATAGAAGGAAAGGTAAAAAGCTTCCAGGACAAACAAAAACTAAAAGAATTTGTAAACATCAAATGAACCCTATGGGGAATATGGAAAGGGATTCGCTAAACAAAGAGAGAGCCTAAAAGCAGTAGACCAGAAAGGAACAGAGACAATATACATTAACAGTCACCTTACAGGCGATACAATGGCACTAAATTCCTATCTTTCAATAGTTAACCTGAAGTAACTGGGCTAAGTGCCCCAATCAAAAGACACAGGGTATCAGAATGGATAAAAAAGCAAGACCCACTGATATGCTGTCTACAAGAAACTCATTTTAGACCCAAAGACACTTCCAGATTTAAAGTGAGGGGGTGGAAAACAATTTATCATGCCAATGGACATGAAAAGAAAGCTGGGGTGTCAATCCTTATATCAGATAGAATAGATTTTAAGTAAAAAATTATAATACAGGGGTGCCTGGGTATCTCAGTGGGTTAAAGCCTCTGCCTTCAGCTCAGGTCATGATCCCAGGGTCTTGGGATCAAGTCCCCATTGGGCTTTCTGCTCAGCAGGGAACCTGCTTCCCTTCCTCTCTCTCTGCCTGCCTCTCTGCCTAATTGTGATCTCTGTCTGTTGAATAAATAAAATGTAAAAAAAAATTAAAAAATTATAATACATAAGGAAGGACACTATGTCATACTTAAAGGGTCTGTCCAACAAGAAGATCTTACAATTTTAAATATCTATACCCCTAACCTGGGAGCAGCCAACTATATAAACCAATTAATAACAAAATCAAAGAAGCACACTGACAATATTACAATAATAGTAGGGAACTTTAACACCCCCCCCCCCCAAATGAAATGGACAGATCATCCAAGCAAAAGATCAGCAAAGAAATAAGGGCTTTAAATGACACACTGGACCAGACAGACATCACAGATATATTCAGAACATTCCATCCAAAAGCAACAGAATACACATTCTTCTCTAGTTCACATGGAACATTCTCCAGAATTGATCACATCCTGGGTCCAAATGAGGTCTCAACAGGTACCAAAAGATTGGGATCATTCCCTGCATATTTTCAGACCACAATGCTTTGAAGCCTTTACTCAATCACAAGAGGAATTTTGGAAAGAACCCGAATACATCGAGACTAAGGAACATCCTACTAAAGAATGAATGGGTCAACCAGGAAAATAAAGAAGAATTGAAAAAATGCATGGAAACAAAGGAAAATGAAAACACAACTGTTCACAATCTTGGCGACACAGCAAAGGTGGTACTGAGAGGAGAGTATATAGCAATTCAAGCCTTTCTCAAGAAACAGGAAAGGTCTCAAGTACACAACCTAGCCCGACAACCTAAAGGAGCTGGAGGAAGAACAGCAAAGAAATCCTGGAGAACAGAAGTCATAAATATCAGAGCAGAAATCAATGAAATACAAAACAAAAGAACAATAGAACAAATCAATGAAACTAGGAGCTTGTTCTTTGACAGAATTAATAAGATTGATAATCCCCTGGCCAGACTTATCAAAAAGAAAAGAGAAAGGACCCAAATAAATAAAATCATGAATGAAAGAGGAGAGATCACAGCCAATGCCAAGGAAATACAAAAATTATAAGAACATATTATGAGCAACTATACGCTAGCAAATTTGACAATCTGGAAGAAATAGATGCATTCCTAGAGACGTATAAACTACCATAACTGGATCAGGAAGAAATAGAAAACCTGAACAAACCCATAACCAGTAAGGAGATTGAAGCAATCATCAAAAATCTCCCAAAAACAAGAGCCCAGGGCCAGATGGCTTCCCAGGGGAATTCTACCAAACATTTAAAGCAGAATTAATGCCTATTCCCCTGAACTGTTCTAAAAAAATAGAAATGGAAGGAAAACTGCCAAATTCATTTTACGAGGCCAGCGTTATCTTGCTCCCAAAACCAGATAAAGAACCCATCAAGAAGGAGAATTACAGACCAATATCCTTGATGAACATGGATGCAAAAATTCTCACCAAAATACTAGCCAATAGGATCCAACAGTACATTAAAAGGGTTATTCATCATGACCAAGTGGGATTTATTCCAAGGCTGCAAGCTTGGTTCATCATCCACAAATCAATCAGTGCCATACAACACATTAATAAAAGAAAGAATAAGAACCCTATGACACTCTCAATAGATGCCAAAGAAGCATTTGACAAAGTACAGCGATGTTTCTTGATCAAAACTCTTCAAAGTGTAGGGATAGAGGGTACACACCTCAATATCATCAAAGCCATCTATGAAAAACCCATAGCGAGTATCATTCTCAATGGAGAAAAACTGAGAGATTTTCCCCTAAGGTCAGGAACATGGCAAGGATGTCCCCTATCACCACTGCCATTCAACATAGTACTAGAAGTCCTAGACTGGGCAATCAGAAAACAAAAAGAAATTAAAGGCATCTAAATCTGCAAAAGTCAAACTCTCACTCTTTGTAGGTGATATGATACTTTATGTGGAAAACCCAAAAGACTCCACTCCAAATCTGCCAGAACTCAGACAGGAATTCAGTAAAGTGTCAGGATATAAAAATCAGTGCTCAGAAATCAGTTGCATTTCTATACACCAACAACAAGACAGAAGAAAGAGAAATTAAGGAGTTGATCCCATTTACAATTGCACCTCAAACCATGAGATTCCTAGGAATAAATCTAACCAAAGAGGCAAAGAATCTGTACTCAGAAAACTAGAGAATACTCATGAAAGAAATTGAGGAAGACACAAATAAATGGGAAAACATTGCTCATGGGTTGGAAGAACAAATATTGTGAAAATGTCTATGCTACCTAAAGCAATCTACACATTTAATGCAATCCCTATCAAAATAACAACAACTTTTTTCAAAGAAATGGGACAAATATTCCTAAAATTTGTATGGAACCAGAAAAGACCCCAAAGAGCAAGAGGAATGTTTGAAAAGAAAGCCAAAGTTGGTGGCATCACAATTCCAGACTTCAAGCTCTATTACAAAGCTGTCATCATCAAAGCAGTATGGGTACTGGCACAAAAGCAGACACATAGATCAATGAAACAGAATAGGGAACCCAGAAATGCACCCTCCACTTTATGGTCCAACTAATCTTTGATAAAACAGGAAAGAACGTCCAGTGGGGGGGGGGGAACTCTTTAAAAATGGTGTTGGGAAAATTGGACAGCTGCATGCAGAAGAATGAAACTGGACCATTTCCTTACACCACGCACAAAAATAGACTCAAAGTGGATGAAAGTCTTAAATGTGAGACAGGAATCCATCAAAATACTTGAGGAGAACACAGACAGCAATCTCTTCAACCTCAGCTGCAGCAACTTCTTTCTGGACACATCGCCAAAGGCAAGGGTAGCCAGGGCAAAAATGAACTATTGGGACTTCATCAAGATCAAAAGCTTTTTTTTTAATATTTTATTTATTTAACAGAGAGAAATCACAACTAGGCAGAGAGGCAGGCAGAGAGAGAGGAGGAAGCAGGCTCCCTGTGGAGCAGAGAGCCTGACGTGGGGCTCGATCCCAGGACCCTGAGATCATGACCTGAGCTGAAGGCAGTGGCTTAATCCACTGAGCCACCCAGGCGCCCCAAGATCAAAAGCTTTTGCACAGCAAAGGGAACGGTCTATAAAACCAAAGGACAACTTACAGAATGGGAAAAGATATTTGCAAATGGCCCATCAGATAAAAGACTAGAATCCAAAATCTATAAAGAACATCTCAAACTCAACATACAAAGAACAAATAATCCAATCAAGAAATGGGCAGAAGACATGAACCAACATTTCTCCAAAGGAGACATCCAAATAGCCAACAGGCACATGAAAAAGTGTTCAACATCACTCTGCATCAGGGAAATACAATTCAAAACCACAATGAGATACCACCTCACGCAAGTCAGAATGGCTAAAATTAACAAATCAGGCAACCACTGATGTTGTTAAGGTTGTGGACAAGGGGGAACCATCCTACACTGTTATTGGGAATGCAAGCTGGAGCAGCCACTCTGGAAAACAGTATGGAGATTCTTCAAAAAGTAAAAAATAAAACTACCATATGACCCAGCAATTCAGTACTAGATATTTAGCCAAAGGATACAAACAGAGTAATCTGAAGGGGCACATGCACCCCAATGTTTATAGCAGCAATGTCTACAGTAGCCAAACTATGGAAAGAGCCTAAATGTCCATCAACAGATGAATGGATAAAGAAGAGGTGATATATTTATACAGTGGAATAATGCAGCCATCAAAAAGAAATCTTGCCATTTCCAATGATATGGATTATGCTAAGTGAAATATGTCAATCAGAGAAAGAATTATCATATGATCTCACCGATATGTGGAATTTAAGAAACAAGGCAGAGGATCACAGGGGAAGAGAGGAAAAAATGAAACAAGATGAAGCCAGAGAGGGAGACAAACCTAAGGGACTCTTAATCATATGAAACAAACTGTGGGTTGCTGGAGGCAATGGGATAGAAGGATAGGGTAACTGAGTGATGGACATTGGGGAGGGTATGTGTTGTAACGAGCACTGGGGATTATATAAGACTGATAAATCACCAGACCTGTAACCTTGAAATAAATAATACATTATATGTTAAGTAATTGAATTTAAATAAAAAATAATAATTTTTTTAAATCTGTGCCAATGTAGCAGATTTAGAAAATGTAATTTTTTAATTACATAAATTTGCAATGTATAAATATAAAAAAGTGGCTGAAGACCTATATAATAAAATAAATTTTATTGGAAGAATTTAAAGAAAACCAAAATGATTTATATCATATTTGTGGAAATGAAAAAAAATGTAAATTGACATACATGTTAAGTGTAGTTTCACTAAATTTCCTAACTTACAAGCGATTCAAATTATTGGAGGAGGAAAGATTCTAAAATATTCCAGAATAAAGTGGAGAAATTGTTTTATCTAATATCAAGATCTATCAGAAAGTTGTGATAATTAAATAAGTATGGTATTGCCAGTGGGAAGACAAAAATTATTTACTGGACTAAAACTCAGTGTCCTGCACATGACCATTTATGTATGCAAATGATATACTAAAACCAACATTGGCCATCAATATGAAAAGGAATATCTTGTACATAAATTATGCTAGGAAATTTGGTTATCTATATTGGAAAAAAATCATATTGGATTTTATTTCACACTATCTATAGAAACACAGTTCTAGATAGACATAAACATGAAAGGAACATTTTGAAACTTTTACAAGAAAATATAGAATCAGTGTGCCTTCAGTGTAAGGAATTACTTCATATACAAAAAAAAGTCCTAATCTATAATTGTAGGTAATTTAAACTACATTAAAATTAAAGTTTCTATTGAGCAAAGGACTCCAAAAACATGAAATATTTAAAAACACAGAGGTAAAAGTAATTGGTAACATGTTATCTTAGTATAAAGAACTCCTACAAATCAATAATAGAAGAGACATGCAACTTGTTTTTTTAGTTGGGCAAACTAATGAATAAGTATTACAAAGAAGAAGAACCCAAACAGGCCAATGAATATACTAGTAAATATAGTGGAGATTTATGTATGTAAATATATGTGAGCTATGGAGGAAAATGAAGCAGCATAAGGGGATAGCTGAAAGGGACTGGATTTTGGGGACAGGATAAACTTGTCTTATGATGCATCAGCTGTGGCATTAAAAAAAATGAGAGAGGCACCTTGGTGGCTCAGTGGGTTAGGCCGCTGCCTTCAGCTCAGGTCATGATCTCAGGGTCCTGGAATAAAACCCTGAATTGGGCTCTCTGCTCAGCAGGGAGCCTGCTTCCTCTCTCTCTCTCTTTCTCTCTCTCTGCCTGCCTCTCTGCCTACTTGTGATCTCTGTCAAAGAAATAAATAAAATCTTACCTTTGGGGCCCATTTGAGCTAGGTCTTTTTTTTTTTCCTGTCTCTCTTTCTCTCTCTCTCTCTCTCTTTTTTTTTTTTTTCTTTCTTTTTGGTGGGGACTCCAGATTGCTCAGAAGCATTCCAGGGTGCACCTTGCCTGGATCATGGTTGATACATTCAGTTACACATCCCCTCAGCCATCTCTCACCAAAATGATGAGGAGGAGGAATGCTCAGCAGAGGAAAATTCAGAGACTGTGCCCTCTCCATCAGAGCTATTGCATATGGACATAAACAGTATGTCAGAAAGGGAATTCAAGCTAACAATTATCCAGGCAATGGCTAGGTTGGAGAAAACCATTAATGACAAAATGGAATTGATTAGGGTAGAAGTGAAAGCCACCAGAGAAGATGTTAGCAATGCTATCAATGAGTTCCCATTTAATCTAAATTCTCTAACAGCTAAGGTAACTGAGGCAGAAGATACAATTAGTAATCTAGAGGACAAACTGATAGAGAAAACGGATCAGGAAGAGGCCTGGAACAACCAGCTTAGAAGCCATGAAAACCGAATTAGGGAAATAAATGATGCCATGAAACATTCCAACATCAGAATTATTGGAATCCCTGAGGGGGAGGAGAAAGAAAGAAGACTAGAGGATATAGTTGAACAAATTTTCCATGAAATTTTTCCCAATCTGGGGAATGGAAACAGCGTTCGTGTGCTAGAGGCAGAAAGGTATCCCCCCAAGATCATAGAATCTAGAAAGACCTGGAGACACCTGATTGTGAAACTGATGAATCATAATTTTAGACAGGAGGTCTTGAAATCAGCTAGGGGGAAGAGATTCCTTACATACAGAGGAAAGCCCATCAGAATGATGTCATACCTGTCTACAGAAACCTGGCAAGCCAGAAAAGGCTGGCAAGATGTATCCAGGGCACTAAATGAAGAGAACATGCAGCCATGTTGTTATCCAGCAAGACTGACATTCAAAATGGATGGAGAGATAAAGAGCTTCCAAGATGGGTAAGGTTTAAAAGAGTATGTGACCACCAAGCCAGCACTACAAGAAATATTAAGGGGGGTTCCATAAAAGAAGAAAGAAACCAAGAGTGTCATTGAACAGAAATTTATGGAGACAACCTATAGAAACAAGGACTTCACAGGTAACATGATTTCAATAAAAATGTAACTCTCAATAATCACTCTCAATGTGAATGGCCTAAATGCTCCCATAAAATGGCACAGGGTTGCAGATTGGGTAAAATGACAGGACTCATCCATATGTTGTCTACAAGAGACCCATTTTGAACCTAAGGATACATCCAGACTGAAAGTGAAGGGATGGGGAAGCATCTTCCTTCCATGCCAATGGGCCTCAAAAAAAGGCTGAGGTAGTGATTCTCATATCAGATAAATTAAATTTTAAACTAAAGACTGTAGTCAAAGATACAGAAGGACACTACATCTTTCTTAAAGGGTGTATCCACCAAGAAGATCTAAAAACTGTAAATATTTATGCACCCAGTATGGAAGCAGCCAACTACATAAGACTACAGTTAATCAAGATAAAGAGTCATACTGATATAAATACATTAATAGTAGGGGATCTTAACATGCCACTCTCAGTAATAGACAGATCGTTCAAGCAGAAAATCAATATCGAATCAAGAGCATTGAATGACACATTGGAGCAGATGGACCTCACAGATAAACACAGAAAATTCCACCCTAAAACAACAGAATACTCATTCTTCTTGAGTGCACATGAATAGACCAGAATAGACCACAGAATGGACCACATACTGAGTCACAAAACAGAACTCAACCAATGCCAAAAGATTGAGATTATTCCCTGAATGTTCTCAGATCACAGTGCTTTGAAAGTGGAACTCAACCACAAGAAAAAGTTCAGAAGGAATTCAAACACTTGGAAGCTAAAGACCACCTTGCTTAAGAATGTTTGAATCAACCAGGAAATCAAAGAAGAACTTAAACAATTCATGGAAACCAATGAGAATGAAGACAGTTCGGTCCAAAACCTACAGTATACAACAAAGGCGGTCCTCAGGGGAAATACATAGCCAACCAAGTCTCTCTCAAAAAAAAATTGAAAAAATCCAGAATACACCAGCTGTCTTTACTCCTTAAAGAACTGGAGAAACAATAAATTAAGCCAACTCCACACACAAGAAGGGGAATGATCAAGATTAGAGCAGAGATCAATCAGATAGAAACTAGAGATACAATAGAACACATCAACAAAACTAGAAGCTGGTTTCTTGAGAATCAATAAGATTGATAAACCATTGGCCAAATTAATCCAAAAGAAAAGAGAGAAGACCCAAATTAATAAAATTATGAATGAAAAGGGAGAGATTATGAGTAACACCAAGGAAATAGAAATAATCATCAGAACTTATTACCAACAGTTATATGCCAATAAGTTAAGCAACATAGACTAAATGGATGCATTCCTGGAAACCTATAAACTTCCAAAACTGAGTCAGGAAGAAATTGACAACCTGTATAGACCAATATCTAGTACAAGATTGAAGCAGTGATCAAAAACCTCCCAAAGAACAAGAGCCCAGGACCTGACAGATTCCCTGGGGAATTCTACCAGACTTTCAAGGAGGAATAATACCTATTCTCCTGAAGCTATTTCAGAAAAAATTGAGGCAGAAGGAAAACTTCCAGACTCTCTTTATGAAGCCAGCGTTACCCTGATCCCCAAAACAGGCAAAGACCCCACCAAAAAGCATAATCTCAGACTAATATCCCTGATGAATATGGAAGCTAAGATTCTCAACAAGATCCTAGCTAATAGGATCCAACAATACATTAAAAAGATTATCCACCATGACCAGGTGGGATTTATCCCTGAGTTGCAAGGGTGGTTCAACATTCACATGTGATAGAACATATCAATAAGAGAAGAGAGAAGATCCACATGGTCCTCTCAATTAATGCAGAAAAAAGCATTTGACAAGATAAAGCATCCATTCCTGACTAAAAACTCTTCAAATTATAGGGTTATAGGGAACATTCCTCAATTTCATAAAATCTATCTATGAAAAGCCCACAGCGAATATCATCTCCAATGGGGAAAAGCTGACAGCCTTCCCTTTGAGATCAGGAACATGAGAAGGATGCCCACTCTCACTACTCTTTTTTTTTTAAGATTTTATTTATTTATTTGACACACAGAGAGAGTTCATAAGTAGGCAGAGAGGCAGGCAGAGAGAGAGAAGAGGAAGCAGGCTTCCTGCTGAGCAGAGAGCCTGATGCGGGACTCTATCCCAGGACCCTGAGATCATGAACTGAGCCGAAGGCAGTGGCTTAACCCACTGAGCCACCCAGGCGCCCCCCACTCTCACTACTCTTATTCAACATAATATTAGAAGTAATAGCAACAGTAATCAGACAACAAAGAGAAATAAAATGTATTCAAATTGGCAATGAAGAAATCAAACTCTCTGCCTTCACAGATGACATGATACTTTATATGAAAAATCCAAAAGATTCCACCCCCGAACTACTAGAAATCATTCAATAACTCGGTTAAGTGGCAGGATACAAAATCAGTGTACAGAAATCAGTCACTTTCTTATACAATAACAATGAAAATACAGAAAGGGAAATTAGAGAATCAAGTCCATTTACTACAGCTCTAAAAACCATAAGATACCCAGGAATAAACCTAACAAAAGAGGTAAATGATCTGTACCCTAGGAACTACAGAACCCTCATGAAAGAATTTGAAGAAGACACAAAAAGATTGAAGACCATTCCATGCTCATGGATCAGAAGAATAAACATTGTTAAAATGTCTATACTGCCTAGAGCAATCTATACTTTCAATGCCATTCTGATCAAAATTCCACCAGCATTTTTCAAAGACCCAGAACAAACAATCCTAAAATTTGTATGGAATCAGAAGAGACCCTGAATTGCTAAGGAAATGTTGAAAAAGAAAAACAAAACTGGCAGCATCATGTTGCCTGATTTCAAGCCTTACTACAAAGCTGTGATCACCAATACAGCACAGCACTGGCACAAAAATGGGCACACAGACCAGTGGAACAGAGTAGAGAGCCCAGATATGGACCCTCAACTTTATGGTCAAATAATCTTCAACAAAGCAGGAAAAAACATACTGTGGAAAAAAGATAGTCTCTTCAATAAATGCTGCTGGGAAAATTGGACAGCTATGAGCAGAGGAATGAAATTCTACCATTCTCTTACATCATACACAAAGATAAACTCGAAATGGATAAAAAATCTCAACTTGAGGCAGGAATCCATCAGGAAAACATAGGCAGTAACCTCTTCGACATCAGCCCCAGCAAATTCTTTCAAGATATGTCTCCAAAGTCAAAGGAAACAAAAGCAAAAATGAACTTTTGGGACTTCATCAAGATCAAAAGCTTCTGCACAGCAAAGGAAACAGTCAACAAAACAAAGAGGCAACCCACGGAATGGGAGAAGATATTCACAAATGACACTACAGACAAAGGGCTGATATCCAAGATCTATAAAGAACTCCTCGGAGCGCCTGGGGCTCAGTGGATTAAGCCGCTGCCTTCGACTCGGGTCATGATCTCAGGGTCCTGGGATCGAGCCCCGCATCGGGCTCTCTGCTCCGCGGGGAGCCTGCTTCCTCCTCTCTCTCTGCCTGCCTCTCTGCCTACTTGTGATCTCTCTCTCTGTCAAATAAATAAATAAAATCTTTAAAAAAAAAAAAAGAACTCCTCAAACTCAACACACACAAAACAGATAATCATGTCAAAAATGGGCAGAAGACATGAACAGACACTTCTCCAGTGAAGATACAAATGGCTAAGAGACACATAAAAAAATGTCCATCATCACTAGCCAGCAGGGAGATTCAAGTCAAAACCACATTGAGATACCACCTGACACCAGTTAGAATGGCTAAAATTAACAAGACAGTAAAAAACATGTGTTGGAGAGGATGTGGAGAAAGGGGAACCCTCTTACACTGTTGGTGGGAATGCAAGTTGGTACAGCCACTTTGGAAAACAGTGTGGAGATTCCTTAAATTAAAAATAGAGGGGTGCCTGGGTGGCTCAGTGGGTTGAGCCGCTGCCTTCGGCTCGGGTCATGATCTCAGGGTCCTGGGATCGAGTCCTGCATCGGGCTCTCTGCTCGGCGGGGAGCCTGCTTCCCTCTCTCTCTGCCTGCCTCTCTGCCTACTTGTGATCTCTTTCTGTCAAGTAAATAAATAAAATCTTTTAAAAAATTAAAAATAGAGCTTCCCTATGACCCTGCAATTGCACTACTGGGCATTTACCCCAAAGATACAGATGTAGTGAAAAGAAGGGCCTTATGTTCCCCAATGTTCACAGAAGAAATGGTCACAGTTGCCAAACTGTGGAAAGAACCAAGAGGCCCTTCAGTGGACGAATGGATATGGAAGATGTGGTCCATATATTCTATGGAGTATTATGCCTCCATCAGAAAGGATGAAAACCCAACTTTTGTAGCAACATGGACGGGACTGGAAGAGATTATGCTGAGTGAAATAAGTCAAACACAGAGAGTCAATTATCACATGGTTTCACTTATTTGTGGAGCATAAAGAATAATATGGAGGACATGGAGAGATGGAAAGGAGAAGGGAGTTGGGGGAAATTGGAGGGGAAGTTGAACCATAAGAGACTGTCGACTCTGAGAAACAAACTGAGGGTTTTGGAGGGGAGAGGGGTAGGAGGTTGGGTGAGCCTGGTGGTGGGTATTATTGAGGGCATGTATTGCATGGAGCACTGGGTGTGGTGCATAAACAATTAATTCAGGAACACAGAAAATAAATTAAAAAAATAAATTTACTGGAGAATAAAGGATGCAGGTAATAAAAATTAATGTGTTGGAAATTCACAATTTGATAGGTGAAGTACAGAGGATTGTTTCTAGGGCAGGAAAACTTTTGTAAAGTACTCGAGTGTTGGATATATGACATTACGAATTTGACAAAATTCATAAAACTTTACAGCACAGAAAGTAAAAATTCATATATTCAAAATTTTAAAAATCAATTAGGAAGCTGAAGGATCTCAGAATGGAATGCAAAATGTAACAAAACAAATAAACTATATTATAAATACATTATATAGCATCACTGAAGAAGGAGGGGAAAAGGGTACTGACCTAAATAACTTTAGAAATTATTGGGAATGTAAGACTAAAGACAAAGGAACTGTACATAAGGAATACTATAGTTGGGGAAGCTATTTCTCATGTGGGTGTGGATAGATGAATCTGAAAATACTATATATGTTTACTGGAATTAAATGAAAGGAAATCAATGTCAAATAGTAGGAGTCAAGCTCTTTAGTGTTAGAAAGGGAGCTTACAGATAAGTAAGGAGGGAGAATAGAATGAACTCTCCAGTATTGAGTTGAAGTCAGAGCCATTGGTCTGAACATGAAGATACAGAGAAATATGGAAATATGTTTATATACATAGACTAGTGTATATGCATGTATTTCTTAATTCTGGTGGCTGAGAGAGCCTAGAAGCAAGAGCTCCAGTAATGACAAGCACGTCAGCATCTGGATCTTGGTTTCTAATATTGTCCTCTAATAAAAGGACCCAGGACTCCCAGAGAAATGGCTGGTTCTAGGTCTGGGGCAAGAAATGTACAATAGAAAATAAGGAAATGCTAAAAAAAAAAAAAATCAGAATTACAGGGACATGCTAAAAGTACACACAGAAGTCACCTGAAGGAGTTCAAAATGGCCAAAGCTGGATTTGAGGACAAAATAAATAATATAGCATTCATGAACCTAAGTAGAGCCATTTTGAAATGGAGCCAAAGTAGCCATTTCAGAGGAAATGCCTTGCATGTCCAATTTTCTGAACCTTTGAATTGGACTAAAATACCAGCATTCCAGGAAGTCAGCAGGAAAGCAAATACCCTGTTTGAGAAGATTGATAAAATTGAGCTTTTGCCTAATGATCCGTTTGCCTGACCAATAAAGGAAGTACAAATATAGCCCTGCTTCTCAGCACCAATGAATTCTTTTCAAAAACAACTTACCTAATCTTCCTTTTTTCCCGTAAAATTCCTAAGTCCACTTTCTGTAATCAGTACACTATTTGAGTTTCTACCTAAAACCATGTACCCCAAATTGTAATTCTTTGATCCCAGGTAAAAGCTTTGCTTCTTGAACTGGTTTCTTGTTTTTAGGTCCACATATAAGGTTATCATTTGAAGTATAAACCAAACATCTTAGAAATCCATACAGATGCTCATAAATGACTGAGTAAATAAATGGGAGTAAAGAAACAAATTTCCATACTGAAGAATTCTAAATAATTTATGGAAATACTCCCCATAAATTGGTGGAGCTTAATTCTTAATTCCCAAAAACACTGCTTTATCTAGGTAATTCAGGTTAACATCATCAATGATGTCATGTTGATAATATGTAACTTTGAAATGATGTAATGAGAATGACACTTCCACTCTGTGATCCTCCTCCAAAAATGCATAAGTTAAATAAAATGAAGAAAAAAAACTTCAGACAAACTGCAACTGAGGGACACTTCAAAATTTCTGAACAAATTGTCAAGGAGACATAGAAGACATAATGACTAAAGTAGTATGATATGATACTCTGGATGGGATTTTGGTAAAGAAAAGTGATGTTAAATAAAAATTAAGAAAATTTAAGAAAGCATGGAGTTAGTTAATTACAATGTATCACTATTGTTTCATTAGTCTTGACAAATGTGCCATAGTAATCTAAAATGTTAACCACAGGGGAAACTGGATAGAAGTATCCAGGAATTCTCTGCACATATTTGCAAAATGTCTATAAGTTGAAAATTATTCTAAAGAAAGTCTATTAAATGTTAGCACAAGGAGAAATGGCAATATGGATATTCTTATATCAATTTTTAAAATGTACTTCATAATTTCCATCACAATTTCCATCAAGAAAAGAGAAGTAGAATAGAAATTCAAGAAATTTAGCCTTTGTAACCCTTGCTTATTTTTTTCAAAATTCAGTTAGAGTATGTTCTCTATTTTTTTATTTATTTAATCATTTTTATTAACATATAATGTATTGCTTGCCCCAGGGGTACAGGTCTGTGAATCATCAGGCTTACATAATTTCACAGCACTCACCATAGCACATACCCTCCCCAATGTCCATTACCCAACCACCCTCTCTCAACCCCCCACTCCCCAGCAGCCCTCAGTTTGTTTTGTGAGATTGAGTCTCTTATGCTTTGTCTCCCCCATGATCCCATCTTTTTTAAATTTTTCCTTCCCTACCCCCAAACCCCTCACCCTGCCTCTAAAATTCCTCATATCAGAGAGTTCATATGATAATTCTCTTTCTCTGACTTATTTCATTCAGCATAATAGCCTCTAGTTCCATCCAGGTCGTTGCAAATGGCAAGGTTTCATTTCTTTTGATGGCTGTATATTATTCCATTGTGTATATATACCACCTCTTTTTTATCCATTTATCTGTTGATGGACAACTAGGTTCTTTCCATAGTTTGGCTATTGTGGACATTGCTGCTATAAACATTCAGGTACACATGCCCCTTCACATCACTACATTTGAATCTTTAGGAATACCCAGTAGAGTGAATGCTGGGTCCTAGGGTAGGTCTATTTTCAACTTTTTGAGAAACCTCCATGCTGTTTTCCAGAGTGGCTGCACCAGCTTGCAATCCCACAAACAGTGTGGGAGGGTTCCCTTTTCTCCACATCCTTGCCAACACCTGTCACTTCCTAACTTGTTAATTTTAGCCATTCTGACTGGTGTGAGGTGGTATCTCATTGTGGTTTTGATTTGTATATCCCTGATGCCTAGTGATGTTGAGCACTTTTTCATGTCTCTGTTGGCCATCTGGATATCTTCTTTGCGGAAATATCTGTTCATGTCTTTTACCCATTTCTTGATTGGATTATTGGTTCTTTGGGTGTTGAGTTTGAAATATTCTTTACAGATTTTGGATACTAGTTCCTCATCTGATATGTCATTTGCAAATATCTTCCCCCATGTCAGTTGTCTTTTGGTTTTGTAGACTGTTTCCTTTGCCATTCAAAAGCTTTTGATCTTGATGAAGTCCCAATAGTTCATTTTTGCTCTTACTTCCCTTGTCTTTCGTGATATGTCCAGGAAGAAGTTGCTGTGCCTGAGGTCAAAGAGGTTGCTGCCTGATTTCTCCTCAAGGATTTTGATGGATTCCTTTCTCACATTGAGGTCTTTCATCCATTTTGAGTCTGTTGTTGTGTGTGGTGTAAGGAAATGGACCAGTTTCATTCTTCTGCATGGAGTTGTCCAATTTTCCCAACACCATTTTGAAGAGTTTGGTTTTTTTCCACTGGACATTCTTTCCTGCTTTATCTAAGATTAGTTGACCATAGAGTTGAGGGTGCATTTCTGGGCTTCCTATTCTGTTCCATTGATCTATGTGTCTGTTCTTGTGCCAGTGCCATACTGCTTTGATGATGACAGCTTTGTAATAGAGCTTGAAGTCTGGAATTGTGATGCCACCAACTTTGGCTTTCTTTTCAAACATTCCTCTTGCTCTTTGGGGTCTTTTCTGGTTCCATACAAATTTTAGGAATATTTGTCCCATTTCTTTGAAAAAAGTTGTTGTTATTTTGATAGGGATTGCATTAAATGTGTAGATTGCTTTAGGTAGCATAGACATTTTCACAATATTTGTTCTTCCAACCCATGAGCAATGTTTTCCCATTTATTTGTGTCTTCCTCAATTTCTTTCATGAGTATTCTCTAGTTTTCTGAGTACAGATTCTTTGCCTCTTTGGTTAGATTTATTCCTAGGAATCTCATGGTTTGAGGTGCAATTGTAAATGGGATCAACTCCTTAATTTCTCTTTCTTCTGTCTTGTTGTTGGTGTATAGAAATGCAACTGATTTCTGAGCACTGATTTTTATATCCTGACACTTTACTGAATTCCTGTCTGAGTTCTGGCAGATTTGGAGTGGAGTCTTTTGGGTTTTCCACATAAAGTATCATATCACCTACAAAGAGTGAGAGTTTGACTTTTGCAGATTTAGATGCCTTTAATTTCTTTTTGTTTTCTGATTGCCCAGTCTAGGACTTCTAGTACTATGTTGAATGGCAGTGGTGATAGGGGACATCCTTGCCATGTTCCTGACCTTAGGGGAAAATCTCTCAGTTTTTCTCCATTGAGAATGATACTCGCTATGGGTTTTTCATAGATGGCTTTGATGATATTGAGGTGTGTACCCTCTATCCCTACACTTTGAAGAGTTTTGATCAAGAAACATCGCTGTACTTTGTCAAATGCTTCTTTGGCATCTATTGAGAGTGTCATAGGGTTCTTATTCTTTCTTTTATTAATGTGTTGTATGGCACTGATTGATTTGTGGATGATGAACCAAGCTTGCAGCCTTGGAATAAATCCCACTTGGTCATGATGAATAACCCTTTTAATGTACTGTTGGATCCTATTGGCTAGTATTTTGGTGAGAATTTTTGCATCCATGTTCATCAAGGATATTGGTCTGTAATTCTCCTTCTTGATGGGTTCTTTATCTGGTTTTGGGAGCAAGATAACGCTGGCCTCGTAAAATGAATTTGGCAGTTTTCCTTCCATTTCTATTTTTTTAGAACAGTTCAGGGGAATAGGCATTAATTCTGCTTTAAATGTTTGGTAGAATTCCCCTGGGAAGCCATCTGGCCCTGGGCTCTTGTTTTTGGGAGATTTTTGATGATTGCTTCAATCTCCTTACTGGTTATGGGTTTGTTCAGGTTTTCTATTTCTTCCTGATCCAGTTATGGTAGTTTATACGTCTCTAGGAATGCATCTATTTCTTCCAGATTGTCAAATTTGCTAGCGTATAGTTGCTCATAATATGTTCTTATAATTTTTGTATTTCCTTGGCATTGGCTGTGATCTCTCCTCTTTCATTCATGATTTTATTTATTTGGGTCCTTTCTCTTTTCTTTTTGATAAGTCTGGCCAGGGGATTATCAATCTTATTAATTCTGTCAAAGAACAAGCTCCTAGTTTCATTGATTTGTTCTATTGTTCTTTTGTTTTGTATTTCATTGATTTCTGCTCTGATATTTATGACTTCTGTTCTCCAGGATTTCTTTGCTGTTCTTCCTCCAGCTCCTTTAGGTTGTCGGGCTAGGTTGTGTACTTGAGACCTTTCCTGTTTCTTGAGAAAGGCTTGAATTGCTATATACTCTCCTCTCAGTACCACCTTTGCTGTGTCGCCAAGATTGTGAACAGTTGTGTTTTCATTTTCCTTTGTTTCCATGCATTTTTTCAATTCTTCTTTATTTTCCTGGTTGACCCATTCATTCTTTAGTAGGATGTTCCTTAGTCTCGATGTATTCGGGTTCTTTCCAAAATTCCTCTTGTGATTGAGTAAAGGCTTCAAAGCATTGTGGTCTGAAAATATGCAGGGAATGATCCCAATCTTTTGGTACCTGTTGAGACCTCATTTGGACCCAGGATGTGATCAATTCTGGAGAATGTTCCATGTGAACTAGAGAAGAATGTGTATTCTGTTGCTTTTGGATGGAATGTTCTGAATATATCTGTGATGTCTGTCTGGTCCAGTGTGTCATTTAAAGCCCTTATTTCTTTGCTGATCTTTTGCTTGGATGATCTGTCCATTTCATTTGGGGGGGTGTTAAAGTCCCCTACTATTATTGTAATATTGTTGATGTTTATGTCCTTATAACATTTAGAACCTTGCTTCTTATATATAATACTATCAATAAATACTGAATAAATTATCAATAAATATTTATTGAATTGACTTTTAGGCTTGGGCTTCTTCCATAAATATGAAATGAATGCATTTCATATAGTCTTTTAAAATTGCTTTTGTTTGTAAATTCATATTTTCTCCTCAGAGGCAAAACTCCATGATCAGTGTGAAGGATTGTGTTTCTTCCTCCTACAAGGTATATATTTCTTCAGAATAGGAAGTACACGCATTACAGAGATTTAGAGACACCAAGAGAATTGGCAATCAAGTAGCTTAGTTTCTTTTATTTCTACAAGGGGTGAAAGGCCTTAGAAGTTCATGAGACACTAAAATTAATGATGTGTCCTAATTAAGTAAACATTCGAGTTCTTTTCCTGATTGGAGTACTGTACAAAACACAAGGAGAAATTGATAAAATTGTTTCATATCCATCTTTCCATGAAAATAAAAATCCATTCCCTGTTAGTCAGTCTCTTGTGGTCTTGTTTTTTTTTTTTTTTTAAGTTTTTTTTTTTAAGATTTTTATTTATTTATTTGACAGAGATCACAAGTAGGCAGAGAGGCAGGCAGAGAGAGAGAGAGAGAGGAAGCAGGCTCCCTGCTGAGCAGAAAGTCCGATGGGGGCTCACTCCCAGGACCCTGAGATCATGAACTGAGCCGAAGGCAGAGTCTTAACCCACTGAGCCACCCAGGCACCCCTTGTGGTCTTGTTTTGATCTCACATTTCTTTTAATATTTTGCAATTTTCACTGGCAGAAATTCTGCACTTACTGTTATTGTGCTTAGTATGTATTCTTCATACCATCTCATTTTTATGCAATCTTCAAATGCAATGATCATTATTTACTTACACCTACTTTGATATTTTTTATACCCAAATCAGCATGAATTTGATGCTAATATGTAAGACTCTATGCTAAGTGGTACATACCAAATGAGTAAAACTATGCAATATTATAAGTTCTCAAATTGTTAGTTTATTTCTGGAGACTAGTACTATTGTCTGGTTGTCCCCATCCTGGTTCCTATTCACTCTCTATGTGAAAAAAACCCGATTTCTAATTCTGAATCTTTTACTTACTTTGTGACTTTGGGCAAATTAATGAAACTCTTTGAGACTGTTGCTTCATATGTGGAATGTATAACCAAATTGCCCAATTGATATGGAGAAAATCTATTTTAAAAGACAGGCCTACATAGGTTCTTCAAGAAATTCTGTGAATTAGGGCACATGGGTGGTTCAGTTTGTTAAGTGACCGACTCTTGATTTTGGCCCAGGTTATGAGCTCAGGGGTTGTGAGATCATCAGTGCTCAGGGTCAGACTCTGTGCTCAGGGAGGAGTCTGCTTGGGATTCTTTCCCTCTGCCCATCCCTCCCACTCTTCCCTCGCTTTCAAATAGATAAATAAATCTTTAAAAATAATTCTGTGAATCTACTTATCTTTCCCTTTAGCAATTTTTTATTCAACAATAATAGATTTTATATAAGGGCTTATTTTGGTTTCAAACCTTAAAATGCAAAATAATCATTATAAATTCTTTCTCGTATTCTCATATGTTTTCCATCTTTTGCAATATTTTGGATTAGTGAAAAAATTTAATTTTATAAGAGCATATTATTTGACTTAAGATATGTTCAGATTTATTTCTATTCTTGTTTAATTAAAAAATAGTAATCTCTTTGAAGTAATAACTGCCGATGGATTTCAATGTTGTGTTTGTCTTTTAGGCTTGTCATTTCCAAGCAAAGTAACTTGCATGTAATACTCAAATTTAGATGTCTATGAAAGAATGAAAAATGGCTTCAGTCACTCCAGAAAACTGAACATTCCTAAATGACTGAAATTTTATACTTTTCTGCTATGAAGAAAGTCCTTTGTTAATGGAACATGGATTTTTTTTTTTTTGCATAGTAATTTCTTCATCACAATGTATTGTCTTAGTCTCTGCATTTATTTCATTGTGTGTGTGTGTGTGTGTGTGTGTGTGTGCGTGTTGTTTCAAATGTAAGTCTACTTAACCATCTTATTTTGAGATGGCTTTCCTCTTGATGCAGTTCTATTTTTCTCATTGCTAGGGAATTTAATAAGTAGAAATGTAGGGGTTCCTGGGTGGTTAGTCAGTTAAACATCTGCCTTCTGCTTAGGTCATGATCCTGGAGTCCCAGGATCAACTGGGGATCAAGTGGGGATTGAGCCCCACATAGGACTCCTTGCTCAGTGGGTAGTCTTGCTTCTCTCTCTGAGTGTCCTCCTCTCATTCTCTCTCCCTCTATCTCTCTCTCTCAAATAAATGAATAATATCTTTAAAAAAAAGTAGAACTGCAGGTGACATGATGGAGTGTGACAGCACAGCCAGGTCGTATGGGTAGGGGGAGGGAGGGAGGCATGTAATAGTCTAGGGAACAACCCAGTGAATTACAAAAACACTGAGAATCTTTCCTGAGAAAGTAAAATTACACTAAGAAGTGTTCCCCAATCATTTAGGGCAGGGACAGCGGGGAGCTGGGGAGGATAAAAACTGATGGGGAGACAAAAACTTCCTACAGTGGAGAGGATTAGGTGTCAAATCAACTCCAAGAAGGGTGCAATTTATTCATCATTGTGTTAGGGTCTGTGATCAAAGGAACGAGACTGACACAAAGCGAAAATCAAGCAAAGCTTTATTTCGCGCCATGCAACAGAAATCAAACTGACCAGTAGATGCCCGAGCCTTGCTGGGGACCACTGCCTCCTTGCCCTGGGGTCCATCCTGGAAGCTCCCTGCCTCACCCTCACTGTACCACAGACCACTCCCTGGGACAAGGCTGCTCCCGACAAGGCTGCTCCAGATGAGGCCACTCCCAACGAGGCTGCTCCGAATGAGGCCGCTCCCCGGGATGAGGCCGCTCCAGATGAGGCCACTGCCAACAAGCCCGCTCCAGACAGGGCCGCTCCCCAGGACGAGGCTGCTCCCTGGAAGAGGCCACTCCCAGGACGAGGCCACTCCCTGGATGAGGCTGCTCCCTGGATGAGGCTGCTCCCTGGATGAGGCCACTCCCCGGACTTGTGACAGCGCCGCTACTCTGGGCGGTGAGGCCACTCACAGTGGTGCCACTGCTCGGTGCGACGAGGCTCCCAGCAATGCTGCTCCCAACGCTCCTGATGCCGAAGGGGCTGCTGTCACTCTCGACGACCCCGACTCTATCACTCCTACCACTACCCTAACGGCTCCCAACGGCTACTCTAACGGCTATTCTAACTCCTCCTGCTACCCCCCCCCCCCCCCCCCCCCGCAGCCTCACAGACCAGCCTTTATAGAGGTGGTTGAGCTCGGCCCACACACAGGTGGTCAATGAGATTGCAACTCACCTCAGTAAATATATGCATGCCCCACTGATTGGATGTCTCCATCTAGCTGGCCTGGCCCTCCCCTATATCTGGGGTTTACAGTTCCTCTGACTAATCAGGCCCCTACATTCCCCTCTTTTCTCTGGAAATTAGTCAAATCCTTGACTTTTCAGCCAGTTCTATGTTCTCCTGTTGTAAGGGGGTTATATTGAGCGTGTAATACTGGGGCCAAAAAGTAACAGTAGTGCACAGTTGGCTGATGAGTTAGCCATTCAACACTTTGTATGACCTTTTCCATTTTTTCCTAATTCCATTCATCTAATTTCCCACCTATACTTTACATAAACAGGTAACAATAGGAGCAACAACAAACTCACAGTTTTTTTAGTCCTAGCATTAGTCCATGGTCAGTGGGGTCTGTTGGCTGCAGCTTCCATCTCTGGGGGGCGTTCTTGTCCTCAGCTTGTTTGACGTGACCCGCATGAATCCCGGCTCTAATGCCTTCTACTTTTACTGCCATGGGGGTGGTCAAAATAACAGTAAATGGTCCCTTCCAGCGAGGCTCCAAGTTTCCCACTTGATAGCGACGTATCCAAACCAAGGCCCCAGGTGGGTAAGGATGTGGTGCCACCTCCGTCTCCATCCCAGTGTGGGCAGTCTGGATCCCTGAGTAGGCTTTTTTTTTAAGACAGACTGTAATGCCTGCAGTGACTGGAGTACAGATTGATCAGTCATTTCTGCTAGGGCAACCTCTTGTAGTCGAGGATGAGGGGGGTCTCCCAAACATTTTTTCAAATGGGGTCACCTTGCTTAAATAGGGTGTACATAGTGCCCTGAGGAGGGCGACAGGAAGAAGATCCACACATTCACTGCCAGTCTCCAGAATTAGTTTTTTCAAGGTCTCTTTAAGAGTCTGGTTCATTTTCTCTACTTGCCTGGAACTCTGGGGCCGGTAGGCACAATGTAGTTTCCAATTAGTGCCCACGGCCTTGGCCAATGCCTGTGAGACTGAACTCATAAATGCAGGGCCATTGTCTGACCGGATTGCAAGAGGCAGCCCAAACCTAGGAATTATTTCTTCTAGTAGCTTTTTGGCTACCACTCCTGATGTCTCATGTTTGGTGGGAAAAGCCTCTACCCAACCCGAAAATGTATCTACAAAAACTAACATGTACTTGTGCCCATATTTTCCAGGTTTCATTTCTGTAAAATCTATTTCCCAATAAATTCCTGGTTCCTTAACTCTTTCTCTTTCCCCTCTTCCCATTTTAGCTCTTCCCACATTAACTGCCCGGCATTGAGCACATCTATCAACTACATCCTGAACCATACGCCCTAATTTAGAAACCTGGAACTGCTTGCCTATAAGCTCCTTGAGTTTGCATATCCCCAAATGAGTACCCTGATGTATCTGGTCTACTAACTTTTTGCCTAGTCTTTGAGGAAGAATTATTTTTCCTGCTTCAGTCTTAGCCCAGTCCCCTTCATAGTCCAATTTAACCCATTTCTGTAAATACTTTAAATCTTCCTCTGAATAGTTCTGTTTTTCTGGTAGGGCTGGAGCCAGGAGTGTAACCAGTTCTTGCACTGTTTCTCAGGCTGCTTCCTTTGTGGCTTGATCTGCTAATTGGTTTCCTTTTGAAATCAGATCAGTCCCCTTTTGGTATCCTGGGCAATGCATAACGGCCACCTCTTTTGGGTCCCAAATAACCTGGATAGCTTATAGCCCCATGTATATGGAGAGTAGCAAAGGCATACCTGCTGTCCATATAGATGTGGGTGGTTTTACCTTTGGCCATCTGCAGTGCCTTAGAGAGTGCAATCAGTTCCGCTTTTTGTGCTGAAGTTCCATGTGGCAGGGCTGCTGTTCAGAGTTTCTGCTCAGGAGAAACTACCACAGCCCCCGCATACCTCTTTCCATTGACCATGTAGCTACTCCCATCTGTGAACAGAGTCATCTTGGCATCCGGGAGGGGAATGTCTCTGAGATCCGGCCTTATTCTGGCAACTTTGGTTAGGACCTCCCTGCAGTCATGTGGGTGGTCAGCCCGCTCTTCTGGCAGCAGCGTGGCTGGATTTAGCACCGCCAGGGGCTGGAAGGTCACTCTTGGTTCATTGAGGAGGAGGGCCTGATACCCCGTCACTTGGGCATTTGTCATCCATCGGCCTGGTGGAGTCCGAAGAAGGCCCTCAATAGCGTGTGTGGTGGTTATGATGAGATTTTGACCCAAAGTCAATTTACTTGCATCCTTGACCAGGAGGGCTGTGGCAGCAATTATGTGGAGGCAAGGGGGGAACCCAGATGCTACTGGATCTAGTTTCTTGCTAAGATAGGCTACAAGCCTTTGCCAAGGCCCCAGGGTCTGAGTTAAAACTCCTTTGGCCACCCCTGCTTTTTCATCCACATACAAGTGGAAGGGCTTGGTAACATCTGGGATGGCCAATGCTGGGGCGCGCAGTAAGGCTGTTTGTAATTCCTGAAATGCTCCTTCTGCTTCAGCTGTCCACTCTATCATAGTGAGCCCCCCTTTTGCCAGTTCGTAGAGAGGTCGGGCAATCTCTGCAAACCGCGGTATCCACAGTCAACTGTCCCAAGAAACTCCCTCACTTGTCAGGACATGGTGGAGCAGGGGTATCGGGTGATCACCTGTTTCCTGGACTCAGACAGTGAACGCACTCCTTCATGAAGATCAAAGCCTAGATAAGTGGCATGGCTCTGACAGAACTGTGCTTTCTTTGCTGACACCCGATACCCTTTTTCCTGCAGAGTCTGTAAGAGAGCTCTTGTCCCCTGCAAGCATGACTCATAGTCCTCAGCAGCTATCAGCAAGTCATCAACATACTGTAACAGAGTGACTCCTGGGTTGGAGGTTCTGTACTCACACAAATCCTCGTGTAGGGCCTCGTCAAAAATGGTGGGTGAATTCTTGAATCCTTTGGGAAGTCTTGTCCAGGTGAGTTGGCCTTGAAACCCTTTCTGTGGGTTGGGCCACTCAAAAGCAAAAAGGGGCTGAGATTCCCTTGCTAAAGATATGCAGAAAAATGCATCCTTGAGATCTAAGATGGTATACACAGTTCTTTTGGGGCCCAGGAGGGAGAGTAGGGTATAGGGGTTAGGCACTGTTGGGTGGATATCTTCAACCCATTTATTAACATCCTGCAAGTCCTGAACAGGTCGGTACTCCCCAGTCTTGGCCTTTTTGATGGGCAGCAAAGGTGTGTTCCATGGAGATTTGCAAGGAACTAGAATCCCATCTCCTCGGAGGTGGTTAATGTGTTTTCTGATCCCTTCCTTTGCTTCCCGGGGAAGGGGGTACTGCCAAATGTGAATAGCCATAGCGGTCGCCTTTAATTGTACCACCACTGCAGGTTGTTCCTTGGCCAAGCCAGGGGGCTGCCCTTCTGCCCAGACCTCGGGAAACTCGACTTGTAGGATTTGTAGAAGGCTCCCCCCATTTGTCTCCTCTGGATTACGAGACTGGCTCGTAAAGGAGGTATTCATCTACTGCTGCCATAAGCACCTGTACAGTGGGTTGTCTCAAGGTTACAGTCATGTCTCCTTCCGAGAACTGAATGCCAGCTCTTAACTTATGGAGGAGATCTCTTCCCATCAAGTTATATGGGGCATTAGGGAGGACCAAAATTCGATGTTTAACTACTCCCAAGGCCAAATTTAAAGTCCTTTCTGTTGTCCATTTATGTCTCTTTGTGCCATTTGCTCCTTGTACCCAGACTTCTTCTCCAGATAGTTTCCCCATAGGTTTAAGTAATGATGAAAATTGGGCTCCTGTGTCCACCAAAAAATCAACTTATTGCCTCCACTTCAATTTTTACCTGAGGTTTGGGGAGGGGCTCCAAATGATGGCCCCTTCAGTCTCTCATGGCAAGCATTGCTGTCTTCCTTTTGGGGCACTCCCTGGCCCAGTGTCCTTTTCCCTTACAGTAAGTGCACTGATCTGAATCTAAGTCTTCCCACCTGCCTTCTCTGTGCTTAGGCTTTTCCTTCCATTTACTATCTCCAACCTGTTTCCTCCCCACCTCATGTAATGCCAAAACCTTAACCAGTTTTTTTTGTCTGTTTTTCTGTCTGTTTTTCATCCTCTTGTGCATCCCTGTTGTTAAACACCTTTTCTGCTATTCCCACGAACTCAGTCAGATTCTTCCTTCAAATCCTTTGATTTTTTGAAGTTTCCTCCTTATATCTGGGGCTGACTGACTAACAAATGCAAGATTCATTGCCCTCTGATTTTTTAGGTGCCTCACGGTCGATTGGGCTATACATTTTATAGGCTTCAATTAGCCTTTCTAGGAAAGCTCCTGGAGACTCATTCTTACCTTGAGTCACCATACTAATTTTAGATAAATTTATGGGTCTCCTTGCAGCTGCACAGAGGCCTCCCAGTAGAGCCTGGCAGTAGAAACGTAAGCTCTCCTTACCTTCATCACAATTTGGATCCCAGTCAGGGGGTTCCCTTGGGCAGTAGTCTTCCATTTGGCGGGGATCAAGGTCCCTGCCAAGTCTCTCGCTTATCACCTTATGGGTTTCTCGCATGATGCGACCCCTCTCTTCTGATTAAAGAGAGCCATAAGGAGCTGTTGAATATCCACCCAGGTATGTTGGTGGGTAAGAAAAACAGTCTCCAAGAGACTAGTTAAATCCTGAGGGTAGACAGAAAAGGATTTGTGTTGGGTCTTCCAGTTATAGATGTTGGAAGAGGAGAAAGGGATATAGCTTAGGTGGGAGCGCCCTCTCCCATCCGGTAGAGAAACTTCATGGAGAGGCAGCATTGGTGCAGAGAGTACTGGTGAGGTAAAGGGAGGATGAGGGGGATAGAGGAAAGGGGAAGGATCAGGGCGGTCTCTCTGCTTGGTGGTCTCATAGGTAGACCCTGACCGTGTATGAGATGGACTGGTAAAGGCATCTCGGGACCGAGAGTCAGATTTAGGGGACAGATAAAGGGGAGGGGGATTCTACATCCTCCACATCTGATGGGGGTAGGACAGTCTCCTTCCCTGGCTCCCCCTCATCTGTCTGTTCTGGTTTTAGTGCTCTGACCTGCCTTAGAGGGAGAGAGATGATTTCATTAGCAGGGGGAAGGTGGGACTTGAGCCATGACGGTGGCTCTTCTATCAGATATTGCCAGGCCACAATGTACGGTATTTCGTCTCGATGTAGATTGAAGACCTCACTCAGGGTAGAATAGATCTGAGTCAAGGCAAATGTTCCTTCCGGCGGCCACCCTGTGGAGAAAGTGAGCCACTCTAATTGACAGAGTGTTTTTAGTTTTCCCAGATAAACCTTGTCACCTGACTGAGTGGCTTTACCTTGGAAATCCTTGAAATGTTCAAGAACAAGACCTAGGGGTGTCACAGGTCCCTTACTCCCTGCTTGTCCCATTTCTCCAAATACAATAAATAACAGACAATAAAAAGCAAGGCAGAGACAACCACAGGCCCAGCGATCCCCATCCAGAACCTGCTGCTGGTGGTGACTTTCTTGGTCCCCTGCAAACACAACAAACCACACAACAGACAACAAAAGAACCAGGCAAAGACAACTGCAGGCCCAACGATTCTTACCCAGAACCTGCCACTGGTGGGGGCTTTCTTTACCCCCTGACTGTCTAGGGGGACTCAAACCCCCTGATCATCTAGGGGGACTCGAACCCCCTGACCATCTAGGGGGACTCAAACCCCCGACTGCCCAGGGGGACTCAAACCCCCCGACTGCCCAGGGGGACTTGAACCCCCTGTCAATCTACCAGTAGAGGGATGGGGCATCCGCGCATCCACTCCAGCCCTGGGGAGCATGGCTGTGTCCACCTTCTCCCTGGTGGGCTATACCCTGGAGCTCCGCAACCAGACAGACAAGATCTCAATACCTCCAGAGGCTTTTTCCAGAAATTCTGATGCTGGCTCATTTCTCATTGTTTGATCCCGGGCCAGCCCCCAGTGTTAGGGTCTGTGATCAAAGGAATGAGACTAACACAAAGCGAAAATCAAGCAAAGCTTTATTTCACGCCATGCATCAGAAATCAAACTGACCAGTAGGTGCCCAAGCCTTGCTGGGGGCCACCGCCTCCTTGCCCTGGGGTCCCTCCTGGAAGCTCCCTGCCTTACCCTCACTGTACCACAGGCCGCTCCCCAGGACGAGGCCGCTCCTGATGAGGCTGCTCCTGATGAGGCCGCTCCCAACGAGGCCGCTCGGATGGGGCCGCTCCCCGGGATGAGGCCGCTCCCGACAAGGCCGCTCCAGATGAGGCCACTCCCAACGAGGCTGCTCCGGGATGAGGCCACTCCCTGGGATGAGGCTGCTCCAGACGAGGTCCCTCGTGATAAGGCTGCTGCCAACGAGGCTGCTCCAGACGGGGCCTCTCCCTGGGACGAGGCCGCTCCAGACAAGGCCACTCGCAATGAGGCCGCTGCCAAGAGGCCGCTCCCCAGACGAGTCCACTCCCTGGACTCGTGACAGTGCTGCTGCTTAGGGCGGCAAGGCTCCCAGCAATGCCACTCCCTATGCTCCCAATGATGAAGAGGCCGCTGTCACTCTCGAGGATCCCGACACTATCACTCCTACCACTACCCTAACGGCTCCCAACGGCTACTCTAATGGCTACTCTAATGGCTATTCTAACTCCTCCTGCTACCCCCCCACCCCAGTCTCACAGACCAGCCTTTATAGAGGTGGTTGAGCCCGGCCCACACACAGGTGGCCAATGGGATTGCAACTCACCTCAGTAAATATATGCGTGCCCCATTGATTGGATGTCTCCATCTAGCTGGCCTGGCCCGCTCCTATATCCAGGGTTTACAGTTCCTCTGGCTAATCAGGCCCCTACAATTGTACCACCTTCTCTTTCTTCTACTTCTTATCCCAATTCAAACAATACCTGCTTTAGCAGCTAGTGATGGAATTTGATTGATTTACAGTGAATACTAGCTAAGAAGTTAGGAAGACTAAATTTAAAATTCCTTGGATTACCAGTTAGTACATGATTACAGTAATCAGTTAGCCTCTTCGGTTCTCAATTTCTTCATCATAATGAAGGAGTTAAGACTCAGTGGCATTAAAGTCCCTTCAAGTTCCAACATACAGTATTTCCCTCTATCTCTGGTTTCACTTCCCCCTAGTTCAGTTACCCTACCTGCAGCTTCAGTTTCTGGAAACTGATGATCCCCTTCTGACAAGTAGTCCCAAGGTCAGTAGTAGTTTAACGCTATGTCACAATGCCTATGTCATTCCCTCACTTCATCATCACATAGGCATTTTATTATCTCACATCATCACAAGAAGAAAAAGGGTGAGTATGGTCCAATAAGTATTTTGAGAGACACATTCACATAACTCTTATTAAGCATATTTTTAAAATTGTTTTATTTTATTAACATTGTTAAACTCTGACTGTGCCTAATAGGTAAGTTAAACTTTATCACAGTATGTATGTGTAGGAGAAAGCATAGTATTTTAGAGTTCTGTACCATCCATGGTTTCAGGTATCTCCTGGGGGTCTTAGAACATGTTCTCTGTGGATAAGGCAGAGGACTATTGTAATTATTTTGAGACTCAAATATATGAGCTCTGTTTATTTAGCAGCATATTCGTCTTATGGAGTAAGACATGAAAACACTTTCACACTTATGTATTTAAGAAACTTTAGGCACTTTCAAAGGGATCTAAAACCAAATTAAACATATAGCAGAGACTAAAATGAATAAATCTAAATATTCTAATGAGGAAAATTATATATGCACATGTGTGTGATGTATATAACTGACTCTCTTTTGTAGGCAAGACAGTTTGAGTTTACTTCTACTACTATGTTTTTGTTATAAATTTAAGGTTAAAATGGTCTAACATTTAAACAATAAAATAAAACAAAAAAATCCCAATTTAAAAAATAAAAAATTGACATTTTTTATTCACAAGCAAACTGATTTGCAATTTCTCTAATACAATATATCTTGAACATTGCTTTTAGATCAGACATTTTACTGGATTAACAGGTAAGGAATATATTAGGTTGTACCTATACATTTAAAAGAAGCCATGAGAGCAAACAAAAACAATACCAGTAATATAAAATTTGCTAAGATACCAACAGTAGATGTGCCTTGAGATTATCCAGGAGAGGACATGTTCAGTATAAAATTAAAATATCTAACTTTTAAGATGGTCTAAGTACAAACCATGTAAGAGCTAGCTAAGAGATGTAAAGGCCTATGGTTCTATTTTGAGGTTCATCAAATGTCATCATATGATTTAATATAATACTCAAATACTTAGATAGTTAAGTGCTATAAAATATGTTAAAGTTGGGGCGCCTGGGTGGCTCAGTGGTTTAAAGCCTCTGCCTTCGGCTCAGGTCATGATCCCATGGTCCTGGGATCGAGCCCCACATCGGGCTCTCTGCTCTGCAGGGAGCCTGCTTCCTCCTCTCTCTCTCTGCCTGCCTCTCTGCCTACTTGTGATGTCTGTCTGTCAAATAAATAAATAAAATCTTAAAAAAAATATGTTAAAGTTAAGGAACAATGGGTCACCAAATTAATATTTTTATCCTGTACTTTTTATTCTCCAAATATTTAAAAGAACAGCAACCTTACATTTATTTCACATATAGAATAAAAATTTTAATGTTACATTTTCTAACTTAAGTCAGGTTGGGTTCTCAACAAATAGCTGTATTTCTTTGAATAGCAATTTAGGTAAGTAGGTTTAGACAGTATAAGAAGATCATGTATGAAAAAGTATGCTCTCTATATATCACAGTTGTTAAGGTTGCATCTGGAACAAATGTAATTCAGGACATTCATCCTTCTTGTGTGGACCTGAGATCCCCCTACCAACATTTGTCAGCCTGTGTAAAACAGAGACACAACACAGAAGTAATCTTTTGGGTAAAATTAGATGACTGAAGAAGAATTTCTGCTCTAGATCCTTTTTAGGGCTGGCACACAGCCTAAGGAGAGAAAGAAAAAAAAAGTTATACACGTGAAATTTTCCCCCTGGACAATTTTGTTAGTAATAAAGACTAGATACTTGAGTGAGCCCATGCACAGTTTGCCTTGCTGTTGAAATATGACACTTGGTTATCTTTCTTTTGGGATTTCCTAGATTTCTAGAAAATTGATGAACTGAAATGAAGTCTATTTTTATCAATGGAATTCTAATATCATATTTTGGATTAAGGCTATCCTATTTGTATGAGGAATTTCATGTAAGTTAGTTTATTCTTTATCATTAAAACTTGGGAATAAGAGATGTGTAGTATAAGGTATAACAACAAGGGAAGAAAAAAATAATGCAGATACTACACCAGTAAAATATACTCTATAACTCAAAATTTCAATAATTTCTCTTAGAGTATTTCTCCTTTAGTTTGTCACATCCCCAATGGTCAGCTAACACTTGATAAACCAAGTTCACACAATTTGCGAGATGTACTATTCTGCACAATTAGTGACATATGATGTAAGCACACTCCAGGGCTGTTTGGTTTCCTCCCACTTTTACACTCTTCAAGCAAATGCAGGTTGGGGTGCTCTAGACTCATGAAAACCAGAGGGCTTTCTGAATGTATAGGTATCTTCACAACATGCAAACAGCTATCTTGGATGTTAATAATTTGATTCTGGTACAAGAATTGGAACAAAGATGTATACATTAGTAAGGGGACTATAGATTTAACTTACCTTTAGCTTAAAGCTTACTTATTAAACTTTAGCCTAATACATGTTCTTATTTCCGGAATGGGATTTTAGAACATGGCCAAAGAATATGAAAACCTTGGATGTGAGGCTACTACTTGAAACTACTTTATTTCCAGAAAGAAAAGGCAGTA
Organism: Meles meles; assembly: GCF_922984935.1. Taxonomy (NCBI): domain Eukaryota; kingdom Metazoa; phylum Chordata; class Mammalia; order Carnivora; family Mustelidae; genus Meles; species Meles meles. The sequence goes on along the minus strand of NC_060082.1, from coordinate 24,589,751 downwards.
AGAAATAAAGAAGTTATTTAAATACTCTTCTAGCAAGCAATTGGGAATCAGCTTGACATGTGTGTAGCTTGTGAACTTAAGAAATGAAGAGCCTTGGGGTGCCTGGGTGGCTCAGTCATTAAGCATCTGCTTTCTGCTCAGGTCATGATCCCAGAGTGGTGGAATCAAGCCCCGCGTCAGGCTCCCTCCTCAGCCAGAAGCCTGCTTCTCCCTCTCCCACTCCCCCTGCTTGTATTCCTTCTCTCACTATGTCTCTCTCTATCAAATAAATAAATAAAATCATAAAGAAAAAAAAAAAGCCTTGAAGCCTTCATATTGTCTTCTTAAAAGCCCCCTAGTTTAAATTCACCCTTATACGCTGTTATTATCCTAGGAAGGAGGAAAAGAAAATTTCCTCTGATCCAGCTTGTGATTTATGCACAGAGCAAATAAATGAATGGAGTGGGGGATGGGGCAGTGAGAACCAATGTGTTTCCTTTTCAACCGCAGAAAATAAGATTACTTACCAAGAATATCATTCAACGCCTCGGTATGCAAGAAATAAAATTCCACTGTACCTTTCCGTCCTATTTCTAAACAGAGAGAGAGAGAGAGAGAGAAAAGGATAATCTTAAACTCCAGGGTCTGGAAGAACACAGGGCAGAGGGAAAAAGACTCCCATGGCGCTCTTTTTCCAGATCCAAGCTCGGAGAGTAAACCCATGGGGAGGGAGGGATCTTCTCTAAGGAGGATACCGAGGGTGGCGAAGGGGGACTCATTTCACAGCCAAAATATAAATCATCTACAAAGAGAATTACCAGCCCCTAAGTCACACGAGCAATTCCGAGAGGGGCGTTTAGTGGGGGGCGGGGTGGGGTGGAGAAACTAGGATTCGGGGGTTTCGGGTTTGGGCAGAAGGGATGGGACCAGGGAGAGGAAAAGAGAGAAGGAATAAAGCTAATCTTACCCGATCGATCAGGCGATCGTGTGTGCCGTATCGGGATACGAAAATGGCAAGATCCTGCGTTCGGCAGCAAAGCCATTTCTAGCACACTCTCCCTCGGTAACTGTGCAGGAATCGGAGAGGACACGGAGCCTCACAGCCTGTCACCCGCTCCCCCAGGAACCGTCCTCGGAAGCTCCCGAACTCTAGCTTCTAAAACAAGGCATTTGGAGCTGAGGTTTCGGTTGGAAGTGAATGGCCTCGAGTCGCGGGCTGCAGCATTCTTGGAGAAAACCGCACCTGGGAGGGCTCCTGCTGCCGCCGCCGCAGCTCATAACCACGGTTCCGGGCCCCCTTGCCTGAGCCTCGGCACAGCGCCCCCGAAAGCGCCCGGCGACTCGGCCTCATCCGCATCTTCAGCCCTTCGACCACCACCCCCCCACCATGCAAACTGCTGACGATTTGGTCACCCTAAAGTGACCATAGTGGTTTATTTGGGGGCGTTGGCTGTGCTGGGCTTCCTTACTACGCCTCCCTCAGTTGCTGCGAGTGAGAGAGTTCAAGGGAAATCCTAGTGAAACACACTGATGGAATACTATTAATCCCAATAATCATGTTCCCAGCGCAGGTAACTCTTAAAGAACTGAGAGTGGGAAGATCAGAGCAGGATTTCAGAAGCAGTGCCCTCTTGAATTCTCATTGGATCCTTCCCAGCAGCCTAAATTATTCTTGCTGCTGAATCTTTCAGGATGACTAGAGCCTTGCTCAGTAGTTGTCTCTTTATCTCTTGTCTTCAACACATCCTTTTACTTCTCTTTGCAGATTTATCTGTATTTCACCTCCTGTTCCCCGGGGTTACACAGCTTCTGTTTGCCCCCCGCTGTGTGGGCATGTACAGTCAGTAAATTTCACTTTGTCTGCCTAAGGATCATTACAAATAAGCCTCCTTCCCCCAAAATAAAAGGCACCTCTCGCACATTTTTTCTTTTCCTTGGGGGTTCATGGCTTTCTGTGTAACTAGTTTTTAGGTGGTTACATGCTACCAGGAACTGCTGATTTTTTCAAAGTTCCACCACCCTGCAGCTCATCACTATCTTGATTTGGAAGATCATGGAATATCCGTTTGCATCTTGGACATATTTTTCTCACAGTCATCTTGCTTCCTGAAATAACCTCTGATAAGTTATTCTTCTTATATTTTATTAGAAATTTCTTGCTAGTATTATTTTTAGTAAGCTTTGTTTCAGCATTATCTCATTTTAAAGATATTTTTGTTACCTTCAGAACTCAAAGATCTACATGACTTTTCATTAATTAGTATATTACTTGCAATTGTGCTACTAAGATAGAGCTCACATAATGGATTATCCCATCACCTTTTACATTATTTCTGTCCTCCTTTATATAACATGTTATAGGAAACATTAACCATCCCCCCATCCCATTAATGCTTCTTGACACACATTCTTGTGCCATTTGAAAAGTCAAATTTTAAATGTTTATCTAAGAGTAAGCTTAAAAGAAACCTTGCGACAGTTTCCGCATCTGAGAAGGTTCACTAGTCTCTTATCTTCACAAGGCTGTTCAGCCCAGCATTTGTTCATTGAAAGTAATTGCATGACTGAAGGAAGACTTTCGTAAATGAATATTTATGGGTTTAGCAGGACATTAAGCACTAGAAGCCACTCGATGGTAAGAAGAAGAGTGGGAGTTTAAAGCGCACCACTTTTTTCTTACAATATCTCAAATCACACAGGAACATATTATTTTGGACATTGCATTTCAATTCAGGCATCATATTTAGTACATTTCTGATTTTGTGAATTTAGCTGGTGAACAGCTAATTGGACACAGAGTGCTCATTTCAGAGGAAGAGGGCTATCGGAAGGAAGTACTGATTATCTTGGTTCTAATAAATTGGAAATCAGGGACAGATTTTGTATGAAAAATTTTATTGCCTCACTCTTCACACTTGTTTAACTCCCAGACTCAACTTTTAATACGTACATTAATATGTCAATGTTTTTTGATTTTATGAACATTTTTTAATGGGTTTACCTGACAGTTATGATTATCACTTACCCTTTAAGTATAGGTATGTTGAAGAACACTTAAGTCTCAGCTTTTACTTCACATACTGACAAGGACATGGTATTAATTAAATGTCAAGGCTGCGTGTATTGTAATCTCAAATGCATACTAAGGTTTTAGGGTTTTCTCTGTGACACCCCCTCCGCTGCCAGCCCCCATCAGAACAAATTCCTGGTTTCTACATTTTCTTTTTATTGGGATGGATGGAGGTGAGAACGTACTGTTTAAACTTTCCTTCCTTATGTTTTTTCTTCCTTCATTCTTCTTTCCTTTTCTCTCTCTTTTTAATTTCTTAGAAAGAACTATCCCTGTCCTCATTGATAACTGACAGGATGACCTAAGTAATTTTTTTTTTTAAATTCAAAAGCCCATTTAGTTTCCAGACATAAAAGTACTACAGCTGCAGCGTCACCCCACCCCCCAGTCTCAGGATTCAAGGGCTTTCCCCCCTTCGCTCCCCCCAGCAGCCCATCAGAGCAGGGCTGAGACTGTGGTCTGCACCACTTGGCGCCCCTCACATGTCCCTAGTTTCTACCTGGTCTCCTTCCTAGTCTGGTCGTCCTGCCTGACAAGTGCCATCAGATGCCACCACTCTAGTTTCAGAAATGAGGGCTTGGCATAACTCACCAATTCAAGATTCCTCTTTGGAGAACTGGTGATATTGCGCAGGGGTGGAAGGGAGTGGGGGGGGGTTCACACACACACACACACACACACACACACACAACGCAACTTTCAGTGCAGTCAGATCCTTCCTTCTTAACTTAGTCTACTCCAGTAAAGCCCAGCCCTACCCTGTTAGGTAAGTGCGCTTTGCTAGATTATAGCCTGAAACTCCGGCTTGTGAGGGGGACAGTTAGGTCTGCGAGGCTGTGCCGCCAAGGACGCTTTCAGCAGAGGGCTAGCAACAGGCGACCGAGCCTGGAGATTTCTTCGCCCCTCTACCTGGGGAGATGGGGTGGGGGAAAGACAGCTGGATTTCAACTTGGAGCTGGAGCTTGGAATACAAGGTTGAAGTTGAAGCAAAGAGTGAGGTTGGGAACCCTTTGGCTTACATGAGACACACTTTCAAGTTGGGCTTTTATTTTTCTGTGTCCCTTTTTCTGGAGGTGGGGGGAGAAGCAGGAGGAGCTGGGAGCTGGAGAGCTCCCCTCGGTGTCCGCCCGAGAGAGGGTGACGCTTCTTGGCCACGGGTTCCTGCTGGTTCTGCAGCCAAGCAGTGGCAGAAAGTTTAGGTCTCTGATGCTGTGCTCTTAGTCCCTAAGAGTTGAACCAGAGAGTGTTTTACTCTGCACCAGGTCGAGAACGTGATCAGCGTTTTAAGAGCAGGGACCTCCTTCTAATGGGAATCCGTTTGGGAATCGCTGGGGAGGCTTTACCTCCGAAGATGCCCGTTTCGAGCTGTGTGAGATGCCAGCCAGAGGCTTGAAAAGAGGAAGCGGAGACTGGGGTTGCAAAATAACCCTAGTATTGCTTACAAATATCCTAGCCAGTCAAATGCATGTAAGCAAGGAAGGAAGCATCAGGGTATAAAACTGTCTCAACCGCTTGCAAGACAGATTCAGAATTTTGGGACTTTTGCATGCTGTTCAGATTTGTTTGTCATCATGCAGTTAAACAGGTAAAGATTGAATGTCTATATTTTATTGACAATCATATAACCTGTATGTGACCCATCCGGGGATAATTTTTTGCTGTTTCAAGTAATGGGATACATGTATTTTCAGATGGTTCTACTATGATGCATACATTCTTAGTATTCGCGTTAGAGAACAACTTAAATCTATTTAAATATTTAACCTGCATTCATATAAATGTTTAACAATGTTACAAAAATCATAAACTGGGCAGGGGTGAGAGGAAGAAATGGGGAGGGTGCAGAGTTGGAGGAAGGGATGCATAAACCTAATGTATTTGCAGAAATGCCTTGAAAGTACTCCTTGTTAAAGTCACAGACCTTAATACAAGGACAGTTGGGGAATTTTAAAGGGCATCTTGAACTAGCACATTAACTCTGACCCAAGAGAAACGTTTAGTGGGTTATATTATTTTTAATAATATATTTAGTGGGTTATATTAGTGGGTATATATTTTATATATATGTAATATGTATATTATGTATTTATATTTGTGGGCATATATTATCTATATATAATATATATATTAGTGGGTATATAATTTTAGTGGGTTATATTATTTTCTCCCTTAAAAAAAATTCTTGAGGTGGTGTAGAGAGCAAAACGGAGTCTCTCATGTTAAGCAGAAACCTGTGTCAAGCAATGACGCAAGCAGTTAACGTACTACAGCTAGGAGATCTCCAATGCGGATATCCAAGGGGACCCACGTCAGCTGACACCCCAGAACTGATAATTAGCAGAAGCAGAGGAGGTCTGTGGAGACCCAACACAGTTTCAATCCCTTTAAAAAGGGAAGGATTTGGACAGGAATCTGTCAGTCTCTGCCTTTGGCTCAGGCCATGATCCCAGGGTCCTGGGATTGAGCCTCACATCGGGCTCTCTGCTTAACAGGGAGCCTGCTTCCTCCTCTCTCTCTCCCTCTGCCTGCCTCTCTGCCTATTTGTGATCTCTGTCTGTCAAAAAAATAAATAAAATCTTTAAAAAAAATAAAATGCTCATGATGTTCACCATAAATTATCATTTTTCCTAGCATTACCAAATTTAATAATATTTTAATATATACTATTAACGGTCTTAAAATGTTGATGTTCACATAACCACATGTCCATACTTTGGTGAATTTCTCTTTTTTCCTTTTTTAAATTATAAATAGCACTATATGTATACATATATATAATAAGTTTATACAAAAGCGTATATGTATATTGGAAGCCTCTTTACTTTTATTATGAAATCTATATTTACAAGGACACGTAATATGGTTCCCCAGTTACAATCTCATGGACCTATCTCTGCCCTTCATATACATAATTATAATATATTCTTTCATTGTTTACTGTTTAATGTCTGCTCCCTCTTCATAAGAAAACATGCCCTCTGTGTGCAAAACCCAGGCTTTTATTCAGTGATCACCACAGCTGAGTGTCTGACACATAGTAGGAGTTCCAAAAATATTTTCCACAACTTTGACTGAATGAGTAACTTGAAGAAATTTTAAAACCTTTGAACTTACCAACATTCAGAAGAAACCACAATATTTTGGGGACAATATAAAGAATATAATTAGATGGAAAGGCTGAGTTTTTAATGATCTTTGAAAAGCTAATGATAGATAATGCTATATACAATATATATAAAGGAAAACAAATATACTAACATTTTTAATGCTGTTGGATTACAACTATATTTTCACAATTACTATTATTTTTTTTACAAGATTTTATTTATTTATTTGAAAGAGAGAGAGACACACACAATGAAAGAGGGAACAGAAGCAAAGGGAGAGGCAGAGGGAGAAGCAGGCTCCCCCTGAGCAGGGAGCCTGACGCAGGGCTTGATCGCAGGGCCCTGGTATCGTGACCTAAGCTGAAGGTAGATGTTTAATGACTGAACCACCCAGGCGTCCCCAAAATTATTTTTAAAGGCGTGAATGCATGTGCCAAAATGGTAGGAGTGGTTTATTTTAATCTGTGGAGTAATGTGGGATTATTTTCTTATGTATTAATACTTATGTAAGTTCCAATAGAGTTAGCATATATTGTTACTCAACAGAAGGAAAAAACCAGAATATAAACACTAAATATTATTTTGTTATTTACGGTTGTTCATAAAATTGAATAACTTCTTGCTCAGAATTCAGCTTTAACTCTGTATAAATGCATGGAATGGCCAGCAATCCCTGTACCCACTGGTGGAAGATTATTCCCGACTTTGCTGTGAAAGACAGGAGACAGGGGGACCAACAGTCAGAGACAAAGACCCTTTGCTGCTCTTTGCTCCCACCTTTACTCATGCTTCTGGATAATCACAAATCTTTATTACTCTGTTTCTCAAGCAAGTGGTGTGTAGCAAGGGGTCTTACAGAAAACAGAACAGTCTGATGATGGGAAAGACACAATGTGGGGTTCACTTGTTCTGTGTTGCTAAACATAGCTTTAGAGGACAATGCAGACATCTCCTAGATCACACGGCAGCTGTCTGGGCTAAGAAAGCTGCAGGGAAGGCAACTTCCTGCAGGCATCCTAAGGTAGAGTGGTTGCCAGGCCTGACATTTGAAAGGCCTATGCCCTTCTCCGAAACTGTCCATCTCCCACAATGGCCTGGTTAAGAATTCCTTTTTCTAGAAACTTTTGATGAGGAAGCAGAAAGCTAGCTGAGGGCAAAGCAGAAGTTGGCACCCTACATTACCCCCTCATGTGCTATGTGTGACATTCCTCAGGCATTCCAGGCTGGTTAAGGGAAGAACAAATGGTTTCTAGAGATCACTGTGATAAAGATCACAGTCCCACAGGACTGGAGTGTCCCTCAGTTTGCAAATGTCTTCGTGACTTACAAGGAAAAAGCTTTCTTATCAGTAACTGAACTTCCAGAGCCCCATAAGTTTCCTGGATCCCTAACATCACCCTCCCCTCCAAGAAATTGAGGGAAGCTGAGGCAGAAGGAAATGTAAGTAAGATTGAATTTCTTTTGAACCTGAAGCCCATGGACAAGGATGTGTGATAGGAGGAATGTAACATTCCTCTGGGAAACTCCCAACTGTCTTCATGTTGGTGCCTCATTAGAGGGAAAAAGAGCCTTGGCTTGACAATAACCAGGCCTCCAGTATCCCGAGAGCAATAGGACATAGGACAGTCCTCTGGACACCCCCTTTGTCCTCACCTCCCCAACTCCCAAATATATAATCAACCATACCTCACAGCAACCATTCTTTCTGTCCACGGGTCCTATCCCCGTGCCTTAATAAAACGACCATTTTCCACCAAAAATGTCTCAAGAATTCTTTCTTGGTTGTTGGCTCTAGACCTCACCCCACCAAACCTCACCAGTATTCTAAAACTTCATCATTTTGATATTCTTAGATATAATTATATATTTCCTTAGATCATATCTGGTATATAGTTATTGCAGTTTCTTTTATAACAAAACATTTGAATATTTCTATCTTAAATCAGTCATTAATTCATGCATATTGTTATTTGACTACTATTAATTGTATTTTACTGCTTGCTAGAGAACATTCTGGTTTCTGGGGTTACCAAAATGGAGAAAAACAAAGAAAAAAATGTCTTACCTTATGGAAACTATGATCTAATTGAGGGCATATGTTAAACAAATGAATGGATATGTACATGTGTTGGATGTGATAGGTATTGTGAAGAAAATACACAGCAGGGAAGATGGATAGGGTATGTCTTTGTGTGCTGGAGTCAGGGTTTGAAAGCTAAGGGGAAAACAGAAACACATCAAAAGGTCATGTAGAAATCAAAGAAGTTTTATGTTGTACCTCCAATCTGTTCTTCATAGAAATCCCATAGTAAACTTTGTGAAATTACTTTTATTAATCCGGCAACCCATCAAAGGTAAAAATATAGCTTTGCCTCCAGTGCTTACACGATTTTGTCTATGTTAGTTATTCAAGTGTGTTCCTCACATAGCTTGTCCTTTGGGTTCAGCCAGGCTTGACTCTTTTTTTTTATGTTCATTCTAATGTAGATTCTGCTCAGACATTTCTTTGTCTAATTGCATCATTATGGATTGTTTTCCAATGATTGTGACCCATTATTTTTATAGGAATGACATCAGGGAAACATTACAATTCTAGTCATTTCTCATAAGAATTTTAAAAACAAAATTAAAAAATTAATCATATTTTAAAAATTATGAAAGCACTGTATGGAGTTGTGATAGGCATAATGTATGGAAACATGAAATGGTGCAGAAAAGGCTATGAGAATCATAAAGGGTATGAAGAAAGTTTTATGTGAGGATCAATAGAGAATATTAGAAAGTTTAGAGATAAAAAATTTTATATTGATTACAGATTATAGACAGTGATTTCAGGTCTCTTAAAATCCTAATCATTAAGCTATGCTCTTTATGTTGTGTGGGATCTAAATAGATAAAAATGATATTTATGTACATAATCACATATATAACTAATTTCAAGAAATGGAGTGAAGAGTTATGTCATAGGGAATGACATTTACTTTTCATAAAGTATCTTGTGACCATGCTTTATCATGGCTGGAGAATCCCCTTTAGTCTGACTGATATATAGTGATACATTTCTACAGAAGAATGAATAAATTAATGTAAACATTCATCTTCTGTGTCTTTTTTTAAAAGATTGCATCTTCAGTAGTTCATGGGTCACAGATGGACTAAGGAACTTGCTGAAAGGCAGGGTTTCCCAAGAAGCTTAGTTCCTTTTTAAACCACTTCAAATAGCAGTAAGAAAAACATCTTGCCCAAGTAATTTCTACCGTTCTTCATGAATCAGCTAGTCATTTTTACATTTCAATTGCATCTAGCATGCAAAATAAGACATTTGTGACTTTAGAAAAAAGACAATTATTGGGAATACATATGAAAAATCTAGTGATTAGTCATTTATTGGATTAGAGTATAAATAATTTTATTTCTAATGACAATTAGAGCTAGGTTAAAGGCTTGTGCACTTGTCAAAAGAACAGCTAGTACCAAGATGATATCTGTTTCATTCTTTTCATACTAAGTGAGATCATGCAACTATTATATTTGCTGGAGTCATAAGGGCAGGAAACTAACACTTCTGCACTCGAGAGGTTTCAGTGAAGAAGTTTGTTCTGACCTCTTTCTGGTAACTAAAATAGAAACCTTTAGATGGTTGGAAGGGCCGAAATCTCACCAGAAGCACTGTTTTTTGCTCACATCCTCATTCAGACTCAGCGATCTATACAACCTCACCTGTCTTTGCTGGATCTTTGAACAAGATAGCTGATGCTACACGAATAAGTGACAGGATTCGGGATGTTTCACTTTCAAAGAATAATAAGATTTGGCCAAGGTTTGATGATGTTTTCTAAAATTAGAGGACTAAACTCATTTTTCTAAACAGAAATTTATCAAAAGCTAACACTTTACTAAAGTTATGTGATCAATTCATAGGTTAATTACACATAGTCTGGTGTTGAGAGTGTAACTTGTCTCTATAAAATATGTGACATTTTTTAGAAATGAATGAATTGGTCAATTTGGCTAATTCAGGGTTACAAATAGAATTATTGTTAAATATTTGATTTTATTCTGTTCTTATGATGAAAGTGGGAAGTCTGATCTAACTGCATTACTAATAGAGTTTTCTTTTCTATTTTTGGATCCTCTCTAGGTCTGACAATCTCCAGCCTTTTTCACACACGTCATATACACCTGTTCAGGATGTACATTCAGGTATGGTAACACAAGGACTATTGAGAGTGTGACATATTGAGACAATTGGAGACATTTGAAGAGCTTCCATTGTTGAGACATTTCCACCTGCAGGAACCATCAGTGTGCTTATTGAGTCAAATTTAAGATTCATATATAGATATATTTTTACAAGTCACTTTGGCCCATAAATTTGGTTTGCTTGCAAACATATTATACCAACACAGCTGATATTTGTAAAACCACTGAAGAGAAACAACTTATTCTAAAAAACAAAATGCTTTCAAATGACATTTGCATATTGACCTAGAAATATATATTTTTTCTAAATAAGGAATGTTTTATTATAGTTGGCAGAGGCCTATATACCAGTAACTTACATTAACTTACTGTTTCTTATAAACATTGTTCTCTTTACAGATTCTTAGGAACCTAAAATATGTGAGTGTGTGTGTGTCTTTGTGTGTGTGTGAGTGTAATCTTTAAGACTAGAAACCATACAAAGAAAATATATAAAAAACTAGGGGAAGGAGTAGGGTTTTCCATCTTTGTTCACTTGGCATCAGATACCAAAACTTGACAAAAACTACTTCTATATGTAGTTTAAGTATTCATTTATTTACAATAAAATATTTTTAGAACTAAGCTTAGGTGGAATATTAATGGATAAATACTTGTATTATTTGCCTTCAAACTCAATTATAAATATTACTGAACAAAATTTTTTTATAAGAGTGACCAGTGATTTGCACTTAAAATTCATATAGATTTTTACATTTTGTCCTTGTGAAACAAAAATAATGAAAAGAAATATACCAGATTTGGTTTTCTAAACTCTATTACTTTTATAAGAAATTGGTGAGCATGCAACAACTTCATTTTTGTTTTTAAAAATGGATTTCAGAGTTCTGAGATTAATTTTAAGTTTTCTAAATATAATGATGTCAAACATTCAGTTTTTCATGTAATTAGAATTTTCTAATATTTGAAGTTTAAGGAATGAATATTGATGTTAAGATTTGCTTTCTCTTTTAGGAGAGCTAAACAGCCTCTAGCTTGCAAGTGGGTACTCACATGGAAAATATAGAATTATTCTAATTTTCCATGAAAGTTCTTTAATATCAGGGGCACAAATATTTCAGAAAGGATGATTTATATTTATATAAAGGATGATTTCAGAAAGGATGATTTAAAACAATTCATATTAATTAATTTTTTAGAAGATTTTATTTATTTGAGAAAGAGTGTGAGCTAGCTGGTGGGAGTGGGGAATGGGGCAGAGGAGGAGGGAGAGGAAGAAGGAGAGAGACTCTTCAACAGACTCCATGCAAGTGTGGAACCTGATGTAGGGTTCAATCTCACGACTCTGAGATCACGACTTGAGCCAAAACCATGATTAACCCACTGAGCCACCCCATGCGCCCCAAAGATTTATTTATTTATTTGAGAGAGAGAGAGAAAGAGACAGAGACAGAGAAAGAGAAAGAGAGAGAGAGAGGGAAATGGGGGAAGGGGCCATAAGATTTAATTTCTTTTAGAAAAAGTAAACTCTTAGAGGCACATTTTCTGTAGGGATCCATCATGCATTGCTTTATGTTTAACAGCAATATAACGAGTATGTTGAGGGCACCATTTGTTTGTAAATCATAACCAGTTTTATTTATTTATTTATTTATTTATTTTTAGAGAGAAAGAGAGAACTGGTGGGGGAAGGGGCTGAGGGTGAGAGAGAATCCCAAGCAGACTGCATGCCCAACATGGAGCCCCAAGAGGGGCTTAATCTCAGGACCCTGAGATCATGACCTGAGGTGAAATCAAGAGTCTGATGCTTGGGGCGCCTGGGTGGCTCAGTCGTTAAGCGTCTGCCTTTGGCTCAGGTCATGATCCCTGGGTCCTGGGATCCAGCCCCACATCAGGATCCCTGCTCAGTGGGAACCCTGTTTCTCCTTCTCCCACTCCCCCTGCTCTGTTCCCTCCTCGCTGTGTCTCTCTGTCAAAAAAAAGAAAATAAAATCTTAAAAAAAAGAAGAGTCTGATGCTTATCCAACTGAGCCACCCAGGTGCCCCAATCATAGCCAGGCTTTGAAGCCATAGCATATGAAGGGTCATATGGAGGCTGAAACTTCTATTAGGTTTGAGTCCTGCAATTTGAAGAAGCAAAAGATGAGACCGGCAGATGGAAGGCAGTTGAAAGCCTTATAGGAGCTCATAATAAGTCTTGACTATTCTTTTTTATTTTAAGATTTTATTTATTTATTTGACAGAGAGAGAGAGAGCATAAGCAGGGGCAACAGCAGAAGGAGAAGCAGGCTCTCTGGTTAGCAAGGAGCCCAATGTGGGGTTCGATCCCAGGATCTTGGTGTGGTGACCTGAGCCGAAAGTAGATGTTAACCAACAGAGCCATCCAGGCGTCCCTTATTTTTATTTTAATAGGAGAACAAGAAATGTAGGTTCTCCTGAATCTAATGGCCCACTAAAAATGTTAAAAACAAAACAGAAGAAAACAAAAACAGAGAATATCTTTGTGAATGACCTCATACAAAGCACAGTTAGATATTTACCTGAGATTAATAGAGAGGAAAAGATCACTTCCAGGAGTAGATGAGTGTCAATATACTAATTTCAAGGGCCTCCTTTCATAGCCCTGTTCCACCCACACCACTGAGAAGACACAAATCAGTACTATATCTATTCTGAGTTGTCAATTTGCCAAACCCATGTAATAAAAGCACTTGAGGAAATTTAGAATGAGGCTGGTGGGTCTACCTCAATGCAGTGATTGAAATGACTGCAGTGCTCTTCCCAGATTGGATTGGGAAACTCACTTACGTGGCTGGACCTCAAGGTCCATAACGAGGGCACTTTTATTTGGATCTCACACTGTAAAACAGACCTATTAGAACTGTGCTTTGGCCAATTCAGTGGCTGGTAATTTCATGAAAGGAAATTTATCATGAAAGGGAATTTTTAATATTTGAGAGCAGGTGAAATTCATTAGAAGGACATTTGAATTGTCAGACAAAGGTCAACTTTGAATGGCATGATCTGAAGGGACAAAAAGTTCAATAAAAAAAGTTTAATAAATATATACTTTTCTTCAGTATTTGCTAAAGGTAAACTCTCTTTTTCTCAGGAAGATTAAGCAATTCCCCTCTTCTCTAAATAAATTCATTCTTGGCTCAGTGTGATCTTTTGTAGAACTTTGCAGTTTGGGACTTTTTCAATTTGTTACACTACTAAGCTGAAGTCTGAGTGTGTTAAGACTTAGTAAATGAGCACACATTTCTAATTTCCTCAACAGCTGTTGAATATGCATTTGGAACCAAAAACAATGTTTTCATTTGTGATGGTGTATTAGGAGGGAGAATGTAAATCCCAGGTGTGTAGACAAGGAAAGCTGTGACAGGATTTCCAAGTATGAAGTAATTAAGAAAAGTTGGGAGGATTAAAAAAAATCTCAAGATTCGTTAGAGGTGTGCACATGCATCTTGGGATATTTTTGTTTTTGTTTTTCAATTTTATATTTCATGTCAATTAAAAGGCAAAATGGAAGTGAAAGAATCATGGTAATGAAAGTATTTAGATTTCCTTAAGTAGACAAAAATATTATATTTTAAAACAAAAGAGCTAATATTAAAAGAAAAAGAATTACCACATGTTCTTTGCAAGGTGTGACTGACTTTATGCAATATGTGTATCTATGTTTTGTATGTGCACGTACAATTTTCTGCCACTACCCATTATTTGTGTCTTTTTACTTTCAAATTTGCACATCATAAACTTTACCCAGAGGAATTAAGCTTAATATAAAACTTTTTAACAAGGAAATTACCATGTAGAACCAGAAGTTATTTTACAAATTATCTTTATGAAAAGGAAAAGAATATTGAAATAATCCTCGAAATAAGTACTGACCCACATGCCTAAGACCAACAAGATATCAGTGTGTGGTGAATGAAGTTGAGTTGGAACATGAATGAGTATTAGCTGATAGATTTAATGAAAAAGTACTATTCACTACCACTCATTTTCATTATTATTATTTGATAATGAATATGTTTATATAATTTAGGGTAAATGGAAAACTCAAGGTCATTGGGATATATGTGTATTACCAATTAAAATTTTAAAGATTCTATAAAGTTAGAGATAGCAAAGTCTAAGGATAGAGGTAAGAAACCCAAATACATGCTTATATTTCCTTCAAATTTATTTCCCTTTAAAAAAGTAAAGTTGTCATATCTTATAATAAAAATAATATGAGTATTGTTCCTGAAGCTCAAGGCTGGCTCAGCACATAATGGTAAGTAGCCATGCCAGTGGTCTGGGCTCCCTGAAAGCCTGTGCTGCCACAGATACTGAGATCGCCAATGCCTTTTTGATGTAGGAAAATGTTAAGGAAGAAAAGGATAGTCCAAATGAGGAACTTGGACTAACATACCTAAGAGGTTTTAAGATAATAAATGTAGGGGGGCCTGGGTGGCTCAGTCAATTAAGTATCTGACTCCTGATTTTGGCTGAGGACATGCTCTCAGGGTCCTGAATTCAAGCCCCATGGAGGGTTCAAGTCTGCTTGAGATTCTCTCCCCCTCTCTCTCTGCCCCACACTCCCACTCACACTTGCTCTTTCATTCTCAAATAAATAAATAAATAAATATTTAAGAAAAAACCCCCGGTAAATGAAGAAACTAAAATTTGTTTTATAGTGACCAAGACTAGATAGGAAACATGACCTCATGGGCTCTGGGGAAGACAGTATTTGTGTAAGAGTTGAGACTTGAACACTAACCATGACTCTACTAATTATCAGTGTGAGCATGAACAAATTATCAAATATTTTTGAGGCTCCTATTTTTCATTAGTAAGAAAATGGACTTATCAACATAACTTCATTGGTTTATAATATCATAATGAGGAAGGTTAAATTCACTTTTTGTGACAGAGTGGTGTGATAGAAATGAGCTTAGATGTCAATGCCCGGCTTCTCTATTTTATTAATTATGCAACCGTGCACAAGTTGTTTTTTCTCTGTGTGATCAGTTTTGCTATCTCTAAAGTAAGTGAACTATAACAACTATCCTTAAGGATTGTCAGCATCTTGGAAGCAGTGAATCCACAACCTCAGACGTGTACCTTACGTCTAGATTTAAGTGTATGTTACTTGATAAGATTCCTTTTTGATTTGGTTTGAATTAGAGATGTTTTAATTGATCATAAATGATCTAATACTCCTCATCTAATTGTTTCCTTGCCTCAAGTTGCTGTCCTGGTACATCTTTCCCTCTTAAACAGAAATATCTTTCTGAGGTATCCCATTCAATCTCACCCATAATATTAAATACAATATTTGCTGATACAGATATATTACATTTTTTTTCTTCAGTCCAGATCTCTCTTCAGAAATCCATCTTTTTTCTAATATCCATTTACTTCTCTGACATCTTATTTTGGGTATTAAATCGCTATCTCAAAACTAGTATGTGGGAAATGGGCTCTTGATATTCCTTCAAAAATCCACCTTCTCCCATTTCCTCACCATCACTCAGCTACTTGTTCAAGTTCAAAATCTGCGGATTATTTCCAATACCCTCTTTTCTCTCATTAACCACACTCAGTCCATGAACCCTTCTGATTTCCAGTCCATCTACTTGCTTGCATGCCATACTTCAGCCTTAGCCAAAGACACTGTAATATTTGATCTGAACCATTGTTCCAAGCATCTGGCAGGGTAATTCACTCACAGTAGCCAGCCAGATTTCTCAGCAATGTAAATTAGATTACATCGATCCTTTGAATAAAAATATTCAGTGATTTTTTCCCCATTGTTTTCAGAACAAATTCTAAACCCCTTCCCATGACTCATGCACCTCCTCTCTCCATTTCTCTGATATTTCTTATAGAATTTTCACCTTCTCACTATTGTCTAGACACCTTGTCCCCAAGCGCCCTTCCCAAGCCTTTCCACTGTTTATCTGCTTTGGAGTGTGTTTCTTGGCCTTTCTCACGACCCACTCATTCTCACCGTTCAAGTCAGAGCTGCAATGCCACTTTCTCAGAAAAGCATTTCTTGGCTGCTCTATCCAAGTTGGATTTTCTCATTACTTTTTATTTCAAAATTATTTTGCATTTTTTTCTTCATAGCACTAATCTCAAGCTACTTGTTTTGCTATCGTATTTCTCCACTGATTTATTGTTTTTACTCTGCTACTCTTACTAGAAGGTAATTTCCACAAAGGAAATGTCTCCATGTGACTTTTGTGCAGCTGTATTCCCATTGCCAGGAAGAGTGGCTAGCACACAGCAGCTCCTCAATAACTATTTGTTTAATGAAGAGATGAGTGGGTGTAGACAACCACACATGACACAGGCAAAATTCTGAAACAAGGCAAAACGTGATGGAGGAGACAGGTGTATGTACAAGTTAGAATGTGACACACGTGGGATGGAAACACTAGTGTGTGTGAAATAACATGGAGAAAAGCAGGAGCAGATAATTTGGGCGGGGAATGACTTGACAAAACAAAGAGAGATAAGTTTACCTGACACTTAAATGAATAGAGAGAACTTCTCTAAGATAGCAAGGTGAGTAAGAATATCAGAGTAAGAGAAAACAGTTTTCATATTTGTAAAGGTGGGCAAGCATCTGGTGGGTTGCGGACCTCCAAGAAGTCCAAAGTGGTTAGCATCACAGGACATGGTGACAAGATGAGGAAGTTGCTTCTCAAGAACTAAATATATTCTCAAGCAGAATGATCTCTTTTGATGTATCAAAATTTTTAAAAATTTTTTTAAAAATTTCTGATTGCCTAAGAGTTGAACTTGAGTTACAACAGATTTTACAGGAAATATGAGAAGGGTAAGTAAAAGAACATCTCTTCAAATAGATATTCTAAATTTTTTTCTTGGTACTCAAATCAGCAAATGGTGACTTCACTTTCATCATGTAAATAATGAATCTCACAAAAAATTTTCATAACTTTAGATACAATGTGTTCACTAGCTGAATATATTTTATTGGGTGTGTGTGCTTTGGGGTTTTGTTGGGGGGTGGTGCAGAGGGAGAGGGAGCATGAGCCTCAAATAGACTCTGCCTGAGCACAGAGCCCAACACAGGGCTCAAAATCACGACCCTGAGATCATGACCTGAGCCGAAACCACGTGTGCGACACTTAACCAACTAAGGAACCCAGGCGCCCCTTGGGTGGGTGTGTTTTAATCATGTAATAAATCTGGAGGTAGATACTCCAAGATTGGAACTGTGGTTCTGCCAGAAGTTCCATTCTTTTGCTCTACTGTTCTCAGCAAGCTGGCTCTTGTCATCAAACTTGGGTTTGTCAGGAACTGTGAGGCCTGATACTTCACCCTGCTTGCAAAATAAGTACAGTGGACCTTTGAACATTTAAACTGTGTGGGTCCACTTACATACGGATTTTTTTTCAGTAAATACAATACAGTACTGTAGTTTCTCTTCCATATGGTTTTTTACTAACATTCTTTTCTCTAGCTTGATTGTGAGGATACAATGTCACATACAAAACATGGGTTAATTCTGTTTGTTTATCAGTAAGTCTTTTGGTTAACAGTAGGCTATTAGTAAGTTCAGTTTTCGGGGAGATTCCAAAGTTGTATGTGGATTTTTGACTGAGTGGGGGTCATCACCCCAACCCCCTTGCATTGTTCAAGGGTTAACAGCTTCCCAGCTGCTGGCAGAAGACATTGAACTCCTGGATCAGAGACAGAGGACTTTATTGGTCTTAGCATAGCAGGTGACATGAACTTCACACTCACAGTGGTTCTCTGGGTCCTGCAAACCCTCAGGGCTTCTCTGGAGTAGGTCAGACAGATGCTCTGCACACACTCAGGTTGTTTCACAGCTGAGTAACCCTAAGGTAGGAAATCCCAAATCTTATAAGTAGACAGCCAGCAAACATGCCCAACCTTTGTACTGGAGGAGGGCATTGGCTTTGTTATCTGAGTCAGAAAACAAATACGCCTTCTTGTCCAAGGGAAATATTGTTTCTAAGTTTCAAAACTGTTTGCTATGCAAACATTCTTGAAAAAATAATCCAAAATGAAAGCTGTCACAGTAGGAATAGAAACACCATGGAGAATTTGCTCCCAACCGTTTGGTGTTGTAAGAAGACTACCTCAGCTCCAAAATCATGTCTTTGCACAGGTCTGTTCAAGGCAGAAAGGACAGAGCAATGTAAAAAGGGCCTTTTTCCCTGTACCCCCCCCCCCCTTTTTTTCCTATTAGCAATGCTAGTCTTTCCTGGGACGATATCAGGAGATTTTTATTAAGACTCCTTGACCGGAACGGGATCACATATTTACTTCTAGACTAAAAATCTATCAAGCAGGAAGGGAATTTATATGTTGGATTTAGCTCAATTGAGATCCATCCTTTAAAACCGGGTATAAGGCCTTCTTCCATTGAGAAGATGCCACCTGCTAAGTACATCAACTCTTCTTTTGGTAAGGAAGGAGCAGGAAGAAGGAGGAAGAAGGGAAGATAACTCTTGGGCGATAAGAATAATAAATGGATCACACTTGTAACATGTACCATGTTACCATGTTACCAATCTGAGGACTTACATTACAGTAATTAGTTTTATACCCATAACATATGTTATGTTATACCCCTAATGGTCTCATAAGGTAGGTTTTATTTTTATCCTGACTCTACGTGTGAGGAAAAATTGAGACATAGTAACTTACAAAATCATGCAGGTAGTATGTGGTGAGGCTTGAATTTAAATTTTAGTAATCTGGCTCCAGAATCCAGGGATTTAAATACAACACTATGCAATTACCTTCTCAACTGCAGTAAAATGAAATTTATAGAGAAAGCCCACATCAGTACATTGCATAAATATGCACTAGCTTTGTAGACAGTCAAAAAACCTGGTAAAAATCTTGAAGTGGAAATCAGCTTAACACATTCAAAACATGAATATAGGAGCAGTTAATGGCATGAGGTTGGATAAGTAGACAGGGGCCAAATCACACAAGGGCTTGAAAGCTTAGATAAGGAAATTTAGATTTTATATTTTAAATGATGAGCAGCTATGTGCTCTTTTTTTTTTTTTTTAAAGATTTTATTTATTTGAGAAAGAAACTGTGAGAGAGAGCATGAGAGAGGAGAAGGTCAGAGGGAGAAGCAGACTCCCCATGGAGCTGGGAGCCTGACATGGGTCTCAATCATGGGACTCTGGGATCATGACCTGAGCTGAAGGCAGTCGTTCAAACAAAATGAGCCACCCAGGCGCCCTTGGGGAACGTTTTTGATGACAGATGATATGATTTTTAAAAATGCACTTTGAGGTTTTGTTGTCAGTTTACTATTTTTATAATTATGGTAAAAATATATGTGCATAACAAAAACTGTCATTTTGATAATGTTTAAGTATAAACTTCAGTGGCATTAATTAAATTCATAATGCTGTGTAAGCATTACTACTACTATAGGTTTTGAAAAAAATTTTTTATTTTTATTATTTTTTTCAGTATTTAAATTTATTTATTTTTTTCAGCATAACAGTATTCATTGTTTTTGCACAACACCCAGTGCTCCATGCAATATGTGCCCTCCCTATTACCCACCACCTGTTCCCCCAACCTTCCACCCCCGACCCTAGGTTTTGAAAATTTTTATCAGCCCAAACAAAAACTCTGTACCCATTAAGTAATAAGTCCTAATTCCACCCTCCTCCCAGAAGCTGGCAACCTCTAATACACTTCCTGTCTCTATTAATTTGTTTTTTTTTTTAAAGACATTTCATATAAATATTTTTATATGAATCACAGACTTTTTAAATTTTTGTGTCTGGCTTATTTCACTTAACATAGTGTTTTTAAATTCATCATGTTGTAGCATGTATCAGAACTTCATTCCTTTTTGTGACTGGATAATATTCACTGTATGTATATGTATTTTGTTTATCTATTCATCTATTAACGGACACTTGGGTTGTTGCTGCCATCTGACTGGTGTGAATGATGTTACAATAAACACTGACATATAATCATCTGCTTGAGTCACTGCTTTTGGTTCTTTTAGGTATGGACCTGGGAGTTGAAATGGTGAGTCATTTGGTAATTCTATGTGTACAGTTTTGAGGAACTTCAAACTTCTTTCCACAGCACCTGTGTCATTTTACATATCCACAAGCAATGTCCAGGAGTTCCAATTTTTCTGAGGCACCTGGGGGACTCAGCTGACTGCCCCACCCTTGATTTTGGTTCAGATCATGATGTTGGGGTCCTGGGATTCAGCCCAGCATGGGGTGCACTTAGGGATGAGTCTGCTTGTCTCTCTCCCTCTGCTCCTTCCCACTTCCCCTCAAATAAATAAAATTCAAAAAAAGAGTTCCAATTTTTCCATATTTACCAACAGCTGTTTCTTTTTTTCACTCTCCTTCTTTTCTTTTCAAAAATTCTAACCATTCTAGTCATCATTAGTTTTTGATTTACTAAATCTTTTTTGATTTACTAAATGTAAAAGGATTTACATTCCTTTTTGATATACATTGGCTAATTGAATTAAATTAATAATTAAAAATAAAAAATTCTAACCATTCTAGCAAGCATGAAGTAGTATTGAATTGTGGTTTTGATTTGCATTTCCTAAACGAGCAATACTGTTGGGCATCTGTCATGTGCTTATTGGCCATTTGTGCCTCATCTTTGTAGAAATGTCTATTCGTGTCCTTGGCTCATTTTTCAAATCGTTTGTATTGTTGTTGTTGAGTGTAGGAATTTTAATTTTTTGAACATTAAAACCTATTCAGTAATACACTCTGTAAATAACATTTTCCCATTTTGTGGTTTGTTTTTTCACTCTCTCGCGTGTGTGCTGTGATAAACAAATGTTTTTAATATTATTTAACGAAGTCCAAATACCTATTTATTGTTGTTGCTTTTCCTATACTTTGGAGGCATATTTAAGACACTATTGCCAAATCAGAGGTCATCCAGATTTGCCCCAAAGTTTTCTTCTAAGACTTTAGAGTGTTCTAAAATTTAGACCTCTGATACATTTTGAGTTAATTTATGTATATGGTATAAAGTAAGGATCCAATCTCATTCCTTTGCATGTGGATATACAATTTTCCCAGGATTATTTGTTGAAAATAATGTTCTTTCTCCATTGAATGGCCCTGGAACCTTTGTGGAAGATCAGTTGGCCATAGTTGTGAGAGTTTATTTCTAGGCTCTCTTTATTCCACTGGTCTACCTGACTATCCCATGCCAATACCATACTCTTTTAATTATTATAGCTTTACAATACATTTTTAGATTAGGAAGCGAGAGACTTTCAATTTCGTTATCCTTTTTTTGAGATTGTTTTGACTGTTCAGTTCTCTGGAGATTGCATATGAGTTTTAAGATTGGTTTTTACATTTCTGAAAGTATGCTGTTGGGAAGTTGGTAGGTATATATTGAATCTCTGTATTGTAGTGGGTGGTGTTGTCATTTTAACAATATTAAATATTCTAATCCAGAAACACGAGGTGTCTTTCCATTTATATAGGTCTTCTTTAATTTCTTTCAGTAATGATTAATACTTTACAGTGTACGAGTCCTATGCCACCTCAGTTAAATTAATTTCTAAGTATTTTAACCTTTTTGATTTTATTGTAAATGGAATTTTCTTAATATTATTTTTGAGTTATTCATTGTCAGTGTATAGAAATACAACTGATTTTTATGTATTGATTTTGAGTCTTGTAATTTGCTGAATTTCTTTATTAGCTTTAACAGTTCGTGCGTCTGTGTATTCATTATGCTTTTTTTCTACATAAGATCATTTCACCTATAAATAGAGATAGTTTTACTTCTTCCTTTCCAGTTTGAAAGCCATTTATTTCATTATCAAGCCTAAGAGCTCTGGTTAGAACTTCCAGTACGATGTGAAATAGGGTGGTGAGTGCAGGAGTCCTTGTCTTGTTCCCAAACTTAGGGAAAGGCTTTCAATCTTTCACCATTGAGTATTATGCTAATTTGAGTTTTTTAAATGCTTACTTTTATTGCTGCCTGGAGAATGGACTGCTGCAAGTAGAAGCAGGTATACTAATTAGAAAGAAATTGCAGTGTTTATTGCTATGGTGGAACAGATGAAAAAAAGTGGGGCGATTGGGGATAAGTGTGGATATTGGATGATGGGACCTACATCATGACAGGGTGGTGGTGTGGCAAAGACATTGGATGTGCACTGTCCCATACAACATATATTAGTCACATGTAGCTACTGAGAATTATAAGTACTTAAAATTAAATGAAAATCTAGTTCTTTCTTGTATTAATCATGTTTTCATTTATAACAAAAACTTAACACCTTTTTCCAGCTTTACTGAGATATGAGTGATAAATATTGTATATGTTTAAGGTTTGCAGCTCCATGATTTGATGTACATATATATTTTGTCATTACCACAATAATGTTAGTTAACACATGCACTATGTCACCTAGACTTTTTCCTTTTTCTTTCTTTGTGTGTGTGTGTGTGCGTGAGATGAGAATATTTAAGATCTATTCTCTTAGCAACTTTCAAGTATATCATACTTTAGTATTCCATTATATCCCCAGAACTTATTCATCTTATAACTGGAGGTTTATGGCTTTTGACCATTTTCATCCATTCTCCCCATGTGACTAGTAGCTATCATCTCAGAGAATGGAGACAGAACAAATCTATAATTACAGAAAATTCTGTGGGCAGCACTGCCCTAAATCCTGCCTGCATGTTGGTGTCTGCTTTTCTTCCCTTTTCAGGGATAAGAAAGAGAAAATAGAAAAGGAAACGAACATTAACATTTAGAGAGAGAAATGTATTTTTCTAATGTAACATACTTAAATCAACTAGCATTGAGGCAAGTTAGATGCATTTGTTTATGTCAGAAGTTCAACAAAATACATTTGTTATACATGAATATTCATGACAGTATTTTGGGGCAGACAATATGGTCTAATGTTTAAGAAATTATGCTATGAAGTCATGCTTCTTATTAGTAGTCTACCTCAAAACAGATTAAGGAATATTTATAATCATCTGTTTCTTCATAGATATTATAGGGATATGATATTTTAAGTACCTATTGCTATGAGAATAAGGAAATAAAATTTATAACACAATTTTTTAGCACATCTGAAATGCTTACCAAATCACAGAGAGATATTTATGAAAATAGGTTATAAATAGATGACCTATTTATAGATGATGATAATATGATACCATGATTTCATTACACAGCTCTAATTTTGTTATGCCTGCTTTAAACTCTGAGTAATATTCGCAGATTTAATATGGAATTTATTAAAGGTGCCTTTCCTTGAGTATTCTGAACATTCTATATTTGATGCTATTTCTACATTCACTTAATCAAAGCAATTACTGAATGAAAAAGCTGCAAACACCCAAAGGTAAGCAGTTACTGAGCCAGTGTAGGTCTTGTTTCTCAGGGAGCTGCTAGTATATGAAAAGTCATGTTCATAAAATAGCACACATATTAAACACTGCAGGGATAAGATCTGTAATCCTCTGTTCCTTCATACACAATGAGGATATGATTTTTTTTTTTTTTTAGTATTTGGATTGTTATGAACGGGAACAAGAAATTCTGTGGTTACACTCTGTGACTTGGAAAGTTTTGACATCCCTAATATTTAAAGATGCCCACAGTCATCAGAAGGGTGTGGTATTGGTTAAATTACATAGATATTTTTGTCATCAGAAAAATCTATAAAAGACATTTTGCCTGAAGAAACTCTTGTTTTTGTTATAATGATGAGGAGCACATTTTACTTGAAACTAAGAAGGCCATGAATGAGAATTAAAAATTCTCATTATATAAAATGAAAAAAAATCACCAACATTTTTATTTACTTCTATGTCCTCAAAATGGCAATATTTTCAGATATCAAATATTTCAGTGGTCCTTTTTGAGATCATTCTGTGATCATTGTGGAAATGAAAGTTGAGAGGATGTTTAAAGGGAATTTTTCATATATATATAAATAAAAATAGGTTAGTAAAAAGGTCTTTTTCTTCAAAATCCAGCTATATAAGTGATGACTTCTTGCTCAATATACATAATTGCCTATTCATATGTTTTGCACATTTTCTACTGAACTTTTCCCTATTGATATATAGAGATTTTTATAAATTAAGTACGTTAGCCTTTTTCTTGTGCCTTTTGCCTTTGGTTACCATGATTGGGTAGGGAGGTGGTTAAGCACACATTCTTACTTATATCAACTAAAAATAAATATTTTATTGAGTAAAGTTGAAACAACCTTTTCTTCTACACCTTTGTTGGAGAAGTGTGAATATATATATCTTTAACTGATTTGAATTTATTTTAGTGTGTAATAAAGTATCATTTGAACCCCATTATTTTTCAAATAACTACCCAGTTTGTCACAACACCATTGATTTTTTTTAACTTTTTTAAAAAATTTATTTATTTTTTCAGCGTAACAGTATTCATTGTTTTTGCACAACACCCAGTGCTCCATGCAAAACGTGCCCTCCCTATTACCCACCACCTGTTCCCCCAACCTCCCACCCCTGACCCTTCAAAACCCTCAGGTTGTTTTTCAGAGTCCATAGTCTCTTATGGTTCGCCTCCCCTTCCAATTTTTTTTTTTTATAAACATATAATGTATTTTTATCCCCAGGGGTACAGGTCTGTGAATCGCCAGGTTTACACACTCCACAGCACTCACGATAGCACATACCCTCCCCAATGCCCATAGCCCCCTCCCCCTCTCCCAACCCCACCTCCCCCCAGCAACCCCCAGTTTGTTTTGTGAGATTAAGAGTCATTTATGGTTTGTCTCCCTCCCAATCCCATCTTGTTTCATTTATTCTTCTCCTATTCCCCTAACCCCCCATGTTGCATCTCCATGTCCTCATATCAGGGAGATCATATGATAGTTGTCTTTCTCTGATTGACTTATTTCACTAAGCATGATACCCTCTAGTTCCATCCACGTCGTCGCAAATGGCAAGATTTCATTTCTTTGGGTGGCTGCATAGTATTCCATTGTGTATATATACCACATCTTCTTTATCCATTCATCTGTTGATGGACATCTAGGTTCTTTCCATAGTTTGGCTATTGTAGACATTGCTGCTATAAACATTCGGGTACACGTGCCCCTTCGGATCACTACGTTTGTATCTTTAGGGTAAATACCCAGTAGTGCAATTGCTGGGTCATAGGGTAGTTCTATTTTCAACATTTTGAGGAACCTCCATGCTGTTTTCCAGAGTGGTTGCACCAGCTTGCATTCCCACCAACAGTGTAGGAGGGTTCCCCTCCCCTTTCTCCACATCCTTGCCAGCATCTGTCATTTCCTGACTTGTTAATTTTAGCCATTCTGACTGGTGTGAGGTGTTATCTCATTGTGGTTTTGATTTGTATTTCCCTGATGCCGAGTGACGTGGAGCACTTTTTCATGTGTCTGTTGGCCATCTGGATGTCTTCTTTGCAGAAATGTTTGTTCATGTCTTCTGCCCATTTCTTGATTGGATTGTTTGTTCTTTGGGACAACACCATTGATTTTAAAATTCCAAGACATCCTGATCTATTTGAAATGCTACCTCTAGGATATAGTACATTTCTTCTTCTTCTTCTTTTAAAGATGTACTTATTTTAGAGAGGGGGGGGGAGCATGAACAGGCAGGGCAGAGGGAGAGGGAGAGAGAGAATTTCAAGCAGATCCCATGCTAAGCATGGAGCCTGACGCTGGACTCAATCTCAGAACCCAGAGATCACCATAGGATATAGTAAATTTCTATACAGATGTGGGTTTATTTCTGAAACTTTATTTTGTTGGTCAGTGTATCCAGAAGTCACTACATTTTAAATTGAGTTTTGTTTTTTAATAGGCCTAATCTAATCACTCTTTTCATCATTGTCACTCTTCTTTCCAAAGTTTTCTTGGGTATTTATGCCTATTTGCTTTTCCCATATAGCCTGTCTATGACACCTTTATGAAACTGTCTTTCTATGGTATATATTTCCATGTATTTCATTTTATGTTTGTTGAAAATATTTTCTCAGGTAGATTTTTTTCAACTTTTGTGATTTTTCTAAGCTTTTATTTTTGTTGAAAATATACGTAAGGTCTTCTTTTACCTCATATCTTCAATTGGTCATTGTGTGAATTGATGAAGGCTATTGATTTCTGTATTTTAATTTCACACCACACCACTAACTGAATTACTTTGTTGTCTGTAGAATCTTTTCACTGAAGTCTAATGGTATTGCTGGGTTTAAATCATATCTACAAATACTGATATTTTTAGTGTTCTTCTTCTGGCATTTATACTTCTAATTTCTCTCTTTTGACCAGTTACATCATGAGAACATCTAATGCTGTGTTAGACAGTAGAGCTGATTATAGTATTTTCATCTTCTTGACTTAGCAATAAAGCTTTCAGTATTAGCCCATGATGCTTACTTTTCACATATATATGATACACACGATATATAATATATATCTAGTGTACATATATACATACATATGTATTTCATATTTCTATATGTATTTTACATATGTGTATACAATACACATCCATAACACAGACACAGACACTCGATTCTCATTTTTCCTGCTAATAATGTCTAGAAAATCACCACAAAAATCTATATTAACAAATACTGAACCATTGCTCCTAGGGCTATCATGTGTACATGTATTTTGTGTGTGTGTGTGTAGATATATACCTCACATATAATCTTAATTCCTAAAGCAGTTCATCTTGGTAGATTACACTTGATTTGTTTTACAAGAGAAAAAAAGTAGGTTTAGGAGTCTTAAGTGACCATCCCAATAACAGTACCAGAGTTGACATTCAAACCCTACCTAACTGGCCATACAGCCCGTGTTTTGTACTACACAGTGCTGCCCCCTGCTGTCTCCATCCCGTGGTAGTCCCTGTGGAATTGCTGAAAAGGACAAGGCGGAGCAGCACCTTGTTGGACCCCAGTAGGGGATGTGCACATAAGGACGACTCTGATTTTTCACTGTTCTGTGTGTGTATGTGCCCTGGAATGATGGTGAAAAAGCCCAGGTATTAATTTTAGGGTTACAAATAGATTTTAGCCAGTAGGTGAAACTGCAGATACAGAATTGGCAAATAATAAGGATCATGGGTATAAGCATTTATAAGTTACGTTAGAGAATTCCTCATCAATTTCTATTTTGTTCAATGTCTTTTAAACCAGTAATTAGGGTTGTAGAGGTTACTTAAAAATAAACTCTTAAAAATGTATATTTCTTATTTATCAATAATACAAATATTTCTGTAAATGAGAATGCTGACTTGGGACAAAATGCCAAGTAACAAAAGTGTCCAATTATTTTATCTTGTCTTTTCTCATTATACCCACTGATTCTCTAACAAGATATGTTAGTGTGTAGGTTTGCAAGATACACTGGCTGTGAATCTTCATGCTTCTTTCGTTGGATAGCAGTTTATCCCTCTTTTTCCTAGTTATTTTTCTTCTCTTCTTCATAGGTCGACCCAAATTTCTCCAAAGAAACTTTCCTTCACCTCTCAAGTTTTGAAATTCTCCCCATTTCACTCTCTTTCATAGCCCTCTTTGTGGCATGTATAATACTTTTGCTAGAAATATTAATTTTATAGAATTTGTTTAATATCCATATCCCCAGATAAAACATAAGCTTCATGAGGGCAGGGATTCTGTCCGGTTAGTTCACCATGTATCCTCAGCACCGAGCAAAGTCCAGGCAGAGAAGACAAGCATGTAATGCCTCCATGAGTGGACATGTAAACGAATAGGTGGAAGGATGAGCACAAAGCCTTTTACAGAGAATTACAGACAGGTCATTCATGAGTGGTCGTGTCTGATTTTATGGGACAGGCAGCCTCAGGCTCTGCTATGGAGCTACTTTGTTCTCAGGAGTCAGGCAGGAGTCTGGCGTGTTTGAGACTTTCTTCATAAATCAATATTCATCGAAGCTGATAACCCGCCATCTGAGAAATGACTGATTTGTGATTCGGATCTCCTGGTGATTTAATGTCTCAGAGGGCAGCTTTGGTTGTGGCAAAGTAAACAGCCCATTCTCCCATGTCACATTTGATTTTAACTGAAGTGGAAGTACTTGTGGCCAAACTGATTCCAGGTCAGATTCGAGGGTTATCAGCTCATAGCACCTTCAGCCAGTCTTTCTGGGCGATTCTATTCACCAGCAAATTCATTTTCTAGACAGTCTCATAACTCTATCATTCCTTCCTTCTTTCAATTCTTTTTTTTTTTTTTTTGATTTGTCTGGATTGGGAACCCAATTCTAGCTTTTAATGTTTTCTTTCTTTCTTTCTTTTTATATTTTATTTA
Organism: Meles meles; assembly: GCF_922984935.1. Taxonomy (NCBI): domain Eukaryota; kingdom Metazoa; phylum Chordata; class Mammalia; order Carnivora; family Mustelidae; genus Meles; species Meles meles. The sequence continues at coordinate 24,561,041 of NC_060082.1, read as the reverse complement.
TTTGACAGAGAGAAATCACAACTAGGCAGAGAGGCAGGCAGAGAGAGAGGAGGAAGCAGGCTCCCTGCAGAGCAGAGAGCGTGATGTGGGGCTCTATCCCAGGACCCTGGGATCATGACCTGAGCGGAAGGCAGAGGGCTTTAACCCACTGAGCCACACAGGCGCCCCCTTGCTTTTAATGTTTTCTATAAAGGATATTTGCAAAGGCAGTTTTTCAAGCATTTTGTATAAATTATATCTATATCTATATATGCAGTTATATATATATATATATATATATTTATAGATGGTATTTATTTATTTGAGAGAAAGAGTGAGCGAGAGCGCCCAATGAGGGTTTCGATCCCAGGACCCTGGTATCATGACCAGAGCTGAAGGCAGATGCTCAACTGACTGAGCCACACAGGTACCCTCAAATATGCTATATTTAATATATGTTGTCATTTACAATTATAACTGTTACAAAATATAATGGTTACATTTGATCTGTGTTTTCACACAGCAAGGCTCTTGTGTTTTTCTGGTTCTCAGATTTTTGGTTGTCCCATTTCTCTCTCCTTCCGGGGCTCCACTAGCTCTATCTCACTCTCTAATCTTTTCCACAGAATGCAGACTGATTATACTAACGTCTTCCCAGACAGATCATTGTCTCAAATAAAATTTCCAAAATATTTGGATAGGACCAGATATGCAAGTATTATTTTAACCATGATATAAAGATTCCTGACTGCTGAAACAAGCAAGCTAAGATTCATGCTTGTGAGAGACATCTAAAAGGGAGGCCGGGGCAAGTCACAGAATATCCATGCAAAATTAAAACAGGAAAAACAAAACAAAACAAAACTTGGATCATTAGGCTCTTTGACTGACAACTGAGTGGGAAGGAGCTTCATTTCCCAGAATCTGCCTGAATACTATTAAAATTTACCTTGAAATTGCTTGAACACTTTGTCAGAAATGCTAATTTCTTCTGAGAAGAAGGTAATGAATTACATTTCAAGCAAAAAGGAACTACAGATTTGGGACATCATTTATTCTTCATAAATCTTTATTTTCTTCTGTAGACACTCCAAATACAGTATTTTATAATTTAATTCATCATTTTGTCCCATTCAGCAAGTCATATCTACACCAAATGTGTTTCCATTAAAGGTTGTAGCTCACCATTCATTGGGACATACACAGTTGAAATCTCAGAATCATTCTAGACAATTTTTGTTTGTCTTCGACACCTGTAAAATGCCCCTGCCGGTCACCTCACATGTTAATTTTGTTTAGTGCATTCACTTCACTCTGACAACTTCGGCTGTCCTCAAGCTCTCTTCAGGTATCTGCCAGGCCAGAGCAGCAGCCTCCTACATGGGCGTGGTAACTCCCACATATCTATCCTCTAAACTGCAGCCAGAACAACCTTGCACAATTGAAATCTGACCCCCGTACCCTCACTTGTAACCAAGCAGAAATATCTCCATGATCCACAAAATGAAGCCCATGTTTCCTTTAAAAGCTTCAGAAGATTCACGAAATCCTATCTACCTCTCCTATATCTAGTTTCTTTTAGTTTCATGTTTTATGATCTCTATGAATGTAGTAGCTTCTACTGCTACCTAACCAGTTACCCAAGTTAGTTGCATAAAACAGCAGAGTCTGACTGTCTGTGGGTCAGGAATCTAGGTCCTCTGGTCAACTTGTCACAAGATTGAAATTGAGGTGTTGGTTGGCCTGTGTGTTTCTTCTGCAGGTCGGTGTCCTCTCTCAAGCTCACCGGGTTTCTGACAGTATTCAGTTTCTTGCAATGGTAGGACTGAGGCCTCCATTCTCTTGCTGGCTCTTGGCCAGGGATGGCTCTGAGCTCTTTCAGGCTCTTCTCAGTTCCCTCCTCTGGGAATTCCTCCACAGGTCCTCTCACACTTCAGTCTCTCTTCAGGAAGGACCTGATCCTGCTAAGGGCTTCTCTGGCTAGTCAGATATGCCCGGATGAACTCAAAGTCAATTGACTAATCACCTAATCATAGCACTGATATCTCATCATGTTTACATTTCTTTCTGGAACTAAGAGAATGAAGTGAAAATCTTAGAGAGGTTGTCTTAGACTCCTGCCCATCACAGGTACCAACCAGTGTGGATATGCTGCCAATACTCATGTTCGTGCTTATGCTATTTCTTAAGATGAAACATTCCTTCCTAACTTTTGGTCCTGCTTGATCCTTGTTCACCATTTGAGATTTTGCTTAGGCATAATATTCTACAGAATATGTACTTTCCCTGAATTCACGACCTCAGCTGAGTTTTCCTCTGATAAGCTGTGATAGTTGTGCCATGTGTGTATGTCTCCTACCGTGAGTCCTGTCCACCTAAGACTGTGTTAACTGGTTTGTTTCCCAAGGGCAGATTATTAGGCACTGATGCCACCATAACAAAATACCATGGACAGTGGCTTCAACAATAGACATTTAGGTTTTCAGTATTCTGGAAACCAGACGTTCAGGTCAGGATGCCAACGTGGTCAGTTTCTGAAGAGATTTCTCTTCCTGGCTGCTACAGGTTGCCTCCATCCTGCTGTGTGTTCTCATGACCTCTTCTATGTGAACAAAGAGAGAGAGAGCGAGCGAGCGAGGCCTCTGTTGCCTCTTCTGAAGGAGGGCCCTAATCCCATCATGAGGACACCAACCTTCATGATCTCCTCTAACCCTAATTACACTTTATAAAGGACCTGTCCCCAAATACAGTCACATTAGAGGGTAGAGTTTCAATATATGAAATTGGGGGACATAAACCTTCAGTCCATAGCAGTAGGGATGGTGACTAGTTCACCTTTGTAATGCAAATGCATAATAGCCTTTCAACAATATTTTTAACTGAACTGGTCTCGTAGGGCCAAACTCATCATATTTGTTGTCTTTTGTCTTTGATTACCTCTGTCATCCAATTAGTTACCACTTCTTGTGCTCTAATATTGCTATATACCCTTGTAAATAATTTAATGCCTCAAGGTCCAACTTTGACCATACCACTCCATTAATTAATTAGTATACAAAAATAAATCCAATATTCCCTAACCTGATCTGGCTCCTGAAATCCAGAGAGAGATGAAAATACTGAGATAAATGTCTTCCTTTTAATTGCAACATTATATCCTCAATCCAAAATAGAAAGAAACTATGTGTTGTTATTGTATTATTGGTTTTCCTATCTAATTCCCTGGCCCCTTCACATAAACTGTATGATCCTTCAGGAAAGGGCTGTGTATTATATATCATTATGTCTCTGGAACTAAAGAGATTATTGAACAGACAGGAAACATTGAAAAATGTTTATTGCTTTGACTGAGTTGGCTGAAACCAAGTGGGAGAAATATAAAATGTGAACATATTCTTAGTAACACAGAGATACACATACTGCCATGTATTAGTGTGAAACAGTAAATGTCAAATATGTCACATACAGTTTGAGGCAAAATTTAAACTATCAGTGTAGTTATAACAGTAAATCCACCTTTGGAAATGGAAGGAATTAAACTATTTCCTATGCCCCTTCTAAGTACAGGCAGCAAGTTTTCTCATTTTAAAATATTTCTTTACCTGGTATAGTTATAATATTATTTCAGTTCTATTAAATGGGCTAAATGTATTGCTTTTCTAAATTCCTTGACTGTTTTCCTTACTCTATATAGTTTATATAGAACACAAATATATTTTGATAGACCCTTATGAGCATCTGCGGGTGAACAGTTCTTTAAAGCCGGCAGCTCTAACGGTCTGAAGCTGGAAAGCTGTATGATTATGGGTATTGGTCAGGGAGGTATACACTGAGTCTAGAGCATTGTGTTGTGCTAAAAAGAAATGAAACACTCAAAGATGAGTGGGTATAACAAAGCAATCAGGACAAGGTTCAAGAGGCACTCACTAGCCACATGGGATAATTTGAGCTTCAAAGAATAATGACTATAATTATTTGTGACAAACTGAATAAATAAAAATTCCATGCTGATAGATGTTAAAAAAAAAAGACAAAATCTTTAAAGCCATCACTGGTCGCTATCATCAAGTTCTTACTCTAAATATTGGAAATTAAAGAGCATCAATTAACACTCATCTTCACACAAGAATGACAATTAGTAAGTACAGAAAAAGAATAGAATTCATTTAAAAAATCACTGTTTTGTAGCCAACAATGAAAATGATTAATTATACGCTATATTGGTTACAGGTTAAGAGGCATAAATAGATTTAACAAGAATTAAGTGAAATGTTTTGGAGAAATAGTATATATATACCAATATTAACAGCAAAGATAACTTCCAATTGTAACAATGTTCCTTTCAAAGTGAGAAAACTGGCTATCACTTGTGTTTCAGATTTAGATAAATTGACTCCATTAGAGACAGCCAGTTTCTCATTCTATGAATGCCACTAGATTTGATGCAAAATGAAGTAATATCTCCTTAAGGTATTTTTACCTCCATTATATCTTTATTCTTATCTTAGAGTTTTCATGGTTTTGTAGAAGTTAAAAATGTTCACAGTCAACTGATTTCAACTAATTATGTTTGAAATGTATGAACATAAAAACCATATTTCAGGGGTGCCTGGGTGGCTCAGTGGGTTAAAGCCTCTGCCTTCAGCTCAGGTCATGATCTCAGGGTCCTGGGATCGAGCCCCGCATCGGGCTCTCTGCTCCGCAGGGAGCCTGCTTCCTCCTCTCTCTCTGCCTGCCTCTCTGCCTAGTTGTGATTTCTCTCTGTCAAATAAATAAAATATTAAAAAAAAATTTAAAAAAACCCCATATTTCTCTTGTGGTTGAAGGATTCCAAAACCCCCTTGAGCAGCAAAATCATGAGGATGTCATTAGATTTGAAGATAATTACCAAAGAGGTCCTCATAATTCTCCACATATACCGTCTTACTTTTAATATATTCTTATTTTATTTTAATTTTAAAATGATTTGTTTACATATTTAAGTAACCTCTACAGCCAACGTGGGGCTCAAATTCATGACCCTGAGATTGAGGGCACACTCCACCGGTTGAGCCAGCCAGGCACCCCCATAAAATAACCAACTTTATTGTAGTTCAAAGGTGATGATACAAAGATAGAAAACATGGAAAATACAGGTGAGCTTTAAGGACTTTAACACCAACTCTTTTAAAAAAATTTTTTAAATTATTTTTAAAATTTTGTTTCAGTGTTTATGCACCATACCCAGTGCTCCATGCAATAGATGCCTTCCTTAATACCCACCACCAGGCTCACCCAACCCCCCCCACATCTCTCCCCTCCCAAACCCTCAGTTTGTTTCTCAGAGTCCATAGTCTCTCATGGTTCATCTCCCCCTCCTTGTTCCCCCAACTCCCTTCTCTTCTCTATCTCCCAATGTCCTCCATGTTATTACTTATGCTCCACAAATAAGTGAAACCACATGATAGTTCTCTCTCTGCTTGACTTATTTCACTCAGCATAATCTCCTCCAGTCCCATCCAAATTGATACAAAAGTTGGGTATTCATTCTTTCTGTTGGAGGCATAATACTCCATAGTATATATAGACCATTTCTTCTTTATCCATTCATCTGTTGTAGGGTATCTTGGCTCTTTCCGTAGTTTGGTGACTGTGGACATTGCTGTTATGAACATTCAGGTACATATGTCCTTTCTTTTCACTACATCAGTATCTTCAGGGTAAATACCCAGTAGTGAAATTGCAGGGTCACAGGGAAGCTCTATTTTTAATTTCGTAAGGAATCTCCACACTGTTTTCCAAAGTGGCTGCACCAACTTGCATTTTCACCAACAGTGTAAGAGGGTTCCCCTTTCTCCACATCCTCTCCAACACATGTTTACTGTCTTGTTAATTCTGGCCATTCTAACTGTGTAAGGTGGTATCTCAGTGTGGCTTTGATTTGAATCTCCCTGATGGCTAGTGATGATGAACTTTTTTTCATGTGTCTGTTAGCCATCTGTATGTCTTCTTTGGAGAAGTGTCTGTTCATGTCTTCTGCCCATTTTTTGACATGATTATCTGTTTTATATGTGTTGAGTTTGAGGAGTTCTTTATAGATCTTGGATATCAGCCCTTTGTATGTCTTCATTGAAGAAGTGTCTGTTCATGTCTTCTGCCCATTTTTTGACATGATTATCTGTTTTGTGTGTGTTGAATTTGAGGAGTTCCTTATAGATCTTGGGCATCAGCCCTTTGTACTGTCACTTGCGAATATTTTCTCCCATTCCGTGGTTAACCACCAACTCTTACCCCTAACATTTCTGAATTCAATGATAGTTATTATAAATATTTTATTGCACTTCCTGACAATGTTTGTTCTATAAACATTTATGCGGGATCAAATTATACTCTGTGTGTGTGTTTATACTTGATATAGGATATTTTGGTCACTTTTCATGTTATAGTATGCCAGTTATGTACCCAATTAGATTCTAATTTCTCTTTATGATTTGTTCAAATTTTTATGTGTGCTAGATAGCCATCTTGTAGAAGATCTTGCATTTCATCATTTGGTAGATAAACAAAAGTAGACAATAACTACTTACATCTTATTACTATTGTAGATGTGACATAGTTAGGCTTTTATGTATTTTTGAAGTGAAACTACCTTAAAGATGGAGAAAGGCATTTTCTCCCATTTCTTCTGAACAGAGAGTCTCAGACAGTCCCAGAAGTTATGGAAGAATCTTTGAATAAGTTAGAGGGAAAGATGGATAGAAATAGGCACTGGAGTGATTGAATCTAGTTTCTTGCCATAAGTATTTTATGAGTAGGACACAAAGCATTTTGGTTGGCCAAGTTATTTTTTTTTTTTTTAAATTTTTTTAAAGATTTTATTTATTTATTTGACAGAGAGAAATCACAAGCAGGCAGAGAGGCAAGCAGAGAGAGAGGAAGGGAAGCAGGCTCCCCGCTGAGCAGAGAACCCGATGCGGGGCTCGATCCCAGGACCCTGAGATCATGACCTGAGCCGAAGGCAGAGGCTTAACCCACTGAGCCACCCAGGCGCCCCGGTTGGCCAAGTTTTAATGAGGTGCTTTTAAGAAGTGATTTATTCATCCCTCTAATTATCATCACATCATGCATATAATATTCAATACAAATTCTGATTTATGAATATAAGTGAGTTCCACAACACTTGACAAAATAAAGTGAGAATTGGATTGATAATGAAAAATTCTGAGTAAATGTACATATTTTAATTTTAGGACTGCTTCTTAATCATTGGTTTATCCACATTCAGGATATAACAGTTTCCCATCCCAACACATGGCTCGGAATGTATACTTTGGTGTCTTTCTACGATATCCAAAAAGACATTCAAATTCAATCTCATCCCCTGCTGTAGAATATAATTTTTTCTCATGAGACCATCGAAATTTTATATTATGTCTTCTCATGATTTCTTCTGATACTGTACAGGGCTCTAATATAAAAAAAAAGAACATAAAACATTAAAAACAGAATTTCAGACTTTCAAGTAGAATCTTCTACATTGGCCCAGGGCTTCATTTTCAAAACCTTTTTCAAACCAATTCATTAAAAGTCCACAGTGTCCATTTTAATCACTTTAAATGATTAATGATGTAAAATGAGGTACTATGTTTAAGCTGTGATAATTAAATGGTATAATCAAAGATTCATAGTATCAATGAAATCAAGTTCTTTCATGAAAGGATCTTTTGCTTGAACAAGAGTTTTTTTCCCAACTTTATTTCATTACACATTAGTACTTGGTAGTCAGCATTCAACGAACGTTTGTTAACCCATGACAAGTCCATTAATAACAGCAAAGCATCTATTATACTGATTTTCCCAGGATCCATGAGAATATTGAAATATTTACCTAAGCATTTTGGTGGTGGTGACCACTTTCCATTTCTGCATCTTATGGTCCTGGGTCCTTGAAGTACATAGAAGGCCTGACACTTGTACTCTACTGATGATCCTGGAGCATATGCTACTAGTGGGAATGAGGTAATGTCTCCATTGTCAATAGATGGAGGAGACACACATTTTCCACTAGGTTCTAAAAAAAATATTTGATTTATTGAAGACCAAAGAAAAACAGGTTAAAATAAAGCAAATAAAAAAGCAATATCAAGACTTGTGATTTCTGCTGACAGAAATGATTCAGTTAAGAAATTTTATTTTATTTTTAAAATAAATTTTATTTATTTATTGAGACAGAGAGTGAGAGAGAGAGTGAGAGTCAGGGAGACAGAGAGAGCACAAGCCAAGTAGGGGGAGGCAGAGGGAGAATCAGCCTCCCTGCTGAGCAGGGAGCCTGATGTGGGGCTCCATCCCAGGACCCCAAGATCATGACCTGAGTAGAAGGCATACATTTAAACAACAAACAATGGTTAAGATGCAGTCCTAACATTAAGATATGTCACATTACATATGTTACAAAAATATGTAACATTGAAATAACCAACTGAGCCATCCAGGCACCCCTACTGAAGAAATTTTAATCACTTAAACTGAGAATCACACTTTTAAACCTTTCCTTTTATGCCACCTAAAAGCATACATAAAGCATTAACAAATATGTCTGCTTTACCATACTCTGGTGTTAAAAAGTGTTTTTCCTACTGAATCAATACTGCGCCGATGGATAGCTAATAGGAACAAAGAAACTTTCTTGTTACCTACAACATACTGCAGTTTCTATTGGATCTCTAGTCATTGTTTATTGATTGTCATTTCTATTACAAAAGGAACATCAACTTCGTTAATTAAAGTGAAAGAATTACACATTTGTATAATGGGAAAGGGAATTGCTGGCTTGCTGTTCTGGACAGGATGAGGTAGGAAACTTTGTGCTTTTTCCTTCTGCTCAGTATCACTAAAAATCCTGAACATATTATAAAGACCAACAAAAGAGATTGTGAAGGACACAGAGAAGATGTCGATCTGATCAGAGGCCTTGGTAGTCACGGAATTATACTGCAGCGAGTTGTTTGGGTGTTCATGTTGCTGCCTATGGATCCTGGACTGGGCACTGAAGAAGACTGGAACCAGAAATGAGATCAAGTTCAGGGGGAAAAAAGTCCCAAGAATTGCCTGCTGTCTTTAGCCAAAGGCTGAGGAAAGAAGTATTCTAGCAAGACAGATGTTTTTTTTTTTTTTTTTTTTTACAATTCTTTTTTTTTTTTTTTTTTTACAATTCTTGAATTACTCCTCAAGAACTCCTAGAAGAAACCTCAACCAGCCCTCTCCCCATGTTGATCAGAGGTCAAAGGTGGAGCCTTGACTTCCAGCCACAGTCAGGGAACAAGACACTTCATTACTTTCCCCGGTGTCGGTGGAGGCCAAGTGGGAACCCTGGAGTTGCATTCTGCAGTAATGGAGGCCTGATAAATAAGAGATCTCGATAAAATCCAGAGTCTTAAAATACAACACCCAAAATTCTAAAATACAATTGAAAACCATTCATCATAGCAAGGACCTGGAAAAATTTCAAAAGAGAAAAGATAATCAACAGATCACAACACTGAGATGACACAGATATTGGAATCATTTGATGATGGTTTTTAAAAATCTAGTGGGAATTATAGAACTGAAAAATATAATAGTGGAATTAAAAAAAACCTCACTGGATGGACTCAATTATGGATTACAGATGACAGAAGGCTAAATAAACTTGAATATAGAATATAAATGACTCACTTTGAAAATAGATTAAAAACAAAACAAAAAAACCTTCAAAAATATGGACTGAAAATTTCCCAAATTTTTACAAGGCATAAACATTCATATTGAAAAAGCCAAACAGGACAAACCCCCCCCAAAATCATGCCAACATACACCATAATTAAACTGAGGGAAAGTAAAGGAAAAGAAAAAAATCTCAAAAGCAGCTACATAGAAACTATGCAAACCAATAAAGGAGAAAGGATTCAAATGTCAGTGGGGTCCTCATCTGTGACCTTCAAAGCAGAAAGAAGTGACAACATTTTTCAAGTGCTAGAAGACAAGAACTGTCAGCCCTGAATGCTATATCCCATCATTGTATCCTTTGGGGTTTAAGGGAGAGAGGAAGATATTCTGAGACAAAGGGAAACAGAGCATTTATCTCCAGCAGATCTGTCTTTAAAGAATTGCTAAAGGAACTCTTCAGATATCAGGAAAAAGATAACAGAGCAAGGATTGAGACTTCACTAAGGAAGAAAAAACAACCGACTGAAAAAAATAAGGGTAAATATGATGGACTTTCTTTTTCCTAAGGAGTTTCTTAGGTTTGATGTTTGTGCGACTATAATTCATTTGATACGGTGCTCAATATATGTAGAAGAAATACTTCAGAAACTTATGTTTCAACTGTGGGGAACGTATGGGTGCCTGGGAGGCTCAGTCAGCTGGTTAAGTGTCCACTCTTGACTTTAGCTCAGGTCATGATGTCAGGGTTGTGAAGTTGAGCCCTGTGTCAGGCTCCAAGCTGGGCGTAGAGTCTGTTGAAGATTTTCTCTCTCCTCCCTCTACCACTCCAATCCCTCTCTCTCTCTCTCTTTCTCTCCCAATAAATTAAAAATAAAATAAAATAAAACGTGGTGAGGGTAATGGACTTAAGTGGAAGTATGGTTTCCTCATTTCACCTGAAGTGATAAAATGTCAAAACCAGGCGGAGAAGTGACAAGCTATTTATGTGCATCTTAATACCTTGAGCAACCATGGATAAAACTATATAAAGAGATATGCTCCAAAATAACAAAAGCATATCAAAATAAAATTATTTGAAAATGTTCCAAAAATCCACAGGGATGGCAAAAAAAAAAAAAAAAAAAAAAAAAAAAAAAAAAAAAGAAATGGGAGTGAGAAACAGAGAAAAGAAACGCAAGGCAAATAACAAAATGGATGACATAACCCCGAATCTATCAATAATTACTTTAAGCGTAAATGGCTTAAATTCTTCAGTTAGAAGACTTAAAGTGGCAGAGTGGACACACAAACAAGAGCTGACTATATGACAACTAAAAAAAACTAACTTCAATGTGAAAACATAAGTGGGCTCAAAGTAGACGACTGGAAACTATATATGCCAGGCAAAATTTGATTTGAAAAACAAGCAGCTATAATATCTCCTCCTATAGTATTTCCTAAACTCTAAATACTTGAGTGCCCTATGACCAAGTTCTCAGAGTTTTTTCTATATATACAAATTCTCTGGTTGAGCTCAGTTAGAAACCTACCTTTTTATAGTCCACATGATGAAGAAGCCCAAATTCATATCACATTCCATGATCATGCCCCAGCTGCTGATTGGTTGTATGTCTCAAAGTGAAATAGCCCCCACCTCCCTAACATATGTTTAGTACATTTATTCCTCAGGAAATAACTGAGCTTCTTAACATTTAAGATAGAGAATTTTCTGGGCGCCTGAGTGGCTCAGTCGGTTAAAGGTCTGACTCTTGATTTCTGCTCTGGTCATGTTCTCAGGGTCGTAAGATCCAGTGTTGGGCTCCACACTCAGTGTGGCGTCTGCTAAAGATTCTCTCTCTCCCTCCCCTCTGCTCTTCCCCTCACTGCTTACACTCATGTGTTCTCTCGCTAAAAAAAAAAAAAAAAGAGAGAGAGAATTTTCCATGATTCCAACGGTCCTAATGTGGCCAAATATTTCATAAAATAAATATATATTTTCAGTATGCAGTCCACAAAAAGAAAAAATCGGATTTTAAGCACCATCATTTTATTTGAAATTAAAAAAAGAGTCCATAAGAACTAAGTCACTATATTTATTATATTGACATATTTAGTCCCTAATATATTCTCTAAAACCCAAGGCGAAATAAGATACTTTACCTGCACACTGAGGTGGTTGTGACCAGTTCCCATTGAAACATGTCACTTCTGCTTCCCCAAACAATTCAAAAGGATTGATGCATTCATAACGTGCAGTCTGACCAGGTAGATAAATAGGCTTTTCATTTAGTATAATAGCATTTTGCACTTTGGGTGGATTCTTACAGGAAATATCTGAATAGAAAGAAAAAAAGTAGCATCTCTAATGTAATGATCATTTTGAGTAGCAAATCAATGAACAGGATAAAAGAGATTTAAAATCAATAATTAATCTGTCATGAAAGAGTGACAATTTAAGAAATTTACATATAAGATTGAAGAAATAAATAGTATCTTTTAATAAGATTTAAGCTTGTGTGAAAATGAGAGTTTTTCTGGACATTTTCCATTTTTAGTAAAATCAATATTACAAATTATATAAATTCAATATGAATTTATAAACCACAAGGAAATAATAATAAAAAGATTATTTGATGTCAAATTTTGGCTTGCAATCATCCTGTTTATGAATGTGATTTTAGGCCCTTAGAAAAATAAACACAGTAGGCACTTCCTTAGACAATAAACGAAGAATTAACACACTTTTAAGAATACTAGAATACTTTTAAGAATACTAGAGTTGAGGGCGTCTGGGTGGCTCAGTGGGTTAAAGCCTCTGCCTTCGGCTCAGGTCATGATCCCAGAGTCCTGGAATCGAGCCCCGCATCGGGCTCTCTGCTCCGCAGGGAGCCTGCTTCCTCCTCTCTCTCTGCCTGCTTCTCTGCCTAGTTGTGATTTCTCTCTGTCAAATAAATAAAATATTAAAAAAAAAAAGAATACTAGAGTTGAAGGGAGAAGATGATTAACTGAGGATCCAAACAGGAGATGAGGAAAAAGAACAGAAAAATAAATGTATAACTTCTAAAAAACATTCCTTGATAATAATAATTTTTTTAAAGATTTTATTTATTTATTTGACAGACAGAGATCACAAGCAGGCAGAGAGGGAGGCAGAGAGACAGAGAGGAAGAAGTAGGCTCCCTGTAAAGCAGAGAGCCCCATGCGGGCCTTGATCCCAAGACCCTGAGATCATGACCTGAGCTGAAGGCAGAGGCTTAATCCACTGAGCCACCCAGGCGTCCCAATAATAATATTTTTTTTTTGCAAATGCTTAAGGACATTTCAATGAGAATTCAAAGTGTAATTCACCAGTGAGATTCGGGTGGGTATAAAGAATAATGGGCCACAGCTATGGTTCCTAAACTGGAGCACACATTGAATCCCTTGGGAATTGTTGAGACACTTACAGGGTTGCAGCCCCAGAGTTTTTGCCTCGACAGGTCTGAGTGAGCCAGTGAATTACATCTGCATTTCTAACAATTGTCCAGAAGATGCTGATGGGGCTATTCCAGAGACCATAGTTTGAGAACCACTGGGCTCAGACCAACCACTGAGTACACAGTTTCATTCCTTTATGTTAAAGCATAAACCTTCTTTGACCTGGCCTAAAACAATCATCTATGGCCATTGTTTAAATGACGTTAGAGGGAATTGTATCTTATATTACTTAAGACATTTTAATAAATAGATTCTAAAATTTTATCGAAGTACCTTTGCATATTGGCTTTCCTATCCACTGGCTCTTAATACACTGTATAAAATTGGGTCCATCCAATTGGTAATTATTTGGACATGTATAAGTTACTTTTTCTTCTGACCTATATGAGTCCTTCTTCGGGCCTATGGGTATGGCAATACCAAAGTCAGGTAGGCCAAAACAATCCGTTTCTGAAAGAAAAGAACATGTACTTCTTTGGTAAATCTTTAAAAACACATAATGACCAATAACTAGAATGTAGAATAATAACTGCACATCAAACCAATGGGTACTGTACACAATTTTTATAAGTTGAAAAATTGTGTTAGAAGTCTTTTGACTTAATTATATTGAATTGCTCTATGTTTATCAAAAGTAAAATATGGGGACGATGATATGGGAAGTCTGAAAAGGTAGAGATACATGTAATGCTTGATATCACATTTCTTCCACTGAAATTCTTTTTTGCTCATACAAGCCACCTACATTATGTATGTATTTGTATTTTTTGCTTCTGTCAAAATCTGTTACTTTTAATTATGTCAAATATCTTAGAAAAGTATTTACTTATAAGGAGATAACTGAAAAACTAAGAGTAAATTGAGTAATGATGAGCTTGCTGAGCAGGGACCAGCTGTGATCCAGGCACAGAGAGGAGGAGTCTGTGGATGTGTATCAGAGGACGTCAAATGTGCACATGAAGTGACGTGAAAGTGAAATAATTTGGGCTCATGCTGTCACACTTTTATTATTAGTAGGGTTATTAATTCTCTACCAGACTCCACAACTTTCCAGAGATACCTTGTTAAATTCTAGAATTATTGCCTGGTTTCATATTTGTACCGTTTATGCTCTGAATTAAGAATATTGATCAACTTTAGAGTAAAATTAAATACACTGTACTTATGCATTCTGGTGGATGAGACCATTTTCCTCCTAAACACTTTATAGATGCAGATCCATTAGTCCCAAAACCTTCGTCACATTCGTATACTATTTCTTCTCCATACTGGTAAGTGTCTGATTTGCGAAGAGGAATACTATGTAGAACCACATATTCTGGTGGTGCACAAGGAAGCCCTAAAAAAAAGTGAAAGAATGACTCCATATTTCATTAACTCTGAAATTTCATTTTAGGTACTGGTTGCCATATTTGGCAGTCTCATTTGAAAAGAAGTGGTAACACAGGAGCTATGATCATAACACAGAGAAGGTGCACAAATGCTTCCTAAAACCACCACTTTGATGTGTGTCCAGCTGGCAACCTGAGCAAGAGCTTGAAACTGAAAAATTCAGTATATTATCAGCTGTAGCAGCTTCTTTCTAGATATGTCTCCTGAGGCAAGGGAAACTAAGGCAAAAATAAACTGTTGGGACTACATCAAAATAAAAAGCTTCTGCACAGTGAAGGAAATAATAAAACTAATAGGTAGCCTACAGAACAAGAAAAGATATTTTCAAATGACATATCTGATAAAGGGTTAGTATCCAAATATGGAAAGAACTTATAAAACTCAGCATCAAAAAAGTGAATGATCCAATTAAAAATGGGCAGAAGTCATGAACAGAAATTCTTCCAAAGAAGAGTACAGATGGCCAACATACATGAAAAGATGCCAATATCACTCATCATTAGGGAAATACAATCAAAACCACAATGAGATACCACCTCACACCTGTCAGAATGGCTAAAATTAAAAAAAAAAAACACAAGAAAAAACAGGTGCTGGTAAGTATGTGGAGAGAGGGAAACCCTCTTGCTCCGTTGGTGGGAATGCAAACTGGTGCAGCCACTCTGGAGAACAGTATGGAGATTCCTCAAAAAGTTAAAAATAGAGTTACCCTGTGAACCAGCATTTGCACCACTAGGTATTTACCCAAAACAAACAAAAAGTCTAATTCAAAGGGATACATGTACCCTGATATTTATAGCAGAATTATTTACAATAGCCAAGATATGGAAATGGCCCAAATGTCCATTGATAAATGAATGGATAAAGAAGAGATAGTGAAGAAAAGGTAGTATTAAGCCTCCATCAGAGAGGATGAATACCCAACTTTTGTATCAACATGGATGGGACTGGAAGAGACTATGCTGAGTGAAATAAGTCAAACACAGAGAGTCAATTATCACATGGTTTCACTTACTTGTGGAGCATAAGGAATAACACGGAGGACATTGGGAGATGGAGAGGAGAAGGGATATGGGGGAACTAGGAGGGGGAGACAAACCATGAGAGACTGTGGACTCTGAGAAACAAACTGAGGGTTTTGGAGAAGAGGGGAGTGGGGGGATGGATGAGCCTGGTGGTGGGTATTAAGGAAGGCACATATTGCATGGAGCACTGGGTGTGCTGCATAAACAATGAATTTTGGAACACTGAAAAAAATTAAATTAAATTACAAAAAAAAAGGAAAAGAAAAGGTGGTATGTATATTACTCAGTCATAAAAAAAGAATGAAATCTTGCCAATGGCAATAACATAGATGGAGCTAGAGACTATAATGCTAAGCAAAATAAACCAGAGAAAGACAAATAGCATATTCCAGTTAGGCAACATACAGTGTAATATTAGTTTCAGGGTTATAATGATTAAGTGATTAATCAATTCCATACAACAATCAGTACTCATCAACGGGCCCTTCTCAATCCCCTTGACTAACTGGAATTTTAGTGAAAACTTTAAAAAATAATAAAATAAAAAATAAAAATGTCAACATATTTATGAAAGAGACTATTAGTGCTTCTTAAACCAATATAGTGAATAACAAAAAGAAGGCATTGAGAATTAATCATCTTACAATTAGTACCATATATTGTAAGAAATCAGAAAGAAAGTGATAGGAAAAACAACAACAACTAAAAACTGATGGCAAAGCAAACAGTACAACTTATATAAATAGGTAGGGATATGAACAGGCATACCTATATGAATAGGTAGGTTTAATTGAACTCTACTTCTAGTCTTAATTAAACAATTGCCATCACTGAAAGTGATTCTATAGCGAATCAATAAAATTAACAAAAATGGGATAGATTTGATTATGCAAAAATTGGTAAAGTACATGATTATATAAATGATTTTAGATATTTAGATACAAATGATTTTAAATACTTAGAAACCTAAAGGACTCTTTGTCATGACTTTGATGACAATTATGTTTTCTTTTTCTCAAGATTTTATTTATTTGAGAGCACAAGCAAGGAGAAGGGGAGGGGGGAGAGAGATGCAGACTCCCCACTGACCCACTGAGCAGGGAGTCCAACTCAGGGCTCAATCCCAGGACCCTGAGATCATGACCTGAGCCAAAGGCAGACACTTAATCAACTGAACCACCCAGTCGCCCCTCAAAGGGATCTTTTAGAATTATGTTTACAAAATGTTTTTGATAATCTGGGAAAGTATGATGTTAAGCAATTTAAAACAGGTTATGAAATTGTTTCAATAGCATGATCTTGATAAATGGGTAGAAAAAGGACTGGGTGGAAATTAGTCTAATTAGTGACAGTGGTTGCCTCTGGAGGGCATGATGAGTAGAATTTTTTTTTCTGCTTTCACTTTCTAAATTTTCTACAAGAGCATATGTTGTTTTAACAGCAGAGGTAAAAAACGAAGGAGAAAAGGTGGCATAGAAGAAAGGGTAGAAATCAGAAATCCCATGTGAGCTCTTGGCTGCGGCATAGAAGGAGGGCATCTAAGTAGTGACCTGCCACGTACCGAGCTAGAACATCGGTGGCTAACAGCTGCTTAGGCGTGTGGGTTGTAGCTTCCAAATCCCATTCACTTTCCTTACCAGCATTTGCCTTATACACTTGTCTTTGTGGTGAGTTTTGAAACCAGGTGTGCTCCTGAGGAGGTAAATCTATTCTGGACCAGCAGAGCATGCATTAGGTTAGGGAAATCTGGCTCTGTTCCCCTTTATTACCAAGAACTCCCACCCAGAGTGTGCCTGGCTGGCACAGTCAGAAGAACATCTCAGGATGTTCTTGATCTTGATCTCAGTATCTTTTTAATTTTTTATTTATTTCTTATTTTTTTTATAAACATATAATGTATTTTTATCCCCAGGGGTACAGGTCTGTGAATTGCCAGGTTTACACACTTCACAGCACTCATGATAGCTCATACCCTCCCCAATGTCCATAACCCCACTCCCCCTCTCCCAACCTCACCTCCCCCCAGCTTGTTTTGTGAGATTAAGAGTCACTTATGGTTTATCTCCCTCCCAATCCCATCTTGTTTCATTTATTCTTCTCCTATCCACCTAACCCCCCATGTTGCATCTCCACGTCCTCATATCAGGGAGATCATATGATAGTTGTCTTTCTCTGATTGACTTATCGGATGATAAGCATGATACCCTCTAGTTCCATCCACGTCGTCGTAAATGGCAAGATTTAATTTCTTTGGGTGGCTCCGTAGTATTCCATTGTTTATAAATACCACATCTTCTTTATCCATTCATCTGTTGATGGACATCTAGGTTCTTTCCATAGTTTGGCTATTGTAGACATTGCTGCTATAAACATTCGGGTGCACGTGCCCCTTCGGATCACTACGTTTGTATCTTTAGGGTAAATACCCAGTAGTGCAATTGCTGGGTCATAGGGTAGGTCTATTTTCAACATTTTGAGGAACCTCCATGCTGTTTTCCAGAGTGGTTGCACCAGCTTGCCTTCCCACCAACAGTGTAGGAGGGTTCCCCTTTCTCCGCATCCTCGCCAGCATCTGTCATTTCCTGACTTGTTAATTTTAGCCATTCTGACTGGTGTGAGGTGGTATCTCATTGTGGTTTTGATTTGTATTTCCCTGATGCCGAGTGATGTGGAGCACTTTTTCATGTGGATGACAATTATGTTTAATGGATTGTATTGAAAATTGAAACTAGAATTTTAGTTTGCATACTGTCCTCACCTATACACCAGGGTAGAGAACTCCATTTTCCCATCTCGCATGTTATCTCTTTTTCATATATCCTGAAACCATCCTTACAAGTGTAATTTAATTTGCTGCCATGTGGGTAAAGCTTAGGTTTCAATCTTTCTTTTATTTCTTCTGAAGATTCAGATGATTTAATGGGTCCATGTTCTGTATGAGGTGGTTGAGGACACCCCAGTTTTTCTGTATGAAGAACAGAGATCAAAGGGTCAAGTATAGATATGATGTATAAATTGAAAAATGCAATCAAATACCATTTGGGGTTTTAAAATAAGGATAACTTGAACAAATTAAATTACTGAAAAACTGAAAACATTTGAAACTTGCAAGCATATGTATCTCCATAAAATCTGTGCTATTATCTCCTTGTTTGCTATGCCCTTGCATTCTTGTCCTGTTCATTATGAGGTATAAAATAGGTGTAAACAGAAATTTTCTATGGTATTTGCACAATAACCCGAAGTTGTCTAATCATTTCACACAAGTGAAAGAATTCTGATTGAATTATATACCTAGTTTGTAATTTACTGCTTCCAGGTAAAGTGAAACAGATCTAGAGAAAGGCCTTCATGTTGTTTCTTTACACAAAGCACAGAGGAGCGTTAACCTCATTTGGAAGAATGTTATAAAGCAAGTTATGCGCTACTGACCAACACAGCGTGGTATTGACTGCCATCTTCCATCCTGGCACACAATTTCTTCTGCATCCTGAATTATATAATTGTCTTGACAGACAACAGATACTTTTTCTCCATCCTGATAATTCACCGTCGTTGCCATATTTTGAGCATTGGGAATCTGAGGTGGAGGGGGGCATGACTGCGTTCTAACTTCTAAAAATATTAAAATTAGATTTCTTGATTAAAAATAATAAGTTAAACATATTAATAAGATAAACAGAAAACTCAATAACAATATATCATTAATGATCAAATAATGACATTATGGTCTATATTTAAAAATACTCTTCAGCTTGTAGAACACTTTAATATATCACATGTGGCTTATATTCTCACCGTCTTACTTGTAGTATCTTCGTTTTATTCTTTCTGTGATAAATCTTGCATAATTTATGTTAAAACTTCTTTTAAAGATTTCTTTTTTTTTAAAGATTCTATTTCTTTATTTGACATAGAAAGAGAGACAGTGAGAGAGAGAGAGAACACAAGCAGAGGAGTGGGAGAGGGAGAAGCAGGTTTCCCGCCCAGCAGGGAGCCTGATGAGGACCCTGGGATCATGACTGAGCCGAAGGCAGACACTTAATGACTGAGCCACCCAGGTGCCTCTCTTTCAACAATTTCTTCCTTCCTTTCTTTCTCTCCCTCTTTCCTTCCTTCTTTCTTTCTTTTTAAAAAGATTTTATTTATTTGTTTGGCAGACAGATATCACAAGTAGGCAGAAAGGCAGGCACAGAGAGAGGAGGAAGCAGGCTTCCTGCTGAGCAGAGAGCCCGAAATGGGGCTCAATCCCAGGACCCTGGGATCATGACCTGAGCCAAAGGCAGAGGCCTTTACCCCACTGAGCCATCCAGGCGCCCCTCTGTTAATGTTTCTAACCATTTGGAGATTCTAACTGAATTGTCCATTTAGTAAGAGGCACTGCATAAATACTGAGTGAACAATTCAGTTAGAACTTGAGCTTAATGACTGAGCCACACAGGCACCCCAAAAGAGAGATACTTCTTCAAAAATACAGCTTCCTTGCATTGGGAAAAGATAGTAAGAAAATCTGAATGTTTCACTACTTATTAGAGAAACTGAATTCTTCATCAAGAAAAACATCCAAAAAAAAAGCAAATTATATATCATATGACTTTGTAGGTGAAGTCTATCAATCATGCAAGGTAGAAATAATAAAATGATAATATGCATAATAATAATATCATATAAAGGGACGCCTGGGTGGCTCAATTGGTTAAGCTGCTGCCTTCGGCTCAGGTCATGATCCCGGTGTCCTGGGATCGAGTCCCACATCGGGTTCCTTGCTGGGCAGGGAGCCTGCTTCTCCCTCTTCCTCTGCCTGCCACTCTGTCTGCCTGTGTTCTCTCTCTCTCTCTGACAAATAAATAAATAAAGTCTTAAAAAAAATATCATATAAATACTTTCAAGAAAGCAGAGAACAGTCCTCAATTTGTATTCTAAGGCCACGATAATCCTAATAACAAAACTTGGGAGATGCATTTAAAGGAGAAGTAACTATAGATTTATATTCTCCATGAATATAGATGCAAAACTCCTTAAAAATATATCAGCAAATTGAGTACATGAAAATATAGAAAGAATAACATCTCACCACCTAGGAATTAACTCTAGGAAGGAGAGATTTGTTCAACATTCCAAAATTTATGTATATAACTCACTGTATTAACAGCATGAAGGGAGTCATATTATCATATCAAGAGATACATAAAAAGCATTTAAAAACATTCAGCATTGGTTGATCATAAAATTTCTCACTCAGTTAAGTGAGAATAGAATGTAATTTCCTTAAACTGATACAGGGCATTTACAGAAATCCTAAACTGACATTATACTTGTGGTAAAATGTTGAATACCCTCTCCCAGTGATCAGGAATGGGACAAAGATGTATGTTCTTATCTCTTCCTTTCAACAGTTTAGCAGAGGTCCTAGTCAGTAAATAAAAATGAACACGCAAAAATAAAATCTTGTATTTTCAGTGATATAATTGTTACAAAAATTGCAACAGATCTACAAGACAGTACCTAAAATGAATAATGCAACTGGCATAGTGTCAGAGTATAAAATCAATGAGCACAATTCAAGTGGGAGAATCGATGTATAGGAAGAAACTGACCTCACCTCCTCCCAGTGAATCACAGGTATATATGGAACAATTTCCTCTGAAAACTAGCTGGATAGCTCCTTCACAACAATCAGTGAAAGGGCCACTTCCAGGTGGGTAGGAGAGTCAGAGACCCAGTAGGGACAGAAACCCCACTCCTGGCAGGGCCACACACAGTCAGTTGTTCTCCCACACAAGCTTCTCCCTGAGCAGAGAGAGGTTTGTGTCCCACATCAGCACCCCAAACTCTGGGACCTGCAAAAACAAGATGAGCCCCCAAGACACCTGGCTTTGAAAACCAAAGGGTCTCATCCAGGAGACCCATTGGGCTGTAGAGAACAGAGAATTTTTTTTTTTTTGGAAATAAAGATTTTATTTATTTAAATAAAGATTTTATTTATTTAAATAAAGATTTTATTTATTTATTTGACACAGAGAGAGAGCGAGCGCACAAGCAAGGGGAGCAGCAGGCAGAAGGAGAGGGAGAAGCAGACTCCCTGTTTAGCAGAAAGCCTGATGTGGGGCTCGATCCCAAGACTTTGAGATCATGACCCAACTGGAAGGTAGTCACTTAACCCACTGAGCCACCCAGGAGCCATGGTCCCTCAGGGGACCCACCTGAAAAGAAGACTTGGAGAAACACCTAGACATGTGAGAAGGAGATTCATTTGCAATCTTAAAGCATTTACCTGAGAGTCAGGGATCTATAGGGACTCTTTTCCCCACGGAGATGCTGACACTTTTTCTCCTTGTTGGTAACACCCCCAGGTGCACTCCAGCCCAAGGCTCTCCTGGGGCCCCAGCCCTGCCTTCTCTTGCTGCCTCGCTAAAGCTGGCAAGCATGCTCAGCCCACAGAGGGGACGCTCCTTGATCTCCTGGCTCTCCTGGCCAGAGGGGCTTGCCTTTCTGGGTCCCACAGGACTGTAACACTGGAGAGGTCTTTTGTGGCAGGCTACCACCTCCAGGGCACTCCACAGACAGCGGACTGAAACACACCCCCAGGCTTGCTGTGACAAAGGCCTATTTACGTGTCCTGGAACGTTAGCTCCTGGGACAGACTTCAGATTTGCGGCACATCTGGAAGCTTCCCCGGGAACAGGAACAGAAATGAGGGGGACGAGGGAGAAGCCAACTTTGCGCTCTCTTCAGCCTCAAAGAAACCCAAACGCTAATTCTTAAAGCTACCTGATGGGATGTTAATTTAAGGCCACCACGTTTCTGGGTTTTGTTTTATAGCAGACTAAGGCACTGATGCAATTAATACTTAGGAATAGTGTTGGGCGAGTTTCTGAATTTCCTTCCAGCTGAAAAATTCTGTGTAGTGATACACAAGCAACAAATTTTAAAAGATGCAAAAATACTAAAATTACAAGTTAGGAAGAAATAGAGTAAGTTTTTTTTTTTCTTTTTCTTTTTTAAAATATTTTATTTATTTATTTCAGAGAGAGTGAGAGAAAGAGCCATGAAAGGGAGGAGAGTCAGAGGGAGAGGCAGACTCCCTGATGAGCAGAGAGCCCAATGCAGGGCTTGATCCCAGGACCCTGGGATCATGACCTGAGCCAAAGCCAGATGCTCAACGACTGAGCCACCCAGGTGTCCCAAGAATCCAGATTTTAATCACAAAACACAACCAAACAGAGCTCCTTCAAAATGACTCCCAATAAAATGTTGATCAGTAGTTAATGCCATATTGGAGCACCTGGGTAGCTCAGCTAGTTAAGTGTCTTTTTTTTTTTTCCATTTTATTTATTTTTTCAGCATAACAGTATTCATTCTTTTTGCACAACACCCAGTGCTCCATGCAAAACGTGCCCTCCCCATTACCCACCATTTAATGCAATCCCTATCAAAATACCATCCATTTTTTTCAAAGAAATGGAACAAATAATCCTAAAATTTATATGGAACCAGAAAAGACCTCGAATAGCCAAAGGAATATTGAAGAACAAAGCCAAAGTTGGTGGCATCACAATTCCGGACTTCAAGCTCTATTACAAAGCTGTCATCATCAAGACAGCATGGTACTGGCACAAAAACAGACACATAGATCAGTGGAACAGAATAGAGAGCCCAGAAATCGACCCTCAACTCTATGGTCAACTAATCTTCGACAAAGCAGGAAAGAATGTCCAATGGAAAAAAGACAGCCTCTTCAATAAATGGTGCTGGGAAAATTGGACAGCCACATGCAGAAAAATGAAATTGGACCACTTCCTTAGAGTAAGTTTTTGAAAACAAGAGCTTACCTGTGCAGTTTAGTTCGGGGTTCCATTGCCCATTTATGCATGTTGAGTGTTTCAGCTTTGTTGCTCCTCTGCATTTGTAACTTATCTTCTCATTATGATCATATACACTCTTAGGTAATGGTTGTGCCTCTTTTCTAGTCAAGCTGTATTTACATTTTTCAAGTTCATCGGTTGCTATAAAATGAAAATATTCCCTTGAAAAGACTAATAAGAATCAAAACAACTACCACAAAAAAATAACTTAGAGTCAATGGTATAATGAAATTAGCATCTGAGTCCATAAATCCCACCAACCAATCTACTCCTGACCACATGGCATGAGATGGGCTCTTACATATGAACATAAGTCTTATGTCCAGTCTGGAGATTTCTGGGAAAATGTCCATCATAAATACCTTCTGCACTTTGGGGATTAGAAAAGTGTAAGAGGCTGAATTTTTAGGATGATCTGCATACTGAACAGTCATCACCTTGACTACATTTGGTCCCACATTTATCTGTGGAAGTAGAATATATGAAATTGTTAGCTTAAACATATTTTTTCAATAAGGGAAATGTAGTACAATAAGAAAAGTACAGCTAAGATGTCTCTCACAGAATGTGAGTATTTAAGTAGATCTTCTGCATAATCACTAAAAAATAGGAACGGATTTTTGGAATAAGTAATTGAGTGCTTAAAGCCACAACCTGTTTCCTGTTTATACTCTTACAATCTTTGAAGAGCTATTTTATATACCAGATCACCCTAAAATTCAATATTATAATGCTATAATAGTACATTTTTACTGACTCTGAGTTAAATATACCAACTTTTTATATAAATGTATATTTCCACACGTTTTGCATGGAGCACTGGGTGTTGTGCAAAAAGAATGAATACTGTTACGCTGAAAAAATAAATAAAATGGAAAAAAATGCATATTTCCAAAATTCAACGCAGATTGAAGTACATTTTGCATTTGATAAAATATGAGTTGATGTAGGTCTTTGTTAATGATTTGTTAATGGTTATCCAAAGAAGTAAAGATTTGTAATAAAAAATAAAACAAAGGAGACTAATTCAAAACACACTAGATGCTGAGAATTAGTCCTGTTTTTAAGGCTTGTCCACAATGTTGAGGGAGACAAAACAAGGTGTTCAGGTGATGGTAACTGAGGGACGAAAGGAATGGTGGTGGTTGTTGTCATTGCCCTACGACTGATTGGTTTCTGAAAGAATTTCTTTGTTTATTAGGAGAAAATAAACATTCGGAGAAGAGTGAACAGCTAGACTAGCTGGATGTACGATATTAATACTGAATGAAGAAAATTGGAGTAAGGGCTATGATAGCTGTAAGGGGATTATGTTAAGTTGAATATAGGTAGAAGATTAACCTTTGGAAGGCAAACTCTGAGATCAGAAAAGAAGAATAATTGAAGCAGATACTTTAGAATAAGAATGAAAAGTTGAGCATTTTGATGCCTGTTATAACTTTAGGTTTTTCCCTGATGTGAAATAAGGGGTGATCATTTGTGGAGATAGAAGAGGACAAAGATGAGGTTTGGTCTTGAAGGACTGACAATACTTCCAGTGGGAATGTGTTTAGCAAAAACGTAAGGATTAATAAGCAACAAAACTTATGATTCATTCAACAGACTCTTGTTTAATGTGTGCTGCATGTCTGCCAGTCTTTTGGGTATTGGGAATACATCATGAACAAAAGAGGAGTAAATCTCTGCTCTCATGGACGGTGTGCCTAAGCCTTGTCTTCCTTGGAACAATTAATTAATGCCTAGAAATCTGATGAATAAGTAAGACGGTACACCCAGGGCTCTCTTTGAATGTAGGACTTAGGAAAACTCTAGGAAAGAACTCCTTCCAAGAGAAAATTGAAAAGGGTCCCCAATATTTTCCATGTTAGTCATAAAAGACTTGGTCATCCAAAGGTCAGGATGATTTACATACCTCAACCTGAGTGAAGTCATCCATCAGATTTGTTTCCTGGCCTAACTCTGACTGCTTTTTTTTTTTTTTTTTTTTTAATTTATTTGACAGAGAGAAATCACAACTAGGCAGAGGGGCAGACAGCGAGAGAGGAGGAAGCAGGTTCCCGGCGGAGCAGAGAGCCCGATGCGGGGCTCGATCACAGGACCCCGGGATCACGACCTGAGCTGAAGGCAGAGGCCTTAACCCACTGAGCCACCCAGGTGCCCCTCTGACTGCCTCTTTTGACCCGAGTTCCACTGATTGAGAGGGCCTACAGCCCACCTCAGCACATTAACTTGTTGCATTTGAAACAGATTGGGAAATTGTTAGAGACTTGGAGAGAGGCAAGATTCCTATAGCAATGTAGCAATGTAGCAAGTGTGTATTAACTTCCTTTTCCAGGGCCTGAAATTGAGTTCCACCTGAAAACAAAAGCGGTATTTATGCAAATATAGTTCTGTTTTCCTGGCAATTAGTACTCCTATTTAAATCATATGAATAACCATAAGTAAAATTTACCTTCGTACTTAAAAACTGTTAATATCAGGGACAGAAATACTGATAAAATTCTATTGCTAATTTGTAGACATATAATGAGCTTAAGCAATGTCTGCTTTCATTATAATTTAAGAACTGACTTTTTATTTACATATTTGAGAGAGAGAGAGAGCATGAGAAGGAGGGTCAGAGGGAGAGGGAGAAGCAGATTCCTTGCTGAGCAGGGAGCCTGATGTGGGGGTCCAATCCCAGGACCCTGAGATCATGAGGTGAGCGGAAGGCAGATGCTTACCTGACTGAGCCACCCAGGTACCCCCACTGACTGGTTATTTTCAAGAATATGCCTAAATTTCAAAAATACGTTCACAAATATAGCTTTTACAATAAAATATTAAATTTCATTGAGTGTCAATTTGAGAAGTGTCTTCTCACCGATGCATTGAGGAAGTGGGGTCCACATTCCTTTAATACATGTAACTGACTTGTGTCCAATCATTGTAAAGTCTTCCATGCAATTGAACTCTACTGAATCTCCATGGTGATAGGGAGGGGCAGAAGACTCAACAACAGAGCCGTAATGAAGTTCAGGTATCTCTCTACATGTACTCTCCACCTCTGTCAAAATTTCACAAAAATATGTTTCTTTACAAAATGCAATTTATGTGTTTATATGAATACAGAGAGTGTTGATTTTTGTTTAAATATGAGTATTTTTTATACATTACCAATACACATAGGCAAGTCTGTCCATTGTCCGTCAACACACTGAATTTTTTTAAAACCCTTCATCAGAAATCTAGTATTGCAAACATATTCCACCAAATCATTGTGTTCATAGATTTCTTTTTGTGTCTCTTTAACTTTCCCATTGAGGAGCTGAGGAGGTGGAGCACACTGTTTTGTTTGCTCTGGAAGAGAAATACTGTGTAAATAATGGTTAAATTATCTGTTCTATGACTTAAAAATCCATAAAATAGAGAGTTTTAATGTTAATTTATGTAATTTACAATATAATTTATTATAGCATTCTTAAACAATGGTGTTACACCAGAAACATGTTTCCCAGTTCTATTACTTACACTGAACAAGGGTATTGGAAGTATATTTAAGCCCAGAAAATATGTTTAATAATCTAGATGTTCTAAAGATGTATGCAAACCAATTAATAAATGTGGTTGTGTAAACTACAGCAATATTCATATTCCATGGAAACATTTTATTAGAAGTGTGTGAGAAAATGCCATGATTTGAGGCATTTGATCAAGATATTTTAACTTTGATTAAAGCAACATGTGATTGAATTGACAATAAGTTGCTTGAATATCGTTTAGACACAATGAAACTTGAGGAAAGGCCCATGCTATATAAAGTGTCCAAAATTATTGGTGGAACTGTAGGCAAAAGGAAAAATAACAAAAGGAATGTGAGACATCATATGTGTATCTATGCATACTTCCACTACATATTTCAAGAAACAATTGGAGATTAATTGCTTAAATAAGGAAGTCTGAGGAATCTACCCACCCAGTACATGTCCTGGCTTAATGCACTAGATTATAGACACACTCAAAGCCAACAGAAAATTGAGATGTAAAAAAAGGCTGATATCCAAATCCTAATTCTTGTTTTAGCAATTGTAAGATAGATATTCACCTTTACATGTTGGAAGATTAGGGGACCATCCAAAGTCATAACATTGAACTGAATCTGGTCCAACTCTTTTAAGTCTTGACCTGCAGGAGAATTTCAACATGTCTCCAACTCTATATTTGTCCTTTCTGGGGTCAGCAAGTAAGTTTTCTTCTACTTCTGGAACCTTGCATTCTATTTCTATAAAAAAATAGGTCAAATAATTTGGTGAGAATATTTAATCAATCCCCACCAAAGTAAATTTTATGTGTCTTATAAAAATGAGGGGGGCTCCTGGGTGGCTCAGTGGGTTAAGCTTCTGCCTTCAGCTCAGGTTATGATCTCAGGGTCCTGGGATCAAGCTCCGCATGGGACTCTCTGTTCAGCGGGGAGCTCTCTGTTCAGATAAATCCTTCTCCTTGAAAAATATTCCATATTAGATGTTACACACCTTCTAAATTTATAGAGGACTCAGAAATATTAAGGCATTGAATATTGATATATGTATCCTGAAAATTTTTTTGTAACATCAATTTGCTTGTATTGGAACTGATTTTATAACTTCCATGTATTTATAAAATATGTGATATTGTTTTGTACTGTTGAAACATAAAAGTATTCTTTTGCATTAAAAAGGTGATGCTATAATTTTAAAATTGCACTGAAATAATAATTGGTGTTTTTGTTTAATGTAAATATAATTGGAGAACCAGAACACACATAAGGTGTTTCTAGTATGGTTTAAAGACACTATTAAAATTGTTTAATTTGTATTATATCATGTTAATTATATTAGTAAAGAAATAAGCTTGAACCATAAACTGAAACATGAAACAAAATAAAGAAACATGTTCAAGGCCATATAATTAGGCATATTCTAGGTGTCCTGACTATTTATATAGCATACAACTATCTATTCTTATTGCACCTATAATTTATATCATCTATTAATAAACTGTTGATTATGCTGATTTAATTTAAGAATATGAAAATTATCCCTTTAAATTTATCAGGTTTGTGACATTTGTGACATTGATGACATTCCTAAATATTATAAAAAATGCATTTTTCAAATTTGGAACCTTCCCATCTTGCTAATTAATTTGCAAAATTAAAACTGGAATTTAAATATTAGAATCATACTAAAATGAAAAATAATCCTTTGACATATTAAAGCATTTGTAATTATTAAAACATTTTGTAGATGAGGAAGAATGGACAAAGCTCCAAATAAGCTTGGTTGTTGCCTTAGGATACATGTTTAGTCAATGATGGAATTGGAATTTAGTAAATGAGGGAATTGGAATTGACCAGGCTGACTCCACAGGACTCGCTTATACTTCCTTATCCTTTAATCACTTCGTTCTCTCCACATCTATGAGAACAGTCATTCCAAAATGTTTTCTTCTCCCTGTTCTCTGGGTCCTCCTTTTTCTAGCTACTTTGCCACCTATTTCTCTTCTGCCTGACACCTAAACGTTGGAATACTTCAGAGCTCAGTCTTGAGCTCTCTTCCCTTTTTATTCTGTATTCTTTTCCATTTTGCTATCATCATTTATTGGGTGACAATTCCAAATACATCTCTCTTAGTTAGATCCATTTATTCAGCTCTGCAGTTTACATATCCAATTTTGACTGTCCATGGGCAGCTCAACCATAACGTGCTTAAGTCAATAGCTGTGATGTTCCTCCCAAAATGCTCTTTCTTCTGTCAGCACCATCTCAGAGAAAGGCATTGCCAGGGGCACCAGGATGGCTCAGTGGGTTAAAGCTTCTGCCTTAGGCTCAAGTCGTGATCCCAGAGTCCTGGGATCTAGCCCTGCTTGGGCTCTCTGCTCAGCAGGGAGCCTGCTTCCTCCTTTCTCTGTCTCTGCCTGCCTCTCTGCCTACTTGTCTGTCAAATGAATAAATAAAATCTTAAAAAAAAGACTACATTATTAAAAAAAAGAAGAAAAAAAGAAAGGCATTGCCATTTACCCGCTTGCTTATGAAAAAAATTTAAAACAAGCATGTGAATCCCTTGACCATTACTCTGTCTTGCATCCAATATTTAATAAACATCAGCTGTATTTTACCAAGAAAGTAGATCTCCTGCTTTGCATCTCGTCAGCCATCACCTTATCCCAATCCCCACACTGACTCATCCTGCATAAACTCATGAATCTTCTCTTACCCACCACAAGTACAATGTATAGAAAAAAAAAACCCTTAAAAAAAATCTAAATACATTTATATTCTTTCTTTCTTTAAGACTTCTTTATGGCTTTTTATCAATTAAAAAATTAATCTAAAGGCTGACATGCCTTGAAAATAACCTGAATAATCCTTTTTTGCTTCCTATCCAGCCTCAGTCCATAAAACGCTCCCAAATCTTGAGTAGAATCTGCTCACCCTGATATTTCCCAAATATGGTTTCATTGTCAAGGTTTTGCACAAACTGTTCCTTTAGCTTGGAACACTGTAAATCCACTCAAGTGTCCCACAGATTCAAGTCCTACTCGTACTCCTAGAAAATAGTGGATTCACAAACACAAAGAGAGTCATGTAATAATTCTCCACGGAACTTGTCAAAGTCAGAAAAGAAAGAGCTTTGGGACCTGAAGAAATTAACATTCAAGGTAGAAGGTGTAAAAGCTGAACTCAAGAGTAAAGTAGCTGAGGAAATTGTTAGAAATTATAATTTTGGTTTTCTTATGCCATACACTAAAAGACCCCCATTTAAAATAATATGAAGACTGCATTAAGAAAGATGATTATACTTTATTTACAAATCTATCATGCATATGACCCATAGGAAACATTAATGTACTATGTTAAAGATAAATTATTGTCTTTGGACTTTAAAACACCCCGTTCTCCCAGGTTGCATTGAATCAGGAGACACTTGTTTTTAGTCATTATCTCTTAATAATGATTTTAAATAATGCAAATTTTTTCAAAATGGAACATTTTAAACATATTTTGTTGATTTTGTTAATCCTGGAAAAAAGAATACCTGAAAAAAACAGCACTTACCATAACATTCTGGTATATGAGACCAACCATCGTTACCACACACTATGGAACCTGCTCGCCCATCTCTGCTTTCAAATCCGTCAAGGCACTCATAGTCCAACTTGTCATTGACTTTAAACCACAGGCTATTACTTCCGATTTTGGCGTTCTCCAATACTAGCATGTCACAAGATTCTAATGCATAATAGAATCCAAGGTTTCATTTCTAATATTATTTAATGGACAATGCAATTAAATCTTAACCCAAAGAGGTAAAAAAAACTTTATCAATTAGTATGTGCTAATAAATTATGTATTATATTTAAAGAATCTAAGAATACCAGTGATAAATCATTGTCTTGAAAAAGTTACTCAAAATGAAAAAAAAAATGTGTGTACACAGTTTTTCTTATCACTTAAATACTGTGAAAAATTTATTCTAAGAATACTTTTCTAGATATACTTAGGTGTTTATACCATGCTTATAATAAGATAAGCCATTACAGATGTATCATACCTTATCTAGCAAAGCAGAATGACATTTTGTTAATTAAGTTGCCAGACTCATTAGCACTGTGACAAATAGGCCAGATTGGTTGATTCAAGATTAATTTTCAACTGTGCAAGTAAATTTTTAAACATTCTATAAAACTGTACTTGACAACACAATAATTTCTAAAGATCATATGCTGATTTTCTTTCCCCAATATATTCCTAATGGCTATATATTCTTTTAAACTTACCTAGATTGAATAGAGAGATAACTTTTTTAAAATTTGTTATAAAGAAGTAAAGTGTTAAAAGTCTCAATTTTTGCTAACAATATTAGAATGATGCTAATAAAGTCTTAATAATTCATCTCAAATGTTATACTGTGTTATGTAGGCATCTACCTTAAAGCTTTTAAAAAGAAAGCAAAACTATACTAGTGAAAAATGAGACAGAGAGAGAGATTTCCTCTTTCATAATAAGAATGTTTTAATGGATTTTGTATAAAATGAGTTCGATATGGGAACAACTTTTATCATTTTTTTTCCTGGGGCTAGTGCCCATAGTAAGCATGGAAATTGAAAATATAAGGAAATGATAACAGTAGAAATGGATATTCAAATATCCAATTTACCTAAAGTGAATATACTAAATATCAGTTCAAACTATCACTGGTGTAGCTTTGGAGAATAAGATAAACTGAGCAAATTGTTCTTAGAAAATCTTTGTAAATATCTAGGGACAGGGAAATCTTTCAACATAGCTGCATTTGGTACTATCTGGCAACATTTCTGTCTCCAATAAATAGATGTCTATGAGATTTCCCAAGGGAGAGGAATTTTTAGAAGCAGACCTACCCTGGATTATCAAACATGTAAATTCTATAGGCTAAATTAAAATTATGCACTATGGACCCAGATCTTCATTTAAAAAACATAACTTTCATGCTTAGGAACAAAGACTGACATAAAAGTTTAATCACCTTAAAATAGGTACCGTAGGCACAAGGATGTCAGCTAAAAATAAGTGAGTTTATAGGAGAATACACATAAGGCTCTCTATCTAGTTTCCAAATCACAGGATGTTGTATTTTAATTAATTGATTACTTAATTAAATCACAGGATGTTTTAAAGTGGAAGAAAACTTGAACTGAAAGAGGAACTGATATTTCACCCTACAAGTGATGAATCTTAATAGTAAAAAAGTTACATATTTTTTCATTTATCTTTTCAAATGAGAACCATGTCAGCCCTTGCCCACAGAGAAGAATTAAGTTAAAGTAAACTTTTGCATAACAATCATCAGGATAATGAATATGAACATAAAATTACTCACTAATACATGTGGGTTGAGGAGACCATCCATTTTCCAGACATGTAATTGATCCTGAAGTTTTACCATCTGGTGTTACATATCCTGATTTACACTGATATTGTGTTTCATTATTCAAGGGATATGCAAGTTCAGATTCAGAAAAAAATCCATTTTCAATTGTTATCTCTGATTTTAAACATCTTTCTGAAAAGGGAAAGGTATAAGGTATAAGGTATAGGAAAAGGTATAGGAAAGGTATAGAAGGTATAGAAAAGGTATAGAAAAAAGGTATAGGAAAAGGTATAAGGAAAAGATAAGCATATAAATAAACATTTTTATGAAGACAAGTAATATAACAATGTAAAAAATAAGGAGTCATTTATAAATGAAAACCTAGAAAACCTGAATCACCCAAATTCTTGTGACAGACAAAATAAGCCATGAGATATTAAATCAAGATAGTTCATTAAAATTTCTTTTGGCGTAAAGAAGCAATATTTAAAATATCCAGAATCCCTTCTGGGAAATTATTAGAAGTTTGTTTGTCTAGTGGATCTGGAATCCTACAGCATGCCAGAATAACACTGGCAACGGATCCCTTCCAGGCATTTGTTTTAAACACTGTGTACTCAGGATCTCTGCAGCAACCCAGCATTCAGTTAACTAATTGGGGTATCTCAGATCAGGTGGTGATCGCAGAGAATCTGTCACCATAGCTACTACAACTCTGAGAATTTGAAATGTTTGTCATCATAACCTGGTGCTTAAAACCATACAGATGCATGCAGTTTAATGAATATGACACAGATTAACACCTTACATTCATTTACCTTCTAAGACCAAAATGATGATTCTCAAATTATGTATAACTTCATTTAAAACAATAAAGAAGACTTCTGTCAGTTACCAGATCTATTCACAAAATTCAGCTTTTGCCTAGCCCATGGATAAAGAAGAAATCAAAGGAGAAAACATGAAGTATATATATTTTCATACTTTTATTTTATTTCACAATTCCAATTCATAATTTTATTCCTTCTCTTGGGGGACCTAGTAGACTGGATATGGGGTACTTGGAATATTAAACACTGAGGATATGGAATTAAAAGTATATAATCTTAAAAAAAAAAAAGACATTAAAACAGCACCAGGGTGATTTGGTCAGTTGAGCATCTGACTCTTAATGCTCCGCTCAGGTCTTGACCTCAGGGCTGTGAGTTCAAGCCCTGTGCTGGGCTCCATGCTGGGCATAGAGCCTACGTAATAAATAAATAAAAATAAATAAATAAATAAATAATAAATAAATAGACATTAAGTCCTTTGAATTGAATGAAAAGAAAAACATTTTAAATAAAATTTTGTGAGATGATACTAAAATAGTGCTGAGAGGGAAATTTAACCATTGTATAGCTGTATTAGAAAACAATAGACTGCATGTTGACTCATTATTTCTGTTTTAAGACATTAGAAAAAAAAGCGAAAAGACCCAATATCTGTATAAATTTGAAAATACAGACTGTTATTAGGGAGATTGTGGAATAGGGTGTTTTATTATTCTCTATTTGATTTATTTGTGCTCTAATCTTTATTAATGCTTCCCTTCTAACAGTGGGTTTGGTTTGTTTTCTAGTTCCTTGAGGTTTAAAGTTAGGTTGTTTATATAAGATTTTCTATGTCAAAGTAGGCATTTGTCACTAAAAATTTCCCTTTTCCCACTGCTTTTGCAGGATCTCTAAATTTTGTTATATTGTGTTTTTGTTTTCACTTGTCTCAAGATATTTAAAAAAAATTCTCTTGCACTCTCTTCTTTGATTCCATTGTTGTTCGAGAGTGTGCTGTTTTCTTTCTATTTATTTGTGAATTTTCCCATTCTTTTTGCTGTTACTGATTTCTAGTTTTACTCCACTGTGGATGAAAAAGATACTGCACAGAATCTTTCACGTGCAGTTGAGGAGAATGTACTCTTCCACTGTTGGGTGGAAAATTCCATATATATCTATTAGGTCCATTTTGTTTATATTTTTGTTCAAATCTAGAGCTGTTTTCTTGAATTTCTGTCTGGGTGTGCTATCCATTATTCAAAGAGGGGTATTGAAGTCTCCTAATATTATTGTGTTGCTGTCAATTTCTCTTCTTTAGATCTGTCAATATTTGCTATATATATTTAGGAGTCCCAATGTTGGATCCACATATGTTGAGAATTGCTACATTTTCCTCTTGAATTGACTCCTTATTATTACATAATAACCTTCTTTGTTTCGAGAGACAGTTTTAGAGATAAAGTCAATTTTTTTCCAGTAGACGTATAGCCCCTCCAATACTCTTTGGTTGCCATTCACATGAAATATCTTTTTCCATTCCTTCACTTTTAGCCTATTGGGTCTTTAAATCTAAAGTGAGTTCTTGTTTGTTTTACTCATTAAAGTACTATATTCCTTTTAATAGGTAAGTTTAATCCATTTACATTCAAAGCAATTATTGATCGGTGAACACTCATTCCTCACATTTGGATAATTGTCTTCTCTTTTGTGATTGCTTTTCAATCTCTTCCACTTTTGATGATTTCCTTTATTATTTGATTATGTTTTATAGTTATTCACCTTATTCTTATCTTTGTACATCTATTAATGGTTTTCCTTCCTACTTAATGAAGTAAATTGACAAAATTGTACATACAAAGTGTACAATGAGATGACTTGGTACACATATGCATTTGGAAATGATTTTCAAAATTGATTATTCACCTCATAATTACTTTTTTGTAGGTGGAATGCTTAAGATTGACTCTCTTAGCAAATTGCAGATATACAATACATTACTACCTACTGTAGTCATCATGCTGTACATTAGATCTTCAGAATTTTTCATCTTATAACTGAAGGCTTAAACCCATGGACCATCATCTCATTCCCACACCCATCCCCCCACCATTTGCAAGCCACCGATAATTACCATCCTACTCTCTGCTTCAATGAATTTGACCTTTTCTTTTTTTCTCTTTTTGATTTTTTAGATTTTTTTAAAAAATTATTTATTTGACAGAGAAAGAGAGATCACAAGCTGGCAGAGAGGCAGGCAGAGAGAGCAGGAAGCAGGCTCCCTGCTGAGCAGAGAGCCCAATGTTGGCTCCATCCCAGGACCCTGAGAACATGACCTGAGCTGAAGGTAGAGGCTTAACCCACTCAGCCACCCAGGCACCCTCTTTTTGATTGTATATACAAGTTAAACATGAAGTATTTGTCTATCTATGGCTTATCACGAATAACATAATGTCCTCTAGGTTCAATCATGTTGAAGTAAATATCAAGATTTTCTTTTCTTCTCATGGTTGAATAATATTCCATTGTACTTATATATATCACATCTTCCTCATCCATTCACCCATCAATGGACAGAAGCAGGTTTTTCCCATATATTGTCTATTGTGAATAAAGTGATAATGAACACGATTTCATTTCCTCCAGATGTATACCAGAAATGGGTTTGCTGTGTCTTATGGTAGTTCTATTAACTTTCTGAGAACTTCCATACTATTTTCCATATGCATATAACAAATTACATTCCCATCCAATTATATAAGTGTGCCTTTTACTCCACATTGTCACCAACACTTATCTCTTGTCTTTTTGATAAAAGCCATTTTAACAGGTGTAAGGTGATAGTTTATTGTGGTTTTGATTTTAGTATGTCTGATGTTTAGTGATTTTGAATACCAATTGGACATTTGCATGTATTCATCAAAAAACTATTCTAAATTCTGAAGAAAAAACATTAATTTTAAAACAGACGAGGTATCTGTTCTCATGTATTTTCACTCTATTCAGGAAGTTTGTTATTAAATAAGTAATTAAAGAGATGTATGATGTGTATTACAGTAGATAAATTCTATTTAGCAAAATAAAATATGGCAAGGTGATACAAACTTGAGTGGGAACATTCCAAATATAGTGGAATAGTATGG
This sequence comes from Meles meles, assembly GCF_922984935.1. Taxonomy (NCBI): domain Eukaryota; kingdom Metazoa; phylum Chordata; class Mammalia; order Carnivora; family Mustelidae; genus Meles; species Meles meles. The sequence goes on along the minus strand of NC_060082.1, from coordinate 24,524,821 downwards.
ACCAGAACAACATTCCTAATGCAAATGGGAAAAACAACAAACTCGTGTGTGTGTGTGTGTGTGTGTGTGCACAAATTGAAAGGAACTGGATATTCTGAGGGAAAAAAAAAAGGATTAAATGACCTAAACCAAAGTGACAGAAGGGCCTATTTCATGCAAACATATTGTTTTTAACCATTTATTATGTGGTTGTGTTTGCCAACTCTGGGTATGGATTGAAGATCAGGCTTTGCCTGAATGTGCAACTGTGATGAGGAAAAGAAGAACTAGACAAATTTTGGAGGAATGTCTAAAATGAAAAATTCTGAAACCCCACAGAATAAAGGTGCTTCCTGGAGCCCAAGTAATTTCTTAAGAGTGGAGTGGAAGTTCCTATAGTCTCATAGAGAAAGTCCTAATAAGAAAGTTATGTATTTGTTTCAAATACACAACTGTATCGCCATCAAGACAGTTGCTACCTTTGAAAGTCACTCAGAGTGAGATTTAGGAGCGGAGGTCAGAACATCAGAAAAGCAGGATGAATATCTTAGAGTGTTCAGGATGGAGGAAGAGAGACCAACTAGGTTCTTGATAAAAAGCCAAGAAGGTCTCTATCTTGAGACTTTTGAAACTAGTAGTGGACCAACTCAAAATAGAAGTGCAACCCAGATCCATCTGAGTTCACTTCTTGGTTAAGTCAAGAAAGAGCAAACAGGGGTGCCTGGGTGGCTCAGTGGGTTAAGCCTCTGCCTTCAGCTCAGGTCATGGTCCCAGGGTCCTGGGATCAAGCCCTGCATCGGGCTCTCTGCTCAATGGGGAGCCTGCTTCCTCCTCTCTCTCTCTCTGCCTGCCTCTCCAACTACTTGAGATCTCTGTCTGTCAAATAAATAAAATTAAAAAAAAAGAAAGAGCAAACACTTGTCAATGGGAGGTAAATAATATAAACATTATCACTACATTTATTTCATATGAAATGTATGGCTTTGGGTAAAAAAATTAAAAGACACACAGAGAAGCAAAAAATGTGATAAAAAATGAAGCAAAAATAAATGGCTCATAGAAGCAGACACTCAAATCCAGATGTTGAAATTAGTGTCAAGTTCTTTAGCTGTTATATGTATGTTAAAGGAAATACAGGAAAATAATAGATAAAATGAGAAAAAAGATAATGATATTCAAAAGAAATCTGATACTTTAAAAATAATCATGTGTTATACTAAAAATACAAAATAAGTATCTGAAATAAGCATGCATTGGATGGACTTAAAAACCAGTTGGATATAACAGAACACAAATATATTAAATTTGAGACTTGATGTAGAAATATCCAAAATGAGTACAGAAAGATAAAAGTGTAGAAAACACCGATAACAAAAAAGTACAAGCAAAATATGAAGCAGTCAAGTGATACGTGTATGTCTGATTAAAATTCCAACACTAGAGAAGAGAAAAAAATATTTGAAGAAAGAATAACTCAAAGATTTCAAAAACTGATGAAAAAAATCAACTCTCAGATTCAAAAGCTAAGGGGGGAAAAAAAACCCAGAAGGGTAAATACAAAGAAAAATTATAAAACTATACTGAGAGAAAATATACAGAGAGAATTCAACAATAGCAGACTGACACTACAAAAATCCCCACTAAAGCTCTCTACGCTGAAGAAACATGATCCCATATACAAACAAAAAAGGGTAACATAAAATGAGGAGAACTGAAGAAAATAAATATATGGGTTAATAAAAAGACTACCAAAAAATAATAAACAATGTGCTGTATATATTTTAACAGAATTTTAAAAACTCTATTGACTTAAAATTGATAAAAATGTCTGATAGTGCTTGCAAAAAGTTCATGTAGAAATAATATGTAGAAATAATAATAATAATGTCAAGACCCAGCAGATGAAATTAAACTGTTTAATGTTTACATAGTTTAGCATGTAGTGAAAATATTAAGAGTAGACTGTAATAATTTGAGTATTAATATTAAATAAATAAAGTTTTGAAGTTAAAAAACACTTCTAAACTCATGGGTTAAGAAGAAATCCCAATACATACTAGAAAATAATTTGATGTAAACAATAATGAAAAAATGATATATATCAAAATTTGGGATGATACTGAAGCAGAATTCCTGAACTTTCCATTCGGGAGCCCTGTCCACAAAAGCCCTGCACTGTGACCTCAGGTAGTTGCAGAAAGTTGTCTGGCTCTGGATAGATTTTAATCCTTCCCCTTAGTGGGTAGAGGAGGCAATCATTCAGGAGGTAGGATATCGCTATTGCCAGGAGATTTCAAAAACCTTGAGTCCTGGGGTGTCTGGCTGGTTCAGTTTGCAGAGCATGTGACTCTTGATCTCAGGGTTGTCAGTTCCTGCCCTACATTGTGTGGAGAGATTACTTAAAAATAAAATCTTTAGAATAGAACAAAACAAACCTTAACAGTCCCGTAACAAAAATATGTTAAAACCCCCTCTAGCCTCAGTTTGTTGGCTTCCCCAGCCATTTCCACATAACATGCAAGGATTAACAACATTGCTATTAATACCTGAAAGGCTAGGGGAAAGAAAAGGATAATGGTGAAGGATCTAAACAAGTATTTCTCCAATGAGAAAACGCGAGTGATCAGTAAACTGATGAACAATTGCTCAAAGTGAAAATGAAAACGAAAACCATAATAAACCATGAATAAAACAACATGACATTGGTTTAGAAAGTCTAGAAATCCCACTGTTTGGAAATACTGTGGAGCATTAGGAACTGCTGGTCCAGAGGAAAATGGGAACCACCACCACTGGAAAGAGTGTAGCAACTTGCAGTGAAGTTGAGAATACACATTGGTTATTACTTAGCACTTTTACTCCTAGGAATATGTCACTGAGAAACTAACACACATGTCAACCAGGTTTCATGTGTGATGGTATTTATAGAATATGATTTTTAATAGCCAAAAATGGAAACAACTTCACAGTATCTATCAATAGTTGAATGGATAAAAATCTATGGTATATTCATGCAATGGAATAGCACACCAATGCTACAAAATGACATGAAGAGATAAAATAATGATCACATGCACTAAGAAGGCACATAGGTATGTTGATATTATAGGATGATTTCATCTATATAATATTCAAGAACAAACATATATATTAGGATGTGTCCATGGGCTGTGAAGCTATTAAAGAAGAACAAAAGTGTAATTACCAGAAATATTAAGATAATGTTTTCTTCTAGAGGAAAGTTAGGGTTACTGACATAATAGAAAGCCACTGGGATTTTCTGGGATACTGGGAATGTTCTATTTTTTGACATGGGTGGTTTGTTATATTTGTAATATAGTAACTTCATATTTTATTCACTCTTACATCTTCTATCTCACAATAAATGTATTAAACTAACAGAATCTGCATACAGAGTATGATTCTTATTTTGCAAAAATTAACTTACATATAAAGAGATCACAGGATGTTAATAGGAAGCTCATGCCTACTGAGTGTAATTGCTAATATTTTTAATACTGCCTGCTGTTTAATTTAGGTATAAATACCCTTGCTACTAGAATGACGACAGGAAGAGCTAAGACGGCAGGGTGGTAGGAGGACCCTAGGCTTGTCTCATCCCTTACACACAGCTACAGAAATATCAAGTCATTCTGAACACAAAATCGAACTGCATATTGATACACTGCACAACTAGGGAGAGAAAGGGCCACATCCTGGAAGGTAGGAGTTGCAGAGACTGGATTTAGGGGAGAAATGGATCACAGGTGCTGTGGAGGGGAGCCCTGGTCATGGAGAGAGGCAGGAGAAAGAAAGAGGGAATGAGAGAGAGAGAGGCACAGAGGGGATTGCACAAGGAAAACACATCCCCAAAGACACTGACTGGGAAAATGAGAGGGGCTGATTTTTGTGAGTTTTTACAACCAGTGGGCTCAAAGACTAGAGTTTTAGAAGTCTGCAGCATGGCCAGTGTTGAGCCCTGAGGGCCCTGCAGTGTTACTGTGGAGAAGGAGGGCAGATAACCTGGGGGCTGAAGATGCAGTCTGAGGATCCCCTGGGAAGTCCTGGGAGAGACTGTTCCCTCCTCTTGAAGCACATCTGGGAGAGGTGCCATTCATTGTCTCTCTGGGAGAAAAAAGAGCTGGCAGGCACCATTTCCCAAGACACCTGCTGAGGGCAGCTAACCCAAACACTGGTTCTTTGACACACTTTGCTTCAAACTACCATGCTCTTGTGCTTTGGTGTGACTGCCCTTCTGGGATAAACGTGCATCAGTCCCAACATGGTGAGACCTTCCTGCAGAGGACCAGCATGGGTCTGCACCATGCCAGGTCCCTAAAGTTTTGAGTTCTAAAACTCAGCTGCCCTGCCTTGGTTAGAACACAGGTGCACTGTGCCGCTGGGCAGGCACATAGCCCAGATACAGTCAGGGTGAAGGCAGGATCTGAGGGACATCTGAAACACATAAGGGGAGACCGTTCCCTCTTTTGCTAGGGCTTCCCAGGCAGAAGTGGGCACGAACTCCCCTTTCCAGAGGCAAGGGAGAGGGCTGGCAGCATTTCCCGCCCCTGTGACTTTTCTTGTTATTTCTTTTGGGGAGAATTCCTCGGTCCTGGCATTTTTGTCTAAGAATAAGCATTTGACAAAGTAGAGTAACCATTCTTGATAACAATGCTCAACAAAGTAGGGATACAGGGAATGTATTGCAACATCATAAAGACTGAATATGAAAACCCACAGGTAATATAATTCTCAATGGGGAAAACTGAGAGCATTTCCTCTACCACCAGGCATAATACAGGAATATCCATTCTCACCACTGTTATTCAACATAGTACTAGAAGTCATAGCTTTCAGCAATCAGAGAACAACAACCACAAAAAAGGCATTCATATGGTTCACATGGGGAGGAAGAAGTCAAATTTTCACCATTTGCAGATGACATGATACTCCATGTAGAAAACCCTTAAGACTCCACTAAAAAATTGCTAGAAATGATACATGATTCATAGAAGTTGCAGGAGACAAAGTCAACATACAGAAATCTCTTGCATTTTAATACACCCATAATGAAGTAGCAGAAAGAGAAATCAAAGAATTGATCCCATTTATAATTGCACCAAAACCCATCTGATACCTAGGAATAAATCTTACCAAAGAGGTAAAAGATCTGTACTCTGAAAACTATAGAACACTGATGAAAGAACGTGAAGATGACACAAAAATTTGGAAAAACATTTCATGCTCATGGATTGGAAAAACAAATACTGTTAAGATGTCTCTACTACCCAAAGCAGTCTACACATTTAAAGCAATCCCTATCAAAATACCACCAGCATTTTTCACAGAACTAGGACAACCTATCCTAAAGTTTGCGTGGAAGCACAAAAGACCCCCAAAAGCCAAAGGAATGTTGGAAAAGAAAAGCGAAGCTGGACACATCATGATTCTGGACTTCAGGCTGTATTACAAACCTGTAGCCATCCATACAGATTAGTACTGGTACAAAAATAGATACATAGATCAATCAGTGGAACAAAATAAAACCCACAAGTGGGCCCACAACTATAAGGTTAACTAATCTCTGACAAAGCAGAAAAGAATATCCAGTGGGAAAATGACAGTCTCTTCAACAAATGGTGTTGGAACACTGGACAGTCACATGCAAAAGAATGAAACTGGACCACTTTCTTACACCATACACAAAATAAATTCAAAATGGATGAAAGACCTAAATGTTAGACAGGAAACCACAAAAATCCTAGAGGAGAACACAGGCAGCAACCTCTTTGACCTCTTTGACCTAGCAACTTCTTACTAGACAGATCTCCAGAGGAAAGGGAAACAATAGAAAAAATGAAATATTGGGACTTCATCAGATAAAAAATTTCTGCGCAGTGAAGGAACCAATCAACAGAACTAAAAGGCAACCTTCAGAATGGGAAAAGGTATTTGCAAATAACACCTCTGATAAAGGGTTAGCACCCAAAATGTATAAAGAACTTATGAAACTGAACACCCAAGGAACAATTAATCCAATCAAGAGATGAGCAGGAGATATACAGATGGCTACCAGACACTTAAAAAGATGCTCAACATCACTCGTCATCAGGGAAATACAAATCAAAACCACAATGAGATATCACCTCACACCTGTCAGATTGGCTAAAATTAACAACACAGGAAACAATGGTGCTGGAGAGGATGTGGAGAAAAGAAACTCTCTTACACTGTTGGTGGGAATGCAGCCACTGTGGAGAACAGTATGGAGTTTCCCCAAAAAGTTGAAAATAGAGCTTCCTTATGAGCCAGCAATTGCACTACAGATTATTTACTCCCAAAATACAGATGTAGTGAAAAGAAGGGACACCTGCACCCCAGTGTTCATAGCAGCAATGTCCACAATGGCCGATCTGTGGAAGGAGCCAAGATGTCCTTCAACAGATGAATGGATAAAGAAGATGTGGTTTATATACGCATGGGATATTACTCAGCCACCAGAAAGGATGAATACCCACCATCTGCATAGACATGGATGCAACTGGAGGGTATTTCCCTCAGTGAAATAAGTCAATCAGAGAAAGACAATTATCATATAGTTTCATTCATATGTGGAACAGAAGGAATAGTGCAGAGAACCACATGGGAAGGGAGGGAAAACTGAATGGGAAAAAGTCAGAGAGGGAAAAAATAAACCATGAGAGGCTCTTGACTCTGGGAAACAAATTGGGGTTTACAGAAGGGAGGTGGGAGAGGGGATGGGGTAACTGGGTGATGGGCATTAAGGAGGGCATGTGATGTGATGATCATTGGCTGGTGTATGCAACTGATGAATCATTGAACACTGATGATGTACTATATGTTTGCTAACTGAATTTAAATAAAAATGGGAAATTCAATGATACTTATCACCATATATATTTACTAGCATTACTTTAATTTGCTAAAGTCCTTTCTTTACTTGGTTTTATGACAATGGCTTAACAGTCCATTCTAGAATTTCTTTTTAAAAGGCAAGAGGCAAATAACCAACCGAGCTGAATCCCATCATGAAACATATTCACTATGAAAATGTTTATCATTTCATAGAAGCTCCATATAAAACTGTTTTGTGTCGTAAATAACACCTGTGTTGGTTTTCATATACATTCATTTTTTCTTTGATGTTTTAGCAAATTTTTAGCACATTTATGTTAGGGAACTTTTAATAAATGATTCCACAATATAGTTTTGATTTTTAGAATTTAAGTAAACAGACTTTTTTGTCCACTAGATGGTGCTGATGCCCTATTATAAAACAATACACCCCCCAGCCCCCAGGGGCAGTTGTTAGTTTTAAATTTAGTGTTCATGTTTTAATATGAAAATTTTATGCTTAGTTACAGGCTAATATGTGTGTTTTCAGTTTAGAAATTCAGATCCACTTCATGGCATTCCGATACTGGAAAAACAAATTAGTTAAATTTCAAACAAGGTTGCTATATTGTGAGTACAGAACTATATTTCACTAGTGTATTAACATTTTGATAGAATTAGTTCCTATCCTATTAAGTTAATAAAAGGGAAGAGTAATAAAGTTTTTTATCAATTAACTTACTCTGTTTAAGTTATTATTATTTTTTAAAAGATTTATTTATTTGAGAGAGAGAACACAGGAGCACAAGCTTGCATGGGGGGTGAGGAGGAGAGAGATGGGGAAGGGGAAAGGGCCTAGGAAGAGAAAGAGAAAGACAGAGTTTTAAGCTGACTCTGCGCTGAGCTGTGAACCCCACAGAGGGCTTGATCTCAGGACCCTGAGGTCATGACCCAAGTCCAAACCAAGAGTAGGCGCTTAACTGGCTTTGCCACCTAGGTTCTTCTAAATTATTTTTTTAAAAGTAACAATTATACCAAAGGAGTAATCCATCCACAAAACAGTAATCAATACACAGACATATACACACAGGGTCAGCCCATTAGCTAGCCTGAGCCAAATGCATTTCCTCTCGGTTATATTTCAAGATAATTCTTGATTTTTCAATTTTATTAACCACTTTTAGCAAGCAGATATAAAAGACAAGGGTATATCTCTTTGACGTCATCTTCCTACCACCTTCTCACAGATTTACTGTTATGCATGTTTACTATAGAGGAAGAGTTCTCCTATCGATTACCCTTTTTACTTCAAGTAATTCTTAAGAATTTCCATGAATTTTAAATGTCATCTCTTGACTGTAAGAAAATGGTATCACAATCCCCTACTCCTTTTTTTTTTCATTTTATTTATTTTTTCAGTGTAACAGTATTCATTCTTTTTGCACAACACCCAGTGCTCCATGCAAAACGTGCCCTCCCCATTACCCACCACCTGTTCCCCCAACCTCCCACCCTTGACCCTTCAAAACCCTCAGGTTGCCCCAACCTCCCACCCCTGACCCTTGAAAACCGTCAGGTTGTTTTTCAGAGTCCATAGTCTCTTATGGTTCGCCTCCCCTCCCCAATGTCCCCTACTCCTTTTATCCATCCTACTGCCATCTCCAGAATCTTAGTTCTGAGTATTATCAGTTTCCACCTTGACTGTGGAACGGCTTGCGAACCAGTCTCCAAGCCTCCATCCTCCCATTCTCCACAGGGCTACACAGGAGTTATTGCAAAATTGGTCACGCTGCTCTTCAGTTTAAAATTCTTTGGTGACTTTCCCTTTAACGTGTAAGACATTCCAAACTCCTTACTCTGCCCTTGGAACCCCCTATCTGGCTCTTGTCATTCTTTCTGACATCATCTTGTCTCCTCTACCACGTACTCATTGCGCCAAAGCCTCCCTGGTTTGTTCATATCAAATGTATTTTTTCCTGTAGGTCTTTTGGTTGTTTTCTCTCCTGCAACACGTACACTGGAGGCTTTTGATGGTTGCCTTTGTCTCATCTTTCAGGTTCTGCTCAAATATTATTTCCTCAAAGTGACCCACTTCAGACCAGCCCAGCTAAAGGCTCTTACCCCACCACCCCATCTCTGTTGTTTCCCTCAGTCCCTACTTTACTTCCTTCCCAACATAGTTCATGATTCGTAATTATTATTCATAATCCTTTTACAAGGATTTCATCTATCCTGCCATCAAAATGTAAGCTCCCTGAGAAGAATGATCATTTCCATCCTGTTTTATAGAAGGAATGATTCTCAATAATACTCAGATCCTCTAACCTCAAATTCACCCCCTTTCTACTTCGGTTAATAATCTTCAATACGCTGAGCATTATCAGCTCATGTCATAACAAAATATTTAAATGATTCACTATCTTGTGGTCTAACAGGAATTAGGCATATCTTACAAAACATGACTTTTACTTGTCTGAATTGACCCAAAAAAGGCAAGTTTAGTTAAACTACATTCTCAAAATTTTTTTTTTAATTTGACAAAACAGTAATTTCAGCCTATGTAGTCAAACTATTGGCATGGGAGTTACAGCAACCCCTATTGTTTGAATTAAATTGGAAGTTTCAAATAGGTAACATAAACATATTTCAAAAGCCTACAAACATTTTCAGGGAAGACTCAGCTGACGACTCTATTTTTTTTTTTTTTAATAATATCTCTCTTCTCAAGTTCTAAGTTAATGAGTGAACTGAACTTTCTATTGTCTTAGGTACTCTTTAAGTTTAAACAACAAATATTTAACTTATGTGTTATGTAGTCACTTAAAATTTTTTTAAAGATTTTATTTATTTATTTGACAGACAGAGATCACAAGTAGGCAGAGAGACAGGCAGAGAGAGGATAGAGGAGGAAGCAGGCTCCTCACCACGCAGAGAGCCCAATGTGGGGCTCGATCCCAGGACCCTGGGATCATGACCTGAGCTGAAGGCAGAGGCTTTAACACACTGAGCCACCCAGGCATCCCATAAATTTAAAAAAAAAATTATAAAACTATCTGGATAAACTTTTTATTTTCTTGGCCTGATTTTGTAATTTAAAATTATTCTGTCCGGAAATAAGAGTATGAATGGTTTTGGCTATTGGATAGGAGTAGGATTCACTTTGCTTTTAATTGAGGGACATAGTTATAAAAAATTGCTTAAAGTTAAAAACAAATATCGTTGATAACTTAATAATCCTCATTTATTTAATATTCCCAATTTCAAATGTTAAAGGAATATTATTAACATAAAACAGAGAGCTAATTACTTGTTTTTAAATTAGTGTATCTATAAACTGTTATTTGATAAGTATTCTTAATCAAATGAAATAAATCATGATAAATTACATATTTAAGAAAACCTCAATGAAATATGTACCAGATTGCTTTGGTAGACTAAAGTTGTTCTCTTCATACAATAACTCTGTTTTTCTGAAATAATTTGGGGGAAAAAAAACAGGAGATACTATCTTTCAGCTAGTCTAATTTTAAATTTAGTTGATATTAAAATATATTATTAAGAAAACTAAAAATCGGGGAGGAGTCAAGATGGCGGAGAAGTAGCAGCCTGAGACTACATCAGGTAGCAGGAGATCAGCTTGATAGCTTATCTAAACATTGCAAACACCTACAAATCCAATGGGAGAGCGAAGAGAAGAAGAACAGCAACTCTAGAAACAGAAAATCAACCACTTTCTGAAAGGTAGGACTGGCGGAGAAGTGAATCTAAAATGACGGGAAGATAGACCGCGGGGGGAGGGGCCGGCTCCCGGCAAGCGGCGGAGCAACGGAGCGCAAAATCAGGACTTTTAAAAGTCTGTTCCACTGAGGGACATTGCTCCAGAGGCTAACCCAGGGTGAAGCCCACGTGGGGTCAGCGTGGCCCCAGGTCCCGCAGGGTCACAGAAGGATCGGGGGTGTCAGAGTGTCGGAGAGCTCGCAGGTATTAGAACGGAGAAGCCGGCTGCAGAGACAGAGCCGAGGACTGAACTCTCAGCTCGGGGTTACCTTGAACTGGTCGCGGGCTGGGTGAGCTCGGAGCGCGGCTAGAGGCTGGGGATACGGGAGTGATTGGGTGCTGTCCTCTGGGGGCGCATTGAGGAGTGGGGCCCCAGGCTCTCGGCTCCTCCGGGCCGGAGACTAGGAGGCCGCCATTTTCATTCCCGTCCTCCGGAACTCTACGGAAAGCGTTCAGGGAACAGAAGCTCCCAAAAGCGAACCCGAGCCGATTACTTAGTCCGGCCGCGGGTAAGGGCGGTGCAATCCCGCCTCGGGCAAAGACACTTGAGAGTCACTACAACAGGCCCCTCCCCCAGAAGATCAACAAAATATCCAGCCAGGACGAAGTTCATCTATCAAGGAGAAAGCAGGTTCAATTCCTAAGACAGCAGAGCAATTCCAGAGGAGGAGAAAGCAAAGCACGGAACTCATGGCTTTCTCCCCATGATTCTTTAGTCTTGCAGCTACTTCAATTTTTTTTTCTTTTTTCAATTTTTTTTTTCTTTTTTCAATTTTGTTTCTTTTTTCTTTTTCTTCTTCTGCTAAATTTTTTAAAACTTTTACCCTTATCTTTTTTTAACGTTTTTGACTAGTTCATCTAAATATATATATTTTTTCTTTCTTTTTTATATTTTTTATTTGTTTTCTTTTTTAAAATTTTTTTTCTTTTTTTTTTCTTTTTTTTTCAGAACCTGTTTTTATCCCCTTTCTCCCCTGCCCCCCACAATTTGGGGTCTCTTCTGATTTGGTTACAGTGCATTTTTCTGGGATCTTTGCCACCCTTTTAGTAGTTTATTTGCTCCTTCATATCCTCTTATCTGGACAAAATGACAAGGCGGAAAAAATCACCACAAACAAAAGAACAAGAGACAGTACCGAAGGCTAGGGACCTAATCAACACAGACATTGGTAATATGTCAGATCAAGAGTTCAGAATGACAATTCTGAACATTCTAGCCGGGCTCGAAAAAGGCATGGAAGATATTAGAGAAACCCTCTCTGGAGATATTAAAGCCCTTTCTGGAGAAATTAAAGAACTAAAATCTAACCAAGTTGAAATCAAAAAAGCTATTAATGAGGTGCAATAAAAAATGGAGGCTCTCACTGCTAGGATCAATGAGGCAGAAGAAAGAATTAGTGATATAGAAGACCAAATGACAGAGAATAAGGAAGCCGAGCAAAAGAGGGACAAACAGCTACTGGACCATGAGGGGAGAATTCGAGAGATAAGTGACACCATAAGACGAAACAACATTAGAATAATTGGGATTCCAGAAGAAGAAGAAACAGAGAGGGGAGCAGAAGGTCTATTGGAGAGAATCATTGGAGAGAATTTCCCTAATATGGCAAAGGGAACAAGCATCAAAATCCAGGAGATGCAGAGAACCCCCCTCAAAGTCAACAAGAATAGGTCCACACCCCGTCACCTAATAGTAAAATTTACAAGTCTTAGTGACAAAGAGAAAATCCTGAAAGCAGCCCGAGAAAAGAAGTCTATAACATACAATGGTAAAAATATTAGATTGGCGGCAGACTTATCCACAGAGACCTGGCAGGCCAGAAAGAGCTGACATGATATATTCAGAGCACTCAACGAGAAAAACATGCAGCCAAGAATACTCTATCCAGCTAGGCTATCATTGAAAATAGAAGGAGAGATCAAAAGCTTCCAGGACAAACAAAAACTGAAAGAATTTGCAAACACCAAACCAGCTCTACAGGAAATATTGAAAGGGGTCCTCTAAGCAAAGAGAGAGCCTAAAAGTAGTAGATCAGAAAGGTACAGAGACAATATACAGGAACAGTCACCTTACAGGCTAATAATGGCACTAAATTCATATCTCTCAATAGTTACCCTGAATGTTAATGGGCTAAATGCCCCAATCAAAAGACACAGGGTATCAGAATGGATAAAAAAACAAAACCCATCAGTATGTTGCCTACAAAAAACCCATTTTAGACGCAAAGACACCTCCAGATTTAAAGTGAGGGGGTGGAAAACAATTTACCATGCTAATGGGCATCAGAAGAAAGCTGGGGTGGCAATCCTTCTATCAGATCAATTAGATTTTAAGCCAAAGACTATAATAAGAGATGAGGAAGGACACTATATCCTACTCAAAGGGTCTGTCCAACAAGAAGATCTAACAATTTTAAATATCTATGCCCCTAACGTGGGAGCAGCCAACTATATCAACCAATTAATAACAAAATCAAAGAAACACATCAATAATAATACAATAAGAGTAGGGGACTTGAACACTCCCCTCACTGAAATGGACAGATCATCCAAGCCAAAGATCAACAAGGAAATAAAGGCCTTAAATGACACACTGGACCAGATGGACATCACAGATATATTCAGACCATTTCATCCCAAAGCAACAGAATACACATTCTTCTCTAGTGCACATGGAACCTTCTCCAGAATAGATCACATCCTGGGTCACAAATCAGGTCTCAACCGGTATCAAAAGATTAGGATTATTCCCTGCATATTTTCAGACCACAATGCTCTGAAGCTAGAACTCAATCACAAGAGGAAAGCTGGAAAGAACCCAAATACATGGAGACTAAACAGCATCCTTCTAAAGAATGAATGGGTTAACCAGGAAATTAAAGAAGAATTGAAAAAATTCATGGAAACAAATGATAATGAAAACACAACAGTTCAAAATCTGTGGGACACAGCAAAGGCAGTCCTGAGAGGAAAATATATAGCGGTACAAGCCTTTCTCAAGAAACAAGAAAGGTCTCAAGTACACAACCTAACCCTACACGTAAAGGAGCTGGAGAAAGAACAAGAAAGAAACCCTAAACCCAGCAGGAGAAGAGAAATCATAAAGATCAGAGCAGAAATCAATGAAAAAGAAACAACAACAACAAAAAAAAACCAATAGAAAAAATCAATGAAACTAGGAGCTGGTTCTTTGAAAGAATCAATAAGATTGATAAACCCCTGGCCAGACTTATCAAAAAGAAAAGAGAAAGGACCCAAATAAATAAAATCATGAATGAAAGAGGAGAGATCACAACTAACACCAAAGAAATACAGACAATTATAAGAACATACTATGAGCAACTCTACGCCAACAAATTGGACAATCTGGAAGAAATGGATGCATTCCTAGAGACATATAAACTACCACAACTGAACCAGGAAGAAATAGAAAACCTGAACAGGCCCATAACCAGTAAGGAGATTGAAACATTCATCAAAAATCTCCAAACAAACAAAAGCCCAGGGCCAGACGGCTTCCCAGGGGAATTCTACCAAACATTTAAAGAAGAACTCATTCCTATTCTCCTGAAACTGTTCCAAAAAATAGAAATGGAAGGAAAACTTCCAAACTCATTTTATGAGGCCAGCATCACCTTGATCCCAAAACCAGACAAGGATCCCACCAAAAAAGAGAACTACAGACCAATATCCTTGATGAACACAGACGCAAAAATTCTCGCCAAAATACTAGCCAATAGGATTCAACAGTACATTAAAAGGATTATTCACCACGATCAAGTGGAATTTATTCCAGGGCTGCAGGGTTGGTTCAACATCCGCAAATCAATCAATGTGATAGAACACATTAATAAAAGAAAGAACAAGAACCATATGATACTCTCAATAGATGCTGAAAAAGCATTTGACAAAGTACAGCATCCCTTCCTGATCAAAACTCTTCAAAGTGTGGGGATAGAGGGCACATACCTCAATATTATCAAAGCCATCTATGAAAAACCCACCGCAAATATCATTCTCAATGGAGAAAAACTGAAAGCTTTTCCGTTAAGGTCAGGAACACGGCAGGGATGTCCATTATCACCACTGCTATTCAACATAGTACTAGAAGTCCTAGCCTCAGCAATCAGACAACAAAAAGAAATTAAAGGCATCCAAATCGGTAAAGAAGAAGTCAAACTATCACTCTTCGCAGATGATATGATACTATATGTGGAAAACCCAAAAGACTCCACTCCAAAACTGCTAGAACTTGTTCAGGAATTCAGTAAAGTGTCAGGATATAAAATCAATGCACAGAAATCAGTTGCATTTCTGTACACCAACAACAAGACTGAAGAAAGAGAAATTAAGGAGTCAATCCCATTTACGATTGTACCCAAAACTATAAGATACCTAGGAATAAACCTAACCAAAGAGACTAAGAATCTATACACAGAAAATTACAAAGTACTCATGAAAGAAATTCAGGAAGACACAAAGAAATGGAAAAATGTTCCATGTTCCTGGATTGGAAGAATAAATATTGTGAAAATGTCCATGCTACCTAAAGCAATCTACACATTTAATGCAATCCCTATCAAAATACCATCCATTTTTTTCAAAGAAATGGAACAAATAATCCTAAAATTTATATGGAACCAGAAAAGACCTCGAATAGCCAAAGGAATATTGAAAAAGAAAGCCAAAGTTGGTGGCATCACAATTCCGGACTTCAAGCTCTATTACAAAGCTGTCATCATCAAGACAGCATGGTACTGGCACAAAAACAGACACATAGATCAGTGGAACAGAATAGAGAGCCCAGAAATGGACCCTCAACTCTATGGTCAACTAATCTTCGACAAAGCAGGAAAGAATGTCCAATGGAAAAAAGACAGCCTCTTCAATAACTGGTGCTGGGAAAATTGGACAGCCACATGCAGAAAAATGAAATTGGACCATTTCCTTACACCACACACGAAAATAGACTCCAAATGGATGAAGGACCTCAATGTGAGAAAGGAATCCATCAAAATCCTTGAGGAGAATGCAGGCAGCAACCTCTTCGACCTCAGCTGTAGCAACATCTTCCTAGCAACAACGGCAAAGGCAAGGGAAGCAAGGGCAAAAATGAACTATTGGGATTTCATCAAGATCAAAAGCTTTTGCACAGCAAAGGAAACAGTTCACAAAACCAAAAGTCAACTGACAGAATGGGAGAAGATATTTGCAAACGACATATCAGATAAAGGGCTAGTATCCAAAATCTATAAGGAACTTAGCAAACTCAACACCCAAAGAACAAACAATCCAATCAAGAAATGGGCAGAGGACATGAACAGACATTTCTGCAAAGAAGACATGCAGATGGCCAACAGACACATGAAAAAGTGCTCCACGTCACTTGGCATCAGGGAAATACAAATCAAAACCACAATGAGATATCACCTCACACCAGTCAGAATGGCTAAAATGAACAAGTCAGGAAATGACAGATGCTGGCAAGGATGTGGAGAAAGGGGAACCCTCCTCCACTGTTGGTGGGAATGCAAGCTGGTGCAACCACTCTGGAAAACAGCATGGAGGTTCCTCAAAATGTTGAAAATAGAGCTACCCTATGACCCAGCAATTGCACTACTGGGTATTTACCCTAAAGATACAAACATAGTGATCCGAAGGGGCACGTGTACCCGAATGTTTATAGCAGCAATGTCTACAATAGCCAAACTATGGAAAGAACCTAGATGTCCATCAACAGATGAATGGATAAAGAAGAGGTGGTATATATACACAATGGAATACTATGCAGCCATCCAAAGAAATGAAATCTTGCCATTTGCGACGATGTGGATGGAACTAGAGCGTATCATGCTTAGTGAAATAAGTCAATCGGAGAAAGACAACTATCATATGATCTCCCTGATATGAGGACATGGAGAAGCAACATGGGGGGGTAGGGGGATAGGAGAAGAATAAATGAAACAAGATGGGATTGGGAGGGAGACAAACCATAAATGACTCTTAATCTCACAAAACAAACTGGGGGTTGCTGGGGGGAGGTGGGATTGGGAGAGGGGGAGCGGGCTATGGACATTGGGGAGGGGAGGCGAACCATAAGAGACTATGGACTCTGAAAAACAACCTGACGGTTTTCAAGGGTCAGGGGTGGGAGGTTGGGGCAACCTGAGGGTTTTGAAGGGTCAGGGGTGGGAGGTTGGGGGAACAGGTGGTGGGTAATGGGGAGGGCACGTTTTGCATGGAGCACTGGGTGTTGTGCAAAAAGAATGAATACTGTTACGCTGAAAAAATGAATAAAATGGAAAAAAAATAAAATATAAAAAAAAGAAAACTAAAAATCAAATTAGAAAAAAATAAATGGACAAAATGGAAATAGAAAAAGTAGGTATTTTATATTAAATTTCTTTCCCAACTTCTTATTGGTGTATATGCATATTAGTTATATGTGCATATATATATAAGATCCAATTATTTTTTTATTTTTTTATTTTATTTTTTTAAGGATTTTATTTATTTATTTGACAGACAGAGATCACAAGTAGGCAGAGAGGTAGGCGGGGGGGTGGGGGGTGGGGTGTGGAGTGGGGAAGCAGGCTCCCCGCTGAGCAGAGAGTCAGATGCAGGGCTACATCCCAGGACACTGAGATCATGACCTGAGCTGAAGACAGAGGCTTTAATCCACTGAGTCACCCAGGTGCCCTTCCAATTAGCTTTTTAAAATAAAACATATTTAAAGTATTTTATAAGTAACATGAGAATAATTAAAGGTATTTGGTAAATAATATATATATCCATATGAAGAAAATATCAGTTGTAATGGAGTTTTTATTTTTTGTTTTAATTTTTTATAAGAGTTTATTTATTTGTTTATTTTGAGAGAGAGAGAGAGGAAGCACACTTGTGTGTACATGTGAGCAGGTGTGAGGGGTTGTGGGGAGGAGCAGAGGGAGGAGAGCATCTCAGCCCCTCTGTACTGACTGCAGAGCATTATTCAGGCCTTGATCCCATGACCCTGAGATCATGACCTGAACTGAAATCAAGAGGTGGTTTCTCAACTGAGAAACTGAGCCCCTCAGGTGTCCACAAATGAAGTTTTAAAAATTAACTCTAAAAAAAGAGAGATTATGTTGCATTATTAGGGCATTTGAAGAAATAAAATAATTTAAAATTTAGAAGTATGATTATGCAATTTCTTCTTGAAATTTTAACAGTGTAAATACCATGAAGATAATTCCAGGGTTATGAAAAACAAATGGGGGAACAGGTACTAGCAAAAACAAGTGAGGCAGAAAACAAGTATCTAATAATGAGGGCTGAAACAAGCTACTCTCAGGATACAGCTTGAATACATCACTGAAATCAAGTTTCGTGGAATGTGTAGTGTTTGGATCACTAATACCTAATGCCGATTATTGTTCAAGTCAAAATGGTGGCTTCTTAAAACAGTCTACACCGACTGGTTGTTGTAAAATGGAGCTGGGTCAGAGGGTGACAGTAATTGCGGACCTTTGAAAACTCTAGCAGGAATGATTTGGCATCTGAATAATTCTCATGACAATCTTGAAGGATAAGTATTGAAAAAGAAAAAGAAGAAAAACAACACACACTATAATTACACCTGCAGCACTTGTGGAAATGCCATTGATGGAGGATTTAGAAATGTGGGGGCTGATCTCAAGCCTCCATTTTTGCAGATCTACTGTTAGTCTTTTGTACACCAGTTGATGTTTCTTCAGTCTTAAATGTCCTCCTTCCTATCATCCTTATCTGGTTAACTCCTATTCAACCTGCAAAGCCTACCCAAGATGCCATCGTGGCCCTGACCTATTTCCCTCTCTTCATTTCAGCTCATACAAATCAACTCCTCAACCGTATTGCACTCCGTCCTCTCATTTCTATTTGGGTTTCTTGCCTCCTCTACATGATCCTATAGTCTCTCTTTTGCTTATCTCCATCACAATACCTTATGTGATAAAATACAGTATGCTAATAAAATACAACAGCCATTCCTTTTGTTTTCCCGACTAAAAATGGTCTTTTGGAAAGTGCTGGTCATAGGGCCTGGCACTTAACAGTCACTCAAAAAATGATCATTGGATGAACAAAGAAATGAAATAAAAAAATGAGTGGAAGACTAGCAAATTCTCACGGAGCCTTTCCATTATATCTGCAGATTGTAGACAACTTCAGGAAAGATCATAGTGGATGGTAGCAAATGTAATAGATAAAACTTGGGAACAAATATTTAATGATCTTAAAGCTCTATTGCATGAATTCAAGAAACTCTGACATCTGTAATTCCATTGTATGTCTTGTCCACATGTCCTAAATTTTAATTTATAATTCTGAAGTCAGGAATGGTTTTAGGTTAGTTCAAAAATTAAAAACTTTTGGGAGCTATGAAGTTAACATTTCAATAACCACTTTTCTGTCTATTACGCTTTTGGTCAACAAGGTTTGAGAAATTTGGTACGCTGAGTTAAAATGCCAAAGCAAATAGAAGTGTTCTAACAAATCTTTTTACCCCTTTCCTTCTGTTATTTTCGTGATTTTTTTCTGTTCTATTACAATAATTTCTCTGAGCCATTTTTACAATGTTTCCTTATAATTGTAACACTTCCTCTCACCCCCAATTACTTCATGTCTTTTTATGTGCCATATTCTGATATCAGTTAAAGTTGTTAAATAGGTAAAGTGAGCACAGGAGAGATCAGTTCACAAGAATCTCACAGGCCTGGACAGGTAGGGGATGGTGTGTGGGGTGAGGAGGGGGAGGCATTGCTGGGAAGAAGGAAAAGTGCAAAGACTGTCCAACAATCAGGGACTGAGCAAAGAAAAGTGGATCGATGTAGACTTTGGCTCACACCCTAGCAATCAAAAGCTAAAAATGAAGACTTTTATTAATTCGTGTGTCATTTGGGAACTTACTTCTGGCTAAGAAGAATTTCAGCGATACTCAATAATTCAGTTCTAGTTGAACATTACGTGCAGGCAGAAGGGTAGCACGTGCATTCTCCGGACATGCCTACCCTTAAAATAAACAAGGTTTGCTTCCGCTGAACTCCCCCTCTCATGACATTCTGGGGCATCTTCTCTGACTCTTCTCATGGGGCTCTCCTGCTTGGATCTCCCCTCCTCAGGAATACCCCACATGCTTGACTTGCTTAGTCCAGTTCTTCACCCTCATCATCCCTTTCTGCCTTTCCTCACTCAAATGCTCCAGAGAAGTTATCAACTGTGATAATTCACAGTGAATTGCAGTGAGTAACACTAGCTTTCACTCTTTTAAAGTATTTGTTCAGAGTATTTGGCATTCCACATAAACTTCAGGTTTGTTCAATCTGGCGATCTCATATTTTTGAAGAAGAGAGAATATTGAAGGCAGTTGGGTCAATGTACAACTTTAAATCACACCATAAAGGTAAACACCAGACAACTATCTCTGAAAATGGGGGATTTTGGTGAAGGGAGAAGGAGAAAACTTATTAAGATATTGGAATCGAAACAGAATTTTGGATTAAAAACCTCTACTTCAAGTTGTCTGGTTTAGGTAACCATGTATTACATTCACATATAACCTCATAAAAGAAGAAGAAGTTTAGAATTAATTCTTATGATTTATGACATCAATTATTTTTTCCTTTTTAGGGTTAACTCAAATTTGAAACCATATATAAAGTTTCTTTTCCTCCTCTTCTGATTGAATAGAATCGTCTAGCTTTGATCTATATTTTAAGTCCTTAATTAAAGAACTTTTTTGCCCCTTAAAAATCCAGAATTAGATAACACATATATTTCTCCATACAAAATAGTATGTATACGTGGACATGTTTCAATAGGTTTTAATTTATTCATATTTATCAGCCTGGAATTTCTGGGCTGTGGCTAATTTCAAAGAGTATGTGGCATGTTTAAGGGGCTGTTATTTTCAACTCTGTCCTGTAAATCTGACCAGATTCTTAGCAGCCTGTGGGGACTCCTGCAAGCATGATGTTTTATAAGGAAGCAATTATACAAATGGCAATGGGAATGCAGAGAGCCTATCACATTAAAAAGTACTAGTTGGCCTCTGAGAAACTTGGGCCAATAAATTCTTGCTATTGTCTGTTATTCCTCTTTACTGGTGAGTAGCATTTTTTTTGAGGAATGTTCAGTTTTAAACAGACCAGAGGCCATTAATGAAAGCTAAAATGACGAGCTCCTTTGAATAAAGCAGATTGTGATAGTATTCAGGCCAGTATTCAACCAGAAGAAACCTTTATGACAGTTCAACACATTTTGATAGAATATGAAATACAGATAAAATGAGTCAGCTAGAATTAATTATTTAAGTAAGGAGTTTAAATCACTATGATTTAATTTTTATTACATATTTTGTAGCACCAAATTTAATTCCAATTCCACTTTGTAACCTCTTAAACCTTTTAATTAAACTTGGCCTCAATTCTTGAGTTTTAAACATGAACTACAAATAAAACAAATCTTCCTTATGTGACAAATGATATCTACATAAAGCTTCAGCAAACAATATGTGAATTTTGAGACACTGAAAGTATTCCTGTTAAAGAAAAGACAAAAAACACTTAGGTAAAGAAATAGAGGTTTGTGGGGTCCCTGGGTGGCTCAGTTGGTTGTAAGCATCTCCCCTTGGCTCAGGCATGATCCCAAGGTCCTGGGATCAAGTCCCACATTGGGCTCCTCTTAGTAGGGAGTCTGCTTCTCCCTCTCCCTCTGTCTGTTGGCCTCCCTGCTTGTGCTCTCTTTCTCTGTCAAATGAATAAATAAAATTTTCAAAAAAAAGAAAAAGATATTTGGTATGTTTGGTAACATTAACAGGGTTCTGGAAGTCTTTGCCAATACAATATTTTACTTTTGAATACTAACTGTAATATTTGCGTGTGCAGAGGAATGATGGAATACCTAGTTTTCAAGGTGACTAGATTAAATGTTACCAAGGTAAAAATCAAGCAGTAGCATATTAGAATGCAAAACTGAAAAAAGACTCTATCCTAGAAAAAAATTAAACACATTTGAATAAACCTTACAAAAATGACTAAAGGATATAATTAAAGAGATAGCTACCTTTATTTTCTATATTGAAAGGTGCTGAGCGAGAGGGATTTTCTGTTATTTGCTAATATTTCTCAATGCTTAGAGGCTGACATGAAGTAAGGGTTCAATCAAAACTTGTTGACTTAGTAAAAAGTTTTGGAAATTTATAATGATAGGTAACTAATTTGGTTTAAAAATGTCAGTCAAATATTATCACATAACTTGGTTACATATCATGAATTAGAAACCAAATTTCTTCAAAGAAACTTTTTAATCTATTGAGAAGGAAGGTTATAATTAAATTAATTATAAATCTGGTAGTTGTCTTACTGATACCGGAAAAAAAATTTCTACATTCTTATACGCTACTCCTAAAGACTGTTCTAGAATATATCTCAAATACACCACAGGAAGAAACCCTTTTGAATACCTCAGCGTTACAAACATTGCATGTTCAGCTTTTTCAGATTTATGTGATATTTTCATTCTAATGATACAAGTAATGTTTGCTTCACTGCAAGACTTCTAAGACTGTGGCAATATCAATTATAAATGATGCATTGATTTTTCTTTAGAGAGAGTTATCATCTATCTCTGAAATAAATCTCATTATTAGATGATTTGACGGCTTCTATTGTCTAATTTCTTTTCTGGTTCTATATATGTTCATATGCTTCTTAATACCTTCACCCAAAACATTTTGGTGAAAATTCTAAGCAGAAAAAATTATGATAATTTCAAGGGAAATTATTATGATAATTACAGTTTTCAAAATGTTTATTAAAACATTTTTGAGGGTACCTGGGTGGTTAAGATGGTTAAGTGTCTGCCTTTGGCTTAGGTCATGATCTCCAGGTCCTGGGATGGAGCCTCAGGGTGTGTGTGTGGGGTGGGGTAGGGGGGAGTTCCAGCTCAGCAGGGAGTCTGCTTCTCTCTTTCCCTCTGCCTCTTCCCCTGCTTGTCTTCTCTCTGCCTCTCTGTTTCTCTTTCTTGCAAATGAATAAATAAAATCTTTTAAAAACCCATTTTTGAGTTTTTATATTAAATAAAATCATGATAAATAATCATATCATTTAAATAGGCTGTTTACAAGTTTTTTAACTTAGCAATGTCAAAAGGCACTCCCACAGAGACGAAGCTAGAGAACAGTAATTAAATCACGTTTTCTAGACCAAACTCCTATTACCACCATGAAAAGCATATTAGCAAGTGTTTTATAATATAGGAAAAAGTCTTCCTTCTTTTAGTCTTACCTTCTGAAACACAAACAGCCCACAATATAAGCCAAATGATCTCCCCTGGAAATCTCATTCTGAGGATATTTTAGGGGTACATTTAGTAGCTGACACTGTTCACATTAGGTCAAGTTCTCTTCCTTTTAGAAATGTGATTAATGCCGGAAAGCACTTGCTCAAAAGGAAATTGAAACACAGCTGGGGAATTAAAGGGAGTACCAGATGCTCCGCCCCTCAGAAATTTTGCAAGGTAGAAGAGAAAAATTAACCCCAAACCCCAGCAGTGTCAGAGTTTGAATCTGATTCCCCCTGCATTCCCACTGAATGTTAATGCTGTGACTGCTTTTCATTTGTTTCATTAACCCAGGCATGTTCTCTGCTGGAACATGTTCAAGTTCTTGGAATGTGCAAAGCAGTAACTGCTGATATTCTTTGGATTTCATAAACCCTCAAAAGATAAAAGAATAGAATCTCTTTTTGGGGGGATGGGTGAGCCTGGTGGTGGGTATTAAGGAGGGCACCTATCGCATGCAGCACAGGTGTGGTGCATAAACAATGAATCTTGAACACTGAAAAAATAAAATAATATTGAAAAAAAATCATTTACAGAACTTGGAGTGAGTCAGTGCTTTCACAAACAAGACCCAGATCAATGTGAGCAAACTTTGCCAAGAACGTAGTGTTGGCCTGCTTTTCCCACAATCTAAGAAATTATTCCTTTTAGGGCTTCTTAAACATGTGTGTGAAGCAACAGGATCCCTCTCCTCGGTCATAATTGCATTTAATAATTCAAAAATCAAGAAATTTGCACACTGAGTTTTTAAACCTTTTATTGAAACATAATATGCGTAAAGAGCATATAAACAAGTGGGTTGACGAATATTGAGACAGTGGAGGCAGAGACGGCTCTGTATGAACCCAGCACCAAGCTCAGGACACTGACGAGCACGAGCTCTCCAGGAAGCCCCAGCTGTCCCTTTCGGTGAGTCCCTCTCAAACTCTCCCTCACCACACACAGGGGGACCATGGTCCTGATCTCTAAGATCATGGAATCCATTGGTCAATTTTGTATTTTACATAAATTGAAAGATATTTATTTTTTTAGTGTGTAGAGCCTTTCATGAAAAATACGTTTGTTATTCAACCGCACTGCTGGGTTTAATTACAGATTACTACTTCTTATTGCTGCGTAATATTCAATTCTGTGAATGTACCACATTTCATTTGTGTGTCTGTTCGTGGCATCTGAGTAGATTCTAGTTTAGAACCGATAGAAATAGGGCTGCTGTTGTGAGGGTTTTGACAAAGACATGTCCTCGTTTCTGATGAGTGCACACCTAGCGATGGAACGGTAGGGCAGAACGATGAACATGTCTAGGTGTAACAGGTAGCATCAGAGAATTTTCTGAAAGGATTATGCAAATTGCTGTTCCCATCAGCAGTGAATGAACTGTTCCAAATCCTCAATGCACTTCATGTTTTCAATCTGTGTACTTTTAGCCATTCTGGTGAACACAGAGCTGTAATTCTCTGGGGCTTTAGTATGCATTTTCCAGAGGACAAATGAAATTGAGGGACTTTCATATGGTGATTGGTCATCTAGATATCCTCTTTGGTGAACTATCCATTCAAGTCTTCTGTGTACATATACATATATTTTCTATTGAGTTATCTGTCTTCTACTTATATCTTTGTAGGAATTCTTTTTATATTCCTAGACATTCTTGGACATATTTATTATGACTTTCTTCTTCAGTCAGTGGGTTGTCATTTTGCTCAGTGTTTTTTAATGAGCAGAATTTCTGCATTTTAAATTGAATAATTAAATATTTTGTTTATATAATTATGCTTGACTCTTATTTTTTCAAACATATTCTTGAATAGTCCAACTGACAAAGGTAGCCTGCTTTTTTTTATACATTTAAAAAAAATATTTTATTTATTTATTTGACATACAGAGATCACAAGTAGGCAGAGAGGCAGACAGAGAGGCAGGCAGAGAGAGAGGAAGACGCAGACTCCCTGCTGAGCAGAGAGCCTGATGCGGGGCTCGATCCCAGGACCTTGGGATCATGACCCAAGCTGAAGGCAGAGGCTTTAACCCACTGAGCCACTCAGGCGCCCCGGTAGCCTGCTTTTGAAGCTGGAAGTTTTTCAGAGGGTTCAAATCCCAAAATCATGCTGAATTCACTGCCATGTTTAAGCAGAAAAGAATTTTGGGTCAATAAGGCCCCTTGCATGTTCATTGTTCTAGCTACAGGAGAACATTTCCTTGTAAACGTCACAGGATATAAAAATTGCAATAAAAAAATGTTTGGAGCTTAAGAAGAAAAGACTTTTTAAAATTTTAAAATAGAACAAATTTTCATTTTTTTTCCCTACTGGGTTAGCACATTTTGTGTCCTACTTAAGGATTCTTTGCTTACTCCTAGGGTACAATGATGCTTTTCTCTAAAAGCATTGTTTTCTCTCTCACATTTAAGACTGCATTTGACTTCTGTGTATGGTATAATGAAGGGTGACAGATACTTTTTTAAAATATGGTGATCCAACTCTGTTGGCTCTGTTTGCTGAAAATATCTCTTTTTTATGACACTGCTTTACTCTGACTTTCATCATAAATCAGACAACTGGATATGTGTGAGTCCATTTCCTTATCTCTTCTTTAGGCAATATCTATAAGTCCCACTCTAATTTTTAAAATAAAAAATAAAAAAATAAGAAAATAAAATTTCTGAGGAAGTGTCAGTTTCTGGGAACTTGGAGATTTCCTAGTTACCTTTTAAGTTGATTTTTTATAAAGACAAATACCATATGATTTCACTTATATGAGGAATTTAAGAAATATAAGAGATGAACATAGGGGGAGAAAAGAGAGAGGAAAACCATACAACAGACTTGTAACTACAGAGAATAAACTCAGGGTGGCTAGAGGTTGTGGGCAGGTGGATGGTTTAAATGAGTGATGAGTACGAAGGAGGGCACCTGTGATTAGCACTGGGTTTATTATGTAAGTGTTCTTGCTTAATTTCATTGTGATCTGAAGATGTACTCTCAATTATTCTATTCTTTCAAAATTTGACTAGATTAATATCCAAAATATATACAAACAGATCAAACTCAACATCCCAAAAATGAATAATTCAATTAAAAAACATGCAGAAGGCATGAATAGATATTTTTCCAAGGAAGACATGTTGATGGCCAACAGACAAATGAAAAGATGGTCAACATCACTTATCATCAGAGAAATACACATCGAAACCACAATGAGATGTCACCTCACACCTGTCAGAATGGCTAAAGTCAACAACACAAGAAACAACTGGTGCTGACAAGGATGCAGAGAAAGGGGAACTCTCTTGCCCTGTCTGTGGGAATGCAAAGTAGTACAGCCACTCTGGAAAACAGTATGGAGGTTCCTCAAGATGTTAAAAATAGAGCTACCCTACCACCCAGCAATTGTACTACTGGCCCAAAGATATAGATGAAGTGAAAAGAAGGGGTACCTGCACCCCAATATTCATAGCAGCAATGTCCACAATGGCCAAACTGTGAAAGGAGCTGAGATGTTCTTCAACAGATGAATGGATACGGAAGAAATGGTTCAGACATAAAATGGAATAGTACTCTGCCATCAGAAAAGGTGACTACCTACCATTCCCATCAACATGGATTGAACTGGAGAGTATTATGCTAAGTGAAATAAGTCAATCAGAGAAAGACAATTGTCATATGGTTTTACTCATATATGGAACATAAGGAATAGTGCAGATTATAGGACAAGGGAGGGAAAAATGAATGGAAAGAAATCAGAGAGGGAGACACACCTAGAGAGATTCTTGACTCTGGGAAACAAAGTGATGTTTGCAGAAGGGAGGGATGAGACACCTGGGTGATAGGCATTAAGAAAGGCATGTGATCTATTGAGCACTGGGTTAATATGCAACTAATGAGTCATTGAACACTACATCAAAAAATATTGATGCACTATATGGTGACTAATTGAACATAATTAAGAAAAAGATCTGTGAGCAAGTCTCTTGTTTGGCTCTGCAGTGACACTGTTTCAACTTTCCAAGCTCTACTGATCTAATGATAATTGCTGGTTAATGATTAATTTTTATGTGTCAGGTGCTGTATTAAATGTATTATCTGCTTTCATTCCCTTATAAACCTTGTAGGATAGTTCCATCATTTCCTTTTTCCACATAGGGGAAGTTGAATTTCAGAGGGAATTAAGTAGATTCCTCGAGTAGACTAGAAGCCAGGCTGTCTGGTATCATATTTGAAGATTTAACACTAGGGTAACCATTTTTCTGACTCCAAGTATATACACAGTAGTGCCCTCTTAGCCATAGTTTCAGTTACCCATGGTCACCCCCGGTCTGGAAGCAGGTGATCCTCCTTCTGACATGTCATCAGAAGGTCAGTAGTAGCCTAATGTTAAATCACAATGCCTGCACTTTCACAACATTTCATCTCACCATCTCACATCATCATAGGAGAATGGTGAGTACAGTGCTAGAAGATGTTTTGAGAGAGAGAGAGAGACCACATTCACATAATTTTTATCACCGTATAGTGTAATAATTATTCTATTTCATGATTTGTTATTGTTGTTAATCTCTTATTATACCTAATTTGTAAACTAAACTTTATCCTAGTGATATATGTATGTATGTATGTGTAGGAAAAAACATCAAATATATATAGGGTCCAATACTGTTGGGGAACTAACTGCAAGCTGACACAGTCCTTCAGTCAAGGGAATCTTGCCAAGGGCTAGCTCCCGCAATCCCTGCAGTTAACTCACTACTTGATTTGGCTCACAGGATCAGTCTGGGTTATGCTGACACAGTCCTTGAGCTCTTCTGTAAATATGCTTGAGAAAACTCTCTTGTTTTGAAGCAAGGCAATCATGTGGGACTTGTGGTCCTCCAACCTCAAGCTCTTTGATAAACATTCTTATTATTGAATTATAAAATAATGTCTCTTATGCATGTTGGGGCTTCACTGGGTCATCTGCCCATGGAGACCTCCCGATCCCAGCTTTCTGTCTTTTGTTTTTCTTAATTCCCCACCGTTCTCTCTCAGTCTTCCCTGGGACTGAGGGAAGACTCATGGTCTTGGTCCAATACTATCTGCACTGGGAATCTTGGAATGTATCCACTACAGATAAGTGGGGGCTACCCTATTCCCAAATTCTGTTACCAGTTTTTGCTCTGGGCTGAGGAAACTCTTACAATTAATCTTTTTCTTTTCTTTTTCTTTTCTCTAATGAAGACTTATAGGAACACAATGTACGATTTTGTGTAATGATACTAAGATGTATTTGGTAGAATATAGTTTCTTTTTGTCATTTATCTTTCTAGAAATATCCATTAAATTATGTACTGCAAGAGGGAAGTGAATATTTCTTGGGAAAGTAAGTCTTGCCTATGATGTGTAGTTAGTTGAAAGTAAATGGTTAATAGCCCAGTTAATATAGCCAGTTAACTCAGCTTATATGTCATCATTTAAATGAAATTCAAACATAAAATGATACCTGAGAACTTCTGTTTGGTTCAGTTTTGACATGAATTTAAAAATCAAAGGGAATAAAACGTATGTAAATATTAGGCTGCGTACATGACCGAGTTTTAGTAAATTAGATATAAGATTCTATTTATATCCTAAAATTGTGGTTGCTGCCAGTTCCACTGTTTAAGTTTATATTCTGTTAAGAAATTCTGTTAATTAGTAAATAAACATCATGCTATAATATTTCTAATGTCACTAGCAAATCAACAAAAATACAGTTGATTATAAAACCGAGATTTTTTTCTTTAAGGTGTTCTGGGAGAATAAAATTCCATTCACAAAGTGTTTCTCAAAAGATAATTTATAGTAATCATTTCCAAAATTTAATTTGTAGAAATACCATAATTTAAAAACCAACCCATAGCACAGTTTCAATAAACAAAAAGATGGCGCATACTTTCAATTCCTTGGGCTCCTCCTTAATGGTATTCCAGCTTTTATTTTTCTCTGTAACAAAATGATTAGAAATAAATTGAAATGATCAGAAATAAATCTGAAGGCCAAGGTTCAAAGATCCCCTTAGATTGTATATAAAAATCAATTTTTAATTATTCACAGATTAAAATTGTCATTTCCAGAAGGATGTAACCCTGGGGACTTATATATGAAAAATAGTTGAAGTGTTGAAAAAAATAGTCAACCATCCTTGTCTCATTTGTTATCTTTAGTCCTGTTATCTTCAGTTGTGGTGTAAACTGAGGCTTACTGCAATGTTCTGTTTCATGTTCCATGAGGGTAAGACTGACTGTTCTGATACTGACATCTTGAAATGGTTACAGCATTTAATTTTAAAATAGCATTAAAAGTGGGGGGAAACTGGCTATACCCAGACAATCTTATGATACGATTTGCTGGAGGGTAGGTGGGCAGGGCGGTGGGTTAATTGGGTAATGGGCATTAAGGAAAGACACTTGCTGTGATGAGCACTTCGTGTTTTAAGTAAGTGATGAATCACTAAGTTTTATTCCTGAAACCAATACTACAGTATTAGTTAGCTAACTTGAATTTAAATAAAAACATTGAAAAAAAAGGTTATGTAAACAATAACTTTCTTTTGTTCCTAGAAACAATGGTCAAAGTTAGTTGAGGTCTATCCTTAATGAAAAAAATGGCTGCTGCTAGTTTAGATATAATCTCTCTACCAGCAGTAACCATCTGATGGCAAACACAGTACAGGATTTGGGGTTAGTGGAGCCCAATAGAAGTATTCTTTTATTCCTTATATTATTTTAAGATTGATCTACACATTGACCTTAGTAACAAGAAATGAAACGGTATCCTGATCTTTGCTCATAGAACTGGCTGCAAAGAAAAGCAGAATCAGATTACACAGCAGGGAAAGAAATGAAAGAAAGAGAGAAAAACGAGATATGTCTTACTTCATTATGAACTTAACTGTGAAAATCGATTACGTATTATTGACTAAAATAAATTTAGGATGGAAATTTTTAAATCCTAATTTCCAACCCCCCAATAACACATTAAAACATGTTGTTAAGGATTTTGCTGACCTTGCAAAATTGTTTAATATACAAATTTTATTTTATTTTATTTTATTTATTTATTTTTTAAGATTTTATTTATTTATTTGACAGAGAGAGATCACAAGTAGGCAGAGAGGCAGGCAGAGAGAGCGAGAGGGAAGCAGGCTCCCTTCAGAGCAGAGAGCCGGACGTGGGACTCGATCCCAGGACCCTGAGATCATGACCTGAGCCGAAGGCAGCGGCTTAAACCACTGAGCCACCCAGGCGCCCCTAATATACAAATTTTAAATAATTATTCTAAGTGAAAAATATAATTCAATTTTGTTTTGATGACTTCAAAAATTCTGAAGTGATGGTTTTTGATTATGAAATTAATTTCTTCACCATTCACATACATCAGCTACTCATAATTTTGGTTTATGTCTCTCATCTGAAACAGTTCTCTTGGAGTGCTTCCAGTGAGCTTCCTAACCATTTATTTGTTCCTTTTCAGTGTATTGTTTTTTAGGGCTACTACAACAGATGACCACAAACTGGGGATTTAGAACAGAAATTTGTTTCCTCGCAGTTCTAGAGGTCAGAAGTCTGAAGTAAAGATGTTGGCAGGGCCTCACTATTTCCAGAGATACTAGAGAGTAGGTTTCTATCCTCTTCCTAGCTTCTGATGGTTGTTGTCATCCTTGTAGTTCCTTGTTTTGCAGGGGCATCACTCCAATATCTGCCTCCACTGTCATGTGACCTTCCTCCTCATGTGCTGTCTCCATGTTTCTGTGTCGAAAGCTCCCTTTTTCTTTTATAAGAACACCAATCACTGATTATGGATCCTAATCTAGTATGACCTAATCTTACCGCGATTATATGTGCAAAGATCCTATTTCCAAATAAAGTCACATTCAAAGTTATGGGAGGTAGGACTTGAACATACTATTTTGGGGGACATTATTCAACCAACAATACTCAATCTTATTAAAATTCCCCATAACCTCTTTGATGCCTTTGACAGTATTGATTTTTTTCTTTGAAACTCCCTCTTCTTGTCTTTCATGATACTGAATTTTTCTTGTTCTTAATCTTTAACTTTGTTCAGTTATGTCTTCTTGATTGTTTCATTTTCTGGTTGGTGTTTCCATGTGGCATTCCTATATCGTTGTCTGTAGTTCTTTCTTTTCCATAGTCTCAATCTCCATGCATTAATAAGGACATACTGGTGACCACATGTACTTATGTTAGTTGGATGATAACCATGAACAGAAAAATAATCATAGTCCTACTTGGGATTTATGGTAAAACAGAGGGACAGAGGTAAACATACCAATAAGTGTAACACTGTGTAGAAAAGGAACATAAATCATGTAATAGGAAGGCTTCAAAATAGAGAAGATACTTGAACTGAATTTTGAAAAAAATGAGTGCTCAACAGGCTAATTTTCATGAACTTCTACTCCATTTTCTTTTCTTGGTGGAAAGATTTTAATTAGGAA
Organism: Meles meles; assembly: GCF_922984935.1. NCBI lineage: Eukaryota > Metazoa > Chordata > Mammalia > Carnivora > Mustelidae > Meles > Meles meles. The sequence continues at coordinate 24,493,375 of NC_060082.1, read as the reverse complement.
GTACATTTTTAAAATCTATATAAGAATATCCAAATTGTCATTTCTCCTTGTGCTAAGACTCAATAGACTTTCTTTAGAATAATTTCCAATTTAAAGAAATGTTGCAAATATAGTGCATAGAATCCCTGGATAACTGTATTCAGCTTCCCCTGTGGTTAATGTTTTGCATTACTATGGTACATTTGTCATGACTAATGAAACAAGAATGATACACTGTAATTAACTAAGCTCCATGCTTTACTCCAATTTTCTTAGTGTTTTATCTAACATCCTTTTTCTTCACCAAAATCCCACCCAGAGTATCACATCACATTACATTTAGTCATTATGTCTTTGTTTCCTTGACAATTTGTTCAGCTATTTTGAAGTTGGAGTTTGTCTGAAGTTTTTCTTCCTTTTATTGAGGTTATCCATTTTTGGAGGAGGATCACAGAACGGAAGTGTCTTTCTCATTACTTCATATCAAGGTTGCATATTATCAACATGACATCATTGATGATGTTAACCTGAATTACCTAGATGAAGTGGTGTTTATTGGGAATTAAGAATTAAGCTCCACCACTTTATGGGGAGTATTTACATAAATCACTTAGAATTCTTCAGTATGGAAATTCATTTCTTTACTTACCATTTATTTACTCAGTCATTTATGAGCATCTGTATGGATTTCTAGATGTTTGGTTTATACTTCAAGTGATAACCTTATATGCCAAGCTAAAAACAAGAAACCAGTTCAAGAAGCAAAGCTTTTACCTGGGAGCAAAGAATTGCAATTTGGGATACATCGATTTAGGTAGAAACTCAGTGTACTGATTACAGAAGGTGGACTTGGGAATTTTATGGAAAAAAAGAAGAAGATTAGACAAGTTGTTTTGAAAAGAGTTCATTGGTGCTGAGAAGCAGGGCTATATTTGTACTTCCTGTACTATATTTGTACTTCCTTGATTGGTCAGGCAAAGTGATCACTAAGCACAAGGCACAAGTTCAATTTTATCAATCTTCTCAAACAGGCTATTTGATTTCCTGCTGACTTCCTGGATCGCTGGTGTTTTAGTCCAATTCAAAGGTTCAGAAAATTGGACATGCAAGGCATTTCCAATGGCTGCTCTGGCTCCATTTTAAATGGCTATACTTATGTTTTATATTCATGAATACTATATTATTTATTTTGTTTCTTAAATTGGTCCAACTTTGGCCATTTTGAGCTCTTTCAGGTGACTCCTGTGTACTCTTGGCATATCCCTATGATTTTGATTTTTGTAGCACTTCCTTACTTTCTAACCCTACAAGATGACTTAGGATCGTCTAGTACATTTCTTGCCACAGACCTAGAACCAGCCATTTCTCCAGGAGCCTGGGTCCTTTTATTGAGGACAGTATTGGAAACCAAGATCCAGATGCTGACGTGCTTGTTGTTACTGAAGTTCTTGTTTGTAGGCTCTCTCAGCCAGCAGAGGTAAGAAATATATGCATATACACTAATCTGTGTATATACCCTTATTTCCATATCTCTCTGTATCTACAAGTTCAGACCAATGGCTCTGACTCTAACACAATACTAGAGAGTTCATTCTACTCTCCCTCCTTGCTTATCTGTAAGCTCCCTTTCTAACACTAAGGAGCTTGACTCCTACCTACCATTTGACACTGATTTCCTTTTGTTTAATTCCAATATACATGTATAGTATTTTCAGATTCATCTATCCACACATCTATAGTTGGAGAAATAATTTCACCAACTATAGTACTCCTTATGCACAGCTCCTTTGCCTTTTTTCTTACAGTCCCAATAATTTCTGAAGTTATTTAGGTCAGAACCATTTTCCCCTCCCTCTTCAGTGACATTATATCATGCATTTATAATACAGTTTATTTGTTTTGTTACATTTTGTGTTCCATCCTGAGATCCTTCAACCTCCTAATTGTTTTTTAAAACTTTGAGTATATGAATTTCTACTTTTTGTGCTGTAAAGTTTTTTGAGTTTTGACAAATGTGTAATGTCATGTATCCACCACCCTAGTACCATACAAAAGTTTTACTGCCCCAGAAAAACTCTCCTGTACTTCACCTAATCAAATTGTGAATTTCCCGCTCATTAACTTTTATAACCTGACTCCCTTATTCTCCTGTAAATTTCTTACTGCCTTGGCTAATGCCCTGAATTACCAGTCTTCTGGACTGTTACCATAGAGGCTGGAAGAAGAGGGGAATATAACGGAAAAATTCACTTCGTTAAGGAATCGTAGGTCTGCAAAATTACTTTTTTTCAAGTTCTATTTCTTAATGCCTCAATGGACTTTTTCAATGAAATAAGTCTGTCTAGATCTTCACACACGTATAATAAACTTGCTATTATATCTGCATTATATACACATCATTTATTTATCTTAAATAATTTTGTTTGTCACAACATTAATATAGTAGTGTCTAAAGTGTCATATCCTGACATCACAAAAATTCTTTCAATGTTTCGTCATTAAAGAGCAAATTTTCATCTATTCCTATTTAATCAGTTTCTTAAATAAGAGAAATGACTGTAAATTATGCCAAATATCATTTTATAATGTATGACAATATCAGGTGAGCTTTTTCTTTTGGTTTATTACTATAGTAAAGAGACTCCGCAGACTGAGGCATCAATAACTGGTTAACCCTAATAGGCATTTAGAACCTAACTTATGTAAAACAAGACTCTTAATTCATCATCCACCAAAAAGCCTACTTTCTCCTTAGTCTTCCCATCTTAATGAATGTTAATCAGTTGCTCAAGGCCAAAATCAAGGGGCCATCTTCATTTTCTCATTTTCTTTTTATACAACAGCTGATGCATCCTAAGACATATTTATCCTATCCCCAAAATATATTCCCAATCCAGCCCCTTTCACCCCTTATGCTTCTTCATTTTCCTCCATAGCACATATGTTTACATACATAAGTCTCCATTATATTTATTGGTATATTCATTGGCCTGTTTGGGTGCTTTTTCTCTGTAATGCCTATTCATTAGTTTGCCCAGTTAAAAAAATAAGTTGTATGTCTCTTCTATTATTGACACTTCCATTATTGACACTTCTATTATTGACACTTGTCTCTTGAGTATTGACTTTTCAGAGGTGAGCAGCAGAGCTCGAATTTTAGTAACAATGTTGCACAGGACCAGTGGTCCATTTGTTTTTATTGCTGAGTAGCATTCAGGTGTATAGATATATCACAGTGTGTTTTTCACTTACCAGTTGACAAACATTTAGGTTATTTTCAGCTTCTGGAGATTATTCATAAAGCTCTTATAATCAGTTGTATACAGGTTTTTGTATGGACATAAAAATCTCTTTTTCTTGGGTAAATACCTGGGGGTGGAATTGCTGGTTCCTATCATAAGAGTTTAATTATGTTTATAAGAATCTGCTAAATTGTTTTCCAAAATGGCTGTACAGTTGTGAAAGTACCAGTTGCTCTATGTCCTTATCAGTTTTGATATTATCAATCAGGTGTAAGTTCAAGTTTTAAACAGGTTTGTCAATTTAAATTAAACCTCACTGAAAAAATAACATTTGAGCAAGGCTTGAAGGTGGGATAAAAATTCATGCATACGTCTGTGCAAAAAAAACCAGGATGTACCCTTAAGCAGGAATGTGTAGGAAAACAGCAGTAAGATTATTTATTTATTTATTTATTTATTTATTTATTCATTCATTCATTTTTAGGAGAAAGAAAGAGAGAGTGCATGAGGAGGGGTAGGTGCAGAGGGAGAAGCAGACTCCCTGCTGAGTAGGCAGCCTGACAGGGGACTCAAACCCAGGACTCTAGATCATGACCTGAGTCCAAGGCAGATGCTTAACCAACTATCCACCCCGATAGTTGAGATATGGTAGGATTCTTGATACAATTTTACGGTAAGCATAACTCAAATTCCTAGTCAAGGAGATATAGTGGGTAATTGGAAAATAGGAGTCAAAAATGCTCTATGGGCTTTTGGCCTAAGCCACTGAAAAGTTGGATTTATCAAAAAAAAATATAACTTTTAATTTAGCAACACTAGAATCACTGCTGTCCTTGACCAAAACAATTTTTGGAGGTACAGAAAGAGTAAAACCTTCTTTGAATGGGGTTAAAACAGTGAAGCAATTGAATATTGAATATTGTCCATGATTTTTGCTATAAATCGGACATAACTAAGTAAAACCTGAGGTAGGGAGACATGAAAATAACATTTACTTTTGTTCCTTCTTTTCATAAGATTGAAGAGATAAAATACAAGCTGGTAGGGAGGACCCAGTATATCATAAAACATAGTCAAACAAAAGTGATGTTCTTAATGGAAAGACCAGATGGAATTGACTCCACAAGGAGAAGGACTGGCTCTGGGTTGGTGCAGAGGCAGTTTATAATCAAAGGAGAGGAGGAAGAGAGCAGGAAATAAGGGTGCTAATGGCTGCATAAGGTAGATGCAATGGTGGGAATGTGGATATTTTTGTTTGTTGCTTCAGTTTTTTCAAAGAAATAGAAGCATGGACCCTAGCTCAGATTAAAGATAAGGCAGAAGGAATTGGATATTTGAAAGAGAAAGTGGAACTTTGAAATAGTTGTCTAAAAATATGGAAAAACACATGTACTCTGGAAATGTATGATTTCAGTGCAGCATTAAGGACTCAGTTGAAGTTTGTGGCTGTGAATTCAAGTCAGACCAGTCACCACCATTGACTCTGTGTGTGTGTGTGTGTGTGTGTGTGTGTGTGTGTTTCAGCTTCATGGGGGTGAAATCCCAGTTGATTATCTTCCTTAAGGATAAGGGGACCAGCACTATTTATAGAAAGGCAGCTTCTTGTAACATACGTGGGGTCTACAATCATGGATAGTTCTCTCGTTAAGCAGTGAATTCTGTTCTAGTGGCCAATTTACTCATTCATTCCCGTGTGAATAAATAATAAAAGAGTAAAAATAAAATAAATAATAAAACCACACTGCTTTAGTCATTATATCCTGGTAGGATAAGTCCCCTCAGTGAAGTCCTGGGAATGTATTCTTTCATAGGTCTTACAGATTTAGCTTGTCAAGGTTCATTTTTGATGAGAAACTAGTCTGGCTGGTCCTAAAGGTTCATCTGCTTCCCCACTGAGATCACAAAGCAGAGAGATGACTCAGCTGGACCAAGACATCTGTGGAGAATCAAAGCTTTTGACTTCTTTATATTTTCATGCTATTCTAGGGTTTTTGAGGTGCAGACTATGGTCCTCCAGGTACACACTGTTAGTGTTTCTCCTGGGTTCTGAGATTCCTTGACACATTTATTTAGAGAAAGATGTTCTCTAGTCCCTCTTAGGCTAACCTACAGATATGGAGCATGCAGTGGGAGTCGGGCTTGTTCTTCCTCGAGGAATCTCAACTGAGCAGTCCTCTCTGTTTTGGAGTCTATACTTGACTTACGTTGTGAGGCAACAAAAACTCAGGAGACTGCTTGTGATCCACTACTTCTCTGCTTGCAAATCGACTCCCAGCCCCCAAATCCCATCTATATACATACAGTAAGGCACTAATGGTATTTGTCTGTGACTCCCTTGTTTGATGTTTGCCTCTTTTTTTTTTTCATTTTATTTATTTTTTCAGCGTAACAGTATTCATTGTTTTTGCACAACACCCAGTGCTCCATGCAAAACATGCCCTCCCCATTACCCACCACCTGTTCCCCCAACCTCCCACCCCTGACCCTTCAAAACGCTCAGCTTGTTTTCCAGAGTCCATAGTCTCTTATGGTTCGCCTCCCCTTCCAAATTTTTCTTTTTTAATAAACATATAATATATTTTTATCCCCAGGGGTACAGGTCTGTGAATCGCCAGGTTTACACACTTCACAGCACTCACGATAGCACATACCCTCCCCAATGTCCATAGCCCCCTCCCCCTCTCCCAATCCCACCTCCCCCCAGCAACCCCCAGTTTGTTTTGTGAGATTAAGAGTCATTTATGGTTTGTCTCCCTCCCAATCCCATCTTGTTTCATTTATTCTTCTCCTATCCCCCTAACCCCCCATGTTGATTCTCCATGTCCTCATATCAGGGAGATCATATGATAGTTGTCTTTCTCTGATTGACTTATTTTACTAAGCATCATACGCTCTAGTTCCATCCACGTCGTCGCAAATGGCAAGATTTCATTTCTTTTGATGGCTGCATAGTATTCCATTGTGTATATATACCACCTCTTCTTTATCCATTCATCTGTTGATGGACATCTAGGTTCTTTCCATAGTTTGGCTATTGTAGACATTGCTGCTATAAACATTCGGGTACACATGCCCCTTCGGATCACTATGTTTGTATCTTTAGGGTAAATACCCAGTAGAGCAATTGCTGGGTCATAGGGTAGTTCTATTTTCAACATTTTGAGGAACCTCCATGCTGTTTTCCAGAGTGGTTGCACCAGCTTGCATTCCCACCAACAGTGGAGGAGGGTTCCCCTTTCTCCACATCCTCGCCAGCATCTGTCATTTCCTGACTTGTTAATTTTAGCCATTCTGACTGGTGTGAGGTGATATCTCATTGTGGTTTTGATTTGTATTTCCCTGATGCCGAGTGATGTGGAGCACTTTTTCATGTGTCTGTTGGCCATCTGCATGTCTTCTTTGCAGAAATGTCTGTTCATGTCCTCTGCCCATTTCTTGATTGGATTGTTTGTTCTTTGGGTGTTGAGTTTGCTAAGGTCCTTATAGATTTTGGATACTAGCCCTTTATCTGATATGTTGTTTGCAAATATCTTCTCCCATTCTGTCAGTTGTCTTTGGTTTTGTTAACTGTTTCCTTTGCTGTGCAAAAGCTTTTGATCTTGATGAAATCCCAATAGTTCATTTTTGCCCTTGCTTCCCTTGCCTTTGCCGTTGTTCCTAGGAAGATGTTGCTACAGCTGAGATCGAAGAGGTTGCTGCCTGCATTCTCCTCAAGGATTTTGATGGATTCCTTTCTCACATTGAGGTCCTTCATCCATTTGGAGTCTATTTTCATGTGTGGTGTAAGGAAGTGGTCCAATTTCATTTTTCTGCATGTGGCTGTCCAATTTTCCCAGCACCAGTTATTGAAGAGGCTGTCTTTTTTCCATTGGACATTCTTTCCTGCTTTGTCGAAGATTAGTTGACCATAGAGTTGAGGGTCCATTTCTGGGCTCTCTATTCTGTTCCACTGATCTATGTGTCTCTTTTTGTGCCAGTACCATGCTGTCTTGATGATGACAGCTTTGTAATAGAGCTTGAAGTCCGGAATTGTGATGCCACCAACTTTGGCTTTCTTTTTCAATATTCCTTTGGCTATTCGAGGTCTTTTCTGGTTCCATATAAATTTTAGGATTATTTGTTCCATTTCTTTGAAAAAAATGGATGGTATTTTGATAGGGATTGCATTAAATGTGTAGATTGCTTTAGGTAGCATGGACATTTTCACAATATTTATTCTTCCAATCCAGGAGCATGGAACATTTTCCCATTTCTTTGTGTCTTCCTCAATTTCTTTCATGAGTACTTTATAATTTTCTGTGTATAGATTCTTAGCCTCTTTGGTTATGTTTATTCCTAGGTATCGTATAGTTTTGGGTACAATTGTAAATGGGATTGACTCGTTAATTTCTCTTTCTTCTGTCTTGTTGTTGGTGTACAGAAATGCAACTGATTTCTGTGCATTGATTTTATATCCTGACACTTTACTGAATTCCTGAACAAGTTCTAGCAGTTTTGGAGTGGAGTCTTTTGGGTTTTCCACATATAGTATCATATCATCTATGAAGAGTAATAGTTTGACTTCTTCTTTACCAATTTGGATGCCTTTAATTTCTTTTTGTTGTCTGATTGCTGAGGCTAGGACTTCTAGTACTATGTTGAATAGCAGTGGTGATAATGGACATCCCTGCTGTGTTCCTGACCTTAGCGGAATAGCTTTCAGTTTTTCTCCATTGAGAATGATATTTGCAGTGGGTTTTTCATAGATGGCTTTGATAATATTGAGGTATGTGCCCTCTATCCCTACACTTTGAAGAGTTTTGATCAGGAAGGGATGCTGTACTTTGTCAAATGCTTTTTCAGCATCTATTGAGAGTATCATATGGTTCTTGTTCTTTCTTTTATTAATGTGTTCTATCACATTGATTGATTTGCGGATGTTGAACCAACCCTGCAGCCCTGAATAAATCCCACTTGATCGTGGTGAATAAGCCTTTTAATGTACTGTTGAATCCTATTGGCTAGTATTTTGGCGAGAATTTTTGCGTCTGTGTTCATCAAGGATATTGGTCTGTAGTTCTCTTTTTTGGTGTGCTCCTTGTCTGGTTTTGGGATCAAGGTGATGCTGGCCTCATAAAATGAGTTTGGAAGTTTTGCTTCCATTTCTATTTTTTGGAACAGTTTCAGGAGAATAGGAATGAGTTCTTCTTTAAATGTTTGGTAGAATTCCCCTGGGAAGCTGTCTGGCCCTGGGCTTTTGTTTGTTTGGAGATTTTTGATGACTGTTTCAATCTCCTTACTGATTACGGGCCTGTTCAGGTTTTCTATTTCTTCCTGGTTCAGTTGTGGTAGTTTATATGTCTCTAGGAATGCATCCATTTCTTCCAGATTGTCCAATTTGTTGGCGTAGAGTTGCTCATAGTATGTTCTTATAATTGTCTGTATTTCTTTGGTGTTAGTTGTGATCTCTCCTCTTTCATTCATGATTTTATTTATTTGGGTCCTTTCTCTTTTCTTTTGGATGAGTCTGGCCAGGGGTTTATCAATCTTATTGATTCTTTCAAAGAACCAGCTCCTAGTTTCATTGATTTTTTCTCTTGTGTTTTTTTTTTTTTTTTTTTTTTGGTTTCTATTTCATTGATTTCTGCTCTGATCTTTATGATTTCTCTTCTCCTGCTGGGTTTAGGATTTCTTTCTTGTTCTTTCTCCAGCTCCTTTATGTGTAGGGTTAGGTTGTGTACTTGAGACCTTTCTTGTTTCTTGAGAAAGGCTTGTACCGCTATATATTTTCCTCTCAGGACTGCCTTTGCTGTGTCCTACAGATTTTGAACTGTTGTGTTTTCATTATCATTTGTTTCCATGAATTTTTTCAATTCTTCTTTAATTTCCTGGTTGACCCATTCATTCTTTAGAAGGATGCTGTTTAGTCTCCATGTATTTGGGTTCTTTCCAGCTTTCCTCTTGTGATTGAGTTCTAGCTTCAGAGCATTGTGGTCTGAAAATATGCAGGGAATGATCCTAATATTTTGATACCGGTTGAGGCCTGATTTGTGACCCAGGATATGATCTATTCTGGAGAAGGTTCCATGTGCACTAGAGAAGAATGTGTATTCTGTTGCTTTGGGATGAAATGTTCTGAATATATCTGTGATGTCCATCTGGTCCAGTGTGTCATTTAAGGCCTTTATTTCCTTGTTGATCTTTGGCTTGGATGATCTGTCCATTTCAGTGAGGGGAGTGTTCAAGTCCCCTACTATTATTGTATTATTATTGATGTGTTTCTTTGATTTTGTTATTAATTGGTTGATATAGTTGGCTGCTCCCACGTTAGGGGCATAGATATTTAAAATTGTTAGATCTTCTTGTTGGACAGACCCTTTGAGTAGGATATAGTGTCCTTCCTCATCTCTTATTATAGTCTTTGGCTTAAAATCTAATTGATCTGATAGAAGGATTGCCACCCCAGCTTTCTTCTGATGCCCATTAGCATGGTAAATTGTTTTCCACCCCCTCACTTTAAATCTGGAGGTGTCTTCGCGTCTAAAATGGGTTTTTTGTAGGCAACATACTGATGGGTTTTGTTTTTTTATCCATTCTGATACCCTGTGTCTTTTGATTGGGGCATTTAGCCCATTAACATTCAGGGTAACTATTGAGAGATATGAATTTAGTGCCATTATTAGCCTGTAAGGTGACTGTTCCTGTATATTGTCTCTGTACCTTTCTGATCTACTACTTTTAGGCTCTCTCTTTGCTTAGAGGACCCCTTTCAATATTTCCTGTAGAGCTGGTTTGGTGTTTGCAAATTCTTTCAGTTTTTGTTTGTCCTGGAAGCTTTTGATCTCTCCTTCTATTTTCAATGATAGCCTAGCTGGATAGAGTATTCTTGGCTGCATGTTTTTCTCGTTGAGTGCTCTGAATATATCATGTCAGCTCTTTCTGGCCTGCCAGGTCTCTGTGGATAAGTCTGCCGCCAATCTAATATTTTTACCATTGTATGTTACAGACTTCTTTTCTCGGGCTGCTTTCAGGATTTTCTCTTTGTCACTAAGACTTGTAAATTTTACTATTAGGTGACGGGGTGTGGACCTATTCTTGTTGACTTTGAGGGGGGTTCTCTGCATCTCCTGGATTTTGATGCTTGTTCCCTTTGCCATATTAGGGAAATTCTCTCCAATGATTCTCTCCAATAGACCTTCTGCTCCCCTCTCTGTTTCTTCTTCTTCTGGAATCCCAATTATTCTAATGTTGTTTCGTCTTATGGTGTCACTTATCTCTCGAATTCTCCCCTCATGGTCCAGTAGCTGTTTGTCCCTCTTTTGTTCGGCTTCTTTATTCTCTGTAATTTGGTCTTCTATATCACTAATTCTTTCTTCTGCCTCATTGATCCTAGCAGTGAGAGCCTCCATTTTTGATTGCACCTCATTAATAGCTTTTTGATTTCAACTTGGTTAGATTTTAGTTCTTTAATTTCTCCAGAAAGGGCTTTAATATCTCCAGAGAGGGTTTCTCTAATATCTTCCATGCCTTTTTCGAGCCTGGCTAGAATGTTCAGAATCGTCATTCTGAACTCTTGATCTGACATATTACCAATGTCTGTGTTGATTAGGTCCCTAGCCTTCGGTACTGTCTCTTGTTCTTTTGTTTGTGGTGATTTTTTCCGCCTTGTCATTTTGTCCAGATAAGAGGATATGAAGGAGCAAATAAACTACTAAAAGGGTGGCAAAGACCCCAGAAAAATGTGCTGTAACCAAGTCAGAAGGGACCCCTAATTGTGGGGGGTAGAAAGGGGATAAAAACAGGTTCTGAAAAAAAAAAAAAGAAAAAAAGTAAAAAAAGAAAAAAATTTAAAAAATAAAACAAATAAAGAAAAAATATAAAAAAGAAAGAAAAAATATATATATTTAGATAAAGTAGTCAAACAACGTTAAAAAAGAAAAGGGTAAAAGTTTTAAAAAATTTAGCAGAAGAAGAAAAAAGAAAAAAGAAAAAAAAATTGAAAAAAAAAATTTGAAGTAGCCACAAGACTAAAGAATCATGGGGAGAAAGCCATGAGTTCTGTGCTTTGCTTTCTCCTCCTCTGGAATTGCTCTGCTGTCTTAGGAATTGAACCTACTTTCCTTGATAGATGAACTTCGTCCTGGCTGGATATTTTGTTGATCTTCTGGGGGAGGGGCCTGTTGTAGTGACTCTCAAGTGTCTTTGCCCGAGGCGGGATTGCACCGCCCTTACCGGCGGCCGGACTAAGTAATTGGCTCGGGTTCGCTTTTGGGAGCTTCTGTTCCCTGAGCACTTTCCGTAGAGTTCCGGAGGACGGGAATGAAAATGGCGGCCTCCTAGTCTTCGGCCCGGAGGAGCCGAGAGCCTGGGGCCCCACTTCTCAGTGCGCCCCCAGAGGACAGCACCCAATCACTCCCTTATCCCCAGCCTCTAGCCGCGCTCCGAGCTCACCCAGCCCGCGACCAGTTCAAGGTAACCCCGAGCTGAGAGTTCAGTCCTCGGCTCTGTCTCTGCAGCCGGCTTCTCCGTTCTAATACCTGCGAGCTCTCTGACACTCTGACACCCCCGATCCTTCTGTGACCCTGCAGGACCTGGGGCCATGCTGACCCCGCGTGGGCTTCACCCTGGTTTAGCCACTGGAGCAATGTCCCTCAGTGGAACAGGCTTTTAAAAGTCTTGATTTTGTGCTCCATTGCTCCGCCGCTTGCTGGGAGCTGACCCCTCCCCCCGTGGTCTATCTTCCCGTCGTTTTAGATTCACTTCTCTGCCAGTCCTACCTTTCAGAAAGTGGTTGATTTTCTGTTTCTAGAGTTGCTGTTCTTCTTCTCTTCACTCTCCCATTGGATTTGTAGGTGTTTGCAATGTTTAGATAAGCTATTGAGCTGATCTCCTGCTACCTGATGTAGTCTCAGCCTGCTACTTCTCCGCCATCTTGACTCCTCCTGATGTTTGACTCTTAACATGGGACACACACTACTTCTCCTGATGCTATGTGTTTTTGGAAGCAGGAGTTTAACTGGAGTAAATTGAAGTTTTACAACCTTGAGGTAATGACAGGTCACTGGAAGACCACTTTTCAGGTAGCCAGTAATCAGGACTGGGCAGTGTGTCCACCAATCCTGGAGTTTCAGAGAAATTGCTGAGAATTCTATTCAGGATTTAGGAGGAGGCAGGACAGATATGGAATTGGCTAACTCGGCACCTAACAAGACTTTGGAACTGCCTGCTGCAGGCCCCACAGAGAATGGAAAAGAGCAGAAGAGTTTGTTAGCAAAGAAGTTATTTGAAAAAGAACTGGATCTGTACAAAAAGAAACGCCCAACATTTAGATGGCTGGTAGTGGAGATGAGTCCATGTCCTTTGGGATCTGGACAACAACTGTAGAAAGGTAAATGCTCTATGGCTGAAGGCCAAGAAAATGATGAAATAAGAGACAAGTGGATCTATAGCAGCCAAGCAATAGGTTGATACCAAAGCCTGGACTGCCCCTCAAAGAATTAAAGAGGGAATAATTGGGATAAGAACCAGTTATAGGACTTGATCCCCTACTTTTCTCCCAGGGGAAGACTTCAAACATTCTTGAATTTATAGATGCCAGATTTGTCATGGTTATTATATTGGATTTTGTGTCTTGACTTTAATTCCTGTTTTGTCAGCCTGTATAGTTGATCAAATAAATAAGAAAAACACATTTTATTTTTACCTTCATTTCTTACTCTGATTTTTTTTTTCAATTCCAAACAACATTTATTGAGCCCCTAGGAGATGGGTCATGGTTAAGAGATAGCCCTCCTCTGTGTGGGTATAAGTCCCGCCACTCAGCTTATCCTCAGCTGGTACATCTTATGTCTTCCTAGTCCTTTTCAGTTAATCAGTCTCCTATAATAGAATGGAAGTCTTGTTCAATAGTTCAGGATCTTCTTAAAAACTTGTGGTTAGAAGAGTGATGTTCACAACTAACAGAAAATCAGCTTCATTTCAAAAAAGTACTGAGATGGACTCGTTGCTTCACACAGAGGTGCTCAGCTCATCTGGTCTTCCAGTCATGGGATCTTCTCAATCAGCCGCAGTGATATCTTCGAAAGCCTGTGTGTCCTCAAAATGCACACCCATGGTCAATTCCACATCACTAATGGAGATGAGGTCAGTAGGAGACTCCAGGTCAGTGGGGGACTCCGGGGTCGCAGTGGAGTCCAGGTCAGTGGGGGACTCCAGGTCAGTGGTGGACTCTGGGGTCAAGGTGGATTCCAGGTTAGCAGGGGACTCTGGGGTTGTGGTAGAGTCCAGGTCATCAGGGGACTCCAGGTCAGCAGGGGACTCTGGGGTCGCAATGGACTCCAGGTCAGCAGGAGACTCTAGGGTTGCAGTGGACTCCAGGTCACTAGGGCACTTTGGGGTCAAGGTGGACTCCAGGTCAGCAGGGGACTCTGGGGTAGCAGTGGACTCCAGGTTAGCAGGGGACTCCAGGGTCATGGTGGAGTCCAAGTCAGCAGGGTACTTGGGGGTGGCAGTGAACTCCAGATCAGTGGGGCACTTTGGGGTCATGGTAGACTCCAGATCAGCGATGGACTCCAAGGTGTCAGTGGACTCCAGGTCAATGGGGGACTCAGGGGTCACGGTGGACTCCAGGTCAGTGAGGGATTCCAGGAAGGCGATGGATTCTGTGATGGCCAACTCTAGTTCAGTGGTCAACTCAAATTCCTTGATCAACTCAAGGTTAGTGATCAAGTTGAGGTCACCAAGGAATTCCTGGCATATGATGGGGTAAGCCACAGCCAGGGTGAACCAGGCTGTGAGTACCAGGCTCTTCCCAAGCATCATGCCAGCAGGGAGCACAGGGTCCTGGCAAAGGTAAGGAGGGAGGTGGCAAGTCTTACTCTGATTTTTTTTTAAAATATCCGTAGATCCTAGCTTCTGATCTATATTATTTTTCTTTTGCCTAAGGAAAGTCAACATGTCTTATAAGGCAGGTCTATCAGTGATGAAATCCCTCAATTGTTGTTCATTGAGAAAATTATTTCCTTTTCACTCTTGAAAGTCAATTTTGCTGGATATAGAACTCTAGGTCAGTAGAATGCTCCTTGAGTACTTTATTTCACTCTATTATATTCTTGCTTTTGTAGTTTCTGATGAAAATTTGGCCATAATTCTTATCTTTTTTCCTCTGATAGATAAGGTGATTTTCTCTATATAGTCTTTATTTTTGTGTTTGCTGTGTCTTTGGTTTTCTGATGTTTGAATGCGATAAGCTTAGGAGTACTTTTTGGAAGTTCTTCTGCTTGGTGTTGTCTAAGGTTCCTGAATCTCTGGTTTGGTGCCCAATTTTAATTTTTGAAAATCCTTGGCCATTATTATTTCAAGTATTTTTTCTGTTCCTTTCTGTTTCTTCTCCTTCTGATATTCTAATTACACATATTTGACATCTTTCAAAATTTTCCTAAGTTCCCAGAGGTTCTGTTCTATTTAACTGTTATTATGATTTTCTCTTTGAATTTTAGTTTGGAAAGTTTCTGTTGACCTATTTCCTACTCACTGGTTCTTTCCTTGGCCATGTTGAGTCTAGTGAGGAGAAGACCAAAGGCATTTTTTTCAATTCAGTTACTATGTTTCTGATTTCTAACATTTCCTTTAGATTCTTTCTCAGAATCTTTATCCCTTCATTCCCATCTGTTTTTGCATGTTGCCTATTTTTTCCCCATTGAAGCTCATAAAATTTAACATTTAAAAAAAATGTTTGGGGGGGGCGTCTGGGTGGCTCAGTGGGTTAAGCCACTGCCTTCGGCTCAGGTCATGATCTCAGGGTCCTGGGATCGAGTCCCGCATGGGGCTCTCTGCTCAGCGGCGAGCCTGCTTCCCTCTCTCTCTCTCTCTCTGCCTGCCTCTCTGTCTACTTGTGATCTCTCTCTGTCAAATAAATAAATTAAAAAAATTTTAAAAAAATTAAAAAAAAATGTTTGGGGTGCCTGGGTGGCTCAGTTGGTTAAGCGGCTGCCTTTGGCTCAGGTCACGATCCCAGCGTCCTGGGATTGAGTCCCACATGGGCTCCTTGCTCGGCAGGGAGCTTGCTTCTCCCTCTGCCTCTGACTGCCACTCTGCCTGTACTCGCTCTTTCTCTCTTTCTCTCTCTCTGACAAATAAATAAATAAAATCTTAAAAAAAAAAAGATGTTTGGCGGCCTCCCAATCTCTGACCTGGAGGAGCTGAGAGCTCAGGACCCCACTCCTCACTGCACCCTCAGAGAAAATCCATCTATCCCTTTTTTCTCCCTGTGTCCAGCTGTGCTCTGAGCACACCCAGCCTGAATGTGAGTCTCACCTAATCTGCTGCAGATCATGGTTTATGACAACCCCAGTTTATGGCATCCCTGAGCTGAGACCGCACTCCTCAGCTCATTCTTTGTGACAAGTTTTCTTGCTCTGATACCTGGAGATCTGCAGCACTCAGGCACCTGTGGTCTTTCTGTGACCCTGAGGGTCCTGACACCACACTGTCCCAGTGAGGGTTCCATCCCTCTGCTTAGCCACTGGAACATCATCCCTCATGGAAGCAGATTTCTAAAAGCTCTGATTTTTTGCACCCCTGCTCTCTCTTGATGGCAGCTGGCTGACGGAGGCTCCCTCTCCCCACTGTCTTCCTGTATATCACCTCAGATTAATTTTTCCGAAGGTTATAATTTCCAGGAAGTGCTCGTTTTTATGTTCCTAGAGTTGCTGCTATTCTTCCATCTCGTGTTAAGTTTGCAGGTGTTCAGAATGGTTTTATAACAATCTAGCTGAATTTATGGGACCAGACAAAATTTACGTCTCCTACTCCTCTGCCATCTTGGATCCCTTACTTTATGCCTTTAATGTTGTGTATATAAACATCTGCCATCTTGGATCCCTTACTTTATGCCTTTAATGTTGTGTATATAAACAATATTTACTAAAATATGTTTTGTCTTGTCCCTGAGGAATAGGTAGAAAATTAACTGAGGCATCTATAGTACATATGTGTAAATTGATTTTTACACATAGTTCTTCATTTATATTTATAATATTTAGGGAAATTAATTCTCTCACTTTATAATTTTAAATATTTATTTCCTTTCATAATCTGGATTAAAACATTTTTCCTATAATTAATAATCTCAATTACTTAATTACATGTATTAATGTGTTAGGTAATAGTATACGCAAAAGCATGAACTGCTATGTTAGTCCAATTTCATTTCTTCCTAGAAACTCAATTAGAATTCATCACAAAGAAATAAGCTGGACAATGTTTGTGGATTTTTCTGAACTGAATATTTGGTCTGAGTGTTAAAGGAAAGAAGCTGAAAAACACAATTTGCATGAGAGACAGAATATGAATATATTTCAAACCTCTTTTAAATATATTTGCATGATGATTTTAAATGATCACTAGTATTCTATGAGTACACAAAATTTACAGTAATTTCTCAATTAAATTTTAATTTTCAGTAGTCATTATTTTGCCTTATTCTCCCCTTATTATATTATGAAAGTTGTCACCTTTTAACCTATAGTGAATTTCAGCTTCAAACTTCCTTTGCCTTATTTTATAGTGTGGTATGAACAGGTGAACTAGCTCCACAGTTCAGACCCAATTTGAGATTCAATTTTTGACGTTACAAATTTAAGAAACAGTTATTTGGTTGATTCAATATTCTGAAAGGAATGGGAGTGGAGGCATCCGGCTTTTGAGGGCAGCAGTGGTCCTGAGTCAAATATCTAGTCCTGTTCTGACATGTTAGACAGCATACTGGAAAGTGTCCTAGTGAAGACCAAGAACAAATATCCACACTAAGAGAAAAGTACACTCCTACATGTAGATGGATTCAAATTCATCACTCCATGTTTCTCCTACTTACAAAACTTTTCCATTCTTGTTCTAATGCAATGGCATAAGAGCCAGATATTTTAATATAGGAGTCTTTTTCTATTTCCTCACCTAAAGAGAAACAATATCAGTTAAAGTGCCGAGTGTTCTGTTTTGTATTGTTTTTAGTCTCAGCTGACCATATGGTATAATACCAAGGTGCTTTCTGTTTGCAAGAGCTAACCATTAAATAAAATGAATTTTATAAACTTACCTTTGAGAACCTGATTTCAGAGACCTCATCACAGAGTTTGTTTTACTCTATTAGAACACGTTTTAATCCAGAGAATTTTTATTCTAATGTTTAGAGCACTAGATACAGGGCAGTTCTTCTACTTACAGAAAGTTAATGGAAGTCCTCTCGGCCAGGGGAGAGGAGAGGAAAGGAAGAGCAAGGTAGAAGATGAGTATAAGGAGATAACTGGAAATCTCAGAGATATTTCTGCTCCACTTTTCTCCTAAAACTTTGGAAGAATACAACTTTCAATGGGTGCTTTACAGTAAAGATTACATTGTGGCATTTTAGAAAGAAAAGGAACCCCAAATAGTACCACCTTGTTTCTCATGTGTGTGATGGAGAATATCCAAGTTTTCAAGAGGGAGATTGTTCTGAACAGCTGGTTTTAGATCCAATGAGGCCTGGGAGTAGGATCAGGTAAGTATACAATGGGAATTCCTCTCCATATGATGGCCTTAGAAGGCCCATAACTGGAAGTTTCTGTAAAGAGGCCAATTTGGCTGGAGGAGAGTGCTTACAGATACAAAAGTAACAGACTAGGGACAAAAGGAGATGACAAGTATATATATATATGTATATGTATACATATATATACATATATATATATACACACACACACACGCACACACACACACACACACTTAATAAGTGTATAAAAAGGGCACATGTATATGGGAAGCCTCTGTACTTTTATTATGAAATCTGTATATCTATATTGACAAGGACATGTATTATGGTTCCCCAGTTACAATCTCATGGATCTATCTCTGCCCTTCATATATGTAATTATAATATGTTCTTTCATTGTTTACTGTTTAATGTCTGCTCCCTCTTCATAAGAAAACATGCTCTGTGTGTGCAGGACCCAGGCTGGTTTTATTCAGTGATCACCACAGCTGAGTGTCGGACACATAGTAAGATTTCCAAAATATTTTCCACAACTTTGACTGAATGAGTAACTTGAAGAAATTTTAAAACCTTTGAACTTACCAACATTCAGAAGAAACCACAATATTTTTTGGACACTATAAAGAATATAATTAGATGGAAATGCTGAGTTTTTAATGACTTTGAAAGGTTAATGATAGATAATGCTATATATAATACATAGAAAGGAAAACAACTATATTAACATTTTTTTCCATTTTATTTATTTTTTCAGCGTAACAGTATTCATTCTTTTGCACAACACCCAGTGCTCCATGCAAAACGTGCCCTCCCCATTACCCACCACCTGTTCCCCCAACCTCCCACCCCTGACCCTTCAAAACCCTCAGGTTGTTTTTCAGAGTCCATAGTCTCTTATGGTTCACACATTTTTAATGCTGTTGTATTACAACTATATTGTCACCATTATTATTATTTTTTACAAGATTTTGTTTATTTATTTGACAGAGAGAGACACACACAGTGAAAGAGGGAACAGAAGCAAAGGGAGAGGCAGAGGGAGAAGCAGGCTCCCTCAAAGCAGAGAGCCTGACATGGGGCTTGATCTCAGGACCCTGATATCATGACCTGAGCTGAAGGCAGATGCTTAATGACTGAGACACCCAGGCGCTCCCAAAATTATTTTTTTTAAGATTTTATTTATTTATTTGACAGAGAGAGATCACAAGTAGATAGAGAGGCAGGCAGAGAGAGAGAGAGGGAAGCAGGCTCCCTGCTGAGCAGAGAGCCCGATCCGGGACTCGATCCCAGGACCCGGAGATCATGACTCGAGCCGAAGGTAGTGACCTAACCCGCTGAGCCACCCAGGCGCCCCCAAAATTATTTTTAAAGGTCTGAATGCATGTGCCAAATTGGTAGGAGTGGTTTATTTTAATCAGTAGAGTAATGTGGGATTATTTTCTTATGTATTACTTCTTATGTAAGTTCCAATAGAGTTAGCATATATTGTTACTCAACAGAAGGAAAAAACCAGAATATAAACACTAAATTTTATTTTGTCATTTATGGTTGTTCATAAAGTTGAATAACTTCTTGCTCAGAATTCAGCTTTAACTCTGTATAAATGCATGGAATGGCCAGCAATCCCTGTACCCACCGGTGGAAGATTATTGCCGACTTTGCTGTGAAAGACAGGAGGCAGGGGGACCAACAGTCAGAGACAAAGACCCTTTGCTGCTCTTTGCTCCCACCTTTAATCATGCTTCTGGATAATCACAAATCTTTATTATTTATTATTTAAATAATAATAATAAATATAAATATTATTTATTATTATCTGTTTCTCAAGCAAGTGGTGTGTAGTAAGGGGTCTTACAGAAAACAGAAGAGTCTGATTATGGGAAAGACACAATGTGGGGTTCACTTGTTCTGTGTTGCTAAACATAGCTTTAGGGGACAATGCAGACATCTCTTAGGTCACATGGCAGCTGTCTGGGCTAAGAAAGCTGCAGGGAAGGCAACTTCCTGCAAGCATTCCTCAGGTAGAGTGGTTGCCAGGCTTGACATTGGAAAGGCCTATGCCCTTCTCTGAAACTGTCCATTTCCCGCAGCAGCCTCCATGTTACATTTTAGCAAGCCAGGCATGATGGATGATTTCCTACTCTACATTAACCCCAACAGAAATATGTATTTTATAGCCCCTACACATAAATCTGTATACCCAGCAAAAGGTTAAAAATCCTTTTTACTAAAAACTTTTGATGAGGGAGCAGAATGCTAGCTGAGGACAAAGCAGAAGTTGGCACCCTACACCCCCCTTCCATTTGATGTGTGTGACATTCCTCAGGCATTCCAGGCTGCCCTAAGGGAAGAATAAATGGTTTCTAGAGATCACTGTGATAAGGATCACTGTCCCACAGGACTGGAGTCTCCCTGAGTTTGCAAATGTCTTTGTGATTTACAAGGAAAAAGTTTTCTTATCAAAGGCCAAACTTCCAGAGACCCATAAGTTACCTGGAGCCCAAACATCACCCTCCCCTCCAAGAAATTGAGGGAGGCTGAGGCAGAAAGAAATGTTATTTACATTTCACATTATGTGGAAATGTAAATAAGATTTACCTTTTACATCATTACAGGCTCAATTTCTTTTGAACCTGAAGCCCATGGTCAAGGATGTGTGTTAGGAGGAATGTAATATCCTCTGGAAAACTCCCAACTATTTTCATGTTAGTGCCTCATTAGAGGGAAAAAGAGCCTTGGCTTGATAATCACCAGGCCTCCAGCATTCCAAAAGTCATAGGACATAGGACAGTCCTTCTGGACAAACCCTTTGTCTTCACCTCCCCAGCTCCCAAGTATATGATCAGCCACACCTCACAGCAGCAGCTCTTCCTGCCCACGGGTCCTGTCCCTGGGCCTTAAGAAAACCATGATTTTGCACAAAAGACGTCTCAAGAATTCTTTCTTGGTTGTCCGCTCCAGACCTCACCCCACTAAAACTTACCAATATTTCAAAACTTAAAATCCATATAGATTTTTATGTTTTGTCCTTGTGAAACAAAGATAATAAAAGGAAATATAGAAATATACTAAGTCTGTATAAGACTTAGCTTTCTAAACTCTATTACTGTAATAAGAAATTGGTGAGCATGCAACAACTTCATTTTTGTTTTTAAAAATGGATTTCAGAGTTCTGAAAATCATTTTAAGTTTTCTAAATGTAATGATGTCAAAACACTCAGTTTTTCATTTTCCCTTTTGACCACAGAGGAACACTTGTAATTAGAGTTTTCTAATATTTGAAGTTTAACTACGGAATGAATGTTGATGTTAAGATTTGCTTTCTCTTTTAGACAAGCTAAACAGCCTCTAGCTTGCAAGTGGGTACTCACATGGAAAATATAGAATTATTCAAATTTTCCATGAATGTTTTTTAATATCAGGGGCACAAACATTTCAGAAAGGATGATTTATAGGCAATATAATTCATATTATTTAATTTTTTAGAAGATTTTATTTATTTGAGAAAGAATGTGAGCTAGCTGGTGGGAGTGGGGTTTGGGGCAGAGGAGGAGGGGGAGGAAGAAGGAGAGAGACTCTTGAACAGACTCCATGCAAGTGTGGAGTCCGATGTAGGGTTCAATCTCATGATTCTGAGATTACGACCTGAGCCAAACCAAGAGTTCCATGATGAACCCACTGAGCCACACAGGTGCCCCAAAGATTTATCTATTTATTTGAAAGAGAGAGAGAGAGAGAGAGAGAGAAGTGGAGGAAGGGGCCATAAGATTTAATCTTTTTTAGAAAAAGTAAACTCTTAGAGGCACATTTTCAGTAGCGATCCATCATGCATTGCTTTAGGTTTGACAGCAAAATAATGAGTATGTTGAGAGCACCATTTGTTTTTTAATCATAACCAGTTTTATCTATGTATTTATTTATATATGTATTTAGAGAGAAAGAGAGAACTGGTGGGAGTGTGGGGGGAAGGGCTGAGGGAGAGAGAGAATCCCAAGCAGGCTCTATGCCCAGCTCCATGGAGCCAGCCCAACAAAGGGCTTAATCTCAGGACCCTAAGATCATGACCTAAGGTGAAAACAAGAGTCAGATTCTTAACTGACCGAGCCACCCAGGTGTCTCAGTCATAGTCAGACTTTGAAGCCATAGTATATGGAGGGTCACAGGGAAGCTGAACCTTATATTAAGTTTGAGGCCTGCAAGCTGAAGCAAAAGATGAGGCAGGCAAGTGGAAGGCAGTTGAGAATCTTACAGGGACTCACAGTAAGTCTTGACTATTCTTATTTATTTTAGGATTTTATTTATTTATTTGACACATAAGCAGGGGCTGCAGCAGAAGGAGAAACAGGCTCTCTGGTGAGCAAGGAGCTAGATACTGGGCTCAATCCCAGGACCCTGGGACCATGACCTGAGCCGAAGGTATAAGCTTAACCCACTGAGCCACCCAGGCATCCCTTATTTTTATTTTAATATGAGAACAAGAAATTTAGGTTCTCCTAAAAATGTTAAAAAACAAAAAATCAGAGAATATCTTTGTGAATGACCTCATAAAAAGCACCCAGTTGGATATTTTCCAGAGGTTAATAGAGAGGAAAAGAATACGTCCAGGAATGGATGAGGGCCAATAAACTAATTTCAAGGGCCTCCTTTCATAGCCCTATTCCACCCACACCACTGAGAAGATACAATTCAATACTATATCTACTCTGAGTTGTCAATTTGCCAAACCCATGTGATGAAAGCTCTTGAGGAAATTTAGAATGAGGCTGGTGGGTCTACCTGACTGCAGTGATTGAAATGACTGCAGTGTCTGCTCTTCCCAGATTGGATCCGGAAACTCACTTACATGGCTGGAACCTCAAGGTCCATAACTAGGGCACTTTTATTTGGATCTCACAGTGTAAACAGACCTATTAGAACTGTGCTTTGGCCAATTCAGTGGCTGGTAAGTTCATGAAAGGGAATTTATCATGAAAGGGAATTTTTAATATTTGAGAGCAGGTGAATTTCATTAGGACATTTGAATCGTCAGATAAAGGTTAACTTTGAATGGCATGGTCTGAAGTGACAAAAAGTTCAATAAAAAAAGTTTAATAAATGTATACTTTTCTTCAGTATTTGCCAACAGTAAACTGTCCTTTTCTTGGAAAGATTAAATAATTCCTCTCTTCTCTAAATAAATTCATTCTTGGCTCAGTGTGATCTTTTGTAGAAGTTTGTAGTTTGGGACTTCTTTCAATTTGTTACACTACTAAGCTGAAGTTTGAGTGTGTTAGTAAATGAGCACACATTTCTCATTTTCTCAATAGCTGTTGAATATGCATTTGGAACAAAAAACAATGTTTTCATTTGTGATGGTGCATTAGGAGGGAGAATGTAAATCCCAGGTGTGTAGACAAGGAAAGCTATGACAGGATTTCTAAGTAGGAAGTAATTAGGAAGAGTTGAGAGGATTTTTTAAAATAACAAATAACCTCTAGATTCTTTAGAGGTGTGCACATGCATCTTGGAATATTTTTGTTTTTGTTTGTCAGTTTTATATTTCATGTCAGTAAAAACGTGAAATAGAACTTAAAGATTCATTGTAATAAAGATTTTAGATTTCTTGAAGTAGACAAAAATATTACATTTTAAAACAAGAGCTAATATTAAAAGAGAAAAAAATTATCATATGTTCTTTGCAAGGTATGACTGACCTTATGCAATATGTGTATCTATGTCTTGTATATGCACATACAATTTTCTGTAACTACTCATCATTTTGCCTTTTTACTTTCAAATTTGCACATCATAAGATTTACCCAGAGCAGTTAAGCTTACTTTAAAACTTTTTAATAAGGAAATTACCATATATAATCTGAAGAAGTTAATTTCACAAATTATCTTTAAGAAAAGGGAAAGAATATTGAAATAATCCTGGAAACAAGTACTGATCCATATGCCTAAGACCAATAAGATATCAGTGTGTGGTGAATGAAATTGGGTTGTAACATGAATGAGTGCTAACTGGTAGATTTAATGAAAACGGTACAATTCACTATGATTCATTTACATTACTATTATTATTTGATAATTAATGAATATTTTTAAATGATTTAAGCTAAATGGAAATCTTGAGGTCACTGAGATATCTGTGTGTTACCAATGAAAATTTTAAATTTTAGCCATTCTGACTGGTGTGAGGTGATATCTCATTGTGGTTTTGATTTGTATTTCCCTGATGCCGAGTGATGTGGAGCACTTTTTCATGTGTCTGTTGGCCATCTGGATGTCTTCTTTGCAGAAATGTCTGTTCATGTCCTCTGCCCATTTCTTGATTGGATTATTTGTTCTTTGGGTGTTGAGTTTGCTAAGTTCTTTATAGATTTTGGACACAAGCCCTATCTGATATGTCGTTTGCAAATATCTTCTCCCATTCTGTCAGTTGTCTTTTGGTTTTGTTAACTGTTTCCTTTGCTGTGCAAAAGCTTTTGATCTTGATGAAATCCCAATAGTTCATTTTTGCCCTTGCTTCCCTTGCCTTTGGCGATGTTCCTAGGAAGATGTTGCTGCAGCTGAGGTCGAAGAGGTTGCTGCCTGCGTTCTCTTCAAGGATTTTGATGGATTCCTTTCTCACATTGAGGTCCTTCGTCCATTTGGAGTCTATTTTTGTGTGTGGTGTAAGGAAGTGGTCCAATTTCATTTCTCTGCATGTGGCTGTCCAATTTTCCCAGCACCATTTATTGAAGAGGCTGTCTTTTTTCCATTGGACATTCTTTCCTGCTTTGTCAAAGATTAGTTGACCATAGAGTTGAGGGTCTATTTCTGGGCTCTCTATTCTGTTCCATTGATCTATGTGTCTGTTTTTGTGCCAGTACCATGCTGTCTTGATGATGACAGCTTTGTAATAGAGCTTGAAGTCCGGAATTGTGATGCCACCAACTTTGGCTTTCTTTTTCAATATTCCTTTGGCTATTCGAGGTCTTTTCTGGTTCCATATAAATTTTAGAATTATTTGTTCCATTTCTTTGAAAAAAATGGATGGTATTTTGATAGGGATTGCATTAAATGTGTAGATTGCTTTAGGTAGCATGGACATTTTCACAATATTTATTCTTCCAATCCAGGAGCATGGAACATTTTCCCATTTCTTTGTGTCTTCCTCAATTTCTTTCATGAGTACTTTATAGTTTCCTGCATATAGATTCTTAGCCTCTTTGGTTAGGTTTATTCCTAGGTATCTTATGGTTTTGGGTGCAATTGTAAATGGCATTGACTCCTTAATTTCTCTTTCTTCTGTCTTGTTGTTGGTGTACAGAAATGCAACTGATTTCTGTGCATTGATTTTATATCCTGACACTTTACTGAATTCCTGGACAAGTTCTAGCAGTTTTGGAGTGGAGTCTTTTGGGTTTTCCACATATAGTATCATATCATCTGTGAAGAGTGATAGTTTGACTTCTTCTTTGCCGATTTGGATGCCTTTAATTTCTTTTTGTTGCCTGATTGCTGAGGCTAGGACTTCTAGTACTATGTTGAATAGCAGTGGTGATAATGGACATCCCTGCCATGTTCCTGACCTTAATGGAAAAGCTTTCAGTTTTTCACCATTGAGAATGATATTTGCGGTGGGTTTTTCATAGATGGCTTTGATAATATTGAGGTATGTGCCCTCTATCCCTACACTTTGAAGAGTTTTGATCAGGAAGGGATGCTGTACTTTGTCAAATGCTTTTTCAGCATCTATTGAGAGTATCATATGGTTCTTGTTCTTTCTTTTATTAATGTGTTCTATCACATTGATTGATTTGCGGATGTTGAACCAACCCTGCAGCCCTGGAATAAATCCCACTTGATCGTGGTGAATAATCCTTTTAATGTACTGTTGAATCCTATTGGCTAGTATTTTGGTGAGAATTTTTGGATCTGTGTTCATCAAGGGTATTGGTCTGTAGTTCTCTTTTTTGGTGGGATCCTTGTCTGGTTTTGGGATCAAGGTGATGCTGGCCTCATAAAATGAGTTTGGAAGTTTTGCTTCCATTTCTATTTTTTGGAACAGTTTCAGGAGAATAGGAATGAGTTCTTCTTTAAATGTTTGGTAGAATTCCCCTGGGAAGCCGTCTGGCCCTGGGCTTTTGTTTGTTTGGAGATTTTTGATGAATGTTTCAATCTCCTTACTGGTTATGGGCCTGTTCAGGTTTTCTATTTCTTCCTGGTTCAGTTGTGGTAGTTTATATGTCTCTAGGAATGCATCCATTTCTTCCAGATTGTCCAATTTGTTGGCGTAGAGTTGCTCATAGTATGTTCTTATAATTGTCTGTATTTCTTTGGTGTTAGTTGTGATCTCTCCTCTTTCATTCATGATTTTATTTATTTGGGTCCTTTCTCTTTTCTTTTTGATAAGTCTGGCCAGGGGTTTATCAATCTTATTGATTCTTTCAAAGAACCAGCTCCTAGTTTCATTGATTTTTTCTATTGGTTTTTTGTTGTTGTTGTTGTTTCTATTTCATTGATTTCTGCTCTGATCTTTATGATTTCTCTTCTCCTGCTGGGTTTAGGATTTCTTTCTTGTTCTTTCTCCAGCTCTTTTAGGTGTAGGGTTAGGTTGTGTACTTGAGACCTTTCTTGTTTCTTGAGAAAAACTTGTACCGCTATATATTTTCCTCTCAGGACTGCCTTTGCTGTGTCCCACAGATTTTGAACCGTTGTGTTTTCATTATCATTTGTTTCCATGAATTTTTTCAATTCTTCTTTAATTTCCTGGTTGACCCATTCATTCTTTAGAAAGAAAATTTTTAAAAGATTCTGTAAAGTTAGAGATAGCAAAGTCTAAGGATAGAGATAAGAAATGCAAATGCATGCTTATATTTCCTTCAAATTCATTACACTTTTAAAAAGTAAAGTTGTCATATCTTATAATAAAAATAATATGAGCATTGTTCCTGAGCTCAAGGCTGGCTCAGCACATAATGGTAAGTAGTCATGCCAGTGGTCTGGGCTCCCTGAAAGGCTGTGCTGCCACATTTACTGAGATCACGCCAATGCCTTTTTGATGGAGGAAAATGTCAAGGAAACAAAGGATAGTGAATATGAGGAAACTGGACTAACATACTTAAGAGTTTTTTAAATAATAAATGTGGGGGGCCTTGGTGGGTCAGCCAGTTAGGTGTCTGACTCCTGATTCATCTCAGGACATGCTCTCAGGGTCTTGAGGTCAAGCCCCATGGAGGGCTCTGTGCTAGTGAGAAGTCTGCTTGAGATTCTCTCCCTCTCTCTTTGTCCCTCACCCCTACTCAGGCTGGCTCACTTAAATAAATAATAAATAAATAAATAAATATTTAAGAAAAAAACCCAGGTAAATGAAGAAACTAAAATTTATTTTATAATGGGATCAAGACTAGATAGGAAACATGAGCTCATAAGCTCTGGGGAAGAGAATATTTGTGTAAGAGTTGAGAACTGAACACGAGCCATGACTCCACTAATTATAGGTATGAGCGTGAACAAACTATAAAATATTTTTGAGGCTCCTATTTTTCATTGAGAATAAAATGGGGATAACTGGACTTATCAACCTAACTTCGTTGGTTTATAATATCATAATCTATTTTATTAATTATGCAACCGTGCACAGGTTATTTTTTCTCTATGTGACTAGTTTTGTTATCTGTAAAGTAGGTGAACTATAACAACTATTCTTAAGGATTGTCAGCATCTTGGAAGCAGTGAATCCACAACCTCAGACATGCACCTTACGTCTAGATTTAAGTGTACGTTACTTGAAAAGATTCCTTCTTGACAAGGTGACAAGATGAGGAAGTTGCTTCTCAAGAACTAAAAATATTCTCAAGCATAGTAACCTTTTTTGATGTAACAAATTGTTTTTAGATTTTTTAAAATTTCTGATTGTCTAAGAGTTGAACTTGAGTTACAACATATTTTACAGGAAGTATGAGAAGGGTAAGTAAAAGAACATCTCTTCAAATAGATATTCTAAACTTTTTTCTTGGTACTCAAATCAGCAAATGGTGACTTTGCTTTCATCATGTAAATGAGTGAATCTCACAAAAAATTTTCATAACTTTAGATACAATGTGTTCACTAGCTGAATGTATTTTATTGGGTGTGTGTGCTTTGGGGTTTTGTTGGGGGGGGCAGGTGCAGAGGGAGAGGGAGTGTGAGTCTCAAACAGACTCTGCCTGAGCACAGAGCCCAACACAGGGCTCAAAATCACGACCCTGAGATCACGACCTGAGCCGAAACCAGCTCAGGTCATGTGTGCGACACTTAACCAACTAAGGAACCCAGGCGCCCCTTGGGTGGGTGTGTAATAAATATGTATATCATGTAATAAATATGGAGTTAGACACTCCAAGATTGGAACTGTGGTTCTGCCAGAAGTTCCAATCTTTTGCTCTACTGTTCTCAGCAAGCTGGCTCTTGCCATCAAACTTGTTTTTTGTCAGAAACTGTGAGGTCTGATACTTCACCCTGCTTGCAAAATAAGTACAGTGGACCTTTGAACATTTAAACTGTGTGGTCCACTTACATATGGATTTTTTTTCAGTAAATACAATACAGTACTGTAAATATAGTTTCTCTTCCACATGTCTTTTTAATAACATTCTTTTCTCTAGCTTGATTGTGAGATATAGTATCACATACAAAACATGGGTTAATTCTGTTTATGTTATCAGTAAGTCTTTTGGTCAACAGTAGGCTATTAGTAGTTCAGTTTTCGGGCAGAGTCCAAAGTTGTTTGTGGATTTTTGACTGCATGGGGGTCAGTGCCCAACCCCCTGCATTGGTCAAGGGTTAACTGTAGTTACCCCAGCACAGCTCCCAGCTGCTGGCAGAAGACACCGAACTCCTGGATCAGAGACAGAGGACTTTTTCTTCTTAGCATAGCACGTGACATGAACTTTACGTTCACACTGGTTCTTTCTGTCCTACAGACCCTCAGGGTCTCTCTAGGGCAGCTTGGACAGATGCTCCGCACACACTCAAGTTGTGTCACAGCCGAGTAACCCCAAGGTAGGAAATCCCAAATCTTAAAAGTAGACTGGCAGCAAACATGCCCAACCTTTGTACTGTTATCCGAGTCAGAAAACAAAAATACCCCCTTGTCAAAGGGAAATATTGTTTCTAAGTTTCATAACTGTTTGCCATGAAAACAGTTATTATTCTTGAAAAAATAATCCAAAACAAAAGCTGTCACAGTAGGAATAGAAACACTATGGAGAATCGGCTCCTAACGGTCTGGTGTTGCAAGAGGACTACCTTAGCTCCAAAATCATGTCTTCACACAGGTCTGTTCAAGGCAGAAAGGACAGAACAATGTAAAAAGAGCCTTTTTTCCTGTACTCCCCCCCCCCCCCATCAGCAATGCTAGTCTTTCCTGGGGAGATACCAAGAGATTTTTATTAAGACTCCTCGACCAGAACTGGATCACATATTTATTTCTAGACCAAAACCTGTCAAGTAGGAAGGGAATTTCTATGTTGGATTTAGTTCAATTGAGATGCATCCTTTAAAACTGGATATAAGGCCTTCTTCCATTGGGAAGATTGGTGCCTGAGAAGTACATCAACTGTTTTCCTTTGATAAGGAAGGAGCAGGAAGAAGGAGGAGGAAGGGAAGATAACTTTTGGGCAATAATGGTAATAATAAGTGGAATACAGTAACATTTACCAGGAGTGAGACATTCATCTGAGGACTTATATTACAATAAATTAATGTTATACCCATAACATATGTTATGTTATACCCATAACAGTCTCATAAGATAGGTTTTATTTTTATTTTCATTCTACATGTGAGGAGACTGAGACATTAGTAACTTACAAAGTCATGCAGGTAGTATGTGTTGAGGCTTGGATTTAAACTTTAGTAAGTATATAGTACAGCACAGTTAACTGTAGTCACCAGGCTGTCCATTATATCCCCAGAACTTATTCATCTCGTAACTGGAGGTTTATGCCCCTTGACCATTTTCATCCTTTCTCCCCATGTGACTAGTGGCTACCATCTCAGAGAATGGAGACAGAACAAATGTATAATTACAGAAAATTCTATGGGCAGCACTGCCATAAATCCTGCCTGCATGTTGGTGTCTGCTTTTCTTCCCCTTTTCAGGGATAAGAAAGAGAAAGTAGAAAAGTGAATAGAACTATAGCATTTAGAAAGAGAAAAATATTTTTCTAATGTGACATACTTAAGTCAACTAGCATTGAGGCAAGTTAGATGCATTTGTTTATGTCAGAAGTTCAACAGAATACATTTGTTATACATGAATATTCATGACAGTATTTTGGGGCAGACAATATGGTCTAATGTTTAAGAAATTATGCTATGATGTCACACTTCTTATTTGTACAAAACAGATTAAGGAATATTTGTTATCTTTTTCTTCATAGATATTACAGGGATATGATATTTTTAAGTATGTATTGTTATGAGAATAAGGAAATAAAGCTTATAACACAATTTCTAGCACTTCTGAAATGCTTACTGAATCACAGAGAGATATTTATGAAAACAGGTTATAAACAGATGAACAGATAGATGATACCATGATTTCATTATACAGCTCAAATTTCGCTATGCCTGCTTTAAACTCTGAGGAATACTCACAGATTTAATATGAAATTTATTAAAGGTGGCTTTCCTTGAGTATTCTGAACATTCTGTGTTTGATGCTATTTCTACATTTCACTTAATCAAAGCAATTACTGAATGAAAAAGCTGCAAAGACCCAAAAGTAAGCAGTTACTCTCAGGGATCTGCTAGTATATGAACAGAAGTCATGTTCATAAAGTATCAAACGTATCAAACACTGCAGGGATCTGTAATCCTTTGTTTCTTCATAGACACAATGAGGATTTTTTTTTTTTTTAGTATTTGGTTTGTTATGAAAATAAACAAAAAAAATTGTGTGGTTACACTTTGTGGCTTGGAAAGTTTTGACTTCCTTAATATTTAAAGATGCCTACAGTCATCAGAAGGGTGCGGTTTTACTTAAATTACAAGAATATTGTTGTCATCAGAAAAACCTATAAAGGCATCTTGCCTGAAGAAACTCTTGTTTTATTATAATGAAGAGCACATTTTACTTAAAGCTAAGAAGGCCATGAAAGGGAATTAAAAATCATCATTACATAAAATGTAAAAAGATCACTAACATATTTACTTCTATGTACTCAAAATGGCAGTATTTTCAGATATCAAATATTTCAGAGGTCCTTTTTGAGATCATTCTGTGATCATTGTAGAAATGAAAGTTGAGAGGATGTTTCAAGTTAATTTTTCAGACATATATATGAGCAAAAATAGGTTAGCAAAATGTCTGTTTCTTCAAAATCCAGCTATGTAAGTGATGACTTCTTGCTCAATATATATAATTGCCTATTCATATGTTTTGCACACTTTCTACTGAACTTTTCCTTATTGATATATAGTGCTTTTTATAAATTAGGCATGTTTGTCTTTTTATATGAACTGTGAATTCTGATTTTGTTCAGTTTGTTCTGTCTTTTGTCTTTGGTTACCATGATTGGGGAGGGGAGTGGTTAACCACACATTCTTATTTATATCAACTAAAAAGAAATATTTTATTGAGTAAAGTTGAAACAACCTTTTCTTCTACACTTTTGCTGGACATATATATATGTATATATAAATCATAAGTGTGAATATATGTATCCTTATCTGATTTGAATTTATTTTAGTGTGTAATGTACCAATTGAACCCCATTATTTTTCAAATAACTACCCAGTTTGTCACAACACCATTGATTTTAAAATTCCAAGACTCCTTGATATATTTGAAATGCTACCTTTAGTATAGTACATTTCTTCTTCTTTTTTTAAAGATGTACTTATTTTAGAGAGAGAGAGAGACAGAGAGCATAAATAGGGCAGAGGGAGAGAGAGAGGGAGAGAATTTCAAGCAGATCCCATGCTAAGTACAGAACCAGAACCCAGAGATCATCATAGGATATAGTAAATTTCTGTACAGATTTGGTCTATTTCTGAAACTTTATTTTGTTGGACTGTGTATCCAGAAGTCATTAACTTAACTTAAGATTAGGCCTATTTGTTTTTTAATAGGCCTAATCTTATCACGCCTGTCATCATTGTCACTCTTCTTTCCAAAGTTTTCTTGGATATTTATGCCTATTTGTTTTTCCCTTATAGCCTGTCCATGAAATCTTTATGAAGCTGTCTTTCTATGGTATATATTTCCATGTATTTCATTTTATGTTTGTGATTAAGAATGTTGAAAATATTTTCTCAGGTAGATTTTTCTCAACTTTTGTGTTTTTTTCTAAGCTTTTATTTTTGCAGAAAATATAAATAAGGCCTTCTTTTACCTTGTATCTTCAATTGGTCATTGTGTGTATTGATGAAGGCTATTGATTTCTGTATTTTAAATTCACACCACACCACTAATTGAATTACTTTGTTGTCTGTAGAATCTTTCCACTGAAGTCCTGTGGAATTGCTGGGTTTAAATCATATCTGCAAATACTGATATTTTTAGTGTTCTCCTTTTGGTGTTTATACTCCTAATTTCTTTCTTTTGACCAGTTACATGAGTGAGAACATCTAGAGCTGTGTTAGACAGTAAAGCTGACTATAGTACTTCCTTCTTCTTGACTTAGCAATAAAGCTTTCAGTATTAGCCCATATATATAATGCTTACTTTTCATATATGCATATGATACACACAATATATAAGATATATCTAGGTGTACATATATATAAATAAGTATGTATTTCATATTTCTATATGCATTTTACCTATGTGTGAACAATACACACCCATACACACACAGACACTGAATTCTCATTTTTCCTGCTAAAATCTAGAAAAAATCTAAAGTCTAGAAAATCACCACAAAAATCTATATAAACAAATACTGAACCATTGCTCCTAGGGCTATTATGTGTACATGTATTTGTGTGTGTGTGTGTGTGTGTGTGTGTGGATAGAGACATACCTCACATATAATCTTAATTCCTAAAGCATTTCATCCTGGTAGATTATACTTGCTTTGTTTTACAGAGAAAAAAGTAGGTTTAGAAGTGTTAATGACCATCCCAATAACAGTACCAGAGTTGACATTCAAACCCTACCTAACTGGCCATAGAGCCTGTGTCTTGTACTACATGGTGCTGCCCCCTGCTGTCTCCATTCCATGGTTGTCTCTGTAGAATTGCTGAAAAGGACAAGGCAGAGCAGCACCTTGGACCCCAGTGGGGGATGTGCGCATATGGAGGACTCTGATTCTTCACTGCTCTGTGTGTGTACGTGCCCTGGAATGATGGTGAAAAAGCCCAAGGTATTACTTTTAAGGTTACAAGTAGATTTTAGCCAGTAGGTGAAATTGCAGATACAAATTGGCAAATAATAAGGATCACAGTTATAAGCATTTGTAAGTTGGGTTAGGGAATTCCTCATCAATTTCTATTATGTTCAATTTTTTTTAAACCAGTAGTTAGTGTTGTAGAGATTACTTAAAAATAAACCCTTAAAAATGTATATTTCTTATTGATCAATAACACAAATAATTCTGCAAATGAGAAAGCTGACTTGGGACAAAGTACCAAGTAACAAAAAGTGTCGAATTATTTTATCTTGTCTTTTCTCATTAAACCCATAGATTCTTGACAAGATATATTAGTGTGTAAAGTTTGGAAGATACACTGGATGTGTGCCTTCATGCTTTGTGCCTTCATTCTTCTTTCATTAGATAGCATTTTATCCCTTTTTTTCCCCCTAGTTATTTCTTTTTGTTCAAAGGTCAACCCAAATTTCTCCAAAGAAACTTTCCCTCATCTCTCATGTTTTAAAATTCTCCCCATTTCACTCTCTTTCATAGCCCTCTTTGTGGCATGTATAATACTTTTGCTAGAAATATTAATTTTATAGAATTTATTTAATATCCATACCCCCAGATAAAACGTAAGCTTCATGAGGGCCGGGAGTCTGTCCGGTTAGTTCACCATGTATCCTCAGCACCGAGCGAAGTCCAGGCAGAGAAGGCAAGCAAGTAATGCCTCCATGAGTGGACATGTAAACGAATAGGTGGATGGATGAGCACAAAGCCTTTTATAGACAATTACAGACATGTCATTCATGAGTGATGGTGTCTGATTTTATGGGACGGGCAGCCTCAGGCTCTGCTGTGGAGCTACTTCATTCTCAGGAGTCAGGCAGGAGTCTGGCATGTTTGAGTCTTCCTTCATAAATTAATATTCACTGAAGTTGATAATCTGCCAAATGAGAAATGACTAATTTGTGATTCGGATCTCCTGGTGATTTAATATCTCAGAGGGCAGCTTTGGTTGTGGTGAAGTAAACAGCCCATTCTCCCATATCACATTTGATTTTGACTGGAGTGGAAGTACTCGTGGCCAAACTGATTCCAGGTCAGATTCGAGGGTTATCAGCTCATAGCGCCTCAAGCTAGTCTTTTTGGGCAATTCTATTCACCCGCAAATTAATTTTCTAGATAGTCTCGTAACTCAGTCATTCCTTCTTATCTCCCTTCTTTCAATTCTTTTTTTAATTTGCCTGGATTTGGAGCCCAATTCTAGCTTTTAATGTTTTCCATAAAGGATAATTGCAAAAGCAGTTTTTCAAGCATTTTGTATAAATATTATATGCATATATAATATTTATATATTTACATATTTACACATGTGTGTGTGTGTATATATTTATATATATGGATGTTATTTATTTATTTGAGAGACAGAGGGAGCCCAATGTGGGATTCAATCCCAGGACCCTGGGATCATGACAGGAGCCCAAGGAAGACAGTGAAATGACTGAGCAGTGCCCTTAAATACAGTATATTTAATATATGTTATCATTAATGATTATAACTGTTATAAAATACAATGGTTACATTTGATCTGTGTTTTCACACAGCAAGGTTCTTGTGTTTTTCTGGTTCTCAGCTTTTTGATTGTCCAAATTCTCTATCCTTGCTGGGCTCCACTAGCTCTATCTTATCCTCTAATCTTTTTCACAGAATGCAGATTGATATAACTAACTTCTTCCCAGACAGATCATTGTCTCAAATAAAATTTTCAAAATATTTGGACAGGACCATATATGCAAGTATTATTTTAACCTTGACACAAGGATTCCTGATTCCCGAAACAAACAAGTTAAGATTTATGCTTGTGAGAGACATCTAAAAGGGGGGCTGGGTGGAGTCATAGAATATCCATGCAAAATTAAAACAGGAAAATAAAAAACGTGGATCATTAGGTTCTTTGACTGAAAACTAACTGAGTGGGAGGGCGCTTCATTTCCCAGAATTGGCCTGAATACCATTAAAAGTTTATCTTGAAATTATTTGAATATTTTATCAGAAATGCTAAATTCTTCCAAG
The DNA here is from genome assembly GCF_922984935.1 of Meles meles. Taxonomy (NCBI): domain Eukaryota; kingdom Metazoa; phylum Chordata; class Mammalia; order Carnivora; family Mustelidae; genus Meles; species Meles meles. The sequence goes on along the minus strand of NC_060082.1, from coordinate 24,458,264 downwards.
AAGGTTATGAATTACATTTCAAGCAAAAAGGAACTACAGATTTAGGACATCATTTATTCTTCATAAATTTTCATTTTGTTCTGTAGATACCCCAAATACAGTATTTTATAATTTAATTCATCATTTTGTCCCATTCACCAAGTCAAATCTACACCAAATGTTCCATTATAGGTTGTAGCTCATCATTCATCGGGACATCTCAGAATCCTTCTAGACAATTTTTTGTCCTTTTAACTTTGACATCTGTATAATGCCCATGCCTGTCACCTCACATGTTAATTTTATTTAATGCGTTCACTTCACTCTGACCACGTCAGCTCTCCCCAGGCTCTCTTCCCATATCTGCCAGGTGGGAGCAGCAGCATCATACATGGGCGTGGTAACTCCCACATATCTATCCTCTAAACTGCAGCCAGAACAACCTCACACAACTGAAATCTGACCCCCACACCCTCGCTTGAAACCACGCAGAGATATCTCCATGATCCACAAAATGAAGCCCATGTTTCCTTAAAAAGCTTGAGAAGATTCACGAAATCCTATCTACCTCTCCTATATCTAGTTCCTTTTAGTTTCACGTTTTATGATCTCTATGAATGTAGTAGCTTCTACTGCTACCTAAGGCGTTGCCAAAGTTGGTTGCATAAAACAATAGAGACTGACTGTCTATGGGTCAGGAATCTGGGTCCTCTGGTCAACTTGTCACAAGATTGAAATCGAGGTGTTGGTTGGCCTGTGTGTTTCTTCTGCAGGGCGGTGTCCTCTCTCAAGCTCACAGGATTGCTGACAGTATTCAGTTCCTTGCAGTGGTAGGACTGAGGCCTCCGTTCTCTTGCTGGCTCTTGGCCAGGGATGGCTCCGAGCTCTTTCAGGCTCTTCTCAGTTCCCTCCCCGGGGACCTCCTCCACAGGCCATCTCACACCTCAGTCTCTCTTCAGGAGAACTGGATCCGGCTAAGGGCTTCTCTGGCTAGTCAGATATGCTCAGATGAACTCAAAGTCATTTGGCTAATCACCTAATCATAGCAGTGATATCTCATCATGCTTACATTTCTTTCTGGAACTAAGACTAAAGTGAAAATCTTAGAGAGGTCATCTTAGAATTCTGCCCATCACAAGTACCAAGCAGTGTGGATTTGCTGCCAATACTCAAGTTCGTGCTTATGCTATTTCTTCTGATGAAACATTCCTATGCTCCTGGTTGAACTTATTCATCATTTGAGATTTTGTTTAGGCATAATATTTTACGGAATATGTACTTTCCATGAATTCATGACCACAGCTAAGTTTTCCTTTGATAAACTGTGATAGTTATGCCATGTGTGTATGTCTCCTACCATGAGTCCTATCCACTTAAGACTGTGTTAACTGGTTTGTTTCCCAAGGGTAAATTATTAGGCACTGATGCCACCATAACAAAATACCATGGACAGTGGCTTCAACAACAGACATTTAGGTTTTCAGTATTCTGGAAACCAGATGTTCATGTCAGGATGCCAACATGATCAGTTTCTGAAGAGATTTCTCTTTCTGGCTGGTATAGGTTGCCTCCATCCTGCTGTGTGTTCACATGACCTCTTCTGTGTGAGCAGAGAGAGGGAGCGAGAGAGAGAGCATGAGCCAGCACTCTGGTGCCTCTACTGGATGAGGGCACTAATCCCATCATGAGGACACCAACCTTCATGATCTCATCTAACCCTAGTTACATTTTATAAAGGACCTGTCCCCAAATACAGACACATTAGAGGGTAGAGTTTCAATATATGAAATTGGGGGACACAAACATTCAGTCCTTAGCAGGTAGGGATGGTGACTACTTCACCTTTGTAATACAAATGCATAATAGCCTTTCAACAATATTTTAAACTGAACTGGTCTCGTACGGCCAAAGTCATCTTAATTGATGTCCTTTGTCTTTGATTACCTCTATCATCCAATTAGTTACCACTTCTTATGCTCTAATATTGCTTTGTACCCTTGTAAATAATTTAATGCCTCAAGATCCAGCTTTGACCATACCACTCCATTAATTAATTAGTATACAAAAATAAATCCAATATTCCTTAACCTGAACTGGGTCCTGAGATCCAGAGAGAGATGAAAATACTGAGATAAATGTCTTCCTTTTAATTTCAACATTATATCCTAAATCTAAAACAGAAGGACATAAATGTTCTATGATAAGGGATTGGTCATGCTAATTATATGTTAACAACAGTAAATTATGTATTCATTGAAATGATATTATAGAAAATACTAGTATCAGATAATAATCATGCTGGATTATTAAGTACAAAATCAATTCAAAGAAAGTATGTGTTGTTATTGTATTATTTGTTTTCCTATCTAATTCCCTGGCCCCTTCACATAAACTATATGATACTTCAGGAAAAGGGCTGTGTTTTATACATCATTATGTCTCTGGAACTAAAGAGATTATTGAACAGGCAGTAAACTCTGAAAAATGTTTATTGCTTTGACTGAGTTGGCTGAAACCAAGTGGGAGAGATATAAAATGTGAACATATTCTTCGTAACACAGAGATACACATACTGCCATGTATTAGTGTGAAACAGTAAATGTCAAATATGTCACATACAGTTTGAAGCAAAATTTAAACTATCAGTGTAGTTATAAAAATAAATCCTCCTTTGGAAATGGAAGGAATTAAACTATTTCCTATACCCCTTCTAAGTACAGGCAGCAAGTTTTCTCATTTTAAAATATTTCTTTACCTGGTGTAGTTATATTATTTCAGTTTTATTAAAAGCGCTAAATATATTGCTTTTCAAAATTCTTTGACTGTTTTCCTTTCTCTGTATAGTTTATATAGAACCCAAATGTACTCTGATCTGCAGGTGAACAATTCTTTAAAGTCTGCAGCTCTAACGGTCCGAAGTAACTCGAGAAACAGTTCAGTTAGTCAGAATGAACTGTTCCAGTCCTGAAATTGGGCGATGATTTAGTTATGGATTGTGTTGCCTGTATGTTCTTCCTTTTCCTATATAAAGAGGCTAGGTATTTCCTTGCTGTTGACACCCTGGATTTCCTTAAACAACTATCTTTTGGCATGAAAAATAATTTCCTATACTACCTCAGCAGGACCTGCAACAAGAACAAAATATTAAGTGATTCTATGTGACTTATTTTTTTCCCAAAGTTCAGGGTGCATGTGTGTGTGCACACATGTGTGTTTGAGATTATATATGTATGCACATTTGTATTTAGTTGAAAATAGTAATTTTTATAAAATGAACAAAGATGGCATAGCATCTTGCTTTATTCTGAGATCAAAATAGAACTCAGACATAAATATTTATCTATTTAACAAATATTTGTTGAATATTCACTATTCACTATCATATTGTGTTAGAAAGTAACTTTAAAGTAGTGAGTGAGAAAGACATATACCATCTTCTCCAAAGCTTATTCTTTTTTTTTTTTTTTTAATGCTCTTATTTGCTGGGTCAGTGGTGAGAACAGGTAAATTCTACTCTCCTAGTAAATTTCAGTTATATGATATAGTGCTACTAACTATAATTTCCTTGTTATCCATTAGATCTTTCAACTTGATCCTATAATTGAAAGTTTGTATCCTTTGACCAAACTCTCCCTATTTCTCTCATCCCCCAACTCCTGGCAATCACTCATACAGGCTCACCGCCATTCTCCCATGGCCCACTTTCTACTTCTGGAAGAAGAATCTGTTTTTTTCCTTTTAATCCTTTACCCATAAGCTTTGGAAATTGTCCTTTCAGACCCCCCTCCCCAGTTTTACTTAAGTTTTCCCCTTAGACTAGCACAGTACCTGTTCCCCACCAAGGCAATGGCAGAGCTCACCCTTTTCTTTCTTTCTTTTTTTTTTTTTTTTTTTTAGAGCTCACCCTTTTCTACCTGAAGTAGACCAGCAGGGGCACCACGAGGCTGGGCAGCATCAAATCTGTGGGACACAAGACAAAAACATCACAACCCCCATTCTGCCTCTAAGCAATTCCAAGTATTACTTCATCACTTATTCATTCACTCAACCAACAAACACTTATTAAGTATAAACTAGGTTATTCATAATGAATATTAAGAAATGCAACCTGAGTATCAGACCTTTTCCCTTTGGGGGCCTGGTGGTCAAACTGAAGCACCAAACTGAGGGTCAGGTTCCGTGATCTCTTATTCTGCACCAGGAAAATCCTCTTACCTGCTCCCTCCACCAGTTTTTCAAGCACCAGCAGCCATGCTGTGAATGGTGGGAAAAAGTCAGGATAGGACCACAAGGTGTACATGTCCCAAAAAGAGACACAGGAAGACTTATTGCCAAAAGGTCAACCTCTGAGGGAATTATTTCACATTAATTAAGAAACAGAAAAGAAACTCAACTCAAAGCTAGAGAGAAGGCTTTGAGGCCCTAAGATGTTTCCTTCTTAAAGCAGGCAGATTCTTAAAAAATGGGATGTCACTTGAGACTGGGAGGCCCCTGTGATTCCACCTGGATGCAGCAGCAGCCACGGGCACAGGAGATAAAAGCGGGGACAGAGACCCAACAAGGATTCCATCTGGGACCTCAAAAGCACGTAAGAGAAGAACAGGGCGCCAGCCTGTAGGACATGTTGAACTTCCCCATGTTTACTCCTTTTATTCCCCCTGTGTTCCTAGTGACTAGCAGTAAAACCTTAGATTGAAAAGGGCCTATGTGTGCATATATATATATATATATATATATATATAAACAGTCTAATAGAAATAATATATATTTTTATATTTTATATATAATGTTATACACAATATATACAACTATATGTAAAACATAACATTTTATATAAAATATATAATATATTAAAATTATTAATTTATTAATTAATTGTTTATTATTAATGAACAATTATTAAAATACTATATATTAAATATGTATATAAATATATATATATTTCCACCTTTCTTCTCCCCCTGGTTTCAGGTCTCTTCTGATTTGGTTAGTGTATATTTTTCTGGGGTCTTTGCCACCCTTTTAGTATTTTACTCTCTCATTCACATTTTCTTATCTGGGTAAAATGACAAGGCAGAAAAACTCACCAAAACAAAAAAAAATAGAACAAGAGGCAGTACCAATGGCTAGGGACCTAATCAATACAGACATTGGTTAATATGTCAGAACTAGAGTTCAGAATGATGATCATCAGAATGATGATGCTAGCTGGGCTTAAAAAAGGCATGGAAGATATTAGATAGTCCCTTTCTGAAGAAATAAAATCCCTTCCTGAAGAAATAAAAGAACCAAAATCTACCAAGTTGAAATTTTAAATAAAAGCTATTAATAAGGTGCAATAAAAAATATAGGCTCTTACTGCTAGGATAAATGAGGCAGAAGAGACAATTAGTAATATAGAGGATCAAATGACAGAGAATAAAGGAGCTGAGCAAAAGAAAGACAAACAACTACTGGACCACGAGGGAAGAATGAGAGAAAAGTGATACCATAAGACAAAACAACATTAGAATAATTGGGATTCCAGAAGAAGAAGAAAGAGAGAGGGGAGCAGAAGGTGTATTGGAGAGAATTATTGTAGAGAATTTCCCTAATATGGCAAAGGAACAAGCATCAAAATCCAGGAGGCACAGAGAAGCCCCCTACACACCCCGTCATCTAATAGTAAAACTTACAAGTCTTAGTGAGAAAGAGAAAATCCTGAAAGCAGACTGGCACAAGCAGTCTGTAACAATCAATGGTAGAAATATTAGATTGGTGGCAGACTTATCCATAGAGACCTGGCAGGCCAGAAAGGACTGGCATGATATATTCATAGCACTAAATGAGAAAAAGATGCAGCCAAGAATACTATATCCTGCTAGGCTGTCATGAAAATAGAAGGAGAGATAAAAAGCTTCCAGGACAAACAAAAATTAAGAGAATTTGCAAACACCAAACCAGCCCTTCAGAAAATATTGAAAGGGTCCTCTAAGCAATCAGAGAGCCTATAAGTAGAAGACCAGAAAGGCACCGAGATAATATACAGTCACCTTACAGGTGACACAATGGAACTAAATTCATATCTTTCAATAGTTATCCTGAATGTAATTGGGCTAAATGCCCCAATCAAGAGACACAAGGTATCAGAATGGATAAAAAACAAGACCCATCAATATGCTTTCTACAAGAAATTCATTTTAGACTAAAAGAACCTCCAGACTTAAAGTTAGGTGGTAGAAAACAATTTACCTTGCTAATGGACATTAAAAGAAAGCTGGGATGGCAATTCTCATATCAGATAAGTTAGATTTTAAACAAAACACTATAATAAGAGATAAGGAAGCACACTATATCATACTTAAAGCATCTAACAATCTAACAAGAAGATCATCTAACAAGAAGATCTAAGAATTTTAAATATCAATGCCCCTAACATGGGAGCAGCCATGTTATATATAATTGGTTATATATATATATATATATATATATATATATATATATATATATAAAATTGGTTATATAAACCAATTAATAACAAAATCAAAGAAGCACATTGACAATAATATAGTAATTATAGGGGACTTTAACACCCCTCTCATTGAAATGGACAGACCATCCAAGCAGAAGATCAACAAGGAAATAAAGGCTTTAAATGACACACTAGACCAGATGGACATCACAGATATATTCAGAACATTCCATCCCAAAGCAACAGAATATACCTTCTTCTCTAGTGCACATGGAACATTCTCCAGAACAGATCATATCCCGGGTCACAAATCAGGTGTCAACCAGTACCAAAAGATTGGGATCATTCCCTGCATATTTTCAGACCACAATGCTCCAAAGCTAGAACTCAAACACAAGAGGAAATTTGGAAAGAACCCAAATACATGGAGGCTAAAGAGCATCCTACTAAGAATGAATGGGTCAATTAAGAAATTAAAGAAGAATTGAAAAAATTCATGGAAACAAATGAAAATGAAAACAACTGTTCAAAATCTTTGGGACACAGCAAAGGTGGTCCTGAGAGGAAAGTATATAGAGATACAAGCCTTTCTCAAGAAACAAGAAAGGTCTCAAATACACAACATAACCCTTCACCTAAAGGAGTTGGAGAAAGAACAGCAAATAAAGCCTAAACCCAGTAGGAGAAGAAAAATAATAAAGATCAGAGCAGAGGGGCGCCTGGGTGGCTCAGTGGGTTAAGCCTCTGCCTTCAGCTCAGGTCATGATCTCAGGGTCCTGGGATCGAGCCCCACATCGGGTTCTCTGCTCAGCGGGGAGCCTGCTTCCCTTCCTCTCTCTCTGTTTGCCTCTCTGCCTGCTTGTGATTTCTCTCTGTCAAATAAATAAATAAAATCTTAAAAAAAATTAAAAAAAAAAGATCAGAGCAGAAATCAATGAAATAGAAAACAAAAGAACAGCAGAACAAATCAATGAAAGTAGGAGCTAGATTTTTGAAAGAATTAATAAGATTGATAAGCCCCTGGCCAGACTTATTAAAAAGAAAAGAGAAAGGACACAAATTAATAAAATCATGAATGAAAGAGGAGTGATTACAATCAACACCAAAGAAATAACAAACAAATACAGGAATAAATTATAAGCAAATATACACCAGCAAATTTGACAATCTGGAAGAAATGGATGCATTGCTGGAGACATATAAACTACCAAAACTGAACCAGGAAAAAATAGAAAACCTGAACAGACCCATAACCAGTAAGGAGATTGAAGCAGTCATCAAAAATCTCCCAACAAACAAAAGTCAGGGCCAGATGGCTTCCCAGGGGTATTCTACCAAACATTTAAAGAATTAATACCTATTTTCTTGAAACTGTTCCAAAAAATAGAAATAGAAGGAACACTTGCAACTCATTTTATGAGACCAGCATTACCTTGATCCCCAAACCAGACAAAGATCCCATCAAAAAGGAGAATTACAGACCAATATCCTTGATGAACAGAGATGCAAAAATTCTCACCAAAATACTAAGCCAATAGGATTCAACAGTACATTAAAAGGATAATTCACCACGACGAAGTGAGATTTATTCCTGGGCCGCAAGGTTGGTTCAACATCTGCAAATCAATCAATGTGATACAATACATTAATAAAAGAAAGAACAAGAACCATATGATACTCTCAATAGATGCTGAAAAAGCATCTGACAAAGGACAGTATCCTCTCTTGATTAAAACTCTTCAAAGTGTAAGGATAGAGGGTACATACCTCAATACCATCAAAGCCATCTATGAAAAACCCATAGTGAATATCATCCTCAATGGGGGAAAAACTGAGAGCTTTTTCCCTAAGGTCAGGAATATGGTAGTGATGTCCATTATCACTACTGCTATTCAACATAGTACTAGAAGTTCTAGCCCCAGCAATCAGACAACAGCAACAACAAAAAATAAAAGGCATCCGAATCAACAAAGAACAAGTCAAACTCTCACTCTTTGCAGATGATATGATACTTTATGTGGAAAACCCAAAAGACACCACTCCAAAACTACCAGAACTCCTACAGGAATTCAGTAAACTATCAGGATATAAAATCAATGCACATAAATCAGGTGTATATGTATACAACAACAGCAAGATAGAAGAAACAGAAATTAAGGAGTCATTCCCATTTACAATTTAACTCAAAACCATAAGATACCTAGGGATAAACCTAACCAAAGAGGCAAAGAATCTGTTCTCAGAAAACTAGAGAACACTCATGAAAGAAATTGAGGAAGACACAAAGAAATGGAAAAACATTCCATGCTCATGGATTTGAAGATCAAATATTGTGAGAATATTTATGCTACCTAAAGACATCTACACATTTAAGGCAATCCATATCAAAATACTATCCATTTTTTCAATGAAATGGAACAAGTAATTCTAAAATTTATATGGAACCAGAAAAGATCCCGAGCAGTTAGAGGAATGTTGAAAAAGAAAGCCAAAGTTGATGACATCACAATTCCAGACTTCAAGCTCTATTACAAAGCTGTAATCATTAAGACAGTATGGTACTGGCACAAAAACAGACACATAGTTCAATGGAACAGAATAGAAATCTCAGAAATAGACCCTCAACTCTATGGTCAACTAATCTTTGCAGGAAAGAATGTCCAATGGAAAAAAGACAGTCTCTTCAACAAATGGTGTTGGGAAAATTGGACAGCCACATGCAGAAAAAATGAAACTAGACCATTTCCTTAAACCACACACAAAAATAGACTCAAAATGGATGAAAGAATTAATGTGAGACAGGAATCTATCAAAATCATTGAGGAGAACATAGGCAGCAACCTCGTTGACCTCAGGTGCAGCAACTTCTTCCTAGAAACTTCACCAAAGGCAAGGGAAGCAAGGGCAAAAATGAACTATCAGGAGTTTATCAAGATCAAAAGCTTTTGCACAGCAAATGAAACAATCAACAAAACCAAAAGACATCTGACAGAATGGGAAATGATATTTGCAAATGACATATCAGACAAAGGGCTAGTATACAAAATTTATAAAGAACTTGTCAAATCCAACACCCAAAGAACAAGTAATCCAATCAAGAAATGGGCAAAAGACATGAACAGATATTTCTATGAAGAAGGCATCCAGATGGCCAACAGACACATGAAGAAGTACTCCACATTACTCAACATCAGGGAAATAGAATTCAAAACTGCAATGAGATACCACCTCACACCAGTCAGAATGGCTAAAATTAACAAGTCAGGAAACAGAAGATGTTGGAGAGGATGTGGAGAAAGGGGAACCCTCCTACAATGTTGATGGAAATACAAGCTGGTGCATCCACTCTGAAAAGTAGTATGGAGGTTCCTTAAAAGGTTGAAAATAGAGCTATCCTGTAACCCTACAATTGGACCACTGGGTATTTACCCTAAAGATACAAATGTAGTGATCTGAAGGGGCATGCACCTAAATGTTTATAGCAGCAATGTCCACAATAGCCAAACTATGGAAAGAATGTAGATGTCCATCAACAGATGAATAGATAAAGAAGTGGTGTGTATATATACAATGGAATACTTTGCAGCCATCAACCCCTCCCCCCCCCCCCCCCCCGGAAATCTTGCCATTTGCAGTGTTGTGGATGAAACTAGAGGGTATTATGCTGAGTGAAGTAAGTCAATCAGAAAAAGACAATTATCATACAATCTCTCTGATATGAGGAATTTGAGAGGCAGGGCAGGGGGTTTGGGGGATACAGAAGGGAAAAATGAAACAAGATGGGATTGGGAGGGAGAGAAATCATAAGAGACTCTTAATCTCACAAAACAAACTGAGGGTTGCTGGGATAGGGTGGTTGGGTTATGGACATTGGGGAAAGTATGTGCTATGGTGAGTGCTGTGAAATGTGTAAGCCTGAGGATTCACAGACCTGTAATCCTAGGGTAAATAATATATGTTAATAGAAATAATTTTAAAATAATTTAAAAAAACACTGTGAGTGTGTGTGTGTGTTTATACTTGATATTCGATTTCTTTTTGTCACTTTTCATGTTGTAGTATGATAGTTATGTACCCAAGTAAATTCTACTTTCTCTTTATGATTTGTTTGAATTTTTATGTGTGCTAGATAGGCATCTTGTAGAAAATCTTACCTTTCATCATTTTTGATATCTTTATCTACTATACAGATTACTAACATAGGAATGGCACAGTTATTCTTTTAGGCATTTTTGAAGTGAAAATATTTTAACTATTTTAAAGATGGAAAAAAGCATTTTCTCCCATTTTCTCTGAAATGGAGAGTCTCAGGCATCCCTGGAAGTTTTGGAAGAAGCTTTGAGAAAGTTAGAGGGAAAGGTGAATAGAAGTAGGCACTGGAGTGATTGAATCTAATTTCTTGCAATAAGTATTTTATGAGCAGGACACAAAGCATTTTGGTTGGCCAAGTTTCAATGAGGTGTTTTAAGAAGTGATTTATTCATCTCTCTGGTTATCATTACATCATCCACATAATATTTAATACAAATTCTGATTTATTAATATAAATGAGTTACACAATACTTGACAAAATAAACTGAGAATTGATTAATGATGAAAAGTTCTGAGTAAATGTACATATTTTAATTTTAAGACTGCATCTAAACCATTGTTTTATCCACATTCAGGATATGTCACTTTCCCATCCTGACAGGTGGCTCGGAATGTATGCTCTGGTGTCTTTTTACGATATCCAAAGAGACATTAAAATTCAATAACATCCCCTGTTCTAGTATAAATTTTTGTCTCATGAGACCATCGTAATCGTATATTATGTGTTCTCAAGATGTCTTCTGATACTGTACAGGCCTCTGAAGATTGAAAAAAAAAAGAACATAAAACACTGAGTAGTAAACAAATATTTTCTTCAGAATTTCAGACTTTCATCTGGAATCTTCTACACTAGTTCAGGGCTTCGTTTTCAAAACCTTTTCCAGAACAATCCCTCAAAAATCCATCATGTCGATTTAAATCATTTTAAATAATTAATGATATAAAATGAGGTACAATGTTATAGCTATGGAAATTAAATGTTACAATCGAAGATTCATAATGTCAATTTTTTAAAATTTTATTTATTTATTTGAGAGAGAGAAAATTAGAGAGGGAGCATGAAAGGGGAGAGGGTCAGAGGGAGAAGCAGACTCCCCATGGAGCTGGGAGCAGGATGCAGGACTTGATCCCAGTACTCCGGGATCATGACCTGAGCTGAAGGCAGTTGCTTAACCAACTGAGTCACCCAGGTGCCCTCATAATGTCAATTTTAATATGAATAAATCCAGAGTCCTTTTGTTCCTTGAACAAGAGTTTTCCTCTCCAACTTTACATCTTTACACATTAATATTTGGTAGTCAAGCATTCAATAAATGGTGGTTGTTAATCAGGGAAGATTCTATTAATAACAGTAAAGCATCTTACTGCATTATACTGATTTTTCCCAGAATCCCCAAGAATACTGAAATATTTACCTAAGCATTTTGGTGGTGGTGACCACTGTCCATTTCTGCATGTTATGGTCCTGTGTCCCTGAAGCCTGAAGTACATAGAAGGACTGGCATATGTACTCTACTGATGATCCTGGAGCATATGATAATAACGTGAATGAGGTAATGTCTCCATTGTCAATACGTGGAGGAGGCCCACATTTCCCTTCAGAATCTAAAAAATATATATTTATTTGATTTATTGAAAGACCAAAGAAAAACAGGTTAAAATAAAGCAAATAAAAATATGGCACAATATGCAATATCAAGACTTGTGATTTCTGCTTACAGAAATGATTCATTGAAAAAATTTTATTTTATTTTTTAAAGATTTTTATGTATTTATTGAGAGAGAGAGAGAGAGAAAGTCAGGGAGAGAGAGAGAGAAAACATAAGCCAAGGGAGCGGCAGAGGGAGAAGCAGAGTTCCTGCTGGGGAGGAGCCTGACATGGGGCTCCATCTCAGGATGCTGGGATCATGACCTGAGTTAAAGGCAGGTGCTTAAACAACTAAGCCACCCATTGAAGAAATTTTAACCACTTAAACTGAGAATCACATTTTTAAGTCTTTCCTTTTATACCACATGAAAGCATACATAAAGCAATAACAAAAGCTAAATAAATTTGAATATAGAATATAAATGACTCACTTTGAAAATAGATTGAAAACAAAAACAAAACAACTTTCAAAAATATGGACTGAAAATTTCCCAAGTTGGGCACAAGGTATAAGCATTCATATTGAAAAAGCCAAACAGGACAAACCCAAAGAAATTCATGCAACATAACACCATAATCAAACTTAGGAAAAGTAAAGGCAAAGAAAAATTCTCAAAAGCAGCTAAATAGAAATTATGCAAACCTATAAGGTAAAAAGGATTCAAACGTCATTGGGCTTCTCATCTGTGACTATCAAGCCAGAAGAAGTGACAACATTTTTTAAGTGCTAGAAGACAAGAACTGTCAACCTCAAATGCTATATCCTGTGTTACTATCCTTTGGGGTTTAAGGGAGAGCAGAAGATATTCTGAGACAAAGGAAAACAGCATTTAACTCTAGCAGATCTGTCTTTAAAGAATTGGTAAAAGAATTCTTCAAATATCGGGAAAAGATAACAGAGCAAGGATTGAGACTTCATGAAGGAAGAAAAAAACAAGGGACTGAAAAAACAAGGGGTAAATATAATGAACTCTCTTTTTCCTGAGGAGTTTGTTAGGTTTGGTGTTTGTGCAAATTATATCATTTGATACGGTGCTCCATATATGTAGAAGAAATACTTCAGACATTTATGTTTGAATGGTGGGGAACATATGGGCACCTGGGAGGCTCAGTCAATCGGTTAAGTGTCCACTCTTGACTTGAGCTCAGGTCCTGATCTCAGGGTTGTGAGATTGAGCACTGTGTCAGGCTCTGAGCTGGGTGTTGAGTCTACTTAAGATTTTCTCTTTCGTTGTCCCACTGCCACTCCATTCCCTCTCTCTGTATCTCTCTCTCAATAAATAAACAATAAATAAAATAAAATAAGATAAAATGTGGGCATGGTAAATGGACTTAAGCAGAAGTAAGGTTTCCTCATTTCACTTGAAGTAGTAAAATGTCAAAACCAGGGGTAGGAGTGACAAGCTATGTATGTGCATCTTAATACCTTGAGCAACCATGGATAAAGTTATTAAAAGAGATATGCTCCAAAACAAAAAATACATATTAAAATAAAATTATTTAAAAATATTCCAAAAATCCCAGAGATGGCCAGAAAGAAAGAAAGAAAGAAAGAAAGAAAGAAAGAAAGAAATAAAGAAAGAAATGGGAGTGAGAAACAGAGGAAAGAAATGCAAGGAATATAACAAAATGCCTGTCACAGCCCCTAATCTATCAATACTTACTTAAAGTGTAAATGGTTTAAATTCTTCAGTTAAAAGACTGAAACTGGCAGAGTGGACACATAAGCAAGAGCCGGCTATATGGCAACTAAAAGAAACTAACTTCAACGTGAAAACATAGGTGGGCTCAAAGTAAAAGACTGTAAAATACATATTCCAGGCAAAAGTTGATTTGAAAAAGAAATGGCTATATCTCCAATATTGGTTCCTCTTATTTCCACATATTCTGGTGGGGCACAAGGAAGCCATAAAAAAAAAAGTGAAAGAATGATTCTATGTTTCATTAACTCTGAAATTTCATTTTATGTACTGGTTGCCTATTTGGCAGTATAATTTGAAAATAAATGATATCACAGGAGCTACAATCATAACACAGAGAAGGTGCACACATGCTTCCTAAAACCACCACTCTGATTTGTGTCCAGCTGGCAACCTGAGCAAGAGCTTGAAACTAAAAATGTCAATATAAAATCAGCTGTAGCAGCTTCCTTTTAGATACGTCTTCTGAGACAAGGGAAACAAAGGCATAAATAAACTATTAGGACTACATCAAAATAAAAAGCTTCTGCACAGTGAAGGAAATAATAAAACTAGAAGGTAGTTTACAGAACAGGAAAAGATATTTGTAAACAACATATCTGATAAAGGGTTAGTATCCAAAATATGGAAAGAACTTATAAAACTCAGCACCCAAAAAACGAACAATCCAATTAAAAATGGACAGAAGTCATGAACAGAAATTCTTCCAAGAAGACTACAGATGGCCAAAATACATGAAAAGATGCTCAATATCACTCATCATTAGGGAAATACAAATCAAAACCACAATGAGGTACCACCTCACACTTGTGAAAATGACTAAAATAATTTAAAAAAAAAACAGGAGAAACAACAGGTGCTGGTAAGTATGTGGAGAGAGGGAAACCCTCTTGCACAATTGCTGGGAATGCAAACTGGTGCAGCCACTCTGGAGAACAGTATGGAGATTCCTCAAAATATTAAAAGTGGAGCTACCTTATGAACCAGCAATTGCACCACTAGATATTTACCCAAAACATACAGAAAGACTAATTCAAAGGGATACTTGCACCCTGATATTTATAGCAGCATTATTTACAACAGCCAAGATATGGAAGCAGCCCAAATGTCCATTGATAGATGAATGGATAAAGAAAAGGCAGTATATAAATTACTCAGCCTTAAAAACAAATGAAATCTTGTCAGTTGCAATGACATGGATGGAACTAGAGACTATAATGCTAAATAAAATCAATCAGAGAAAGACAAATACCATAAGATTTCACTCACATATGGAATTTAAAAAAATGAGCAAAGGGTAAAAAGGAGAGAGGCAAACAAGAAAACAGACCCTTAATTATAGAGAACAAACTGATGGTTACCAGAGAAGTGGGTGAGACGGTAGGGTGAAATAGGTGAAGGGGATTAAGGAAAGCCCTTGAATGAGCACTAGCTGTTGTATGGAATTTTTTAAACACTATATTGCACACCTGAAACTAATATTACATGGTATGTTGACTAACTGGAATTTATATGAAAACTTAAAAAAAACAATAAAAAAATTCATGGAAACAAATGACAAAGAAAAAACAACTGTTCAAAAGCTTTGGGATGCAGCAAAGCCATCTTAAGAAGAAAGCATATAGTGGGGCACCTGGGTGGCTCAGTGGGTTAAAGCCTCTGCCTTCGGCTCAGGTCATGATTCCAGGGTCCTGGGATCGAGCCCCACATCGGGCTCTCTGCTCCACAGGGAGCCTGCTTCCTCCTCTCTCTCTGTCTGCCTCTCTGCCTAGTTGTGATTTCTGCCAAATAAATAAAATAAAAAAAAAAGAAAGCATATAACAAAATGGGTCTCAAATACACAACTTAACCCTACACCTGAAGGAACTGGAGAAAGAAAACAAAGAAAGCCTAAACTCAACAGTAGAAAAGAAATAAAGATCAGAGCAGAAACAACAAAATAAAAACCAAAAGAACAGTAGAACAGGTCAAGGAAACTAGTAGCTGGTTTTTTGAAGGAATTAAGAAGATTGACAAACCCTTGACAGATTTATGAAAAAGAAAGGATAAAAAATAAATAAAATCATGAATGAAAGAGGAGAGATCACACCCAACACCAAAAAAATACAAACAATTATAAGAACATATTATGAGCAACTATATGCCAACAAATTAGACAGTCTGGAAGAAATGGATGCATTCCTAGAGACGTATGAACTACCAAAACTAAACCAGGCAGAAATAGAAAACATTGAACAGAGCCATAACCAGCAAGGAAATTGAAGGAGTAATCAAAAATCTCTCAACAAAGAAGGATCAAGGGCCAGATGGCTTCCCAGGGGAATTCTACCAAACAGCTTCAGTTTATAAAACTCTTTCACATCTCGAGTAGAATTTGCTCACCCTGATATTTCCCAAATATTGTTTTGTTGTCAGAGTTTTGCACATACTGTTCCCTTGGCATGGAGCAATCTAAATCTACTCAAATTTCCACAGATTCAAATTCTACTCTTACTCCTAGAAAATAGTGATTTGCAAACATGAAAGAGATTCATATAATAGTCCACAGAACTTGTCAAAGTAAAAAAATAAAGAGCTTTTCTAACCTGAAGAAATTAACACTCAAGGGGTGCCTGGGTGACTCAGTAGGTTAAGCCTCTGCCTTTGGCTCAGGTCATGATCTCAGGGTCCTGGTATTGAGTCCCTATTGGCTTCTCTGCTCAGCAGGGAACATGCTCCCCCCACCGCCCACCTGCCTCTATGCCTACTTGTGATCTCTCTCTCTCTCTCTCTGCAAATAAATAAATAAAATCTTTTAAAAAAAGAAGGAAATTAACACTCAAGGAAGAAGGTGTAAAAGCAGAAACTCAGGAGCAAAATAACTGAAGAAATTGTTAAAAATTATAATTTTGGTTTTCTTACACTATACACTAAAAGAACCCTATTTAAAATAATATGAAATACTGCATTTGGATTAAGAAACATAATTATAATTTATTTACAAATCTATCATGTATATGGCCCATTAGAAATATAATATACTGTCTTAAAGATAAATTATTGTCTTTGGGCTATAAAAATCTTAAAAATGACTTTAATGAAAATTTGTTGAAAAGGGAACATTTGAAATACACTTTGTTAATCCTGAAAAAAAGAATACCTGAAAAAACATCACTTACCATAACATTCTGGTTTATGAGACCAACCATCATTACCACACACTATGGAACCTGTGCGCCCATCTCTGCTTTCAAATCCATCATGGCACTCATAGTCCAATGTGTCATTGACTTTAAACCATGTGCTATTACTTTTTTTTTTTTTTTCTCATTTTATTTATTTTTTCAGCGTAACAGTATTCATTCTTTTTGCACAACACCCAGTGCTCCATGCAAAACGTGCCCTCTCCATTACCCACCACCTGTTCCCCCAACCTCCCACCCCTGACCCTTCAAAACCCTCAGGTTGCCCCAACCTCCCACCCCTGACCCTTCAAAACCCTCAGGTTGTTTTTCAGAGTCCATAGTCTCTTATGGTTCGCTTCCCCTCCCCAATGTCCATAGCCCGCTCCCCCTCCCCCAATCCCACCTCCCCGCAGCAACCCCCAGTTTGTTTTGTGAGATTAAGAGTCATTTATGGTTTGTCTCCCTCCCAATCCCATCTTGTTTCATTTATTCTTCTCCTATCTCCTACCCCCCCATGTTGCTTCTCCATGTCCTCATATCAGGGAGATCATATGATAGTTGTCTTTCTCCTTTTGATTGTGGCGTTCTCCAATACTGGCATGTCACAAGACTCTAAAGCATAATAGAATCGAAGATTTCATTTCTAATATTATTTAGTGGACAATGTAATTAAGTCTTATCCCAAGATGGTAAAAAAAGCTTTCTCAATTAGTATGTGCTAGTGAATTAAGTATCATATTAAAAGAATCTAAGAATAACAGTGATAAACCATTGTCCTGAAAAAAGTTACTCAAAGTGAAAATGTATGTTTCTACACAGCATTTTTCTTAGCACTTAAACACTCTGGAAAACTTATTCCTTTTTTTTTTTTTAGAGATTTCCAGATTTTTATTTCTGGAACTGTATGCCAGGTATTAAAGTACAATACAAAACAATGCTCAAAAAATCAGTTTTTATGTACAAATATTAATATCAAAGTAAAAACAGCACGTCCTCTGGAACATCTGATACTAAAACTTGTGATTGTCACTAATTAATCTCATACTCAGGTATGTATATAATCTCATATTAAGGGTATTTATTTCAAACATGGGCAATTGAAATTACCGGTCATCTAAGGGGAATTTTATTACCTACCATATTTAACACTGGAACTAACAGTTTCCTCCTTTTAGTGAAAAGATTAAGAACTTTTTAAAAAACACAGTAATGTCAATATTTTTATAAATTTTTTCAGTTTCCACTTGCAAACAATGTGCTTTGAAACTCTGGGGAAACAATCTCCTTGGTGATCAGGTTTATTCATTAATTTACATTTAAAGTTGAAATATTCACCAAAGACTTTGATTAAATTAAATATCACTATGCTCTATTATATCTCACATTCTCAAATATTTGAATGGAGAGATAACTATTGTTTATAATTTGTTAAAGGAAGGACAGTATTAAAAGTCTCAATTTTGCCAACACAATACTAGAATGACATTAATAAAGGTTTAATTAATTCACCATGAATGTTGTACTGTGTTATGTAGCTAGATACTTTAAAGCCTTAAAAAAGAAAGCAAAACTATATTAGCAAAAAGAGAGAAAGAGAGAAATTTCCTCTTCTATAATTAGAATGTTTAAATGGTTAACTGAATACAATTTCATATAAAATGAGTTTGATATGGGAAAAGTTTTATTGTTTTTTTCTATGGCTAGAGCTCATAGTAAGCATGGACATTCAAAAAAAATAAGGACATGAAAGCAGTCAAAATGGATATTTAAATATCCACTTTACTTCAAGTGAATATGCTAAATATCAGCTCAAAGTATCATTGTGTAGTTTTGAAGTATAAGATAAACTTGAGAAAATTTTTCTTAGAAAATCTTAAGGGGCACCTGGGTGGCTCAGTGTGTTAAGCCTCTGCCTTTGGCTCAGGTCATGATCTCAGGGTCCTGGGATTGGGCCCCATGCTGGGCTCTCTGGGCAGTAGGGAGCCTGCTTCCCCCCTTTCTCTGCCTGCCTGTATGCCTACTTGTGATCGCTCTCTGTCAAATAAATAAAATCTTTAAAAAATAAAAGAAAATCTTCATAAACATCTAGGGACAGGAAGTCTTTCAACACAGCTGCATTTGGTACTATATAGAAGAATTTCTGTCTCCACTGCATAGATGTTTATGAAGATTTCCTAAGGGAGTGGATATTTTAGAAGTGGACCTACCCTGGATTATCAAACAAGTAAGATCTGCAGGTCAAATTAAATTATGCACTGTGGATCTAGATCTTTTTTTTTTTTTTTATCTTTTTTTTTCCCCTTTTTATTTATTTATTTTTTTTCAGCGTAACAGTATTCATTCTTTTTGCACAACACCCAGTGCTCCATGCAAAACGTGCCCTCCCCATCACCCACCACCTGTTCCCCCAACCTCCCACCCCTGACCCTTCAAAACCCTCAGGTTGTTTTTCAGAGTCCATAGTCTCTTATGGTTCGCCTCCCCTCCCCAATGTCCATAGCCCGCTCCCCTATCTTTTTTTTTTAAGATTTTATTTATTTATTTGACAGACAGAGATCACAAGTAGGCAGAGAGGCAGGCAGAGAGAGAGGAGGAAGCAGGCTCCCCATGGAGCAGAGAGCCCGATGTGGGGCTCGATCCCAGGATCCTGGAATCATGACCTGAGCCGAAGGCAGAGGCTTTAACCCACTGAGCCACCCAGGCGCCCCTGATCCTGAAGTTTTACCATCTGGTGTTACATATCCTGATTTACACTGATATTTTGTTTCTTTATTCAAGGGATATGCAAATTCATATTCAGAAAAAAATCCATTTTTAATTGTTATCTCTGACTTTACACATCTTTCTGAAAGGGAGAAAGTATAAGGAAAAGATAAGCATGTAAATAAATGTTTTTATGAAGACTCAAATAATATAACAATAAAAAAATAAGGAGTCATTTATAAATGAAAACCCAGAAAATCCGGATCACCAAAATTCTTGTGACAGAGAAAATAAGCTATGAGTTTCCATAGATATTAAATCAGGATAGTTCATTAAATTTTGGGGGGGGGGATAAAGAAGCAAAATTTAGAATACTCAGAATCCCTTCTAGGAAATTATTAGAAATTTGTTTGTCTAATGGATCTAGAATCCTATAGCATGCCAGAATTATACTGGCAACAGATCCTTTCCAGCACTTGTTTTAAATATTCTGTACTCAGGAATCTCTTTAGCAACCCCAGCATTCAGTTAACTAATTGGGGTATCTCAGATCAAGTGATGATCTCAGAATCTGCCACCATAACTACTACAACTCTGAGAATTTGAAATGTTCGTCACCACAACTGGTGGTGGAGTTTGATGAATATGACACATTCATTTATCTTCTTAGACCAAAATGATGATCCTCAAATTAAGTATAACTTCACTTGAAACGATAAAGAAGACTTCTGTCAGTTACCCAGTCTCTTCACAAAATTCATCTTTATTTATTGTCTCACCCATGAATAAAGAAGAAATCAAAGGAGAAAACATGAAGTATGTATATTTCACAATTTTATCTCATAATTTAATTCCTTCACTTGGAGCACCTAGTAGATAGGACATGGGATACATGGAATATTAAACACTATATGGAATTAAAAGTATATAATCTAAAAAAAAAAAGATATTAAAGCAGCACCAGGGTGGCTCAGTTAGTTGAGCATCTGACGCTCATGGTGAGATCAGATCTTGATCTCAGGGCTGTGAGCTCAAGCGTCATGTTGAGCTCCATGCTGGGCATAGAGTTTACTGAATGAATGAATTAATTAATTAAAAAATTAATAATAAATGAATATACATTCATTAATAAATGAATAGACATCTTTGAATTGAATGATAAAAAAATTTAAATAAAACTTTGTGAGATGATACTAAAGTAGTGCTGAGAGGGAAATTTTACCATCATATAGCTAGGATAGAAAAGAGTAGACTGCATATTGACTCATTGTTTCTGCTTTAAGAAATTAGAAAAAAAAGGCAAAGAGAACCCAACATACATATAAATTTGAAAATACAGCCTGTTGTTAGGGAGATGATGGAATAGGGTGTTTTATCATTCTCCATTTGATTCCTTTCTACTCTTTCTTATTGCTTCCCTTCTAACTTTAGGCTTGGTTTGTTTATCCAGTTCCTTGAGACATAAAGTTAGGTTGTTTGTATATGAACTTCTACTTTCATGTAGGTATTTGTCAATAAAAATTTCCCTCTTCCCATTGCTTTTGCAGCACCTCTGAATTTTGTTACATTGTGGTTTTGTTTTCATTTGTCTCAAGAGATTTAAAAAAAATTCTCTTGCACTTTCTTCTATGATCACATTGTTTGAGAGTGTGCTGTTTTCTTTCCATGTATTTGTGAATTTTCCCCTTCTTTTTGCTGTTACTGATTTCTAGTTTTACTCCATTATGGTTGGAAAAGATACTGTATAGAATCTTTTAAGTGCAGTTGAGGAGAATGTACTCTTCCACTGTTGGGTGGGAAAATTCCATATATATCTACTAGGTCCATTTTGTTTGTATTTTTGTTCAAATCTAGGGCTTCTTTCTTGAATTTCTGTCTGGGTGTGCTATCCATTATTCAAAGTGGTCTACTGAAGTATCCTAATATTATTGTGTTGCTATCAACTTCTCCTCTTTAGATCTGTCAATATTTACCTTATATATTCAGGAGTTCCAATGTTGGATCCACATATGCTGAGAATTGCTACATCTTCCTCTTGAATTGACTCCTTTATTATTATATAATGACCTTCTGTGTTTTGAGAGACAGTTTGAGACATAAAGTCAATTTTTAATTTTTCTGATAGAAGTACAGACACTCCAACATTCTTTGTTTGCCTTTCACATGAAATATCTGTTTACATTTCTTCACTTTTAGCCTATTGTGTCTTTAAATCTAAAGTGAGTTCTTGTTTTTTACCTGTTCAGGTACTGTATTCTTTTTAATAGGTAAGTTTAATCCATTTACATTTAAAGGCATTATTGACAGGTGAACACTCACTATTCAAATTTGGCTAATTGTCTTCTGTTTTGTGATTGTTTTTTTTTTTTTTTTCAAACTCTTCCACTTTTGATGACTTCCTTTGTTATTTGATTCTGTTTTATAGTTATTACTTTCATTCTTATTTCCTTATCTTTTTTACTGTATTAATGGTTTTCTCTACTACTTCATTGACGTATAATTGACAAAATTCTATACATAAAGTATACAATGAGATGACTTGATACACATATACACTTGGAAAAAATTAAAATTGCATTAATCACCTCATAATTATTTTTTTGTAGGTGGAATGCTTAATATCTACTCTCTAAGCAAATTTCAGCTATATAATACATTATTACTAACTATAGTCATCAGACTGTATGTTACATCTTCAGAATTATTCATCTTATAACTGAAGGCTTACACCTTGGACCACCATCTCATTTCCCCCACCTGCAAGCCACTGGTATTTACTATTCTACTCTCTGCTTTATGAATTTGACTTTTTCTTTTTTTCTTTTGATTTTTTATATAAGTTAGACTTGAAGTTTAATCATTATTTATCTACATGTTGTAAATAGCAAAATTTTTCTTTCTCTCATGGTATTCCATTGAAAAAAATGTATATATTTATCACATCTTCCTTATCCATTCATCCATAAATGGACATTTAGTTTTTTTTCTGTATGTTGGTTATTGTGAATAAAGGTATAATGAACACGAAGGTGCAGATATTTCTTCAAGATACTGATTTCATTTTCTTCAGATGTATATCCAGCAATGAGATTGCTGTATCATATTGTAGTTCTATTAACTTTCTGAGGAACCTCCATACTGTTTTCCATATGCCTATAAAAATTACATTCCCACCGAAAATACACAAGTATTCCCTTTACTCCACATTCTCACCAACAATTGTTATCTCTTGTCTTTTTGATAAAAGCCATTTTAACAGGTATGAGATAACTAGTTCATTGTGGTTATGGTCTCGTATGCCTGACGATTAGTAATTTTGAGTACCAATTGGCCATTTGCATGTATTCTTCAGAAAAATGTTTATTTAGATGTTTGCTCATTTTTATCTGGCTTGGGTTTTTTTTTGCTCTAGAGTTGTATTTATATAATACAACTTATACACACACATATATGTAATACATTTATATATATAAAATATGTATGTGTATGTATATATAGGCATACATATATATATATATATTTCCCTCATTAGATTTATAGCTTACAAATATTTTCTCCCATTCCATAGGTTGCCTTTTTATTCTGTTGTTTTGCTGAGTAGAAGTTTTTCATTTGACACATTTACTTATTTCAGCTTTTGCTGTCGTATCCAAAGAATATCATTGCTAAGGGGGGCACCTGGGTGGCTCAGTGGGTTAAAGCCTCTGCCTTCGGCTCAGGTCATGATCCCAGAGTCCTGGGATCGAGCCCCACATTGGGCTCTCTGCTCCGCGGGGAGCCTGCTTCCTCCTCTCTCTCTGCCTGCCTCTCTGCCTAGTTGTGATTTCTCTCTGTCAAATAAATAAAATAAAAAATAAATAAAAATAAATTAAAAAAAAAAAGAATATCATTGCTAGGACCAGTGTCAAGAAGATATTTCCCTATGTATCTTCTAGGACTTCCATGGTCTCAAGTCAAATTTGAGTCTTTAGTTCATCTAGAGCTAATTTTTGTCAGTGGTTTAATACAGCGTTTCATTTTTTTTTTTTGCTTGTGGATATCCAGCTTTCCTCTTTCCTGAAGACACTACTTTCCTCATGTGTATTTTGGCTCCCTTATCAAATTTTTATTAAGGATATGCGTGTGAGTTTATTTCTGGCTTCTAATTTTGTTCCATTTATCTGCCAATATGATATTGTTTTCATTTAAATCACTCTATATTAGTTTGGAATCAAGAAGCACGATGACTCCAGCTTTGCTCTTCTTTCTCAAAATTGATTAGGCTACTTGGGAGTCTTTTGGTTTCATAGTAAAATTTAGGATTGTTTATTCTACTTCTGCAAAAAATGCCAGCAGGATTTTGACAGGATTTGTATCTGTTGGGCAGTATGCACACTTTAATGATATTAATTCTTCCAATCCATGAACATAGACTATGTTTCCATTTATTTATATCTTCTTCAATTTATTTTATTTTCTTATTGTTTTTAGGATTTTCATCTCTTTGGATAGATTTATTCCACAGTATCTTATTACTTTTGATGCTATTGTAAATGGTACTATTTTTTTTTTAAAGATGGTATTTATTTGACAGAGAGAGATCACAAGTAGGCAGAGAGGCAGGCAGAGAGAGAGGGGGAAGGAGGCTCCCCACTGAGCAGAGAGCCTGATGTGGGGCTCGATCCCAGGACCCTGAGATCATGACCCGAGCCGAAGGCAGAGGTTTAAACCACTGAGCCACCCAGGCGCCCCAATGGTACTGTTTTTTAAATTCTCTTTTTGATAGTTCATTATTCATTACACAACAGATTTTTGTGTATTGATTTTGTACTGTGCAACTTTGCTAAATTCATTTATGAATTATAACAGGGTATTGCTTTGCTTTTTTTTTTTTTCCCAAACAGAGATAATTTTATTTTATTTTTTTATTTGGGTGCCTATAATTTCCCTTTGTTCGACAGTGGTGAAAGTGTGTATCCTTGTCTTTTTCCTGATCCTTGAGGAAAAGCTTTCAGCTTTTCACAACTAAATATAATCTTAGTTATAGGCTTCTTATTTATGCCCTTTATTATGTTAAGGTACATTTCTTCAATACCAAATTGTTGAGATATCATAAATGGATTGTGATCTGTGTCAAATGTTTTTCCTCTATCTATTGGGATGATTATATGATTTTTACATTTTGTATTGTTAATTGGGTTTATCATGTTACTGATTTGCTTATGTTGAACCATCCTTGAGGCCCATGGATAAGTCCAACTCATTGTGGTGTATGAATCTTTTAATAAGCTATTGAAATCAGTTTGCAAATACTTTGTTGAGCATTTCTGTCTATGTTTATCAGTGATACTGGCTTATAATTTTTTTCTTGTAGAGTCCTTGTCTAGCTTTGATACTAACATTCATGCTAATCTTGTAAAGGGATATTAGAAGCCCCCCACCCTCAAATTCTTGGAATGGTTTGAGTAGAGTTGGTATTAATTCTTCTTTAAATTACAATGAAAACTTCTGGTCCCAGACTTTTCTTTGCAGGGATTTTTTTTTTAAGATTTTAATTATTTATTTGGGAGCGAGAAAGGGAGCATGAGTGGGAGGGGAGCAGAGGCAGAAGGAGAGGGAAAAGCAGACTCCCTGCTAAGCAGGGAACCCCACATGGGGCTCAATCCCAAGATCCTGAGATCATAACCTGAGCTGAAGGCAGACACTTAACTCACTGAGCCATCCAGGTGCCCCTCTTTGCAGAGTTATTTTAAAGATTTTATTTATTTATTTATCAGAGAGTGAGAGAGCGAGCGCATAAGCAGGCAGAGTGGCAGGCAGATGTAGAGAGAGAGAAGCAAATTCCCTACCGAGCAAGGAGCCCAATGAAGGTGTTGATCCCAGGATCCTGGGATCATGACATGAGCTGAAGACTGCAGTTTAACCGACAGAGCCACCCGGACATCCTTGCACAGATATTTTAAATTAATGATTCAGTCTTGTTCCTTGTTATTAGTTTGTTCAGATTTTTTATTTCTTAATGATTTTGTTTTGGCAAGTGTTGAATTTCTAGGAATTTATTCATTTCTTTATTCACTTATTGGTGTGTAATTGGTTATGATTTTCTCTTATGAACATTTGAATTTCTGTGCATCAATTGAATGTTTCCACTTTCCTCATTTTGTTTCTTTTACGTTCTTTTTTCTTCAGTTAGCAGCTTTATTTGTCAATTTTGTTTATCTTTTCAAAAAAGGTAGGTATTAATTTTGTTGATTATTTGGGTCTTTCTTTCACCCATTTCTTCTCTGATTTCTGTTTTTTCCTTGCTTCTGCTAATTTTAAACTTTGTTCTTTTTCTAGTTTTTTTGATATATAAATTTGGTTGTATATTTGAAATCACTTCTTTTTCTAAGTGTAGGCATTTATCACTATAAAATCTCTCATAAAACTGCCTTCGTACATGAGCTATTTTTTTTCTCTCCTGCTGCTTTCAAAATTCTGACTTTGTTTAGGCAGTGTTATTGTAAGATGTCTTAGAGACGATTTCTTTGGGTTAAATCTGTTTGAGGACTTATGAGCTTCTTGATGTTGATAGACCATATCTCTTCTGGATGGATAAATTCTCAGCCATTATTTCTTTAAGTAAACCTTCTGCCCCATTCTCCATCTCTTCTCCTTTTGGGACTTACACAATGCCTAAAATGTTTCCTCTGAGAGCCTCCTAAATTCATATAGGCCCTCTCTACTCTTTAATTCTTCTTCCTTTGTTCTCCTCTGACTAGAAAATTTCACATGACCTCTCTTCCACTTCACGGAGTCTTTCATCTGCTTTATAACGTCTGCTGTTGATGCTCCCTGTTGTATTTTTCTTTTCATTTATTGTATTCTTCAGTTCCAGAATTTCTGTTTGGTTCCTTTTATGATTCTATCTCATTGTTTTCCTGACTTCTTTGAATTCTCTTTCTGTATTTTCTTATAGCTCACTGAGCTTCCATAAAACTACTGTTTTGAATTCTTTATCAGGAAAAATCATAGACATAGACCTTAATCATTTGGGGGTGCGTTTGTGGAATATTATTGTGTTCCTTCGGTGGTGTCATGTTTCTTTGATTTCTCATGTCCATTAAAGTCTTGCATTGCTGCCTTCATCTTTGAAGAAGCTCTCACATTCTCTAGTCTTTTCTGACTGACCTTGGGAGAGAAATACATTCTGTCACACCTGTTAGGGATTCTGAGGCTTTTAAAAGAACTTTTATATGGATATATATGCTCCTTAGGTTTTGCTACCACTTGGGAGGGAATTCTTAGATTGTATGCCTTCTTTCAACCCTGAATAGCCAGCTTCCGGTTTGCTGGTTCCAATGCTGAATGCTCAAGTATGTGCTTTCTAGCACTCCTATGGGTCAGTTTGGCTTTCTAGGCATGCTCACTAGCAATCTAAAAATTGGTGCATTCCCTACCTTTGGGGTGTACAGAAGGAGCTGACCAATGGATAGCAGGTGTGCGGAATGTTGTGGATACCATTAGTTGAGCGGGATCGGTAGGACAGTCATCCCCAGTGATTATGCCAAGTGGTTAGTAGGATCTTTGTCCCTTGATGACCTCTGAGGCTTGATTGCTGTGCTTCAAGCTTATCCCCCTTCCCCTGCCACCTCTCTCCCCTCTGGAAAGTATCACATTGTTGTTTAGAGTCATTTTTTGGTTTTGTTTTGTATTGTTTTTGGTTTGTATCTCTCTCTCACTTTCCCCCCTTTGCTCATCTGTTTTGTTTCTTAAATTCCACATATGAGTGAGATCGTATAGCATTTGTCTTTCTCTGACTTAATTCACTTAGCATGATACTCTTTAGGTTCATCTATGTTGTTACAAATGAGATTTCTTTCTTTTTATGGCTGAGTAGTATTCCATTTTATATCATCTCTTCTTTTCCCATTCATCAATCAATTGGCACTTAGGATGCTTCCATATCTTGGTTAGTCTATATAATGCTTCTATAAATGTAGGGGTGCAAGGATCCCTTTGAGTAAGTGTTTTTCTCCTTTGAGTACATACCAAGGAGCGCAATTTCTGGGTCATATGGAAATTCTACTTTTAACTTTTTGAGGAAACTCCATACTGTTTTCCAGAGTGGTTACATCAGTTTGCATTTCCACCAACACTGCAAGTGCGTTCTCCTTTCTCCACATCCTTGTCTACACCTATTGTTTCCTGTGTTGTTGCTTTTAGTCATTCTGACAGGTGTGAGGTGATATTGCATTGTAGTTTTGATTCACTTTTCCCTAACGATAAGTGATGATGAGTATTTTTTCATAGGTCTTTTGCCATCTGTGTGTCTTTGTAGAAGTGTCTGTTCATGTTTTCTGCCCATTTTTAAATTGGATTATTTGCTTTTTGATGTTGAGTTTTATAAGTTCTTTACATGTTTTGGATACTAACCTCTAACCAGGCATGTTTTTGCAAATATCTTCTCCCATTCTAAAAGTTGCCCTTTAGTTTTGTTGGTTGTTTCCTTTGCTGTGCATAAGCTTTTTATTTTGATGTAGTCCCAATAGGTTCTTTTTTCCTTTTC